>NC_092735.1:12613070-13213070 GCF_047496885.1 Scyliorhinus torazame | reverse complement strand
CTCCCGGCTCATCAACTACTCCGAATATTGCTAGCCCCCAGCTTGGCTTGACCCGGACTTTCACCACCTGAGATATTGCTCCCGCCACTCCTCTCCAGAACCTCTCCAGTGCCGGGCATGACCAAAACATATGGACATGGTTTGCCGGACTCCCTGAACACCTTCCACATCTGTCCTCTACCCCAAAGAACCTACTCAACCTCGCCCCCATCAAGTGCGCTCTGTGAACCACCTTGAGTTGTATCAGGCTGAGCCTGGCACACGAGGAGGAGGAATTAACCCTACCCAGGGCATCCGCCCACAAACCTTCCTCGATCTCCTCCCCCAGCTCCTCCTCCCATTTACCCTTCAACTCTTCTGCTAGCGCTTCCCCCTCTTCTTTCATCTCCGGGTGCCTGAAGTTAAGTACAGGTTGTCATAGTTGTTGGGTGTAGTTTAACTACTAGTGTTTAGGTTGCATGTTAATCTTGTGCGTAAATAAAGTACCATTGATCTTGAACTAACAAACTGGTGTTTGGCTCTTTGACTGATACCCGGTTGAACCTTGTGGTGGTATCATTCGATACCTGGCGACTCTGAAAGCAATATAATATCAATATCTAAAGAAAGAAGGGCAACCTTCTTGACTGCCATATTTACAGCAGGTAAAAAAGGCAACAGATCGAACCTGGGACCTCGGCGCCGTGAAGCTGCAGAGCTAACCACTTGCGCCACCGTGTCGCCCACGTCATTAGGGACATTTAAGCGACTCTTGGACAGGCACATGGAAATTGAAGGGGTGTAGGTTAGGTTGATCTTAGATAAGAATAAATGGTCGGCACAACATCGTGGGCTGAAGGGCCTGTACTGTGCTGTACTGCTCTATGTTCTAATCTACCTACCCTGCACATCTTTGGGTGGGGGCGAATGTGCAAACTCCACATGGACCCAGAGCCGGGATCGAATCTGGGACCTCAGCAGTGTGAGGCAGCAGTGCTAACCGCTGCACCACCCTGCCGCCCTCAGCCTGCACCTTTCACAAGAAACTGTAAAGAAAGAAATCCCCCAAACGATAACTTTTGTTCAATTTGACCCCAGTCCATATTTGTTCATAATGTCCTCCATCTCTTCAGGTGGCTCGAAAAAAAGAGTCCTGGGATTCGTGTGTAACCCGCAGCCCCGCCGGGTACACATCTCCGAAACGAACGCCCTTCCTGCAGAGCACTGCCTTCACCTTGTTAAAGGCCGTCCACTTCCTCGCCAGCTCTGCACCCACATCTTGATACATTCCTGTAATACTTCCTTCCCATTTCACATCGAGTGCTCCTTGGCCCGGTGCAGGACCTTCTCCTTATCTCTAAAGTTATGAAACTGAATGATCAACACATGAGGTGGCTCATTCGATCGAAGCTTCTTCCTGATGGTGTGATGGGCCCTGTCGAGTACCGGGGAGGAGGAGAGACCACTATCGCCCGTCATCTTCTGGAACATCTGTGAGAAATGCTCGGTTGAGTTCGGGTCCTCCATTCCCTCCGGCAATCCCACAACTGAGAGGTTCTGCCTCTGTGACCGATTTTCCAGGTCGACGACATTCACTTTCAACCTTTTATTTTCATCAGTCACCACAACTACCTCAGCCTCCAGTGACGCAGACTGGTCCAAGTGTCTTGAAAGCCCCTCCTCGACACCCTTCAGAGTCTCGCCATGTTTTATTAACGTCTCGAAGGCTTTGTCGAGCTCCACCCGGACTGGGCCCAACACTTCCTCCATGATTCTGCCTGATTTTAGCGTCCATTGCCTCTCAAAGTGTAAGTTAAATTGTGTGTTGAATTCCTTGACCAGTACGTCCAAAAGTGAGTCAAGTGTGATCGGGGCTGCCACTGACAGCAGCTCTGTCGTCACCACCTTAGCTGTTGTGGTGTTCCACGAGGCTCCAGAGTTCATCAAAAGCAGATCTTTTTCAGACTTCCTCGTCTCTCTTCCTTTTCTTTTGGGCACGGAATGAGCAGGAGAGGAACCTATTCTACTGGTCTCCAACATTTTCTGGTATCACCAAAACAAGATGGGCGGAAATGCCACCTGCGCCCAATCGAAGGCCGAGCGCCAAACCATTGCCAACACCTTCACCAAAATGTTCAAGAGTCTGAGCCTTACATTAAACATCTGTAAGAAAAAGATCCTCTACCAACTTACCCCCGCCATGCAGCACCGTCCCTCCCGGTTATCAAAATCCATGGTGAGGTCTTGGCCAATGAGGGCCAGTTTCCTTACCTCGGGACCTACTGTCACCTACTGTCAACGAGGGCAGACATTGGGACTTCCGGGTGCGGCGATGACCAGCTGAGTCGCACGTTTCGGCAGCTCCCGGTGAAACGGACTTTTGGGCTCTTGATAGGAGCCCCAACGGCAATTTTGACGGCTAAAAACACTGTGCGGTAAACCAGAAGGGTGTTCCCCCTGGACACGGATGAAAAAAGGAGGAGAAAGTGGCCGGATTGCAGTGGATCCTTTAGAACAGCGGCAAGGAAGGCAAGCAAAAACCAAGATGGCGTCGGAAGGTGGCAGTTTAACATGGGGCCCTGAACAACAAGAGTTCTTGAAATGCTGTGTGGAAGAGCTCAAAAAGGAAATGAAGAAAGAGCTGTTGGCCCCGATACTACAGGTGATCGAAGGGCTAAAGGAGGAACAAAAGACCCAGGAGCGGGTCCGTTGGAGGTGGAGGGAGCATACCGAGTGATGGTGCGAGGACCGAGAGCAGGAGAAATTCCCAGAGCCATAGTGGTGAGATTCCTCCGTTTTAAGGATAGAGAAATGGTCCTTAGATGGGCAAAGAAAACTCGGAGCAGGAAATGGGAGAACGCGGTGATCCGCGTTTATCAAGACTGGAGTGCGGAGGTGGCGAGAAGGAGGGCGAGCTTTAATCGGGCCAAGGCGGTGCTTCATAAAAAGAAGATAAAATTTGGAATGCTGCAACCGGCAAGACTGTGTGTGGGTCACATATCGAGGGAGGCACCACTACTTTGAGACGGCGGATGAAGCGTGGACTTTTATTGTGGAAGAAAAACTGGAATGAGCGGGTTATTAAAAAGAACGTTTGAACAAAGTGGTGGGGCGAATGTGGGGGGGCGAAGAGGGAGGTTCAAAAGGGGGGAAAGAGGAGTTTTCTGTACTAATCCTGCGATGTGGTAACTTTTCTCTCTCCCACAGGTGGTGATGGGGGGAGGAGGGGAGGTGGAGGAGATGGGGCACTGGCCATTGGGGGCGGGGCCAAGGGAGAAGTGCGGGCTTGGTTCCCGCGCTATGATAATCATGGCGGGAATAGAGAAGCAGGAAGGAGGGGGCGTAGCACGGTGCGAGCCGAGGTCACGGGGGGAAGCCGAGGTCGGCCAGAGTTTGCTGACTTCTGGGAGCAACATGGGGGGAGTAATTACGCTAGCGGGGGATCTAGCGGGGGGGGTGGGAGGGGGGAATTACTGGGTTGCTGCTGCTGGGGAGAGGGGAGAGCTGGTATGGGAGGGGATGGGCGGGGGGGCACCGCCTGGGGGAGATACAGCTGCGTGGGAACCAGGTGAGGAGCTGGAAAAAGGGGATGGCTAATCGACAAGGGGGGGGTAGGAAGCCCCCCAACCCGGCTGATCACGTGGAACGTGAGAGGGCTGAACGGGCCGATAAAGAGGGCACGGGTACTCGCACACCTTAAGAAACTTAAGGCACATGTGGTTATGTTACAGGAAACGCACCTGAAACTGATAGACCAGGTTAGGCTACGCAAAGGATGGGTGGGGCAGGTGTTCCATTCGGGGCTAGATGCAAAAAACAGGGGGGTGGCTATATTAGTGGGGAAGCGGGTAATGTTCGAGGCAAAGACTATAGTGGCGGATAACGGGGGCAGATACGTGATGGTGAGTGGCAAACTACAGGGGGAGACGGTGGTTTTGGTAAACGTATATGCCCCGAACTGGGATGATGCCAATTTTATGAGGCGGATGCTAGGACGCATTCCGGACCTAGAGATGGGAAAGCTGATAATGGGGGGAGATTTTAATACGGTGTTGGAACCAGGGCTGGATAGGTCGAAGTCCAGGACTGGAAGGAGGCCGGCAGCAGCCAAGGTACTTAAAGATTTTATGGAGCAGATGGGAGGTGTAGACCCGTGGAGATTTAGCAGACCTAGGAGTAAGGAGTTCTCGTTTTTCTCCTATGTCCATAAAGTCTACTCGCGAATAGACTTTTTTGTGCTGGGTAGGGCATTGATCCCGAAGGTGAGGGGAACGGAGTATACGGCTATAGCCATTTCGGATCACGCTCCACACTGGGTAGACTTGGAGATAGGGGAGGAAACAGGAGGGTGCCCACCCTGGAGAATGGACATGGGACTAATGACAGATGAGGGGGTGTGTCTAAGGGTGAGGGGGTGCATTGAAAAGTACTTGGAACTCAATGATAATGGGGAGGTCCAGGTGGGAGTGGTCTGGGAGGCGCTGAAGGCGGTGGTTAGAGGGGAGCTGGTATCAATAAGGGCACATAAAGGGAAGCAGGAGAGTAAGGAACGGGAGCGGTTGCTGCAAGAACTTTTGAGGGTGGTCAGACAATATGCGGAAGCACCGGAGGAGGGACTGTACAGGGAAAGGCAAAGGCTACATGTAGAATTTGACTTGCTGACTACGGGCACTGCAGAGGCACAATGGAGGAAGGCACAGGGTGTACAGTATGAATATGGGGAGAAGGCGAGCAGGTTGCTGGCACACCAATTGAGGAAAAGGGGAGCAGCGAGGGAAATAGGGGGAGTGAGGGATGAGGAAGGAGAGATGGAGCGGGGAGCGGAGAGAGTGAATGGAGTGTTCAAGACATTTTATAAAAAATTATATGAAGCTCAACCCCCGGATGGGAGGGAGAGAATGATGGGCTTCTTGGATCGGCTGGAATTTCCCAAGGCGGAAGAGCAGGAAAGGGTGGGACTGGGAGCACAGATCGAGGTAGAAGAAGTGGTGAAAGGAATTAGGAGCATGCAGGCGGGAAAGGCCCCGGGACCGGATGGATTCCCAGTCGAATTCTATAGAAAATATGTGGACTTGCTCGCCCCGGTATTGACGAGGACCTTTAATGAGGCAAAGGAAAGGGGACAACTGCCCCCGACTATGTCTGAAGCAACGATATCGCTTCTCTTAAAGAAGGAAAAGGACCCGCTACAATGCGGGTCCTATAGACCTATTTCCCTCCTAAATGTAGATGCCAAGATCCTGGCCAAGGTAATGGCAATGAGAATAGAGGAATGTGTCCCGGGGGTGGTCCACGAGGACCAAACTGGGTTTGTGAAGGGGAGACAGCTGAACACGAATATACGGAGGCTGTTAGGGGTAATGATGATGCCCCCACCAGAGGGGGAAACGGAGATAGTAGTGGCGATGGATGCCGAGAAAGCATTTGATAGAGTGGAGTGGGATTATTTGTGGGAGGTGTTGAGGAGATTTGGTTTTGGAGAGGGGTATGTTAGATGGGTGCAGCTGTTGTATAGGGCCCCGATGGCGAGCGTGGTCACGAATGGACGGGGATCTGCATATTTTCGGCTCCATAGAGGGACAAGGCAGGGATGCCCTCTGTCCCCATTATTGTTTGCACTGGCGATTGAGCCCCTGGCGATAGCGTAGCGTTGAGGGGTTCCAAGAAGTGGAGGGGAGTACTTAGAGGAGGAGAAGAACACCGGGTATCTTTGTATGCGGACGATTTGTTACTATATGTGGCAGACCCAGTGGAGGGGATGCCAGAAATAATGCGGATACTTGGGGAGTTTGGGGATTTTTCAGGGTATAAATTGAACATGGGGAAAAGTGAGTTGTTTGTGGTGCATCCAGGGGAGCAGAGTAGAGAAATAGAGGACCTACCGTTGAGGAAGGTAACAAGGGACTTTCGTTACCTGGGGATTTAGATAGCCAAGAATTGGGGCACATTGCATAGGTTAAATTTAACGCGGTTGGTGGAACAAATGGAGGAGGATTTCAAGAGATGGGATATGGTATCCCTGTCACTGGCAGGGAGGGTGCAGGCGGTTAAGATGGTGGTCCTCCCGAGATTCGTCTTTGTGTTTCAGTGCCTCCCGGTGGTGATCACGAAGGCTTTTTTAAAAAGGATTGAAAAGAGCATCATGGGTTTTGTGTGGGCCGGGAAGACCCCGAGAGTGAGGAAGGGATTCTTACAGCGTAGCAGGGATAGGGGGGGAGCTGGCACTACCGAGCCTAAGTGAGTATTATTGGGCCGCTAATATTTCAATGGTGAGTAAGTGGATGGGAGAGGAGGAGGGAGCGGCGTGGAAGAGATTAGAGAGGGCGTCCTGTAGGGGGACTAGCCTACAGGCTATGGTGACAGCCCCATTGCCGTTCTCACCGAGGAACTACACCACAAGCCCGGTGGTGGTGGCTACACTGAAGATTTGGGGACAGTGGAGACGGCATAGGGGAAAGACTGGAGCCTTGGGGGGGGCCCCCGATAAGAAACAACCATAGGTTTGCCCCGGGGGGAATGGATGGGGGATATGGAATGTGGCAAAGCGCAGGAATAACGCAACTGAAAGATCTGTTTGTGGATGGGAAGTTCGCGAGTTTGGGAGCGCTGACCGAGAAATATGGGTTGCCCCAAGGGAATGCATTCAGGTATATGCAACTGAGGGCTTTTGCGAGGCAACAGGTGAGGGAATTCCCACAGCTCCCGACACAAGAGGTGCAGGACAGAGTGATCTCAAAGACATGGGTGGGGGATGGTAAGGTGTCAGATATATATAGGGAAATGAGGGACGAAGGGGAGACTATGGTAGATGAACTAAAAGGGAAATGGGAAGAAGAGCTGGGGGAGGAGATCGAGGAGGGGCTGTGGGCAGATGCCCTAAGCAGGGTAAACTCGTCGTCCTCGTGTGCAAGGCTAAGCCTGATTCAGTTTAAGGTATTACACAGAGCGCATATGACTGGAGCACGGCTCAGTAAATTTTTTGGGGTGGAGGATAGGTGTGCGAGGTGCTTGAGAAGCCCAGCGAATCATACCCATATGTTTTGGTCATGCCCGGCACTACAGGGGTTTTGGATGGGGGTGACAAAGGTGCTTTCAAAAGTAGTGGGGGTCCGGGTCAAACCAAGCTGGGGGTTGGCTATATTTGGGGTTGCACAAGAGCCGGGAGTGCAGGAGGCGAGAGAGGCCGATGTTTTGGCCTTTGCGTCCCTAGTAGCCCGGCGCAGGATATTGCTAATGTGGAAAGAAGCCAAGCCCCCGGGGGTGGAGACCTGGATAAATGACATGTCAGGGTTTATAAAGCTAGAGCGGATTAAGTTCGTTCTAAGGGGGTCGGCTCAAGGGTTCACCAGGCGGTGGCAACCGTTCGTTGAATACCTCGCAGAAAGATAGACGGAATGGGAAAAAGAAGGCAGCAGCAGCAGCCCGGGGGGGGGGGGGGGGGGGGGGGGGGGGGAGGGGTGGGGGGGGGGGAGGGGGAGGAGGAACCAGAAGGACTCTCAGGGTTGTTAATATATACTGTATAATATGTATAGGTCGTTGCTACAGATAATTATATATTGGACTGTTAAATTATATTTTTGGAGAGTGTTACTTGTGACAAGGCAGTTGCCAATTAGGGTTAGTTTTCATTTTTGTTATTTATTACTTATTCATTTTCTGTTTATAAAATAGGCCATTGTTATTTGTGTTGTTATAATATTGTGTAAAGGATGCACAATGTACTGTGTTGGTTGACCAAAAATTTTCAATAAAATATTTAAAAAAAAAAAACGAGGGCAGACATTGGGAGATCAGGATCAACACCACCTTCAGTCGCCCGAGGAAGAGAGTGTTTGAAGACCAGGCACCAATCTCATGGTCTACAGAGCAGTTGTGTTTTTAAAAAAATAAATTTAAAGTACCCAATTAATTTTTTTGAATTAAGGGGCAATTTAGCGTGGCCAATCCACGCACATCTTTTGGGTTGTGGGGGCTAAACCCACACAAATACAGGGAGAATGTGCAAACTGCACACGGACAGTGACCCAGAGCCGGGATCAAACCTTGGAAGCGGCGCTGTGAGGCAGCAATGCTAACCACTGCGCCACCGTGCTGCCCTCAGAGCAGTAGTGTTACCCAACCTCCTCTACAGCTCAGAGACATTGGCCGTGATTCTCCGAAATCCCGGCCAAGAGTTGACGCCGACGTCAAAACTGACACGAGTGACGCTGGCGTCAACGGGCCTCCAGGCCCAGGCATTCACCCCTTCCTTGGGTGCTAGAACGGCGGCAGAGTGCTGTGCACTGCTCCGGCGCCGAAAGCTGGCCCGCCACGGTCGGCACGGGTCCGTACAAGCGCAGGCCATGGCTGGCCTGGGTACGCGCATGCGCACCACGGCCATCTCCGCGGCGGTCCCCGGGCAATATGGCGGAGTACTACAGGGGCCCGGCGCGGAGGAACATAGGCCCCCCCTCCCGGAATGGGCCTGCCCGTCGATCAGCGATCGCGAGCCTCGCCACCGTGGAGGCCCCACCAGGAGTTCGCTCCCCCCGCCACCCACCAGGATGGCTCCCCGCATCCAAAACGCTGAGGACCCGCCGGGTAGGACCATACGCAAACAACGCGGCCGGAACTTGGCGGGCACTCGGCCCGTTGAGCGTGGAGAATTGCCAGGGGGGGCTGCTTTCAACGACCCCCGACCAGCGCCACGGCGACCGCGCCGGCGTGATTGGCGCCGATTCTCCGGTCGCCGGAGAATTGGTGGCCCAGCGTTGGAGCGGCGCGGCGGGATTTGCACGCCCTCCTGGCGATTCTCCAACCCGGCGCGGGATCGGAGAATCCCGGCCATTGACTCTGTACAGCAGGCACCTGAAACCTTGGAGCAGTCCCAGCAGCACTGCCTCCATAGGACCCGACAAATCCAGTGACAGGATAAGCACGCCAACATCCATGTTTTTTTTTCAATAGTTTTTATTGAGGTTTTCACACAATATCAACAACAGAATGAATGAAGGACCCCAACAGAATTAAATACAAAACACAGTAAAACAACCCCCGTGCCCCCCTCCCCGCTGTACATAAATAATAAATAGTGCTGCCTCCACTGCCCCCAGATTTTGAGGGTAGCCGCCACGACCGGGCTTGTGGTATACCTCCTTAGAGGGAGCAGCAGCGGCGCCGTTGCCAGCGCCTCCAGACTCGGAACCTCACAAGACGCCGTCTCCAGCCTCTTCCATGCAGCCCCCTCCCCCTCCATCACCCACTTGCGCACCATCGCCGCATTGGTGGCCCAGTAGTACCCTCAGAGGTGGGGCAGTGCCAGCCCCCCCACCCCCACCCCCCACCCCCACCCCCCACCCCCCCTTGCCCCATCCCTACTCCATTCCAGGAACACCCTTCTCACCCTCGGAGTCCCTCGCACCCACACAAACCCCATTATGCTCCTGTTGACCCCCCTAAAAAAGGCCATCTTAACTGACTGCACCCTACCCGCCAAGGACAGCGGCAACAAGTCCCACCTCTTGAACTCCTCCTCCATTTGCTCCACCAGCCTTGTGAAATTAAGTCTATGCAGGGCCCCCTAGCTCCTGGCCACCTGGACCCCCAAATACCTGAAGCTCCTCTCCGCCCTTTTTAGTGGGAGCTCGCCAATCCCCCTGTCCTGGTCCCCTGGGTGAACCACGAACAGCTCGCTCTTCCCCATGTTGAGCTTGTACCCCGAGAAATCCCCAAACTCCCTGAGGATCCTCATTACCTCCGGCATTCCCCCCACCGGGTCCACCACATACAGCAGCAAGTCGTCCGCATAGAGCAACACCCTATGCTCCTCCCCACCCCGCACCAACCCCCTCCAGTTCCTCGACTCCCTCAGTGCCATAGCCAGGGGTTCAATCGCCAGTGCGAAGAGCAGGGGGGACAGGGGACACCCCTGTCTCGTCCCTCGGTGCAACCAAAAGCACTCGGACCTCCTCCTATTTGTGGCCACACTCGCCATCGGGACCTCGTACAACAGCCTAACCCACCTGACAAACCTTTCCCCAACCCCGAACCTCTTCAGCACCTCCCACAAGTACCCCCACTCTACCCTATCGAAGGCCTTCTCAGCGTCCATCGACACCACTATCTCCGCCTCCCCTCCCTCGCTGGCATCATAATAACATTCAGGAGCCTCCGCACATTCGTGTTCAACTGCCTCCCCTTCGCGAACCCCGTCTGGTCTTCGCGGATCACCTGCTTCACACAGTCCTCAATTCTCGTGGCTAAGACCTTCGCCAGCACCTTGGCATCTACATTTAGCAAGGAAATCGGTCTATAAGACCCACATTGCAGGGGATCCTTGTCCCACTTCAGGATCAAGGAGATCAGTGCCCGGGACATCGTCGGGGGCAAAAGCCCCCCCCTCCTTTGCCTCATTGAAGGTCCTAACTAGCAACGGGCCAAACAGGTCAACATATGTTTTGTAGAATTCGGCCGGGAAACCATCCGGCCCCGGTGCCTTCCCCGCCTGCATGCTCCCTATCCCTTTGGCCAGCTCCTCCAGCCCAATCGGGGCCCCCAGTCCCTCCGCCACCTTCGGGAACCTCAATTGGTCCAGAAAGCGGCCCATCCCTCCCTCCTCCGTGGAGGCTCGGACCGGTACAATTCCTCATAAAAGTCCCTGAAGACCCCATTGATGCCAACCCCACTCCGCACCACGCTCCCGCCCCTGTCCTTAACTCCCCCGATCTCCCTAGCTGCGTCCCGCTTCCGAAGCTGATGCGCCAGCATCCGGCTTGCCTTTTCCCCATACTCATAAATCGCCCCCTGGGCCTTCCTCCACTACACCTCCGCCTTCCTGGTGGTCAACAGGTCAAATTCAGCCTGGAGGCTGCGCCTCTTCCTCACCAATCCTTCCTCGGGCACCTCCGCATACCTCCTGTCTACGCTGTCTCGCTGTCAGCGCCCTGCTCATAATTAAAAAGTCGATTCGTGAATAAGCCTTATGGACATGCGAGAAGAATGAAAATTCCCTAGCCCCCGGCCTTGCAATCTCCAAGGGTCCACCCCTCCCATTTGGTCCATAAACCCCCTCAGCACTCTAGCCGCCGCCGGCTTCCTACCCGTCCTAGACCTGGAGCAATCCAGTGCAGGATCCAACACCGTGTTAAAGTCCCCCCCCATTATCAGGCCCCCCACTTCCAAGTCTGGGATCCGACCCAACATGCGCCGCATAAAACCCGCATCATCCCAGTTCGGGGTGTACACGTTGACCAGTACCACCCTCTCCCCTTGCAGCTTACCACTTACCATTACGTACCTGCCGCCATTATCTGCCACAATGCTCGATGTCTTGAACGACACCCTCTTTCCCACCAAGATCGCCACCCCCCGATTTTTGGCATCTAGCCCCGAATGAAACACCTGGCCTACCCACCCTTTCCTCAATCTTACCTGGTCTGCCACCTTCAGGTGTGTCTTCTGGAGCATGACCACATCCGCCTTCAGCTCCTTCAGGTGCGCGAACACGCAGGCCCGCTTGACCGGCCTGTTCAGTCCCCTTACATTCCAGGTTATCAGCCGGATCAGGGGGCTACCCGCCCCCGCCAACTAGCCATGACCCCTCCTCGGCCAGCCATGCGCCCGCACCCCACGCCCGGCCCGTTCCCCACGGCGGCAGACCCCCTTCCCATTCCCCTCTACTCGCTCCAGCTCCCCCTTGACCATAGCAGCACCAACCCGGTTCCCCCCCACAGACCCCCCCACCCCCCCACACCTCCCCCCACCCCCCAGCTAGGACCCCTCCTAGCTGCTTTATGCCCCCCATTGCACTCCTGCAAGTCAGCTGACTCCTGCTGACCCCGGCTACTCCCACCTCTCCTTCGACTCGGTGTGCAACTGAAGGACACCTTTGGCATCTGGACAAGTGAGCACCAGATCAAGGTGACTCTGAGAACAGATGGCGACGGAACCATCCTGCATCCCCCCTCCAGTTTCGCTATTGGAGGAAATCGTGGCTACCTCTACTATGTGGGACAGCCACGAGTATGTTGCACCTGTGGCAAAACGGGGCATGTTGCCGCAAACTGCATTGTGACCTTCTGCAAAAACTGCAGGCAGGAGGGACACATGACTAAGGACTGCAAAGAAGACAAGTGCTGCAACCTGTGTGGGGAGGCCGGCCATCTTTACAGGGCCTGCCCAAAACGCGGGGCAACGTACGCACAAATCATCAGCGGCGGAGTCAAAAAGGTGACCAGAGAGGAGGTTCATGCGCCCTCCATCGACAATGACACCACAGCACAGAATGCGGAAAAGCAACAGAAGGGCCCTCAACAAAAAGTGGAGGCCCCAGCACGCCCTGACAACCCAACCCCAGCCCCATCTGACGAGGAAGACTCAATGGAAGAGGATGGAACCAAGAAACAAGAGCCCTGGGAAACGGTGAACAGGGACAAACGAAAGAGGAAACAAAAAAACAAACTGAAGACCCCCCCGATGGGGAGCGGCAAAAAGCGACACCTTTCAGCCAGCGGACTTAGCGCCGACACCTCCTCCGATGAGGGAGAACAAGACAAGAATCGGCCTCAAATAAAGAGGCAAAGTACCAACGTGGAACGGGAGGCACAGCCCCCCCAGACCACAGGCCGGGAAGGAAATAAAGCACGCCGAGATCATCAACCTCTGGTGGATGGGAACAGCAATGTGACCGACGGACACCAAACGCCGGACATTAAAAACAAGGTCACAGACCAACTCCAGAAATTAACAAGCAGCAACAACCCAGGCGAAGACCGGCCTGCAACCCCAACACCCACTGACTGCCACGACGGACGCCAGGGCTACACCACCCCCCCCAATGCATCCCCGTCGAGTTCACGGGCCCAGTGCGGACCAGGACAGCTTTCTCAGCCCTGCAATTGTGCAACAGTTTGCAAGCACCACCGGCATGCTGGGGAACATCCAACAGCTGGGACACCCAACTGCATAGACTCTGGACTCTGAGACTGGTAAATCTACCCTTTTAAAATGGGGTTTAAAATTGCATCTATTAATGTGCGAAACATCAAAGATACTTCGCGGTGTGTAGCCACACTCGGCTACTTAGCAAATGTGACAGCCGACCTACTGTTCCTGCAGGAGTGTGGAATTCCGCACCTCAGCAACTACGGGCGCTGGTCGAGCTGGTGGTCCCACGGGCCATCCATCTGGTCAGGAGGAAACGACTGTCGTTCCTCCGGCCTGGGTATTCTGCTGCGGGGAGGCAACTTCACTGTCTCCGACGTTAAGGAGGTGGTGGGCGGGCGCCTCCTCGTAGCAGACGTCAAATACAAAAACACCCCTCTCAGACTCATTAACGTGTACGCCCCGGCCGTAAAGAGTGAGCGGCTGGCAGTCCTTCAGCAACTCCCACTGCTGTTGGCCACCTCCAAGCCGGTCATCCTGGGCGGTGACTTCAACTGCATCATCGATGCGGCTGGACGATCCGGCAGAGCCGACAGCAAACTAGACGCTACGTCCAGACTCCTGATGGAAACGGTAAAAGACGCCAAGCTGCTCGACGTCTTCAGCAACCCTGCAGACGGAGCGCAGCGTAGATACACATGGTCACGGCCAGACGGGTCCGTCCGCTCCAGGGTAGACTTCTTTTTTGTGTCCCGTGCTTTCACGGTCAGGTCCACCGACGTAAGGCCGGTGTTCTTCTCTGACCACCGCCTCCTACTGGCCGACTGCCACCTGCAGGAAAACCAGGGGGTAGGCAGGGGGACATGGAAGCTAAATGTAAAACTGCTGACCCCTGAGAACCTCGAGGAACTCAGGAGGGATTACAAAGGTTGGAGAACCGTGAAACCCCTCTTTGAGGCCCCACATCTCTGGTGGGAAGCAATCAAGGGGAATATCAAAAGGTTTTTAATCCTCAAGGGCGTTCAAAAGGTGAGAGAGAGACGAGGGGTCATGTCCAGGCTCCAGAAAAGTATGCAGAATTTGCTCCAGCTGCAGTCGATGGGGGTGGATGTCAAGGAGGATCTCCAAGAGGTGAAGAGCCAGCAAGCCAGAGGCCTCCAAGGTTATCTTCCGTTCCAGAGTCCGCTCCGTGGAGCAGGATGAAAAGTGCTCACGCTTCTTCTTCCAAAAGTTGCACAGAGAGACCTCTGTGATCAGCAGCCTGAAGGAAGAAGATGGCTCTGTAAAGTCATCGCAGTCTGACATCCTGAGGATCAGCCAATCCTTTTATGCCGGATTGTATGACCTGAAGCCAACAGATAGCACTGTTTCCCAGACCTTCTTGTCGACTATCACGGAGGTCATAGGCGACAGCGAGCTGGAAAACCTGGACAAACCGCTAACTCTGGATGAGCTGACAAAGGCCGCCAAGTCCTTCGAGACGAGTAAAACTCCCGGAAGCGACGGCTTACCGGTTGAGTTGTATTCGGCTCTGTGGGACTGGATGGGCCCAGACCTGCTGGAAGTGTACGAGAGTATGCTTCTGGAAGGCAGCATGTCAGAGTCCATGAGGAAAGGCATCATCACCCTCATCTACAAGCAGAAGAGGGAAAGGGAAGAAAATGGCCCAGACCCATTTCACTGTTGAATGTGGACTACAAAATTCTAGCCAAGGTCATCGCCAATCGGGTCAGGTCTGCTCTGGAGTCGGTGATCCACCCTGACCAGACCTGTGCTGTACCCGGCAGGCAGATCTCTGATAGCCTCGCGCTACTCAGGGATACGATCGCCTACGTGCAGGACAGGAGGGTGGGCACCTGCCTCATCAGCCTTGACCAGGAGAAGGCTTTTGACAGAATATCGCACACCTACATGATGGATGTGCTCTCCAAAATGGGGTTTGGGGAGGGAATTTGCAATTGGGTCAAACTGCTCTACACAAACATCTATAGCGCAGTCTCAATCAATGGGTGGGAATCAGAAAAGTTCCAGATCAAATCCGGAGTCAGGCAGGGCTGCCCTCTCTCCTCGCCCCTGTTTGTGTGCTGCAAAGAACCTTTTGCCGAGTCCATCAGGAAGGATCCGGGTATAAGAGGAGTGACGATCCCAGGCAGTGGAGGCGTGCAAGTCAAGGCCTCCCTGTACATGGACGACGTCGCCGTCTTCTGCTCGGATCCTGCATCTTGACCGCCTGCGACCAGTTTGAACTGGCCTCGGGAGACAAGGTAAACCGTGGTAAGAGCGAGGCCAGGTTCTTTGGGAACTGGGCCGACCGGTCCTTTGTCCCCTTCACTGTCAGGTCAGATTACCTGAAGGTGCTGGGGATATGGTTCGGAGCTGCTGGGGCGTGCACCAAAAACTGGGAAGAGCGCATAGCAAAGGAAAGACAGAAACTGGGCTGGTGGGAGCAACGCTCCCTCTCCATTGAGGGCAAAACCCTGGTCATCAGGTGTGAGGTACTCTCGGTGCTACTGTACGTGGCGAAGGTCTGGCCCATAACCCGACCCTACGCCGCAGCAGTCACCCGGGCCATCTTCAAATTCATCTGGAGATCCAAGATGGACCGTGTCCGAAGGGACACCATGTACAAACCTCTGGAGAAGGGAGGGCGGAACGTACCCAACGCCTCCCTCATCCTGATGGCCACCTTTGTGTGCAGCTGCATCAAACTGTGCGTGGACCCCAGTATGCAAACACCAAGTGTCACTACATACTGAGGTTCTACCTGTCCCCGGTGTTACGAAGGATGGGCCTGGCCTCATTGCCGCGGAACGCTCCAAGTAGTTGGACTGTGCCGTACCACCTGTCCTTCGTGGAAAGGTCTTTGAAGGAAAACACCTTTGACCACAAGGCAATGAAGCAGTGGTCAGCACGTAATGTCCTCGAGGCCCTCAGGGAAAAGGAGACCGTGGAGGACGTTGGATGGTTCCCTGAGCAGACTGCCAGAGTCATCTGGCAGAACGTCTCATCACCAGAACTTTCAAACAAGCACCAAGACCTAGCTTGGCTGGTGGTGAGAAGGGCCCTCCCTGTCAGATTCTTCATGCACACCCGAAGGCTCTGCGCCAATGCACGCTGCCCTCGGAGTGGCTGTGGGGGAAATGAGACGGTCACCCACCTCCTTGTGGAATGTGCCTTTGCAAAGAAGGTCTGGAGAGAGATGCAGTGGTATTTGTCAAGGTTTATCCCGAGCAGCTCTGTGAGACAGGACTCTGTGCTCTACGGACTGTTTCCAGGGACACACACCGAGACAAACATCAACTGCTGCTGGAAGGTCATCAACTCGGTGAAAGACGCTCTTTGGTCTGCCTGAAACTTGCTGATCTTCCAGTGCAAAGATTTGTCCTCGACCGAGTGTTGCAGACTGGCACATTCCAAGGTCCAGGACTACGTGCTGAGGGATGCACTCAAGCTTGGGGCAGCTGCCGCCAAGGCGCAATGGGGAAAGACCCCTGTGTAAGGTCTTCCAGCAAATGTACACCGAGGGGCGGGTAACAGTGTAAAGCCCCTCGGTCTGGGTCATTAACACTCCAATGTATAAAAGAAACATGACAATGTAAATGTTTAAGAAGGAATTGTAACGTAAAGAGTGATATGTGTGTAAGGTTATCAAAATTGAATGGAAGAAAATCAAGGGAATGTGTAACTCTGATGGAAATGTACAGTCAAGACAATTCGAAATGTTCTGTAATGCTTATGATAAATTTTATGAATAAAGTATATTTCTTTGAACAAAAAAAAAAAAAAATTTGTTCTGCTCACAGTCTTTAGTACCAAACACAGAAAGTATCGGCTACGAAGTTAGCTAGAATTTGCTACAATTAGCTATAATGCAAACAGCAGGTTATTCACACCAACATATCCCACAGCCATATAATGTGAGAACAGAATTTAATACACCGTGAGAGACAGAATTTTCCCACCAACACTCCCCCCTGCTGGACATGGAAGATGATTACAGAACTCCAACTGACCAATATGAAACGAAATGAAGGGTGCAGGGTGTGTCGTAAAGATATACGGCCTTTGGGGTATGTAACCTCCCAGATGTTCCGTATTTACACCGCACACGTGACTGAAAGGTCACCCCTCACAAATAGTAATGATGTATCTTTTCTTCAGCCATAATGTCAGGTAGTTTCTCAACATCAGTACTAGCCACAGGCACGAGCTGTGCTGCCATGACTTTGCAGCAGGAGTTTAAGCATCCAGTTATCAGACAGCATGTTAGCAAAAGGGCAGAAATTAAGGTCACCCCGTACACCAGGTATGATCGCCAAGAGCCCCCAAATAGCCTGTCGAACCAGCCACCCGCACCTGAGTTGTAGTCGTGAAATTCCGCCCCAATTGCCTAAACCTTGAGGCCTCCTTGCGAATGTGGGCTGCCAAATCAGTGATGTTTTCAGAGGAGTCGGGAATGTAAGTGCAACACTCTCTTCCTACAATGGCACATGTGCCCCCCCTTCTCCGCCAGAATAAAGTCTAATGCCAAATGATTCTGTCAGGCAATAGTTCGCTCTGCCACTAATTCTGCTGATATGGCCTGAAGCGCTCGGTTGCCCTCACTGAGAGCTAATGCCGATCTCTCGAGTGCGGAGGCCATGGTTATTAGGTGCCTTGCTGATTTTGGGTTACCATATGGTGGAAAGGCCATCATCCAAAACCGCTGTGCCTTGGCAATGCCACGACGGGACCGAAGGGCCGGGGGCTGGTTCAGAGTAGTCGCCTTTCTAATGTGCGGAACGACATAAGCTAAAAAGCAGCACGCTCTCCATTTAGGGCTGTTAATGGCTGACCACTTCTGTGGGTGGCCCGGGATCCATGGATATACTTTGAGTCCGCAGACCCAGTGGGTTCCATTTACATTCCGTGGGAGTGGCAGAGTTTTTGATCGCACATGCGCACCTGCGCCGTGTCATTGTACCCGTTGCCTAGAAACGGGCATCTCCTTGAAAATGACAGTGGCAAGTTGTAGAGTTCGGAGGGGCAGCGATACTGGTTAGTGTAAGGTGGGGGTCCTCTTTGCCAGGAACAAGGCCCCAATCTTCATCAAAGCGTGGAATGTACCACCCAGTGAACCGAGTAAGTCCCCAAAATCTTTGCGCCTCGATATTGGGTAACTGTACGTCCGTGTCTGCACTATTAACGAAGAACCACACATTCATTCTTTCGGAATAATTAAGGGGCCTCGCCCAGAAGGGGATTCCGTTAGCAAGCCGGTAAGGGATGTGCGCACACACCCAACAGGAGGAGGCATTTGTTACCTGTGCATATTCATGTTGTAGAGCCAGAAAGGTATTCTTAATGATAGTTTGTTTCCTATAAGAGCATTTGGTTACAGAAAGCATATTCAGAAAAAGCATAATAAAGATGTAGAAGGCTGACATGCCGGGCTTCACCATGCTTTGGCTGGGGAGAGGCCTTCTATTCTTCGATACCTATCGTAAATATAATAAATGAATCAAGCGTTACACAATTTAAACTGCGCCCAGTGTTTCCAGCGCCCATGCCTTTTATGGCTATGCATGTGCAGGTGTCTCCACTGATGAGGACTTGGTGGGGTCCTGTCCACCTGGGAGCAAACCCTGGTTTTTCGGGCAAGACCTTGACCATTGCCTTTGAGCCAGCGGGGGGAATATCGGGGAATGCTGTCAGTTCTAAATTCTTATCCTTAGTTTCCTGTCTAGATCGTGTTTGTTGGCGCATGTCTTTCAATTGGTTGCTGAGTTCAAATATCCCTCAGTGGGCCTACGTCTTAACCTCCCCCCCGTAATTATCCCCGCTGGTAATTGCATTGCACAGCCCGTCATCAGTTCATAGGGAGATGTTTGTGTAGAGCAGTTTGATCCAATTGCGAATTCCCTCCCCAAACCCCATTTTGGAGAGCACATCCATCATGTAGGTGTGCGATATTCTGTCAAAAGCCTTCTCCTGGTCAAGGCTGATGAGGCAGGTGTCCACCCTCCTGTCCTGCACGTAGGCGATCGTATCCCTGAGTAGCGCGAGGCTGTCAGAGATCTTCCTGCCGGCTACAGCACAGGTCTGGTCAGGGTGGATCACCGACTCCAGAGCAGACCTGACCCGATTGGCAATGAGCTTGGCTAGAATTTTATAATCCACATTCAACAGTGAAATGGGTCGCCAATCTCGAATTTCTTCCCTTTCCCTCTTCTGCTTGTAGATGAGGGTGATAATGCCTTTCGTCATGGACTCTGACATGCTGCCTTCCAGAAGCATACTCTCGTACACTTCCAGCAGGTCTGGGCCCATCCAGTCCCACAGAGCCGAATACAACTCGACCGGTAAGCCGTCGCTTCCGGGAGTTTTACTCGTCTCGAAGGACCTGACGGCCCTTGTCAGCTCATCCAGAGTTAGTGGTTTGTCCAGGTTTTCCCGCTTGCTGTCGCCCAAGACCTCCGTGATAGACGAGAGGAAGGTCTTGGAAACAGTGCTATCTATTGGCTTCAGATCATACAGTCCGGCATAAAAGTATTTGCTGATCCTCAGGATGTCAGACTGCGATGACTTTACAGAGCCATCTTCTTCCTTCAGGCTGCTGATCACTGAGGTCTCTCTGTGCATCTTTTGGAAGAAGCGTGAGCACTTTTCGTCCTGCTCCACGGAGCGGACTCTGGAACGGAAGATAACCTTGGAGGCCTCCGAGGTGTAGAGCGGGACTTGCTGGCTCTTCACCTCTTGGAGATCCTCCCTGATATCAACCCCCATCGACTGCAGCTAGAGCAAATTCTGCATACTTTTCTGGAGCCTGGACATGGCCCCTTGTCTCTCTCTCACCTTTGAATGCCTTTGAGGATGAAAAACCTTTTGATGTTCCCCTTGATTGCTTCCCACCAGAGATGTGGAGACTCAAAGAGGGGTTTCACGGTTCTCCAACCTTTGTAATCCCTCCTGAGTTCCTCGAGCTTCTCTGGAGTCAACAGTTTTGCATTCAGCTTCCATGTCCCCCTGCCCACCCCCTGGTCTTCCTGCAGGTAGCAGTCGGCCAGTAGGAGGCAGTGGTCAGAGAAGAACTCCGGCTTAATGACGGTGGACCTGACCGTGAAAGCACGGGACACCTAGAAGAAATTTATCCTGGAGCGGACGGACCCGTCTGGCCGTGACCATGTGTATCTACGCTGCGCTCCGTCTGCAGGGTTGCTGAAGACGTTGAGCAGCTTATCGCCAGGTGCTGACCCAAAGACAATGAACTATTCACAAAGTTTGCTCAAGTCTAAATGCCTGAAGATAACTCCGTTTTGCCCAGCCAGCTACAAGCTGGCAACTTCTCGACAACAGGAAGAGGCAACAGGTTACCACCTGATAACCATTTATGGCATGGCCTGAGAGAATGGAGGACTAATTAGGTCTAATTAGTGGCATGTGATGATTGTGACACGAATAAAGGTTATTGGCTGTATGTAAATGAGGTTACGAACTGATTTCGCTTCTGCATCTGTATATTAACCCATGTGAGCCTTAGCTTACGCGGGATAAGGTGCTGTCAGGGGCAGCGGAGCTCCCAGATCTTGTCTCCCAGAATTCTGACATAATAAACTGCTTTTTTTTGCGTATACTCAGGCCTTCGTGTGGATATTTTCACCTCTAACAGTAATCCCTTTTGAGTTCCTCGATGTTCTCTGGGGTCAACAGTTTCACATTCAGCTGCCATGTCCCCCTGCCTCTGATTTTCCTGTAGGTGTTAGTTGGCCAGTAGGAGGCAGTGGTCAGAGAAGAACCACCGGCCTGACGTTGGTGGACCCGACCGTGAACGCATGGGACACAAGCCTATCCTGGAGCGGGTAGATCAATCTGGCCGTGACCATGTGTATATACGTTGCGCTCCGTCTGCAGGGTTGTTGAAGACGTTGTGCAGTTTGGCGTTTTTTGTTTTCCTGTCGGTCCTGGCAACCGTCCAGCCCCATCAATGATGGAGGTGAAGTCACCGCCCAGAATGACCGGCATGGAAGTGGCCAACAGCAGTGGGAGTTGCTGAAGGACTGCCAGCCGCTGACTCTTTACGTCAGGGGCGGACACATTAATGAGTCTGAGAGGGGCGTTTTTGTATTTGACGTCAATTACGAATAGGCATCCACCCACTGCCTCCTTAACTTGGTACGAAGTCTTACAACACCAGGTTAAAGTCCAACAGCTTTGTTTCGATGTCACTAGCTTTCGGAGCGCTGCTCCTTCCTCAGGTGAATGAAGAGGTCTGTTCCAGAAACACATATATAGACAAATTCAAAGATGCCAAACAATGCTAGGAATGCGAGCATTAGCAGGTGATTAAATCTTTACAGATCCAGAGATGGGGTAACCCCAGGTTAAAGAGGTGTGAATTGTGTCAAGCCAGGACAGTTGGTAGGATTTTGCAGGCCAGATGGTGGGGGATGAATGTAATGCGACATGAATCCCAGGTCCCGGTTGAGGCCGCACTCATGTGTGCGGAACTTGGCTATAAGTTTCTGCTTGGCGATTCTGCGTTGTCGCGGGTCATTGGCGAGACCATGCAGACGCTGCGACAACGAATGAACGGACATCGCGCAACAATCACCAGGCAGGAATGTTCCCTTCCAGTCGGGGAACACTTCAGCAGTCAAGGGCATTCAGCCTCTGATCTCCGGGTAAGCGTTCTCCAAGGAGGCCTTCAGGACCCGCGACAACGCAGAATCTGTGTTTCTGGAACAGACCTCTTCATTCACCTGAGGAAGGAGCAGCGCTCCGAAAGCTAGTGACATCGAAACAAACCTGTTGGACTTTAACCTGGTGTTGTAAGACTTCGTACTGTGCTCACCCCAGTCCAACGCCGGCATCTCCACATCCTTAACTTGGGTAATGGTGAAGTTGCCTCCCCGCAGCAGAATATCCAGGCCGGAGGAACAACAATCGCTTCCTCCTGACCACATGGGACCAGCAGCTCGACCAGCTCCTGTAGTTGCTGAGGTGCGGAAAGCCACACTCCTGCAGCAACAGCAGGTCGGCTTTCACATTGGGCAGGTAACTAAGGGCAGCTCCACATCTCAAGGTGTCTTTGATGCTTTGCATAGATGCAAGACCCGTTCTCAAAACGTAGATTCACCAGTCACAGAGTCAAGCTGTTGGATGTGTCTCTGCAGACCGGTGACGCTGACAAACTTTGCGGATAGCAGGGCTGAGAAAACCGCCCTGGTCACATCCCGAATCCACATTCAGCAGTGAAATGGATTGCCGATTTCTAATGTCTTCCCATTCGCCCCTCAGCTTGTGAAGGGTGATGATGCCTTTCCTGGTGGATTCTGACATGCTGCTGTCCAGAAGCAACCTCTCGTCCACTTCCAGCAGGTCTGGGGCCATCCAGTGGAATACAAGTCAGTCCTGTCTCTCCGCCGCTGGTTCGTGAGTTCTGTAGGAAAGTAAGAACTCTTACAACACCAGGTTCAACAAGTTTGTTTCAAACACTTGCTCTTGGAGCACTGCTCCTTCCTCAGGGGAGCTGTGGGCTTACTATAGAAAAGACGGAGGGAAAAGAGGAGCAACGATTGCAGACAGCAGAGGCGAATCAACCTGCAGAGAGACAACAATGAAAAAACACAACTCGATCCTGCAGGCGCAGAATGGCTTTTCTGATATTGAACCGAGAAGTAGGGAGAGGGAAGAGGAGACCAGCAGATGGCATCCCCGCAAAGGGAGCCCCAACCCCCTCCCCAGCACAAAAATTTTTCCTATCTTGGCTCCAGCCAAGAAAACCGTAAGTCTTAACAAACACCCTTCCCTCTCACACCTACCAGAGAGTAAACATAGTAACAAGAGAGTGACTGCACACTGACCAGTTAGTTCAAATCTACCTATTAATTTCTTTAGGTTTCGACAATGTAACTGCGTGCCGTCACCTGGCCATCCAATGGGTTAATGTTTCTTCTATTGAGATATATCGGCAGATGATTTAAAATGATTTGCATATTTGTGCCCATTCGCCAAATAAAGTAAAATGTCATCTCCGATTTAGGCGCTGATTGGCGGAGGAAATGTCAATCGTACGTTAGTCCCGCCCTTTCCTATTTCCTATTGGTCTATTGTACCGCCACTCCCAGGGGGCGGGTCTGCTCCTTGTGTGAGTCTCTCACTCCAAATCCAGGAGGATTCGCTTTTCTCTTCCACTCAGTTCCCCCCCCCCCCCCCCCGCCCGGGTTTTCAGAGGGCTGATAAATCCAGTGCACAATCTGTGGGCTTTGGGGGGTTGTGTCCATGAGTTTGGAGTTTTCTGCTCCGCCTCCCACGTCACAACCTCACATCTCAGGTCTCTCCGACAATCTCCCTCAATGCCAGCCAAACTAAAGAACTGCTCATTGACCTCAGGAAGCAAAGTACTGTACACACCCCTGGCATCATCAATGTGGCCGACATGGAGATGGTTCACAGTTTCAAATTCCTAGGGATACAAACATCTGTTCTGGTCCACCCACGTCGACGCTCCCCCAAGATAGCACAAACGTGCCTATACTTCCTCAGGAAACTAAGGAAATTCGGCATGTCCACGTTGACTCTTACCAACTTTTACAGATGCACCACAGAAAGCATCCTATCCGGCTGCATCACAGCCTGGTACGGCAACTGCTCGGCCCAGGCCCGCAAGAAACTATAGACAGTCGTGAACACAGCCCAGTCCATCACACAAACCTGCCTGCCATCCATTGACTCCATCTACATCTCCCACTGCCTTGGGAAAGCGGGCAGCATAATCAAAGACCCCTCCCACCTGGTTTATTCTCTCTTCCAACCTCTTCCATCGGGCAGAAGATAAAAAAAAGTCTGAGAACACGCACTAACATTCAAAAACAGCTTCTTCCCCGCTGTTACCAGACTCCGAAATGACACTCTCATGGACTGAATTGATCTCTAAAAGCATCTTCCCTACTGAGCAGCACTACACTCCGTATGCTCATCTGGGGCGAAATTCTCCGGAAACGGCGCGATGTCCGCCGACTGGCGCCCAAAACGGCGCAAATCAGTCGGGCATCGCGCCGCCCCAAAGTTGCGGAATGCTCCGCATCTTTGGGGGCCGAGCCCCAACCTTAAGGGGCTAGGCCCGCGCCGGACTGATTTCCGCCTCACTAGCTGGCGGAAAAGGCCTTTGGTGCCCCGCCAGCTGGCGCGGAAATGACATCTCCGGGCGGCGCATGCGCGGGAGCGTCAACGGCCGCTGACGGCATTCCCGCGCATGCGCAGTGGAGAAAGTCTCTTCCACCTCCGCCATAGTGGAGACCGTGGCGAAGGCGGAAGGGAAAGAGTGCCTCCACGGCAGCAGAGCCCGCCCGCGCCGCCTTGTCCCGCCGCTAAGGTAGGTGGTTTAATTTACGCCGGCCTGACAGGCATTTTAGCCGCGGGACTTCGGCCCATGCGGGCCTGAGAATCGCGGGGGGTGGCCCGCCAACCGGCGTGGCGCGATTCCCGCCCCCGCCGAATATCCGGTGGTGGAGAATTCGGCAACCGGCGGGGGGTCGGAGAATCTCGCCCCTGATGTCTATGTCTATGTGTTTACATTGTGTATTTATCATATCTCCTATGTTTTCCTGTATGGATCAATCTGCCTGGTCTATACGCAGAACAATACGTTTCACAGTACCCCGGTACACGTGATAATAATTGTAATCTAAACCTAAAAATCTAAGTCTACTAACATCCCAACACACCTCGCCTTCCTAACTTTTCCTCCTTCCCCCGCCCCTTGACTCCCCCCCCCCCCCCTTGCCCCCCTATGCAAAGCATCAAAGACACCTTGAGATGTGGAGCTGCCCTTAGTTACCTGCCCAATGTGAAAGCCGACCTGCTGTTGCTGCAGGAGTGTGGCTTTCCGCACCTCAGCAACTACAGGAGCTGGTCGAGCTGGTGGTCCCATGTGGTCCGGAGGAAGCGATTGTTGTTCCTATGGCCTGGATATTCTGCTGCGGGGAGGCAACTTCACCATTGCCCAAGTTAAGGAGGCAGTGGGTGGATGCCTCCTCGTAATTGACGTCAAATACACAAACGCCCCTCTCAGACTCATTAATGTGTCCGCCCCTGACGTAAAGAGTCAGCGGCTGGCAGTCCTTCAGCAACTCCCACTGCTGTTGGCCACTTCCATGCCGGTCATTCTGGGCGGTGACTTCACCTCCATCATTGATGGGGCTGGACGGTCGCCAGGACCGACAGGAAAACAAAAAACGCCAAACTGCACAACGTCTTCAACAACCCTGCAGACGGAGCACAACGTATATACACATGGTCACGGCCAGATTGATCTACCCGCTCCAGGATAGACTTGTGTCCCATGCGTTCACGGTCGGGTCCACCAACGTCAGGCCGGTGGTTCTTCTCTGACCACTGCCTCCTACTGGCCAACTAACACCTACAGGAAAATCAGAGGCAGGGGGACATGGCAGCTGAATGTGAAACTGTTGACCCCAGAGAACATCGAGGAACTCAAAAGGGATTACTGTTAGAGGTGAAAATATCCACACGAAGGCCTGAGTATACGTAAAAAAAAGCAGTTTATTATGTCAGAATTCTGGGAGACAAGATCTGGGAGCTCCGCTGCCCCTGACAGCACCTTATCCCACTTGAGCTAAGGCTCGCATGGGAGTCTGCACATCCTCCCCGTGTGTGCGTGGGTTTCCTCCGGGTGCTCCGGTTTCCTCCCACAGTCCAAAGATGTGCAGGTTAGGTGGATTGGCCATGCTAAATTGCCCTTAGTGTCCAAAATTGCCCATAGTGTTGGGTGGGGTTACTGGGTTATGGGGATAGGGTGGAGGTGTGGACCTTGGGTAGGGTGCTCTTTCCAAGAGCCGGTGCATTCTCGATGGGCCGAATGGCCTCCTTCTGCACTGTAAATTCTGTGAAATCTATGAAATACACGGATACAGAAGCAAAATCAGTTCGTAACCTCATTTACATAGAGCCAATCACCTTTATTCGTGTCACAATCATTACATGCAACTAATTTGACCTAATTAGTCCCCCATTCTCTCAGTCCATGCCATAAATGGTTATCAGGTTGTAACCTATTGCCTCTTCCTGTTGTTGAGAAGTTGCCAGCTTGTAGCTGGCTGGGCAAAACAGAGTTATCTTAAGGCATTTAGACCTTGAGCAAACTTTGTGAATAATTCATTGTCTTTGGGTCAGCACCTGGCGGTAAGTCATTTGTTTTGCTCACAGTCTTTAGTGCCAAACACAGAAAGTACATCGGCCACGAAGTTAACTACAATTTGCTACAATTCGATATAATGCAAATAGCAGGTTAATCACACCAACATGTCCCACAGCCATATAATGTAAGAACAGAAATGAATACACTGTGAGAGACAGAATTTTCCCACCAACACTCCCCCCTGTTGGTCATGGAAGATGATTACAGCGGTTGCGGCTATGCGGAGCTAAGTCGCACATTCGGCGGCTCCTGCAAAAAACAACTTTTGAGCTCTTTTCAGGGCCCCCAACGGCACTTTTTTGACGTTTCCCGATGTGGGAAGGAATTTATAACAGCTCCCCATCAGTATATGGCTTCAACTAGGAGCGGGACGACAAAAAAGTAGGTGGTGGACCCGAAGAAGGTGCGAGGGATGAAGAACAAAATGGCGGCGGGCGGAGACCAGGCAGTGTGGATGCAGTGGGCGGAGGAGCAGCCGGGGGGTATCCAGCGCTGCTTCAGAGAGATTAAAACGGACCTGCTAGAGCCGATGAAGGCTTCTATTGATAAGCTGCTGGAGACACAGACGGCCCAGGGGGTGGCGATCCGAGAGGCTCAACAAAAGAACTCCGACAACGAGGACGAGATCTTAGGCCTGGCGGTAAAGGTGGAGGCGCACGAGGCGCTCCACAAGAAATGGCAGGAGCGGTTCGAGGAGATGGAGAATCGGTCGAGGCGGAAGAATCTGCGGATTCTGGGCCTCCCCAAGGGGCCGGACGTGGGGGCCTATGTGGTCACCATGTTAAACTCGCTGATGGGAGCGGGGTCCTTCCAGGGGCCCCTGGAGCTGGAAGGGGCCCATAGAGTGCTGGCGAGGAGGCCCAAGGCTAACGAGCCTCCGCGGGCGGTGCTGGTGCGGTTCCATCGGTTCGTCGATCGGGAGTGTGTGCTCAGGTGGGCCAAGAAGGAGAGGAGCAGCAGGTGGGAGAACGCGGAGGTTCAAATATACCAGGACTGGAGTGCGGAGGTGGCGAAGAGGAGGGCCGGGTACAATCGAGCAAAGGCGGTGCTGCACAGGAAGGGGGTGAAGTTTGGCATGTTGCAGCCGGCGCGACTGTGGGTCACCTACAAGGACCGGCACCATTATTTTGAGTCTCCGGAGGAGGCGTGAGCCTTTGTTCAGGCCGAGAAGTTGGACACAGATTGAGGGTCGGGATGGGTGATTGGGGACTGCGGTGGATATGTTATTTTTATTTTTTTTGAGGGGGGGGGGGGGGGGTGCCTTTGCTGCTCCTGGTTTCTTTTTCTTTTTCTCTGTGTTTTTCTCTTTCGGGTTGGTGAGGCTGGTTGGGGCGGGTTGGGCACTGTTTTGGGTGGGTTGGTCGGGGGGGCTCTTGGAGGGGGGTAGGTAAACGGAACAGGGGTGGTGGACGGCGGTGAGATGGGGACCCGAGGGGGAGGGGGAGGCCCGAGTCGGGGGTGAGGGGATCGGGACTGCGTCAGAGGTGGCGGGACCGGGTAGGTGGAAAGCGCGGGCTTTTTCCTGCGCTGAAGGCTGGCAGGGGCGGGGAAGCGACGGTTGTTTCCCGCGCTTAGAATGGAAGGGGGAGAACCTATGGATGGGGAGCGGGAAAGGAGGGTGTGTCACACAATGGGAGGAGTCGAAGGAAAGGCGGGAGAGGCCCTGGTCAGCCGGAGTCAGCTGACTAGCGGAAGTGCAATGGGGGGAGTAAATCAGCTAGGATGGGTCCTAGCCGGGGGGGGGGGGGGTCGAGTTGCTGCTGCTATGGTCAAGTGGGAGCTGGAGCGAGTGGGGGGGGGCGAGATGGGGGTATGCCGCTGTGGAGAACGGGCCAGGTGTGGGGTGTGGGCACGTGGCTGGCCGAGGAGGGGTCATGGCTAGTCGGCGGGGGAGGGGGGCGGGTAGCCCCCTGATCCGGCTGATAACCTGGAATGTAAGGGGACTGAATGGGCCGGTTAAGCGGGCCCGCGTGTTCGCACACCTGAAGGGGCTCAAGGCGGATGTGGTTATGCTCCAG
Organism: Scyliorhinus torazame; assembly: GCF_047496885.1. Taxonomy (NCBI): domain Eukaryota; kingdom Metazoa; phylum Chordata; class Chondrichthyes; order Carcharhiniformes; family Scyliorhinidae; genus Scyliorhinus; species Scyliorhinus torazame. Next base: position 13,185,014 of record NC_092735.1, on the reverse strand, counting down.
GAGACACACCTGAAGGTGGCAGACCAGGTAAGACTGAGGAAAGGGTGGGTAGGTCAGGTGTTTCATTCGGGGCTGGATGCCAAAAATCGAGGGGTGGTGATCTTGGTGGGAAAGAAGGTGTCATTCGAGGCGTCGAGCATTGTGGCAGATAATGGCGGTAGGTACGTAATGGTAAGTGGTAAGTTGCAGGGAGAGGGGGTGGTACTGGTCAATGTGTATGCCCCAAATTGGGACGATGCGAGTTTTATGCGGCGTATGTTGGGTCGGATCCCAGACTTGGAGGTGGGGGGCCTGATAATGGGGGGAGACATTAACACGGTGCTGGATCCGGCACTGGATCGCTCCAGGTCTAGGACGGGTAGGAAGCCAGCGGCAGCTAGAGTGCTGAGGGGGTTTATGGACCAGATGGGAGGGGTGGACCCTTGGAGATTTGCATGGCGGGGGCAAGGGAATTTTCATTCTTCTCACATGTCCATAAGGCTTATTCCCAAATCGACTTTTTCATTTTGAGTAGGGCGCTGATAGCGAGAGTAGAGGATACTGAGTATTCGGCAATAGCCATTTCGGACCACGCCCCTCATTGGGTGGACTTGGAGATGGGGGAGGAGAGGGACCAGCGCCCGCTGTGGCACTTGGAGGTGGGGCTGTTGGCGGACGAAGAGGTGAGCGAGCGGGTCCAAGGAAGTATAGAGAGATACCTGGAGGCCAACGATAATGGGGAGGTCCGAGTGGGGATGGTATGGGAGGCGCTGAAGGCGGTGGTGAGGGGAGAGCTGATCTCCATTAGGGCCCACAAGGAGAGGAGGGAGGAGAGGGAGAGGGAGAGGCTGGTGGGGGAGATGGTGAGGGTAGACAGGAGGTATGCAGAGGTGCCGGAGGAAGGATTGTTGAGGAAGAGGCACTGCCTCCAGGCCGAATTTGACCTGGTGACCACCAGGAAGGCGGAGGTGCAGTGGAGGAAGGCCCAGGGGGCGATTTACGAGTATGGGGAAAAGGCAAGCCGGATGCTGGCGCATCAGCTTCGGAAGCGGGACGCAGCTAGGGAGATGGGGGGAGTTAAGGACAGGGGAGGGAGCGTGGTGCGCAGTGGGGTTGGCATCATGGGGTCTTCAGGGACTTTTACGAGGATTTGTACCGATCAGAGCCCCCACTGAAGGAGGGAGGGATGAGCCGCTTCCTGGACCAATTGAGGCTTCCAAAGGTGGAAGAGGGACTGGTGGCAGGATTGGGGGCCCCGATTGGGCTGGAGGAGCTGACCAAAGGGATAGGGAGCATGCAGGCGGGGAAGGCACCGGGGCCGGACGGTTTCCCGGTCGAGTTCTATAAAAAATATATGGACCTGTTGGGCCCGCTGTTAGTCAGGACCTTCAATGAGGCAAGGGAGGGGGTGGCTTTGCCCCCGACGATGTCCCGGGCACTGATCTCCTTGATCCTGAAGCGGGACAAGGATCCCCTGCAATGTGGGTCTTACAGACCGATTTCCTTGCTAAATGTAGATGGCAAGGTGCTGGCGAAGGTCTTAGCCACGAGGATTGAGGATTGTGTGCCGCAGATCATCCATGAAGACCAGACGGGGTTTGTGAAGGGGAGGCAGGTGAATGCGAATGTGTGGAGGCTTTTGAACGTTATCATGATGCCGGCGAGTGAGGGGGAGGCGGAGATAGTGGTGGCGATGGACGCTGAGAAAGCCTTCGATAGGGTAGAGCCAGGGGTACCTGTGGGAGGTGCTGAAGAGGTTTGGGTTTGGGAAGGGGTTTGTCAGGTGGGTTAGGCTGTTGTATGGGGTCCCGATTGCGAGTGTGGCCACAAACAGGAGGAGGTCTGAGTACTTTCGGTTGCACCGAGGGACGAGGCAAGGGTGTCCCCTGTCCCCCCTGTTCTTCGCACTGGCGATTGAACCCCTGGCTATGGCACTGAGAGAGTCGAGGAACTGGAGGGGGTTGGTGCGGGGTGGGGAGGAGCATAGGGTGTCGCTTTATGCGGACGACCTGCTGCTGTATGTGGCGGACCCGGTGGGAGGAATGCCGGAGGTAATGAGGATTCTTCGGGAATTCGGGGACTTTTCGGGGTACAAGCTCAACATGGGGAAGAGCGAGTTGTTCGTGGTTCACCCAGGGGACCAGGAGAGGGGGATTGGCGAGCTCCCACTAAAATCGGGCGGAGAGGAGCTTCAGGTATTTGGGGGTCCAGGTGGCCAGGAGCTGGGGGGCCCTGCATAGACTTAACTTTACAAGGCTGGTGGAGCAAATGGAGGAGGAGTTCAAGAGGTGGGACTTGTTGCCGCTGTCCTTGGCGGGTAGGGTGCAGTCAGTCAAAATGACGGTGCTCCCAAGGTTTTTGTTCCTGTTCCAGTGCCTCCCCGTGTTTATCCCGAAGGCTTTTTTTAGGCGGGTTAACAGAAGTATAATGGGGTTTGTGTGGGCGCGAGGGACTCCGAGCGTGAGAAGGGTGTTCCTGGAGCGGAGTAGAGATAGGGGGGGGGCTGGCGCTGCCCAACCTCTGTGGGTACTACTGGGCCGCCAATGCGACAATGGTGCACAAGTCGGTGATGGAGGGGGAGGAGACGGCGTCTTGCGTGGATTCAAGTCTGGGGGCACTGGCAACGGCGCCGTTGCTGCTCCCTCCAAGGAGGTATACCACGAGCCCGGTGGCGGCGGCTGCCCTCAAAATTTGGGGGCAGTGGAGGCGGCATAGGGGGGAAGTTGGGGCCTCAGCGTGGTCCCCAATACGGGGGAACCAATGGTTCGTCCCAGGGAGAACAGTTGGAGGATTTTCGGGCTGGCAAAGGGCAGGGATACGAAAGTTGGGGGACCTGTTTGTGGACGGGAAGTTCACGAGCTTGGGTGAGCTGGAGGAGAAGTACGGGCTCCCCCCCGGGGAACACCTTCAGGTACTTACAGGTAAGGGCGTTTGCCAGACGGCAGGTGGTGGAATTCCCGCGGCTACTGCCACACACACAGTACAGGACAGGGTGCTCTCGGGGGGGTGGGTGGGAGCGGGGAAGATCTCGGAAACTTACCAGGTGATGCAGGAGGAGGAGGAGGCCTCGGTGGTGGAGGTGAAAGGTAAGTGGGAGGAGGAGTTGGGAGAGGAGATTGAGGAAGGGACGTGGGCAGATGCCCTAGGGAGGGTGAACTCTTCATCTTCGTGCACAAGGCTCAGCCTCATACAGTTTAAGGTGCTGCACAGGGCACACATGACCGGGACAAGGCTGAGCCGGTTCTTTGGGGGTGAGAGCAGGTGTGTTAGGTGCTCAGGGAGCCCAGCAAACCACACCCATATGTTCTGGGCATGCCCAGCACTGGAGGAATTTTGGAGGGGTGTAGCGAGGACCGTGTCGAGGGTGGTAGGATCCAGGGTCAAACCGGGCTGGGGGTTCGCAATATTTGGGGTGGCAGGGGAGCCGGGAGTGCAGGAGGCGAAAGAGGCCGGTATTCTGGCCTTTGCGTCCCTGGTAGCCCGGCGAAGGATTCTTCTTCAGTGGAAGGATGCGAGGCCCCCAAGCCTGGAATCCTGGATCAGCGATATGGCAGGGTTCATTAAATTGGAGAGGGTGAAATTTGCCTTGAGAGGGTTGGTACAAGGGTTCTTTAGGCTTTGGCAACCGTTCTTAGACTTCCTGGCAGAATGGTAGACATTGGTCAATGGCAGCAGCAACTCGGGGGGTGGGGGGGGGGGGGGGGGGGGTTTACTTTATTTTTGTTATCTACACTGAAGGGTCTGAGGGGGTGTATATACCTGTTGTGTTAAGTCGGGGTGTTAATGTTAATTTATTATCTATGTACTGGGGGGGGGAGGGGGTATGGAGGGTTGCTTTCTAGACTGTGTTTTGTACTTAACCCTGTTGGGTTCTTTTTTCATTTTGTTTTTGATATTTTATGAAAACCTTAATAAAAATTATGAAAAAAAAACAAATGGAAGATGATTACAGAACTCCAACTGACCAAAATGAAATGAAATGAGGGGTGCAGGGTGTGTCGTAAAGATATACGGCCTTTGGGTTATGTAACCTCCCAGATGTTCCGTATGTACACCGCACACGTGACTGAAAGGTCACCCCTCACAAATAGTAATGATGTACCTTTTCTTCAGCCGTAATGTCAGGTAGTGTCTCAACATCAGTACTAGCCACAGGCACGAGCTGTGCTGCCATGACTTTGCAGCAGGAGTTTAAGCATACAGTTATCAGACAGCATGTTAGCAAAAGGGCAGAAATTAAGGTCACCCCGTACACCAGGTATGATCGCCAAGAGCCCCCAAATAGCCAGTCGAACCAGCCACCCGCACCTGAGTTGTAGTCGTGAAATTCCGCCCCAATTGCCTGAACCTTGAGGCCTCCTTGCGAATGTGGGCTGCCAAATCAGTGATGTTTTCAGAGGAGTCGGGAATGTAAGTCAACACTCTCTTCCTACAATGGCACATGGGCCCCCCTTCTCCGCCAGAATAAAGTCTAATGCCAAATGATTCTGTCAGGCAATAGTTCGCTCTGCCACTAATTCTGCTGATATGGCCTGAAGCGCTCGGCTGCCCTCACTGAGAGCTAATGCCGATCTCTCGAGTGCGGAGGCCATGGTTATTAGCTGCCTTGCTGATTTTGGGTTACCATATGGTGGAAAGGCCATCATCCAAAACCGTTGTGCCTTGGCAATGCCACGACGGGACCGAAGGGCCAGGGGCTGGTTCAGAGTAGTCACCTTTCTAATGTGCGGAACGACATAAGCTAAAAAGCAGCACGCTCTCCATTTAGGGCTGTTAATGGCTGACCACTTCTGTGGGTGGCCCGGGATCCATGGATATACTTTGAGTCCGTAGACCCAGTGGGTTCCATTTACATTCCGTGGGAGTGGCAGAGTTTTTGATCGCACATGCGCACCTGCGCCGTGTCATTGTACCCGTTGCCTAGAAACGGGCATCTCCTTGAAAATGACAGTGGCGGAGACTTCCGGGTGTGGCGATGACCAGCTAAGTCGCACGTTTCGGCAGCTCCCGGTGGAACGGACTTTTGGGCTCTTAATAGGAGCCCCAACGGCAATTTTAACGGCTAAAAACACTGTGCGGTAAACCAGAAGGGAATCCCCCCTGGACACGGATGGAAAAAGGAGAGGAAAGTGGCCGGATTGCAGTGGATCCTCTAGCGCAGCGGCAAGGCAAGCACAAAGCAAGATGGCGTCGGAAGGTGGCAGTTTAATATGGGGCCCTGACCAACAAGAGTTCCTGCGGCGCTGCGTGGAAGAGCTTAAAAAGGAGATGAAGAAGGAGCTGTTGGCCCCGATATTACAGGCGATTGAAGGGCTAAAAGATGAGCAAAAGACCCAGGAGCGGGAGCTTCGGGTCATGAAGGCAAAGGCTGCTGAGAATGAAAACGAAATACAGGGCCTGGTGGTGAAGACAGAGATGCACGAGGCACAACACAAAAGGTGTGTGGAAAGGCTGGAGGTGCTGGAGAATAATGCGAGGAGGAAGAATTTAAGGATTCTTGGTCTTCCCGAGGGTGCAGAGGGGGCGGACGTCGGGGCATATGTGAACACGATGCTGCACTCGTTAATGGGATCGGAGGCCCCGACGGGCCCGTTGGAGGTGGAGGGAGCCTATCGAGTTATGGCGCGAAGACCGAGGGCTGGAGAAATTCCTCGAGCCATAGTGGTGAGATTCCTCCGTTTTAAGGACAGAGAGATGGTCCTCAGATGGGCAAAGAAAACTCGGAGCAGTAGGTGGGAGAACGCGGTGATCCGCGTATATCAAGACTGGAGTGCGGAGGTGGCGAGAAGGAGGGCAAGCTTTAATCGGGCCAAGGCGGTGCTGCACAAAAGGAAGGTTAAATTTGGAATGCTGCAGCCGGCAAGACTGTGGGTCACACACCAAGGGAAGCACCACTACTTTGAAACGGCAGAAGAGGCGTGGACATTTATTGTCGAGGAGAAACTGGAATAAGCGGGCGAGAAAAAGAACGTTTGGGACAAAGTGGTGGGGTGATTACGTGGGGTGAAGGGGGGGAAAAGGGGGAAGAGATGTTAATCCTGCGACCCTGTAACTTTTCTCTCTTCCCCATGTCGTGGGGGAGGGGGGGAGGGAGGATGAGGAGCTGGGGGCGCCAGCCATTGGGGGCGGGGCCAAATGGGAAACGCGGGCTTTATTCCCGTGCTATGGTAATCATGGCGGGAACAGGGTAGCAGGAAGGAGGGGGCCTCGCACAGTGGGGGCCGAGGTCACGGGGGGGAAGCCGAGGTCGGCCAGAGTTTGCTGACTTCTGGGAGCAACATGGGGGGTGCAATTACGCTAGAAAAGGATCTAGCGGGGGGAGGGGGTTAACTGGGCTGCTGCTGCTGGGGAGAAGGGGGAGCTGGTATGGGGTGGGGTGGTCGGGGCGGGAGGGCGCCGTTGGGGGGAGATACGGCTACATGGGAACCGGGTGAGGAGCTGGACTGAAAAAGGAGATGGCTAGTCGACAGTGGGGGGGAGGGTAAAGAGCCCCCCAACCCGGCTGATCACGTGGAATGTGAGAGGGCTGAACGGGCCGATTAAGAGGGCACGGGTACTCCCACACCTAAAGAAACTTAAGGCAGATGTGGTTATGCTATAGGAGACGCATCTGAAACTGATAGACCAGGTCAGACTACGCAAAGGATGTGTGGGGCAGGTGTTTCATTCGGGGCTAGACGCAAAAAATAGGGGGGTGGCTATATTAGTGGGGAAGCGGGTAATGTTTGAGGCAAAGACCATAGTGGCGGATAGTGGGGGCAGATACGTGATGGTGAGTGGCAGATTGCAAGGGGAGGCAGTGGTTTTAGTGAACGTATATGCCCCGAACTGGGATGATGCCAATTTTATGAGGCGTATGTTGGGCCGCATCCCGGACCTAGAGGCGGGAAAGTTGGTAATGGGGGGAGATTTTAATACGGTGCTGGACCCAGGGCTGGACAGATCGAGGTCCAGGACCGGAAGGAGGCCGGCTGCAGCTAGGGTGCTCAAGGACTTTATGGAGCAGATGGGAGGAGTAGACCCCTGGAGATTTAGTAGACCTAGGAGTAAGGAGTTTTTGTTTTTCTCCTATGTCCACAAAGTTTATTCACGAATAGACTTTTTTGTTTTGGGAAGGGCACTGATCCCGAAGGTGACGGGGACGGACTACACGGCTATAGCTATCTCGGACCACGCCCCACATTGGGTGGACCTGGAGATAGGGGAGGAAAAAGAACAGCAGCCACACTGGAGAATGGACATGGGATTATTGGCAGATGAGGGTGTGTGTTTAAGGGTGAGGAGGTGTATTGAAAGGTACTTGGAACTCAATGACAATGGGGAGGTTCAGGTGGGAGTGGTCTGGGAGGCGTTGAAGGCAGTGGTTAGAGGGGAGCTGATATCTATCAGGGCACATAAAGGAAAGCAGGAGGGTAAGGAACGGGAGCGGTTGCTGAAAGAACTTTTGAGGGTGGACAGACAATATGCGGAGGCACCGGAGGAGGGACTGTACAGGGAAAGGCAAAGGCTACATGTAGAATTTGACTTGTTGACTACGGGGAATGCAGAGGCACAATGGAGGAAGGCACAGGGTGTACAGTATAAATATGGGGAGAAGGCGAGCAGTTTGCTGGCCCACCAACTGAGGAAAAGGGGAGCAGCGAGGGAGATAGGGGGGGTGAGAGATGAGGAGGGAGAGATGGAGCGGGGAGCGGAGAGAGTGAATGGAGTGTTCAAGGCATTTTATGAAAGATTATATGAAGCTCAGCCCCCGGATGGGAAGGAGAGAATGATGTGCTTTCTGGATCAGCTGGAATTTCCTAAGGTGGAGGAGCAGGAGAGGGTGGGACTGGGAGCACAGATTGAGATGGAGGAAGTAGTGAAAGGGATTGGGAGCATGCAGGCGGGGAAAGCCCCGGGACCAGACGGATTCCCAGTGGAATTTTATAGGAAATATATGGACTTGCTGACCCCGCTACTGATGAGAACCTTGAATGAGGCCAGGGAAAGGGGGCAGCTGCCCCCGACTATGTCAGAGGCAATGATATCGGTCCTCCTAAAGAAGGAAAAAGACCCGCTGCAATGCGGGTCCTATAGGCCCATTTCTCTCCTGAATGTAGATGCTAAGACTCTGGCCAAGGTAATGGCAACGAGGCTAGAGGATTGTGTCCCGGGGGTGGTTCATGAGGACCAAACTGGGTTTGTGAAGGGGAGACAGCTGAATACAAATATACAGAGGCTGCTAGGGGTAATGATGATGCCCCACCAGAGGGGGAAGCGGAGATACTGGTGGCGATGGATGCCGAGAAAGCATTCGACAGAGTGGAGTGGGATTATCTGTGGGAGGTGCTGAGGAGATTTGGCTTTGGAGATGGATATATCAGATGGGTACAGTTGCTGTATAGGGCCCCGATGGCGAGCGTGGTCACGAATGGACGGGGGTCCGATTATTTTCGGCTCCATAGAGGGACGAGGCAGGGATGTCCTCTGTCCCCGTTATTGTTTGCACTGGCGATTGAGCCCCTGGCCATAGCATTGAGGGGTTCCAGGAAGTGGAGGGGTGTACTCAGGGGAGGAGAAGAACACCGGGTATCTCTGTATGCAGATGATTTGTTGTTGTATGTGGCGGACCCGGCGGAGGGGATGCCAGAGATAATGCGGATACTTGGGGAGTTTGGGGATTTTTCAGGGTATAAATTGAACATGGGGAAAAGTGAGTTGTTTGTGGTGCATCCAGGGGAGCAGAGCAGAGAAATAGAGGATTTACCGTTGAGGAAGGTAACAAGGGACTTCCGGTACTTGGGGATCCAGTTGGCCAAGAATTGGGGTACATTACACAGGCTTAATTTAACGCGGTTGGTGGAACAGATGGAGGAGGACTTTAAGAGATGGGACATGGTGTCCCTGTCACTGGCAGGTAGGGTGCAGGCGGTTAAAATGGTGGTCCTCCGGAGATTCCTTTTTGTGTTTCAGTGCCTCCCGGTAGTGGTCACGAAGGCTTTTTTCAAGAGAATCGAGAAGAGCATTATGAGTTTTGTGTGGGCCGGGAAGACCCCGAGAGGGAGGAGGGGATTTTTGCAGCGTAGTAGGGACAGGGGGGGGTTGGCACTACCGAGCCTAAACGACTATTACTGGGCCGCCAATGTTTCAATGGTGTGTAAGTGGATGGGAGAAGGGGAGGGAGTGGCGTGGAAGAGAATGGAGAGGGCGTCCTGCAGGGGGACTAGCCTACAAGCAATGGTGACGGCACCGTTGCCGTTCTCACCGAAGAAATACACCACAAGCCCGGTGGTGGTGGCCACATTGAAAATTTGGGGGCAGTGGAGACGGCATAGGCGAAAGACGGGAGCCTCGGTGCGGTCCCCGATAAGAAATAACCATAGGTTTGTTCCGGGGAGAATGGACGGGGGATTTGGAACATGGCAAAGAGCTGGGGTAGTACAATTGAGAGATCTGTTCGTAGATGGGACCTTTGCGAGTCTGGGAGCGCTGACGGAAAAATATGGGTTGCCCCAAGGGAATGCATTTCGGTATATGCAACTGAGGGCTTTTGCGAGGCAACAGGTGAGGGAATTCCCGCAGCTCCCGACGCAGGAGGTGCAGGATAGAGTGATCTCAGAGACATGGGTGGGGGATGGTAAGGTGTTGGACATATATAGGGAAATGAGGGACGAGGGGGAGATCATGGTAGATGAGCTGAAAGGGAAATGGGAAGAAGAGCTGGGGGAGGAGATTGAGGAGGGGCTGTGGGCCGACGCCCTACGTAGGGTAAACTCGTCGTCCTCGTGTGCCAGGCTAAGCCTGATACAATTCAAGGTTCTACACAGGGCGCATATGACTGGAGCACGGCTCAGTAAATTTTTTGGGGTAGAGGATAGGTGTGGGAGATGCTCGAGAAGCCCAGCGAATCACACCCACATGTTCTGGTCATGCCCGGCACTACAGGGGTTCTGGGTGGGGGTGACAAAGGTGCTTTCGAAGGTGGTGGCGGTCCGGGTCGAACCAAGCTGGGGGTTGGCTATATTCGGGGTTGCAGAAGAGCCGGGAGTGCAGGAGGCGAGAGAGGCTGATGTTTTGGCCTTTGCGTCACTAGTAGCCCGGCGCAGGATATTGTTCATGTGGAAGGAAGCCAAACCCCCGGGTGTGGAGACCTGGATAAACGACATGGCAGGGTTTATAAAGTTAGAACGGATCAAGTTCGTATTAAGGGGTTCGGCTCAGGGGTTCACCAGGCGGTGGCAGCCGTTCGTCGACTACCTCACAGAAAGATAGAGGGAATGGAAAAGAAGAAGACAACAGCAGCAACCCAAGGGGGGGGGGGGAGGGGAGGGGGGGGGGGGGGAACCGGACGGACTCTCAGGGAGGTCAATGTATATGCATAGGTATTTGTTATAGGTAATTGTATATTGGATTGTTGGATTGTATCTTTGGAGAGTAACTATTTTTGACAAGGCAGTTGCCACTCAGTTTTGTTTTTGTTTATATATTATTTATTTATTTGTTTAAAACTGGCCACGGGTATTTATATTGCTTGAATAAAATATATTAAAAAAAAAAGAAAATGACAGTGGCAAGTTGTCGAGTTCGGAGGGGCAGCGATACTGGTTAGTGTAAGGTGGGGGACCTCTTTGCCAGGAACAAGGCCCCAATCTTCATCAAAGCGCGGGGATATACCACCCAGTGAACCGAGTAAGTCCCCCAAATCTTTGCGCCTCGATATTGGGTAACTGTACGTCCGTGTCTGCACTATTAACGAAGAACCTCACATTCATTCTTTCGGAATAATTAAGGGGCTTCGACCAGAAGGGGATTCCGTTAGCAAGCCGGTACGGGATGTGCGCACACACCCAACAGGAGGAGGCATTTGTCACCTGTGCATATTCATATTGTAGAGCCAGAAAGGTATTCTTAATGATAGTTTGTTTCCTATAAGAGCATTTGGTTACAGAAAGCATATTCAGAAAAAGCATAATAAAGGTGTAGAAGGCTGACATGCCGGGCTTCACCATGCTTTGGCTGGGGAGAGGCCTTCTATTCTTCGATACCTATCGTAAATATGATAAATGAATCAAGCGTTACACAATTTAAACTGCGCCCAGTGTTTCCAGCGCCCATGCCTTTTATGGCTATGCATGCGCAGGTGTCTCCACTGATGAGGACTTGGTGGGGTCCTGTCCACCTGGGAGCAAACCCTGGTTTTTCGGGCAAGACCTTGACCATTGCCTTTGAGCCAGCGGGGGGAATATCGGGGAATGCTGTCAGTTCTAAATTCTTATCCTTAGTTTCCTGTCTAGATCGTGTTTGTTGGCGCATGTCTTTCAATTGGTTGCTGAGTTCAAATATATATTTGCGTATTCTGTCCCACAGTGGGCCTACGTCTTAACCTCCCCCCCGTAATTATCCCCGCTGGTAATTGTATTGCACAGCCCGTCATCAGTTCATAGGGAGATGTTTGTGTAGAGCAGTTTGATCCAATTGCAAATTCCCTCCCCAAACCCCATTTTGGAGAGCACATCCATCATGTAGGTGTGCGATATTCTGTCAAAAGCCTTCTCCTGGTCAAGGCTCATGAGGCAGGTGTCCACCCTCCTGTCCTGCACATTGGCGACCGTATCGCTGAGTAGTGCGAGGCTATCAGAGATCTTCCTGCCGGGTACAGCACAGGTCTGGTCAGGGTGGATCACCGACTCCAGAGCAGACCTGACCCGATTGGCAATGAGCTTGGCTAGAATTTTATAATCCACATTTAGCAGTGAAATGGGTCGCCAATTTCAAATTTCTTCCCTTTCCCCCTTCTGCTTGTAGATGAGGATGATGATGCCTTTCCTCATGGATTCTGACATGCTGCCGTCCAGAAGCATACTCTCGTACACTTCCAGCAGGTCTGGGCCCATCCAGTCCCACAGAGCCGAATACAACTCAACCGGTAAGCCGTCGCTTCTGGGAGTTTTACTCGTCTCAAAGGACCCGACGGCCTTTGTCAGCTCTTCCAGAGTTAGTGGTTTGTCCAGGTTTTCCCGCTCGCTGTCGCCCAAGACCTCCGTGATAGACGAGAGGAAGGTCTTGGAAACAGTGTTATCTATTGGCTTCAGATCATACAGTCCGGCATAAACGTATTTGCTGATCCTCAGGATGTCAGACTGCGATGAATTTACAGAGCCATCTTATTCCTTCAGGCTGCTGATCACAGAGGTCTCTCTGTGCACCTTTTGGAAGAAGCGTGAGCACTTTTCGTCCTGCTCCACGGAGCGGACTCTGGAACGGAAGATAACCATGGAGGCCTCCGAGGTGTAGAGCGAGGCTTGCTGGCTCTTCACCTCTTGGAGATCGTCCTTGACATCAACCCCCATCGACTGCAGCTGGAGCAAATTCTGCATACTTTTCTGGAGCCTGGAAATGGCCCCTCGGCTCTCTCTCACCTTTGAATGCCTTTGAGGATGAAAAGCCTTTTGATGTTCCCCTTGATTGCTTCCCACCAGAGATGTGGAGACTCAAAGAGGGGTTTCACAGTTCTCCAACCTTTGTAATCCCTTTTAAGTTCCTCGAGGTTCTCTGGAGTCAACAGTTTTGCATTCAGCTTCCATGTCCCCCTGCCCACCCCTTGGTCTTCCTGCAGGTGGCAGTCGGCCAGTAGGAAGCAGTGGTCAGAGAAGAACACTGGCTTAACGACGGTGGACCTGACCGTGAAAGCTCGGGACACAAAGAAGAAGCACGGCAGCACGGTAGCACAAGTGATTAGCACTGTGGCTTCACAGCGCCAGGGTCCCAGGTTCGATTCCCCGCTGGGTCCCTGTCTGTGCGGAGTTTGCACGTTCTCCCCGTGTCCGCGTGGGTTTCCTCCGGGTGCTCCGGTTTCCTCCCACAGTCCAAAGACGTGCAGGTTAGGTGGATTGGCCATGCTAAATTACCCGTAGTGTCCATAAGGGTTGGGAGGGGTTATTGGGTGGAAGTGAGGGATTAATGTGGGTCGGTGCAGACTCGATGGGCCGAATGGCCTCCTTCTGCACTGTATGTTCTATGTAATCTATGAAGTCTATCCTGGAGCGGACGGACCCGTCTGGCCGTGACCATGTGTATCTACGCTGCGCTCCGTCTGCAGGGTTGCTGAAGACGTCGAGCAGCTTATCGCCAGGTGCTGACCCAAAGACAATGAACTATTCACAAAGTTTGCTCAAGGTCTAAATGCCTGAAGATAACTCCGTTTTGCCCAGCCAGCTACAAGCTGGCAACTTCTCGACAACAGGAAGAGGCAATAGGTTCCAACCTGATAACCATTTATGGCATGGACTGAGAGAATGGAGGACTAATTAGGTCAAATTAGTTGCATGTGATGATTGTGACACGAATAAAGGTTATTGGCTGCATGTAAATGAGGTTACGAACTGATTTCGCTTCTGCATCTGTATATTAACCCATGTGAGCCTTAGCTTACGCGGGATAAGGTGCTGTCAGGGGCAGCGGAGCTCCCAGATCTTGTCTCCCAGAATTCTGACATAATAAACTGCTTTTTTTTACGTATACTCAGGCCTTCGGGTGGATATTTTCACCTCTAACAGTAATCCCTTTTGAGTTCCTCGATGTTCTCTGGGGTCAACAATTTCACATTCAGCTGCCATGTCCCCCTGCCTCTGATTTTCCTGTAGGTGTTAGTTGGCCAGTAGGAGGCAGTGGTCAGAGAAGAACCACCGGCCTGACGTTGGTGGACCCGACCGTGAACGCATGGGACACAAGTCTATCCTGGAGCGGGTAGATCAATCTGGCCGTGACCATGTGTATATACGTTGCGCTCCGTCCGCTGGGTTGTTGAAGACGTTGTGCAGTTTGGCGTTTTTTGTTTTCCTGTCGGTCCTGGCGACCGTCCAGCCCCATCAATGATGGAGGTGAAGTCACCGCCCAGAATGACCGGCATGGAAGTGGCCAACAGCAGTGGGAGTTGCTGAAGGACTGCCAGCCGCTGACTCTTTACGTCAGGGGCGGACACATTAATGAGTCTGAGAGGGGCGTTTGTGTATTTGACGTCAATTACGAGGAGGCATCCACCCACTGCCTCCTTAACTTAGGCAATGGTGAAGTTGCCTCCCCGCAGCAGAATATCCAGGCCGGAGGAACAACAATCGCTTCCTCCGGACCACATGGGACCACCAGCTCGACCAGCTCCTGTAGTTGCTGAGGTGCGGAAAGCCACACTCCTGCAGCAACAGCAGGTCGACTTTCACATTGGGCAGGTAACTAAGGGCAGCTCCACATCTCAAGGTGTCTTTGATGCTTTGCATAGATGCAAGACCCGTTTTCCAAACGTAGATTCACCAGTCACAGAGTCAAGCTGTTGGATGTGTCTCTGCAGACCGGTGACGCTGACAAACTTTGCGGATAGCAGGGCTGAGAAAACCGCCCTGGTCACATCCCGAATCCACATTCAGCAGTGAAATGGATTGCCGATTTCTAATGTCTTCCCATTCGCCCCTCAGCTTGTGAAGGGTGATGATGCCTTTCCTGGTGGATTCTGACATGCTGCTGTCCAGAAGCAACCTCTCGTCCACTTCCAGCAGGTCTGGGGCCATCCAGTGGAATACAAGTCAGTCCTGTCTGTCCGCCGCTGGTTCGTGAGTTCTGTAGGAAAGTAAGAAGTCTTACACCAGGTTCAACAAGTTTGTTTCAAACACTAGCTCTTGGAGCACTGCTCCTTCCTCAGGGGAGCTGTGGGCTTACTATAGAAAAGACGGAGGGAAAAGAGAAGCAACGATTGCAGACAGCAGAGGCGAATCCACCTGCAGAGAGACAACAATGAAAAAACACAACTCGATCCTGCAGGCGCAGAAAGCCTTTTCTGATATTGAACTGAGAAGTAGGGAGAGGGAAGAGGAGACCAGCAGATGGCATCCCCGCAAAGGGAGCCCCAACCCCCTCCCCAGCACAAAAATTTTTTTCTATCTTCGCTCCACTCGAGACAATCGTAAGTTAACAACCAACCTGCCCTCTCACACCTACCAGAGAGTAAACATAGTAACAAGAGAGTGACTGCACACTGACCAGTTAGTTCAAATCTACCTATTAATTTCTTTCGCTTTCGACAATGTAGCTGCGTGCCGTCACCTGGCCATCCAATGGGTTAATGTTTCTTCTATTGAGATATATCGGCAGATGATTCAAACCTGATTTGCATATTTGTGCCCATTCGCCAAATAAACAGAAAATGTCATCTCCGATTTAGCCACTGATTGGCTGAGGAAATGTCAATCACACGTCAGTCCCGCCCTTTCCTATTTCCTATTGGTCCATTGTACCGCCACTCCCAGGGGGCGGGTCTGCTCCTTGTGTGAGTCTCTCACTCCAAATCCAGGAGGATTCGCTTTTCTCTTCCACTCAGTCCCGTCCCCCCGTCCCCCACCGAGTCGGAGCGGAGATTTAAAAAGAGCCGGAGCTGCGAGTCGGAGCAGAGATTGAAAAAGAGCGGGAGCTGAGAGTCGGAGCAGAGATTTAAAAAGAGCAGGAGCTGCGAGTCCGAGTGGAGATTTAAAAAGAGCAGGAGCTGCGAGTCGGAGCAGAGATTTAAAAAGAGCGGGAGCTGCGAGTCGGAGCGGAGATTTAAAAAGAGCGGGAGCTGCGAGTCCGAGCGGAGATTTAAAAAGAGCAGGAGCTGAGAGTCGGAGCAGAGATTTAAAAAGAGCAGGAGCTGCGAGTCCGAGTGGAGATTTAAAAAGAGCAGGAGCTGCGAGTCGGAGCAGAGATTGAAAAAGAGCGGGAGCTGCGAGTCGGAGCAGAGATTTAAAAAGAGCGGGAGCTGCGAGTCCGAGTGGAGATTTAAAAAGAGCAGGAGCTGAGAGTCGGAGCAGAGATTGAAAAAGAGCGGGAGCTGAGAGTCGTGGAGATTTAAAAAGAGCAGGAGCTGAGAGTCGGAGCAGAGATTGAAAAAGAGCGGGAGCTGAGAGTCGGAGCGGAGATTTAAAAAGAGCGGGAGCTGCGAGTCGGAGTGGAGATTTAAAAAGCGCGGGAGCTGCGAGTCCGAGTGGAGATTTAAAAAGAGCGGGAGCTGCGAGTCGGAGCAGAGATTGAAAAAGAGCGGGAGCTGAGAGTTGGAGCGGAGATTTAAAAAGAGCGGGAGCTGCGAGTCGGAGTGGAGATTTAAAAAGAGCGGGAGCTGCGAGTCGGAGCAGAGATTTAAAAAGAGCGGGAGCTGCGAGTCGGAGCGGAGATTTAAAAAGAGCGGGAGCTGCGAGTCGGAGCAGAGATTTAAAAAGAGCGGGAGCTGCGAGTCGGAGCGGAGATTTAAAAAGAGCAGGAGCTGCGAGTCCAAGTGGAGATTTAAAAAGCGCAGGAGCTGAGAGTCGGAGCGGAGATTTAAAAAGCGCGGGAGCTGCGAGTCGGAGCGGAGATTTAAAAAGAGCGGGAGCTGCGAGTTGGAGCAGAGATTTAAAAAGAGCAGGAGCTGCGAGTCGGAGTGGAGATTTAAAAAGCGCAGGAGCTGAGAGTCGGAGCGGAGATTTAAAAAGCGCGGGAGCTGCGAGTCGGAGCGGAGATTTAAAATGAGCAGGAGCTGGGAGTCGGAGCGGAGATTTAAAAAGAGCGGGAGCTGAGAGTCGGAGCGGAGATTTAAAAACAGCAGGAGCTGCGAGTCGGAGCGGAGATTTAAAAACAGCAGGAGCTGCGAGTCAGAGCGGAGATTTAAATAGAGCGGGAGCTGCGAGTCAGAGCGGAGATTCAAAAAGAGCTGGAGCTGAGAGTCGGAGCGGAGATTTAAAAAGCGCAGGAGCTGAGAGTCGGAGCGGAGATTCAAAAAGAGCGGGAGCTGCGAGTCGGACCGGAGATTTAAAAAGAGCAGGAGCTGCGAGTCAGAGCAGAGATTTAAAAAGAGCTGGAGCTGCGAGTCAGAGCGGAGATTCAAAAAGAGCAGGAGCTGCGAGTCGGAGCGGAGATTCAAAAAGAGCAGGAGCTGCGAGTCGGAGCGGAGATTCAAAAAGAGCAGGAGCTGCGAGTCGGAGCGGAGATTTAAAAAGCGCGGGAACTGCGAGTCAGAGCAGAGATTTAAAAAGAGCGGGAGCTGCGAGTCGGAGCGGAGATTTAAAAAGCGCAGGAGCTGCAAGTCGGAGCGGAGATTCAAAAAGAGCAGGAGCTGCGAGTCGGAGCGAAGATTCAAAAAGAGCAGGAGCTGCGAGTCAGAGCAGAGATTTAAAAAGAGCTGGAGCTGCGAGTCAGAGCGGAGATTCAAAAAGAGCAGGAGCTGCGAGTCGGAGCGGAGATTCAAAAAGAGCAGGAGCTGCGAGTCGGAGCGGAGATTTTAAAAGATCGCGGCCTAGTTTCGGGAGCCGTTCGGAGGAGGAGGAGCAGTCTCTGTCAAGGAGAGAACCTGAGAACATCTGAGACCCTCAGATTTTTACTCATTTTCAGTATTATTACCTTTTCAAAGTGTGTGTGTGCGGGGCGTGGGGGTGGAAACTGAAGTGACATCACAGAAAAGCTGTGACCTGAGTGGCTGGTTGGGAATCTACACTAAATTGAAACAATTAACATTGGTAACTAATTAAACATAATTACTTAATTATAATTTAGAGGGGTATCTAAGCCAGAGATCGGAGAGTACTATATTTAGCTTTCACATTTATAGTAGAAATCTAGTGCTAAGGAAACAGATAGTTAACAGTAACTTTTTCTTTTTCTTTTTTAAATTTTAACTTTTAACTTTAATTTACTAATTAATTGACGCAATGTCAGTTAGAGGGGTGCAGTGCTCTGACTGTGAGATGTGGCAGGTCCGGGAGGCTTCCAGCGTCCCGGATGGCTTCATCTGCAGAAAGAGCCCCCAACTGGAGCTCCTCACAGACCGCATGGTTCGGTAGGAGCAGCAATTGGATGCACTTTGGAGCATGCAGGTGGTGTAAAGCGTCATAGATCGCAGTTATGTAAATGTGGTCACACCCAAGGTGCAGGCAGAGAAATGGGTGACCACCAGAAAGGGCAGGCAGTCAGTGCAGGAATCCTCTGTGGTTGTCCCCCTCTTGAACAGGTATACCCCTTTGGATACTGTCGGGGGGGATAGCCGATCAGGGGAAAACAGCAGCAGCCAGAGCAGTGGCACCATGGCTGGCTCTGATGTTCAGAAGATGGGTCAAAGCACAGAAGAGCAATAGTAATAGGGGACTCTATAGTCAGGGGCACAGATAGGCGCTTCTGTGGACGTGAAAGAGACTCCAGGATGGTATGTTGCCTCCCTGGTGCCAGGGTCCAGGATGTCTCTGAACGGGTAGAGGGCATCCTGAAGGGGGAGGGCAAACAGGCAGAGGTCGTTGTACATATTGGTCCTAACGATATAGGCAGGAAGGGGCATGAGGTCCTGCAGCAGGAGTTCAGGGAGCTAGGCAGAAAGTTAAAAGGCAGGACCTCTAGAGTTGTAATCTCGGGATTACTCCCTGTGCCACGTGCCAGTGAGGCTAGAAATTGGAAGACAGAGCAGCTAAACACGTGGCTAAACAGCTGGTGTAGGAGGGAGGGTTCCATTACAAGAACATAATAAGAACATAAGAACATAAGAACTAGGAGCAGGAGTAGGCCATCTGGCCCCTCAAGCCTGCTCCACCATTCAATGAGATCATGGCTGATCTTTTGTGGACTCAGCTCCACTTTGCGGCCCGAACACCATAACCCTCAATCCCTTTATTCTTCAAAAAACTATCTATCTTTATCTTAAAAACATTTAATGAAGGAGCCTCTACTGCTTCACTGGGCAAGGAATTTCATAGATTCACAACCCTTTGGGTGAAGAAGTTCCTCCTAAACTCAGTCCTAAATGTACTTCCCCTTATTTTGAGGCTATGCCCCCTAGTTCTGCTTTCACCCGCCAGTGGAAACAACCTGCCCGCATCTACCCTATCTATTCCCTTCATAATCTTATATGTTTCTGTAAGATCCCCCCTCATCCTTCTAAATTCCAACGAGTACAGTCCCAGTCTACTCAACCTCTCCTCGTAATCCAACCCCTTCAGCTCTGGGATTAACCTAGTGAATCTCCTCTGCACACCCTCCAGTGCCAGTACGTCCTTTCTCAAGTAAGGAGACCAAAACTGAACACAATACTCCAGGTGTGACCTCACTAACACCTTATACAATTACAGCAGAACCTCCCTAGTCTTAAACTCCATCCCCCTAGCAATGAAGGACAAAATTCCATTTGCCTTCTTAATCACCTGTTGACCTGAAAACCAACTTTTTGCGACTCATGCACGAGCACACCCAGGTCTCTCTGCACAGCAGCATGTTTTAATATTTTATCATTTAAATAATAATCCCTTTTGCTGTTATTCCTACCACTGGGACCACTGGGAGCTCTTCCGGGGCAGGTGTCACCTAGATAAGGACGGGTTGCATCTAAACTGGAGAGGCATAAATATCCTGGCCGCGAGGTTTGCTGGTGTCACACGGGAGGGTTTAAACTAGTATGGGAGGGGGATGGGCATGGGAGCAATAGGTCAGAAGGTGAAAGCATTGAGGGAGAACTATGGACTAGGGACAGTGTGGCTCTGAGGCAGAGCAGACAGGGAGAAGTTGCTGAACACAGCGGGTCTGGTGGCCTGAAGTGCATGTTTGTTTTTTTAAAAATATATTTTATTGAAATTTTTTTCCCTGAGCAACATTTTTCCCGCTTACAAAACAAGCAAAACGATAACAGTAACAAAACAGAAAATTTTAAACTTTTTAACAATAATAATAATAATAATATACAAGTAACAAAACCTCGTACTCTATTGACCTATACTCAACTGCCTCCCCCCCTCTCCCCCCCTCCCCCCTGGGTTGCTGCTGCTGGTCATCCGTCTTCCCTCTAACGTTCCCCTAGGTAGTCGAGAAATGGCTGCCACCGCCTGGTGAACCCTTGAGCCGATGCTCTCAGGGCAAACTTTATCTGCTCCAGTTTAATAAACCCCGCCATATCGTTTACCCAGGCCTCCAGTCCGGGGGGTTTCGCCTCCTTCCACATGAGTAGGATCCTGCGCCGGGCTACGAGGGACGCAAAGGCCACGACATCGGCCTCTTTCGCCTCCTGCACTCCCGGCTCTTCCGCAACTCCAAATAGAGTTAACCCCCAGCCTGGTTTGACCCGGGCCTTCACCACCTGTGAAATCACTCCCGTCACTCCCTTCCAATACCCTTCCAATGCCGGGCACGCCCAAAACATATGTGCGTGGTTTGCCGGGCTCCCGCCACACCTCCCACATTTGTCCTCCTCTCCAAAGAACCTGCTCAATCTTGCCCCCGTTATGTGTGCTCTATGTAGCACCTTAAATTGAATCAGGCTAAGCCTGGCGCATGAGGAAGAGGAATTTACCCTGCTTAGGGCATCAGCCCACATACCCTCCTTTATCTCCTCCCCTACTTCTTCTTCCCACTTTCTTTTTAGTTCGCCCACCGACTCCTCCCCCTCTTCCCTCATCTTACTATAAATCTCTGACACCTTGCCCTCTCCGACCCACACCCCTGAAAGCACCCTGTCCTGTATCCCCTGTGTCGGGAGCCGCGGAAATTCCCTCACCTGTTGACTAGTAAACGCCCTCACCTGCATATATCTCAAGAAATTCCCCCGGGGTAACTTATACTTTTCCTCCAGTGCTCCCAAGCTCGCAAAAGTCCCATCTATGAATAAATCTCCCACCTTCCTAATTCCCAACTGGTGCCAGCTTTGAAATCCTCCATCCATTCTTCCTGGGGCGAACCTATGATTGTTCCTGATAGGGGACCCCACCAGGGCTCCCCGCACCCCTCTCTGTCGCCTCCACTGTCCCCATATGTTCAGTGTTGCCGCCACCACCGGGTTCGTGGTGTACTTTTTCGGTGAGAACGGTAGCGGCGCCGTCACCAGCGCCTCTAGACTCGTCCCTTTACAGGACCTTCTCTCCAGCCTTTTCCACGCCGCTCCCTCACCCTCCATCATCCATCTATGTATCATTGCCACATTGGCGGCCCAATAATAATCTCCCAAGTTCGGTAGTGCCAGTCCTCCTCTGTCCCTATTGCGCTGAAGGAACCCCCTCCTTACTCTCGGAACTTTCCCTGCCCACACAAAGCTCGTGATGCTCCTATCTATTTTATTTAAAAAGGTCCTGGTGATTAAAATAGGGAGACATTGAAATACAAATAAGAACCTCGGGAGGACCATCATCTTAATTGCTTGCACCCTGCCCGCCAGCAATAAAGGCTGCATGTCCCACCTCTTAAAGTCCTCCTCCATTTGTTCTACCAGCCGTGTCAGATTAAGTCTGTGCAAGGTTCCCCAGCTCCTAGCGATCTGAATCCCCAAGTATCGGAAGTTTCTTTCCAATTTCCTTAGCGGTAAGCCTTCTATCTCTCTACTCTGGTCCCCTGGATGTATCACATATAATTCACTCTTCCCCATGTTTAACCTATACCCCGAAAATTCCCCGAACCTCCTCAAGATTCGCATAACCTCTATCAGCCCCCCCGCTGGGTCCGACACGTATAGCAATAGGTCATCCGCGTATAACGAGACTCGGTGTTCTTCTCCCCCTCTAGTCACCCCTCTCCATTTCCTGGAGTCTCTCAGCGCCATGGCCAGAGGTTCAATTGCCAGCGCAAACAACAATGGAGACAGTGGGCATCCCTGTCTTGTTCCCCTATATAATCGGAAATACTCCGATCTATGTCGACCTGGAACTATGCTTGCCGTCGGTGCCCCATAAAGTAGTCTAACCCAGCGAATAAATCCGTTCCCAAACCCAAACCTCCTTAACACTTCCCATAAATACTCCCACTCCACCCTATCAAATGCCTTTTCTGCGTCCATTGCCGCCACTATCTCTGCCTCCCCCTCCACTGAGGGCATCATTATCACCCCTAATAGCCGTCGCACGTTAACATTCAATTGTCTCCCTTTTACGAACCCTGTCTGGTCTTCGTGCACCACCCCTGGGACACAGTCCTCTATCCTCGATGCCAGCACCTTTGCTAGCAGTTTGGCGTCCACGTTCAATAGTGAAATAGGTCTATAGGACCCACACTGCATCGGATCTTTGTCCCTCTTCAAAATTAGCGATATCGTCGCCGCCGACATTGTTGGGGGTAGTGTCCCCCCTTCCCTGGCCTCATTGAACGTCCTCGCCAACAACGGGGCCAACAAGTCCACATATGTTCTGTAAAATTCTACCGGGAACCCGTCCGGCCCCGGGGCCTTCCCTGCTTGCATGCTTCCCAGTCCCTTAATAACCTCGTCCACCTCAATCGGCGCCCCCAGGCCTGCCACCTCCCGCTCCTCCACTTTCGGGAACCTCAACTGGTCCAGGAACTGCCGCATCCCCTCCTCTCCCTGTGGGGACTGAGACCTATACAGTTCTTCATAAAAGGTCTTAAACACTTCATTTATCTTTCCTGCCCTTCGCACAGTGTCTCCCCTTTCATCCCTAATTCCTCCAATCTCCCTCGCTGCTGCCCTCTTTCGCAGTTGGTGCGCCAACAGGCGACTGGCCTTTTCCCCATATTCATACCTCCTCCCCTGTGCCTTCCTCCACAGTACCTCCGCCTTTCTGGTGGTCAGAAGGTCAAACTCGGTCTGGAGTCATCTCCTCTCCCTGTACAGCTCCTCCTCCGGGGTCTCTGCAAATTCCCTGTCCACCCTTAAAATCTCCCCCAGTAATCTATCCCTTTCCTTGGCCTCTGTTTTCCTTTTGTGGGCCCCAATAGAAATCAGCTCTCCTCTGACCACCGCTTTTAGTGCTTCCCAGATCACTCCCACAGGGACCTCGCCGTCGTCATTGACCTCCAGGTATCTCTTGATACACCCCCTCGCTCTTGCACACACTCCCTCATCCGCCATCAGTCCCACATCTAATCGCCAGAGTGTTCTCTGCTCCCTGTCCTCTCCTACTTCCAGGTCCACCCAATGTGGGGCATGATCCGAAACCGCTATGGCTGAGTATTCAGCTTCTTCCACCCTAGAGATCAACGACCTTCCTAAAACAAAAAAATCTATCCGGGAGTACACTTTATGGACGTGGGAGAAGAAGGAATACTCCCTAGCCCTGGGTCTAAGAAATCGCCATGGATCCACTCCCCCCATTTGGTCCATAAACCCCTTAAGTACCTTGGCCGCTGCCGGCCTTCTTCCAGTCCTTGAGCTGGATCTATCTAGCCCCGGGTCCAGCACCGTATTGAAGTCCCCTCCTAAAATCAAATTTCCTGCCTCCAGGTCCGGAATACGCCCCAGCATCCGTCTCATGAACCCCGCATCGTCCCAATTTGGGGCATACACATTAACCAACACGACCTCCATTCCCTCCAGCCTACCACTCACCATTACATATCTACCTCCACTAACTGCTACGATGTTCTTTGCTTCAAATGCTACCCGTTTCCCCACCAAAATGGCCACCCCTCTGTTCTTTGCGTCCAGTCCTAAGTGGAACACCTGTCCCACCCATCCTTTCCTTAGCCTGACTTGGTCCGCCACCTTTAGGTGATTATGCTCTTGGAGCATAATCACGTCTGCCCTTAGTCCTTTCAAATGCGCGAGCGCTCGGGCCCTTTTTATCGGTCCATTCAGGCCTCTCACGTTCCACGTGATCAGCCTCACTGGGGGGCTACCTGCCCCCCTCCCGTGTCGATTAGCCATTACCTTCTCTAGGCCAGTCCCATATCCCGCCTCCGCGCTCCCGCTCGCTCCCCCAGTGTCGCATTCCGCCCCCGACCACCCTCTCTTTAGCCATTTCCTTTTGGATTTCCGCAGCAGCAACCCAGTTGTCGCCCCCTCCCCCTCGCCCCCCCCCCCCCGCTAGATCCCTATCTAGCTTGATTGCTCCCCCCATATCACTTCCGTAAGTCAGCTGACTTCAACTGACCCCGGCTACTCCTGCTCGCTCCTCGGCCACCCCCTTGCGCCTGTTTTCCCGCCTTATTCTTTCTGGCACGGGAACATCCCTTTTCCTGACCCGCCTCTTATGGCGCAGCTCCCTTTCCCCTCCCCCTCTCCTTCCCCATTCTCTGACTATGTCCCGCCTCTCCCCCCTCACCGGTACCCACATTTCCCCAGTGTCCCCCCCCTTCCCTGTTTACTTCTCGATTAACTTTCACCATCCCATTAACAAAAACAATAATAACAACAATAACAGTTCCCTGCAGCATCAGTCCCTCAGTTCCGGTCCAGTTTCTCTTCATTGATGAAGGACCATGCTTCCTCCGCCGTCTCGAAATAATAGTGTCTCTCCTGATGCGTGATCCATAGTCTTGCCGGCTGCAGCATCCCAAACTTCACCTTCCTTTTGTGCAAAACCTCTTTGGCTCGGTTGTAGCTCGCCCTCCTTCACCTCTGCACTCCAATCCTGGTAGATCCTTACCACCGCATTCTCCCATCTGCTACTCCGCACCGTTTTAGCCCATCTCAGGACCTCTTCTCTGTCCTTAAGGCGGTAGAATCGCACGATTATCGCCTTCGGTGGTTCTCCCGCTTTTGGTCTTCTCGCCGGGATCCGATTTGCCCACTCCACCTCCATGGGGCCCGCAGGGGCCTCAGCACCCATCAGTGAGCTCAGCATCTTACTTGCGTACGCTCCACAGTCCACTCCTTCCACGCCCTCCGGGAGACCTAGTATCCTAAGGTTCTTCCTTCGCGCTCCATTTTCAAGAGCCTCAATCCTATCAGAACACTTTTTATGAAGTGCATCGTGCATCTGAGTCTTGACCGCCAGGCCCAGGACCTCGTCCTCAATACCTGACACCTTCTGCTCCACCACGCGAAGTTCAGTCTCCTGGGTCTTTAAAGTCTCCTTAAGCCCCTCAATTGCCTGTAACAACGGGGTCATTACCTCCTTCTTCAGCAGGTCCACGCACCGTCTCACCATCTCGTCCTGCTCAGGCCCCCATGTCACCTGTGGTTTCTCCGCCGCCATTTTGTTCCACTCCCTCTGATCTTCTGGCTGCAGATTCTTCGGGCTGCAGCCGCCGCCACCGGTTTTTCCCTCCGTCGTTCGGGGGGGACTCCCTTCCCTCGCGCCTCGCACCGGGTTTTACGGCCGTCCAAGTCCCCGTTGGGGCTCTTAAAAGAGCCCGAAGTTCCGTCGGAGCTGGAGCCGCCGAAACGTGCGGCTAGCTCATCCCTGCCGCAACCGGAAGTCCTCGAAGTGCATATGTTTTAATGCAAGAAGTATTACGGGTAAGGCAGATAAACTTAGAGCTTGGATTAGTACTTGGAACTATGATGTTGTTGCCATTACAGAGACCTGGTTGAGGGAAGGGCAGGATTGGCAGCTACACGTTCCAGGATTTAGATGTTTCAGGCAGGATAGAGGGGGATGTAAAAGGGGTGGCGGAGTTGCGCTACTGGTTAGGGAGAATATCACAGCTGTACTACGGGAGGACACCTCAGAGGGCAGTGAGGAATAAGAAGGGTGCAGTCACAATGTTGGGGGTTTACTACAGGCCTCCCAACAGCCAGCGGGAGATAGAGGAGCAGATAGGTAGACAGATTTTGGAAAAGAGTAAAAACAACAGGGTTGTGGTGATGGGAGACTTCAACTTCCCCAATATCGACTGGGACTCACTTAGTGCCAGGGGCTTAGACGGGGCAGAGTTTGTAAGGAGTATCCAGGAGGGCTTCTTAAAACAATATGTAGACAGTCCATCTAGGGAAGGGGCGGTACTGGACCTGGTATTGGGGAATGAGCCCGGCCAGGTGGTAGAAGTTTCAGTAGGGGAGCATTTTGGGAACAGTGACCACAATTCAGTAAGTTTTAAAGTGCTGGTGGACAAGGATAAGAGTGGTCCTCGGGTGAATGTGCTAAATTGGGGGAAGGCTAATTATAACAATATTAGGCAGGAACTGAAGAACCTAGATTGGGGGCGGATGTTTGAGGGCAAATCAACATCTGACATGTGGAAGGCTTTCAAGTGTCAGTTGAAAGGAATTCAGAACCGGCATGTTCCTGTGAGGAAGAATTATAAATACGGCAATTTTCGGGAACCTTGGATAACGAGAGATATTGTAGGCCTCGTCAAAAAGAAAAAGGAGGCATTTGTCAGGGCTAAAAGGCTGGGAACAGACAAAGCCTGTGTGGAATATAAGGAAAGTAGGACGGAACTTAAGCAAGGAGTCAGGAGGGCTAGAAGGGATCACGAAAGGTCATTGGCAAATAGGGTTAAGGAAAATCCCAAGGCCTTTTACACGTACATAAAAAGCAAGTGGGTAGCCAGGGAAAGGGTTGGCCCACTGAAGGATAGGCAAGGGAATCTATGTGTGGAGCCAGAGGAAATGGGTGAGGTACTAAATGAATACTTTGCATCAGTATTCACCAAAGAGAAGGAATTGGTAGATGTTGAGTCTGGAGAAGGGTGTGTAGATAGCCTGGGTCACATTGAGATCCAAAAAGACGAGGTGTTGGGCGTCTTAAAAAATATTAAGGTAGATAAGTCCCCAGGGCCTGATGGGATCTACCCCAGAATACTGAAGGAGACTGGAGAGGAAATTGCTGAGGCCTTGACAGAAATCTTTGGATCCTCACTGTCTTCAGGTGATGTCCCGGAGGACTGGAGAATAGCCAATGTTGTTCCTCTGTTTAAGAAGGGTAGCAAGGATAATCCAGGGAACTACAGGCCGGTGAGCCTTACTTCAGTGGTAGGGAAATTACTGGAGAGAATTCTTTGAGACAGGATCTACTCCCATTTGAAAGCAAATGGACGTATTAGTGAGAGGCAGCGTGGTTTTGTGAAGGGGAGGTTGTGTCTCACTAACTTGATAGAGTTTTTCAAGGAGGTCACTAAGATGATTGATGCAGGTAGGGCAGTGGATGTTGTCTATATGGACTTCAGTAAGGCCTTTGACAAGGTCCCTCATGGTAGACTAGTACAAAAGGTGAAGTCACACTTTGGGGCGGTACTGGACCTGGTATTGGGGAATGAGCCCGGCCAGGTGGTAGATGTTTCAGCAGGGGAGCATTTCGGTAACAGTGACCACAATTCAGTAAGTTTTAAAGTGCTGGTGGACAAGGATAAGAGTGGTCCGAGGATGAATGTGCTAAATTGGGGGAAGGCTAATTATAACAATATTAGGCGGGAACTGAAGAACATAGATTGGGGGCGGATGTTTGAGGGCAAATCAACATCTGACATGTGGGAGGCTTTCAAGTGTCAGTTGAAAGGAATACAGGACAGGCATGTTCCTGTGAGGAAGAAAGATAAATACGGCAATTTTCGGGAACCTTGGATGACGAGTGATATTGTAGGCCTCGTCAAAAAGAAAAAGGAGGCATTTGTCAGGGCTAAAAGGCTGGGAACAGACGAAGCCTGTGTGGCATATAAGGAAAGTAGGAAGGAACTTAAGCAAGGAGTCAGGAGGGCTAGAAGGGGTCATGAAAAGTCATTGGCAAATAGGGTTAAGGAAAATCCCAAGGCTTTTTACACGTACATAAAAAGCAAGAGGGTAGCCAGGGAAAGGGTTGGCCCACTGAAGGATAGGCAAGGGAATCTATGTGTGGAGCCAGAGGAAATGGGCGAGGTACTAAATGAATACTTTGCGTCAGTATTCACCAAAGAGAAGGAATTGGTAGATGTTGAGTCTGGAGAAGGGGGTGTAGATAGCCTGGGTCACATTGTGATCCAAAAAGACGAGGTGTTGGGTGTCTTAAAAAATATTAAGGTAGATAAGTCCCCAGGGCCGGATGGGATCTACCCCAGAATACTGAAGGAGGCTGGAGAGGAAATTGCTGAGGCCTTGACAGAAATCTTTGGATCCTCGCTGTCTTCAGGGGATGTCCCGGAGGACTGGAGAATAGCCAATGTTGTTCCTCTGTTTAAGAAGGGTAGCAAGGATAATCCCGGGAACTACAGGCCGG
The DNA here is from genome assembly GCF_047496885.1 of Scyliorhinus torazame. Taxonomy (NCBI): domain Eukaryota; kingdom Metazoa; phylum Chordata; class Chondrichthyes; order Carcharhiniformes; family Scyliorhinidae; genus Scyliorhinus; species Scyliorhinus torazame. The sequence goes on along the minus strand of NC_092735.1, from coordinate 13,157,235 downwards.
TGAGCCTTACTTCAGTGGTAGGGAAATTACTGGAGAGAATTCTTCGAGACAGGATCTACTCCCATTTGGAAGCAAATGGACGTATTAGTGAGAGGCAGCACGGTTTTGTGAAGGGAAGGTCGTGTCTCACTAACTTGATAGAGTTTTTCGAGGAGGTCACTAAGATGATTGATGCAGGTAGGGCAGTAGATGTTGTCTATATGGACTTCAGTAAGGCCTTTGACAAGGTCCCTCATGGTAGACTAGTACAAAAGGTGAAGTCACACGGGATCAGGGGTGAACTGGCAAGGTGGATACAGAACTGGCTAGGCCATAGAAGGCAGAGGGTAGCAATGGAGGGATGCTTTTCTCATTGGAGGGCTGTGACCAGTGGTGTTCCACAGGGATCAGTGCTGGGACCTTTGCTCTTTGTAGTATATATAAATGATTTGGAGGAAAATGTAACTGGTCTGATTAGTAAGTTTGCAGACGACACAAAGGTTGGTGGAATTGCGGATAGCGATGAGGACTGTCTGAGGATACAGCAGGATTTAGATTGTCTGGAGACTTGGGCGGAGAGATGGCAGATGGAGTTTAATCCGGACAAATGTGAGGTAATGCATTTTGGAAGGGCTAATGCAGGTAGGGAATATACAGTGAATGGTAGAACCCTCAAGAGTATTGAAAGTCAAAGAGATCTAGGAGTACAGGTTCACAGGTCATTGAAAGGGGCAACACAGGTGGAGAAGGTAGTCAAGAAGGCATACGGCATGCTTGCCTTCATTGGCCGGGGCATTGAGTATAAGAATTGGCAAGTCATGTTGCAGCTGTATAGAACCTTAGTTAGGCCACACTTGGAGTATAGTGTTCAATTCTGGTCGCCACACTACCAGAAGGATGTGGAGGCTTTAGAGAGGGTGCAGAAGAGATTTACCAGAATGTTGCCTGGTATGGAGGGCATAAGCTATGAGGAGCGATTGAATAAACTCGGTTTGTTCTCACTGGAACGAAGGAGGTTGAGGGGCGACCTGATAGAGGTATACAAAATTATGAGGGGCATAGACAGAGTGGATAGCCAGAGGCTTTTCCCCAGGGTAGAGGGGTCAATTACTAGGGGGCATAGGTTTAAGGTGAGAGGGGCAAAGTTTAGAGTAGATGTACGAGGCAAGTTTTTTACGCAGAGGGTAGTGGGTGCCTGGAACTCACTACCGGAGGAGGTAGTGGAAGCAGGGACGATAGGGACATTTAAGGGGCATCTTGACAAATATATGAATAGGATGGGAATAGAAGGATACGGACCCAGGAAGTGTAGAAGATTGTAGTTTAGTCGGGCAGTATGGTCGGCACGGGCTTGGAGGGCCGAAGGGCCTGTTCCTGTGCTGTACATTTCTTTGTTCTTTGTTCTTTGTTCACACGGGATCAGGGGTGAGCTGGCAAGGTGGATACAGAACTGGCTAGGCCATAGAAGGCAGAGAGTAGCAATGGAAGGATGCTTTTCTAATTGGAGGGCTGTGACCAGTGGTGTTCCGCAGGGATCAGTGCTGGGACCGTTGCTGTTTGTAGTAGATATAAATGATTTGGAGGAAAATGTAACTGGTCTGATTAGTAAGTTTGCAGACGACACAAGGGTTGGTGGAATCGCGGATAGCGATGAGGACTGTCAGAGGATGCAGCAGGATTTAGATTGTTTGGAGACTTGGGCGGAGAGATGGCAGATGGAATTTAATCCAGACAAATGTGAGGTAATGCATTTTGGAAGGTCTAATGCAGGTAGGGAAAAAACAGTGATGGTAGAACCCTCAAGAGTATTGAAAGTCAGAGAGATCTAGGTGTACAAGTCCACAGGTCACTGAAAGGGGCAACACAGGTGGAAAAGGTAGTCAAGAAGGCATACGGCGACTTCCGGGTGCGGCGATGACCAGCTGAGTCGCACGTTTCGGCAGCTCCCGGTGGAACGGACTTTTGGGCTCTTAATAAGAGCCCCAACGGCAATTTTAACGGCTAAAAGTACTGTGCGGTGAACCAGAAGGGAATCCCCCCTGGATACGGATGAAAAAAGGAGAGGAAGGTGGCCGGATTGCGGTGGATCCTTTAGAGCAGCGGCAAGGAAGGCAAGCAAAAACCAAGATGGCGTTGGAAGGTGGCAGTTTAATATGGGGCCCTGAACAACACGAGTTTTTGAAACGCTGCGTGGAAGAACTCAAAAAGGAAATGAAGAAGGAGCTGTTGGCCCCGATATTACAGGCGATCGAAGGGCTAAAGGAGGAGCAAAAGACCCAGGAGCGGGAGCTTCGGGTCGTGAAGGCAAAGGCTGCCGAGAATGAGGACGACATACAGGGCCTGGTGGTGAAGACGGAGATGCACGAGGCACACCATAAACGATGTGTGGAAAGGCTGGAGGCGCTGGAGAACAACGCGAGGAGGAACAACCTAAGGATTCTTGGTCTTCCTGAAGGTGCGGAGGGAGCGGACGTCGGGGCATATGTGAGCACGATGCTGCACTCGTTATTGGGAGCGGAGGCCCCGGCGGGTCCGCTGGAGGTGGAGGGAGCATACCGAGTGATGGCGCGAGGACCGAGAGCAGGAGAAATTCCTAGAGCCATAGTGGTGAGATTCCTCCGTTTTAAGGACAGAGAGATGGTCCTTAGATGGGCAAAGAAAACTCGGAGCAGTAAGTGGGAGAACGCGGTGATCCGCGTATACCAAGACTGGAGTGCGGAGGTGGCGAGAAGGAGGGCGAGCTTTAATCAGGCCAAGGCGGTGCTTCACAAAAAGAAGATAAAATTCGGAATGCTGTAACTGGCAAGACTGTGGGTCACATATCAAGGGAGGCACCACTACTTTGAGACGGCGGATGAGGCGTGGACTTTTATCGTGGAAGAAAAATTGGAATGAGCGGGTTATTTAAAAAAAAGAACGTTTGAAACAAAGTGGTGGGGCAAGTATGGGGGGCGAAGAGGGGAGTAAAAAGGGGGGAAAGAGGAGTTTTATATTATTAATCCTGCGATGTGGTAACTTTTCTCTCTTCCACAGGAGGTGGTGGGGGGAGGAAAGGAGGTGGAAGAGATGAGGCGTTGGCCATTGGGGGCGGGGCCAAGGGGGAAGCGCGGGCTCGGTTCCCGCGCTATGGTAATCATGGCGGGAATAGGGAAGCAGGAAGGAGGGGGCGTCGCACGGTGCGAGCCGAGGTCACGGGGGGAAGCCGAGGTCGGCCAGAGTTTGCTGACTTCTGGGAGCAACATGGGGGGTGTAACTACGCTAGTGGGGGATCTAGCGGGGGGGGGGGGGGGGGGTGGGGGGGGGGAATTATTGGGCTGCTGCTGCTGGGGAGAGGGGGGAGCTGGGATGGGGTGGGATGGGCGGGGGGGCACCGCCTGGGGGGGGACACAGCTGCGTGGGAACCGGGTGAGGAGCTGGAAAAAGGGGATGGCTAATCGACAAGGGGGGGGGTAAAAAGCCCCCCAACCCGGCTGATCACGTGGAACGTGAGAGGGCTGAACGGGCCGATAAAGAGGGCACGGGTACTCGCACACCTTAAGAAACTTAAGGCAGACGTGGTTATGTTACAGGAAACGCACTTGAAACTGATAGACCAGGTGAGACTACGCAAAGGTTGGGTGGGGCAGGTGTTCCATTCGGGGCTAGATGCAAAAAACAGGGGGGTAGCTATATTAGTGGGGAAGCGGGTAATGTTTGAGGCAAAGACTATAGTGGCGGATAGCGGGGGCAGATACGTGATGGTGAGTGGCAAACTACAGGGGGAGACGGTGGTTTTGGTAAACGTATATGCCCCGAACTGGGATGATGCCAATTTTATGAGGCGTATGCTAGGACGCATCCCGGACCTAGAGGTGGGAAAGTTGGTAATGGGGGGAGATTTCAATACGGTGTTGGAACCAGGATTGGACAGGTCGAGGTCCAGGACTGGAAGGAGGCCGGCAGCAGCCAAGGTGCTTAAAGATTTTATGGAGCAGATGGGAGGAGTAGACCCGTGGAGATTTAGCAGACCGAGGAGTAAGGAGTTTTCGTTTTTCTCCTATGTCTACGAAGTCTATTCGCGAATAGACTTTTTTGTTTTGGGAAGGGCGTTGATCCCGAAGGTGAGGGGAACGGAGTATACGGCTATCGCCATTTCGGATCACGCTCCACATTGGGTGGACTTGGAGATAGGGGAGGAAACAGAAGGGCGCCCACCCTGGAGAATGGACATGGGACTAATGGCAGATGAGGGGGGGTGTCTAAGGGTGAGGGGGTGCATTGAAAAGTACTTGGAACTCAATGATAATGGGAAGGTCCAGGTGGGAGTGGTCTGGGAGGCGCTGAAGGCAGTGGTTAGAGGGGAGCTGATATCAATAAGGGCACATAAAGGAAAGCAGGAGAGTAGGAAACGGGAGCGGTTGCTGCAAGAACTTCTGAGGGTGGACAGGCAATATGCGGAGGCACCGGAGGAGGGACTGTACAGGGAAAGGCAAAGGTTACACGTAGAATTTAACTTGCTGACAACGGGTACTGCAGAGGCACAGTGGAGGAAGGCACAGGGTGTACAGTACGAATATGGGGAGAAGGCGAGCAGGTTGCTGGCCCACCAATTGAGGAAAAGGGGAGCAGCGAGGGAAATAGGGGGAGTGAGGTATGAGGAAGGATAGATGGAGCGGGGAGCGGAGAGAGTGAATGGAGTGTTCAAGGCATTTTATAAAAAATTATACGAATCTCAACCCCCGGATGGGAGGGAGAGAATGATGGGCTTTCTGGACCGGCTGGAATTTCCCAAGGTGGAGGATCAGAAAGGGTGGGACTGGGAGCACAGATTGAAATAGAGGAAGTAGTGAAAGGAATTAGGAGCATGCAGGCGGGGAAGGCTCCGGGACCGGATGGATTCCCAGTTGAATTTTACAGGAAATATGTGGACTTGCTCGCCCCGCTACTGATGAGGACCTTTAATGAGGCAAAGGAAAGGGGACAGCTGCCCCCGACTATGTCTGAGGCAACGATATCGCTTCTCCTAAATGTAGACGCTAAGATTCTGGCCAAGGTAATGGCAATGAGGATAGAGGATTGTGTCCCGGGGATGGTCCATGAGGACCAAACTGGGTTTGTGAAGGGGAGGCAGCTGAATATGAATATACGGAGGCTGCTCGGGGTAATGATGATACCCCCACCAGAGGGGGAAGCGGAGATAGTGGTGCCGATGGATGCCGAGAAAGCATTTGATAGAGTGGAGTGGGATTATTTGTGGGAGGTGCTGAGGAGATTTGGTTTTGGAGATGAGTATGTTGGATGGGTGCAGCTGTTGTATAGGGCCCCAGTGGCGAGTGTGGCCACGAATGGACGGGGATCTGCATACTTTCGGCTCCATAGAGGGACGAGGCAGGGATGTCCTCTGTCCCCGTTACTGTTTGCACTGGCGATTGAGCCCCTGGCAATAGCATTGAGGGGTTCCAAGAAGTGGAGGGGAGTACTTAGAGGAGGAGAAGAACACCGGGTATCTCTGTATGCGGATGATTTGTTGTTATATGTAGCGGACCCGGCGGAGGGGATGCCAGAGATAATGCGGACACTTCGGGAGTTTGGAGAATTCTCAGGATATAAACTGAACATGGGGAAAAGTGAGTTGTTTGTGGTGTATCCAGGGGAGCAGAGCAGAGAAATAGAGGACTTTCCGCTGAGGAAGGTAACAAGGGACTTTCGTTACTTGGGGATCCAGATAGCCAAGAATTGGGGTACATTGCTGTAGCGCACAAAGACTCCGTGAGACGAATAGAGTGAAGTCGATGAGGCTTTATTAAGCGTGTCTGTTCCCCCGCAGCTCAATAGTAGACTGGCCTGCGGGGGGGGACTCCGGCTTCTTATACTCCGCCTTCAGGGCGGAGCTAGAGGTCAACGGCCAACCAGGACCCGGGATCTGTCAGCCAATGACATTAGGGCTTCCAGTCCCACATGACCCCCAATACATACTACCACATTCACCCCTTGTCAAAAATGAACCCGGCGGGGTGATGCTTCGTATGGTGGTAAGGGTTTACAGGGCTGGTCCTGGGAGGGAAAAAAAACATTCACATGGCAATACAGTATTGTACAATTTTGTCCTGTTTCAACTATTTACAGAGGGTATAGGGAGAAAAGCAAAATGTTCTTGTGAAAAGTCCATTTTTGATTTAGATCGACGCCACGAGTCGGTCGGGCGGTCTGGTCGTCCGTGTCGATCGCCTCGGCCCCGGTGGTGGTGGTGGTGCTTGTATCGGTGTTGTCGTCTCCGGGAGCCTGACGGTTTCAGCTTGGGCTTTATTCTTGGTCGGGCCTGAGGGGAGGGGAACTGATCCTCCTGGGAAGGGGGCGGTCGCGGGGTGCGGCGGTGGCAGGAAGGGGGGGGGGGTTGGGTGAATGGTGTCGGGGGGTGTGTGTGTTGCCGGAGGGCGCCAGATCCCGCAGGGAGACCGTGTCCTGTCGGCCATCGGGGTACTCCACGTAGGCGTACTGCGGGTTCGCGTGGAGGAGGTGAACCCTTTCGACCAACGGGTCCGCCTTATGTGCCCGCACATGCTTTCGGAGCAAGATGGGTCCTGGGGCCGCCAGCCAGGTCAGCAGCGACGTTCCAGAGGAGGACCTCCTAGGGAAGACAAGGAGACGCTCATGAGGCGTTTGATTAGTGCTCGTACATAATAATGACCGGATGGAGTGGAGAGCGTCCGGGAGGACCTCCTGCCACCGTGAAACTGGGAGGTCCCTGGACCGTAGGGCCAGTAGGACGGCCTTCCAGACCGTGCCGTTCTCCCTCTCTACTTGCCCGTTCCCCCGGGGGTTGTAGCTGGTCGTCCTGCTTGAGGCTATGCCCTTACTGAGCAGGAACTGGCGCAGCTCGTCACTCATGAAAGAGGACCCCCTGTCGCTGTGGACGTATGCGGGGTAACCGAACAGTGTTCAGGGCTTTAATGACTGTGGTCGCGGTCATGTCAGAGCAGGGAATGGCAAAAGGGAAGCGGGAGTATTCGTCCACCACATTAAGAAAATATGCGTTGCGGTCGGTGGAGGGGAGGGGCCCTTTGAAATCGAGACTGAGGCGTTCAAAGGGGCGGGAAGCCTTAATCAGGTGCGCTCCATCCGGCCTGAAAAAATGCGGTTTGCATTCCGCGCAGATGTGGCAGTCCCTTGTGACTGTACGGACCTCCTCGAAAGAGGATGGGAGATTGCGGGACTTGATGAAGTGGAAAAACCGAGTGACTCCCGGGTGGCAGAGGTCCTCGTGGAGGGTTTGGAGGCGGTTAATTTGTGCGTTGGCACATGTGCCGCGGGATAGGGCATCGGACGGCTCGTTCAGCTTTCCGGGATGATACAAAATCTCATAGTTGAAGGTGGAGAGCTCGATCCTCCACCTTAAGATCTTGGCGTTTTTGATTTTGCCCCGCTGTGCATTATCGAACATGAAGGCTACCGACCGTTGGTCCGTGAGGAGAGTGAATCTCCTGCCGGCCAGGTAATGCCTCCAATGTCGCACAGCTTCCACTATGGCTTGGGCTTCCTTTTCCACTGAGGAGTGGCGGATTTCTGAGGCGTGGAGGGTCCGGGAGAAAAAGGCCACGGGTCTGCCCGCTTGGTTAAGGGTGGCCGCTAGAGCTACGTCGGAGGAGTCGCTCTCGACCTGGAAGGGTAGGGACTCGTCGATGGCGCGCATCGTGGCCTTTGCGATATCCGCTTTGATGCGGCTGAAGGCCTGGCAAGCCTCTGTCGACAGAGGGAAAGTCGTGGTCTGTATTAGGGGGCGGGCCTTGTCTGCGTACTGGGGGACCCACTGGGCGTAGTATGAAAAGAACCCCAGGCAGCGTTTCAGGGCTTTGGGCAGTGCGGGAGGGGAAATTCCATGAGGGCGCGCATACGTTCGGGGTCGGGGCCTATTATCCCATTGCGCACTACGTAGCCCAGAATGGCTAGCTGATTGGTGCTAAAAACGCACTTGTCCTCGTTGTACGTGAGGTTCAAGGCTTTGGCGGTCTGGAGGAATTTTTGGAGGTTGGCGTCGTGGTCCTGCTGGTCGTGGCCGCAGATGGTTACATTGTCGAGATACGGGAACGTGGCCCGCAACCCATGTTGATCAACCATTCGGTCCATCTCCCGTTGGAAGACCGAGACCCCGTTTGTGACGCCAAAAGGGACCCTTAGGAAATGGTATAATCGCCCGTCTGCCTCGAAGGCTGTGTATTTGCGGTCACTTGGGCGGATGGGGAGCTGATGGTAGGCGGACTTGAGGTCCACGGTGGAGAAGACTTTATATTGGGCAATCCGATTGACCATATCGGATATGCGGGGGAGAGGGTACGCGTCTAGTTGTGTGTACCTGTTGATGGTCTGGCTATAGTCTATGACCATCCTTTGTTTCTCCCCTGTCTTCACTACTACCACCTGCGCTCTCCAGGGACTATTGCTGGCCTGGATTATGCCCTCCTTTAGTAGCCGCTGGACTTCGGACCGAATGAAGGTCCGGTCCTGGGCGCTGTACCGTCTGCTCCTAGTGGCGACGGGTTTGCAATCCGGGGTGAGGTTCGCAAACAAGGACAGGGGTTGCACCTTGAGGGTTGCGAGGCCGCAGATAGTGAGTGGGGGTATTGGGCCGCCGAATTTGAACGTAAGGCTCTGTAGATTGCATTGGAATCTAATCCCAGCAAGGTGGGGGCACAGAGTTGGGGAAGGACGTTTAGTTTGTAGTTTTTGAACTCCCTCCCCTGCACCTTTAGGGTAACTATGCAGAATCCTTGGATCTGTACGGAGTGGGATCCTGCAGCTAGGGAAATCTTTTGTGCGCTGGGATAGGTGGTCAAGGAACAGCGTCTTACCGTGTCGGGGTGGATAAAACTCTCCGTGCTCCCGGAGTCGACTAGGCATGGCGTCTCGTGGCCGTTTATTAGCACCGTTGTCGTCGTCGGCTGGAGTGTCCGGGGCCGAGCTTGATCGAGCGTAATTGAAGCGAGACGTGGTTGTAGTAGTGGAGTGGGGTCCGTTGTTGCCGTCCAAGATGGCGTCGGGGATGGACAAAATGGCCGCCCCATACATCGCACGTGGCTGGGGGGTCACAAGATGGCGGCGGGGTGGACAAAATGGCCGCCCCCATGCGTCGTACAGGTCTGGGGCGGTCCAAGATGGCGGCGCCCTTCCTCCCCTCGTGGTGGCCGGGACCCAAAATGGCGGCATCTGCGGGTGGCACGTGGGGCGCTGGGGGGGCTGGGGAGCGCTAGGACCGCGCGGAGCTCCCTCACCGGGGACAGCGGTGGTCGGGACCCAAGTTGGCGGCGCCGGCGGGTCAGACGTGGGGCGCGGGGTGGGGGTTAGGGGGGCGTTAGGGACGCGCAAAACTCCCTCTTCTCCGTGGAGAGTGGTGGCCGGGACCCAAAGCGGTAGCGCCGGCGGGTCATACATGGGGTGCGGGGAGGGGGGTTGGGGAGCGTAAGCGGCGTGCAGGGCTCCCTGTTCTCCCGGGACCGCGGGGGTCGGGACCCAGAGCGGCTGCGCCTGCGGGTCGTACATGGCGTGCTGGGGGGGGGGGTTGGGGCGCGTAAACGGCTTGCAGGGCTCCCTGTTCTCCCGGGACAGCGGCGACCTCGCGGGACCGGCACACAACCGCGTAATGGCCCTTTTTCCCGCAGCTCTTGCAGATAGCTGCGCGGGCCGGGCAGCGCTGTCGGGGGTGTTTCGCCTGGCCGCAGAAATAACAGCGGGCGTCCCCGGTGCGACTCGGCGTTTGGACCGCGCAAGCCTGTGGGGTGTCCGGGGGGGGGGTGGGTTTGTCGTGACGGGTACGTACGGAGCCCAATGGGCTGCCGCGTGGTCAGGGCCGTAGGCGCGGGTATTACGCGCGGCCACGTCTAGGGAAGCTGCTAGGGCCCGGGCCTCTGAGAGTCCTAGCGACTCTCTTTCTAGAAGTCTTTGGCGGATTTGGGAGGAATTCATACCTGCCACAAAAGCATCGCGCATTAACATGTCTGTGTGTTCATTTGCGTTCACCGAAGGGCAGCTGCAGGCTCATCCCAAAATCAGCAGCGCGGCGTAGAATTCGTCCATCGATTCTCCGGGACCTTGCCGTCTCGTCGCGAGCTGGTAGTGAGCGTAGATTTGGTTAACTGGGCGGACATAGAGACTTTTCAGTGCTGCGAACGCCATCTGGAAATCCTCCGAGTCTTCGATGAGGGAGAAGATCTCCGTGCTCACCCTCGAGTGCAGGACCTGTAGTTTTTGGTCTTCTGAGACCCGGCCAGTGGTCGTTCTGAAGTAGGCCTCGAAGCAAGTCTGCCAGTGCTTGAAGGCTGCTGCCGCGTTCACTGCGTGGGGGCTGATCCTCAGGCATTCCGGAATGATCCTGAGCTCCATAGTCCTTTTTAGGCACGCTTAATAAATTGTAGCGCACAAAGACTCCGTGAGACGAATAGAGTGAAGTCGATGAGGCTTTATTAAGCGTGTCTGTTCCCCCGCAGCTCAATATTAGACTGGCCTGCGGGGGGGGGGACTCCGGCTTCTTATACTCCACCTTCAGGGCGTAGCTAGAGGTCAACGGCCAACCAGGACCCGGGATCTGTCAGCCAATGACATTAGGGCTTCCAGTCCCACATGACCCCCAATACATACTACCACAATTGCATAGGTTAAATTTAACGCGATTGGTGGAACAAATGGAGGAGGACTTCAAGAGATGGGACATGGTATCCCTGTCACTGGCAGGGAGGGTGCAGGCGGTTAAAATGGTAGTCCTCCCGAGATTCCTCTTTGTGTTTCAGTGCCTCCCGGTGGTGATCACGAAGGCTTTTTTCAAAAGGATCGAAAAGAGTATCATGAGTTTTGTGTGGGCCGGGAAGACCCCGAGAGTGAGGAAGGGATTCTTACAGTGTAGTAGGGATAGGGGGGGGGCTGGCACTACCGAGCCTAAGTGAGTACTACTGGGCCGCCAATATCTCAATGGTGAGTAAATGGATGGGAGAAGAGGAGGGAGCGGCGTGGAAGAGATTGGAGAGGGCGTCCTGTAGGGGGACGAGCCTACAGGCTATGGTGACAGCCCCATTGCCGTTCTCACCGAAGAAATACACCACAAGCCCGGTGGTGGTGGCGACTTTGAAAATTTGGGGACAGTGGAGACGGCATAGGGGAAAGACTGGAGCCTTGGGGGGGTCCCCGATAAGAAATAACCATAGGTTTGCCCCGGGGAGAATGGATGGGGGATTTGGAATATGGCAAAGAGCAGGAGTAACGCAACTGAAAGATCTGTTTGTAGATGGGAAGTTCGCAAGTCTGGGAGCGCTGACCGAGAAATATGGGTTGCCCCAAGGGAATGCATTCCGGTATATGCAACTGAGGGCTTTTGCGAGGCAGCAGGTGAGGGAATTCCCGCAGCTCCCGACGCATGAGGTGCAGGACAGAGTAATCTCAAAGACATGGGTGTGGGACGGTAAGGTATCAGATATATATATATAGGGAAATGAGGTACGAGGGGGAGATTATGGTAGATGAGCTGAAAGGGAAATGGGAAGAAGAGCTGGGGGAGGAGATTGAGGAGGGGCTGTGGGCGGATGCCCTAAGTAGGGTAAACCCATCGTCCTCGTGTGCCAGGCTAAGCCTGATTCAATTTAAGGTGTTACACAGGGCGCATATGACCGGAGCACGGCTCAGTAAATTTTTCGGGGTGGAGGATAGGTGTGCGAGGTGCTCGAGAAGCCCAGCGAATCACACCCACATGTTCTGGTCATGTCCGGCACTACAGGGGTTCTGGGTGGGGGTGACAAAGGTGCTTTCGAAAGTAGTGGGGGTCCAGGTCGAACCAAGCTGGGGGTTGGCTATATTTGGGGTTGCACAAGAGCCGGGAGTGCAGGAGGCGAGAGAGGCCGATGTTTTGGCCTTTGCGTCCCTAGTAGCCCGGCGCAGGATACTGTTGATGTGGAAGGAAGCCAAGCCCCCGGGTGTGGAGATCAGGATACATGACATGGCAGGGTTTATAAAGCTGGAACGGATTAAGTTCGTCCTAAGGGGATCGGCTCAAGGGTTCACCAGGAGGTGGCAACCGTTCGTCGAATACCTCACAGAAAGATAGAGGGAATGGAAAAGAAGAAGGCAGCAGCAGCAGCAGCAGCCCGGGGGGCGGGGGGGGGGGGGGGGGGGGGGAGGAGGAACCAGAAGGAGTCTCAGAGTTATTAATATATATGTATAATATGTATAGGTCGTTGCTATAAATAATTGTATATTGGACTGTTAAATCATATTTTTGGAGAGTGTTTATCTGAGACCAGGCAGTTGCCATTTAGTTTTAGTTTTCGTTTTTATTATATATTATTTATTCTTTGTTTATAAAACAGGTCATTGTTATCTATACTGTTATATTATTGTGTAAAGGATACACAATGTACTGTGATGGTTGACCAAAAATATACAATAAAATATTTTTTTTTAAAAAAGAAGGCATACGGCATGCTTGCCTTCATTGGCCGGGGCATTGAGTAAAGAAATTGGCAAGTCATGTTGCAGCTGTATAGAACCTTAGTTAGGCCACACTTGGAGTATAGTGTTCAATTCTGGTCGCCACACTACCAGAAGGATGTGGAGGCTTTAGAGAGGGTGCAGAAGAGATTTACCAGAATGTTGCCTGGTATGGAGGGCATTAGCTATGAGGAGCGGTTGAATAAACTCGGTTTGTTCTCACTGGAACGAAGGAGGTTGAGGGGCGACCTGATAGAGGTCTACAAAATTATGAGGGGCATAGACAGAGTGGATAGTCAGAGGCTTTTCCCCAGGGTAGAGGGGTCAATTACTAGGGGGCATAGGTTTAAGGTGCAAGGGGCAAGGTTTAGAGTAGATGTACGAGGCAAGTTTTTTACACAGAGGGTAGTGGGTGCCTGGAACTCGCTACCGGAGGAGGTGGTGGAAGCAGGGACGATAGTGACATTTAAGGGGCATCTTGACAAATACATGAATAGGATGGGTATGGAGGGATACGGACCCAGGAAGTGTAGAAGATTGTAGTTTAGTCGGGCAGCATGGTCGGTGCGGGCTTGGAGGGCTGAAGGGCCTGTTCCTGTGCTGTACATTTCTTTGTTCTTTGTTCTTTGTTCCACACGAACAGTGACCCAGGGCTGGGATTCTACCCAGGTCCTCAATGCCGTAGGCTGCAATGCTAACCAGTGTGTCACCCCGACGTGTGGGCTTAAGTAGGGAGCTCTTTTCTTTTTTAAAAATAAATTTAGAGTACCCAATTCATTTTTCCCAATTAAGGGGCAATTTAGGGTGGTCAATCCACCTAGCCTGCACATCTTTTGGGTGGTGGGGGCGAAACCCACACAAACACGGGGAGAATGTGCAAATTCACACGGACAGTGACCCAGGGCCGGGATCGAACCTGGGACCTTGGCGCCGTGAGGCAGCAGTGCTAACCCACTGCGCCATCGTGCTGCCCGAGGGTGCTCTTTCCAAGAGTCGATACAGACTCGATGGGCCGAATAGCCTCCTTCTTCACTGTAATTTCTATGATTCTATGTCCAAGGCCTGGTGGTGGCCAAGGCCCAGGACAGGGCTGCCCTATCACAGGCAGCCTTGTACTAGCGGCACCCCAAAGCGTGAGCCAGTCACAGTGGGTCATGGCTGAGAGTGTCGGCAGTATTGCCCAGGCGCTGGCTGGCATGGCACTGACGCAGGGGGAGGTGACGCAGTCCCAGAGATAGATGGCGCAGTCACTGGCTGATGTGACGCCGTCCCAGACGGGAGTGGTCCACTCCCTGTGCTTCATGGCCGCGAGCTTGCAGACCCTTGTCGAGGCGAGAGTGGGCCTCCAGGACGGACAGCGCCAGGTGGCGGGCGAGCCTCAGGGGTGAGCTCCGCTCGCACCTGCATCCCATGGAGTAGCCCGGCGGCCATTGGGCACCCCAAGGGAGGGGGAGGTGATGGGGCCTATGGCGGATACTCCCGCAGGGGAGGTGCCGGAACACCACAGTGCCTCAGAATCGCCCCCGCCCTGTCCTTTGTGCATCACATGGGCAGCGGGCAGAACAGGGTGGCGCCACACCACCTCGGGCATCCAGGCCCCGTTGCCACAGAGCACGGCCGCTAAAGGGCACACAGGTCACAGGGCGGGAACCACAGCAGGCCGACTCCACGCCTGATGATCCACCTAGACATAGAATTAAGGCCCGTAAGGCCAGAAAAGTAGAAACCAGTTAAGTTTGCAGGGATGCAGGGCAGGGCACAAACCTGTGTATATTTATTCACACTAAACACTTGTGCCTCGGTGTTCTGTCAGAAGGGTGTGAGGGATGGGCTGGTCTGCGCTCACTGCAGAGGGGGCGCAGTGTGCGGAGGGAGTGGGGGAATAGCCCGCTCACATGGAAGACCGTCCAGGTGGACAGTGGAAAGTGCCACTGTGGGCAGGAGTCAGACGTTGTCGAACGATGTGGAGCACCAGAGCTCATTCCCGAACAGGTCATCATCATCCTCCATCCCATGGATCTGATTCGCTGTCACTGCCAACCAGGGCCTACACCCACAGTGAAGCCTGGCCTTCATTCTCTTTCTCCAGTACATCGACCCTCTGCTCCGCGATGCTGTGGAGGGTGCAGCAGGCCACTGCAAAGTGGGAGACCGTCCCAGTGTTATACTGGAGGGTTCCTCCAGAGCGGTCCAGGCTGCTGAACCGCATCAGGGCAGCGCGGTAGCACGGTGGTCAGCGCAATTGCTTCACAGCTCCAGGGTCCCAGGTTCGATTCCCGGCTTGGGTCACTGTCTGTGCGGAGTCTGCACGTTCTCCCCGTGTGTGCGTGGGTTTCCTCCGGGTGCTCCGGTTTCCTCCCACAGTCCAAAGATGTGCAGGGGCTGTTTTAGCACAGGGCTAAATCGCTGGCTTTGAAAGCAGACCAAGGCAGGCCAGCAGCACGGTTCGATTCCCGTAACAGCCTCCCCGAACAGGCGCCGGATTGTGGCGACTAGGGGCTTTTCACAGTAACTTCATTTGAAGCCTACTTGTGACAATAAGCGATTTTCATTTCATTTTCATTCAGGTTAGGTGGATTGGCCGTGATAAATTGCCCTTCGTGTCCAAAATTGCCCTTAGTGTTGGGTGGGGTTACTGGGTTGTGGAGATAGGGTGGAGGTGTTGACCTTGGGTAGGGTGCTCTTTCCAAGAGCCGATGCAGACTCGATGGGCCAAATGGCCTCCTTCTGCACTGTAAATTCTGTGATTCTTTGATCTTCAGGGTGCTGAAGCACTGCTCGATCACGCCCCTGGTCGGGGCATGGGCTTCGTTGTAGCGGCTTTCTGCGTGATCTGTGGTCTCCGAATAGACACCCTCAGCCACGACCGCAGTGGATAACCCCTGTCGCCCAGGAGCCAAACCCCCAGCCGGGGTTGCGGGGGGGGGGAGCCTCAAAGAGATCAAGAACTGTTGAGTGTGCCAGGATGAAGGTGTTGTGCACACTGCTTGGGTATCAGGCGCAGACGTGTATCATGCACATCTGATGGTCACACTCCAGCTGCATGTTCATCGAGTGGAACCCTTTCGATTTTTTTTCCCGACCGGTCCGTCGTGAGCCGGTGCTCGTAGGGTGACAAGTCTCCCGTCGATCACCCTCTGGACCTGGGGCATCTCAGCAATGGCAGTGAAGACTGCTGCCTACAACTCCTGATGGGGTTGGTCCACATTGAAATGGATGTCTTGTGCCCACTGGGAAAGCAGGGCCTCCATGATGGCACAGATGTACCTGTGCGCTGAGCACTGCCATCCCGGACTTGGCAGTAGGAAGGACCCCATGGTGTAGAAGTTCAGGGCAACCATCACTTTTTTTTTACATTAGAGTACCCCATTATTTTCTTTCCAAATAAGGGGCAATTTAGCGTGGCCAATCCACCTAGCCTGCACACCTTTGGGTTGTGGGGGTGAGACCTACGCAGACACGGGGAGAATGTGCAAACTGCACACAGACAGTGACCCGGGAAAAGAGCAGACATGTCCTTGATGTCCACTGGGAGTGCGTGTCCTCCCCCATTACCCACCGGTGCCAGGTGTACCATGATCTGGCAGATATGTCGCACTGTCCCCCTGCTCAGCGGGAACCTTCGCCAGCATGCCCGGTCCTACAAGTCCTCAAATGACAGGCACTGCCGGAATACACAAGGCCTCATGCGGAGCCTCGTTTGCACCTCCTCCTCGGCCTGTTGGGGGCTGGCTCTCCATCCTCATTAGCTGCCTCCTGTTCCTCTGGGGCAGGCTCCACTGCTGCAGAGTCCTCCTCCTCGAACAGTTCCAGCTCGTACAGCCGTAGTGCACGCCCCATGGCTGTGGCGACTAGGAAGAAGGCCACTCTTGCTGGTTGAATTCCAATATCCATTGCCGGCAGGGGGTGAAAGGCCGACATGTTAGCATGGTGCGTAACCCATGCCCAACCAGGTCCAACAAACTAAATACTGGCTCCGGTTGGGACTGCGGTTCCTGCCCTCGTGTCTTGTGAGAGTACTTTTAAGAAATGGATGTTTAAGAAATGTACCGTTAAGAAATGGGTGTTTTTCAGTGATGTCAGAGCGTGGGTGGAGCTGGGCTGTCTATCAGCTTTTTACTTTCATTTTAGGCTGTTTGCTGCAGGGTGTGTTTTAGTTCCGTTTTCAGAGCTGGATAGCTGCAGTCACAGCCAGAAGATGTATTAGTTTCTCGCTCTCTGTAAGCTAAAGACTGTAAATCGATCCTTTGGTGATTTAAAACTAATAACTGCTCTCAGTAGTGACTTTAACCTGATGTGCTTCTGTTAAAAGTGTTTTTTTTAAGTCTTATGGATGCTAAAAGGACTGCTTATGGATTACTTAGTGTTGTATTCTTTGGGGGTTGTATCTGAATTGATGGTTGCTAAGATGTTCACTGTATGTTTTAAAAGGGTTAACTTGAGTTCATAGAATAAACATTGTTTTGCTTTAAAAAATACTTTTCCATTTCTGCTGTACCACACCTGTAGAGTGGGCCGTGTGCTCCCCATACCACAATCTACTAAAAGTTGTGGGTCAGGTGAACTCCATGATACACTTTGGGGTTCTCTAAACCCTGGCCCATAACACTCGCATGCCCTCCCCCCCCCCCCCCCCCGCCATTTCCATAACCCTGGCCCTGTCGGTTCCAGGCAATATGGAACATCTGGCCCTGTCCCTGTTGCCAGGGGTACAAGTGGTTGGCGCTGCCCATGTTAATAGCATGCTCCACGGCTCTGTACGCACTCCCGTATAGGGGGCTACTGCGGGAGTTGCCCTTGGGTGGCCCGCGTGCTGCCCTGCTGGTGGGCGGTTGGGGGGCGGGGGGGTGGTATGGTGGAGGGGAAGCATGATATGGCGGAGAGGGGGGTGTGGTGAGGGGGGGTTGGTGTGTGGGGGGGTTGGAGGAGTGTGGGGGTGGGGGGTGGGGCTGGTGTGCGGGGAGTGGTGGGGTTGGACACCCGTTCGGCTGGTGTCACTCTGCAGAACCACAGGCCGCAGTGGGCAGTCAGTGAAGAGCACAACAAGATGGCTGCCTTGCAGGCCACGGCAATGACAGTCCGTGCCTGGACACCCTGGTCCTGTGCGGGGATCATCCCAGCCCTACGGTCCGTCCCCTGCTTCCCCCGCACTGTCCCTGCCAGGGCCCTACCCCTCGCTGCCAGCCCGGCCAGTGTCAGGGCGGGCAGCCCACATTCGTGCCTCTGCCTGTCCTACCTCCTCTCTCTCGCCTTCATCAACCACAGCATCAGTTTCCCAATTTTTAGAAGCACAAGTGAACCTCGCGTCGGGAATTCCTCCCCGGCGGAGCATCACAGAGGCCCCGGAGAATCCCAGGTCAGGCCCACTAACCATATACCAATGGCGTTTACTGTAAGTGGAACGCATTAACGCCACTGTCGAGACACTGGAGAATTGCGATTTCGGCGTGAACCGGCCCCCGCCACAATTTTGCCATTGAGACCGATCCTCCGCCGAATTGCCTTTCCCGATTTCAGCATCGGCCGACAGAGAATCCCGCGTTTGGTGACTCCCCGAATGAACGTTCTCCATTTTGATTCCTCTGTGGGTTTGTCTCAGCTCTTCAGGGATGTTCTGAGGACATCCCAAAACTATTCCCGGTGCCTTCCTGGGTGGAGGTGGGATCCTTGCAATGATCTTCCCTGAGGCAGACAACAGGGTGTCTGCTCTGTAAAAGTGATCAGACTTCTCTCCTTTCTTCAATATAGTCATCATCACAGACTCCCTGAGAACCCCCGGGATCAGCTCTTCTTCCCAGATGATAATATGAGGTTCAGCGGCTGTGCCAAGTGTGTATCTCCACCGTGTTCCAGAATTTCAAAAAGGATTCTGTCTGCCCCACAGCCTTTATTGTTTCTCAATTCTTGAATGGTTTTCGGCTTCACTCCTGACTGGGGTAATGCCAAGATTGAGCTGGACAGTGTACTGAGGAATGGAGTTGAGGACATTCAAGTTGAAGAAAGAGTTTCCATTGATGATTTCTTCAGATGTTCCCATGAGCACTGACTGTCTCCCTCTCCTTGATACCTCCCTTCCACGTTTGCTTCTTAGCAGGTTGTGGCCTTGAGTGTTTGGGCCATGGGTCACCTTCTTCTTCGGCATCAGAATGACTTGCTTCCGCACCAACAATGAGTTCTCAGGTGCCTGAGGAGTCCAATGTGCGACCGACACTTTCTGTCGCAGGTGGGGCAGACAGTGTTACGGAGGAGTCTTACACAGCGACCTTCCCCCATTATACAAACTAGGCCTGTTTTTGCTAGAATTTACAAGGTGAAGAGATGACCTGATCGAAGTATTCAAGATATTAACATGAAAAGACAGGGTAGATAAAGATAAACTAGTTCCACTGGTTGGAGATTCTATAGGGGGGCTATAGTCTACAAATTAGGGCCAGGCCGTTCAGCAGAGATGTTGGGGAGAACTTCTTCACTCAAAGGGTGGTAGAGGTTTGGAACTCACTCCCCAGTTATTCATTTTAAATCTTAGGTAGGTATATTTTTGTTGAGCAAAAATATTACGGGATATGGGAAAAAGGAGTTAGCTCACAGAAGATGGTCAGAGATGATATCAGAGCTGTGATTAAGGAGGGCACGATGGAGGATTCGAGCACTGAGGCAATATGGGGAGAGCGAAGAAATAGGAAGGGTGCAGTAACATTGTTGGGACTTTACTACAGGCCTCCCAAAAGCGAGCGTGAAGTAGAGGTACAAATATGTAGACAGATTAGAGAAAAATGTCGGAGCAGTAGGGTGGTCGTGATGGGAGATTTTAACTTCCCCAACGTTGAATGGGACTCATGTAGTGTTGGAGGCGGAGATGGAGCAGAATTTGTAAGGAGCATCCAGGAGAGTTTTTTAGAGCAGTATGTAAATAGTCCAACTCGGGAAGGGGCCATACTGGACCTGGTATTGGGGAATGATCCCGGCCAGGTGGTTGAAGTTTCAGTCGGCGATTACTTTGGGAATAGCGATCACAATTCCGTAAGTTTTAGAATACTCATGGACAAAGACAAGAGTGGTCTTAAAGGAAGAGTGCTAAATTGGGGAAAGGCCAAGTATAACAAAATATGGCAGGAGCTAGGGAATGTGGATTGGGAGCAGCTGCTTAAGGGTAAATCCACATTTGAAATGTGGGAGTCTTTTAAGGAAAGGTTGATTAGAGTGCAGGACAGACATGTCCCTGTGAAAATTAGGGATAGAAATGGCAAGATTAGGGAACCATGGATGACGGGTGGAATTGTGAGACTAGCTAAAATGAAAAAGGAAGCATACATAAGATCTCGGCGACTTAAAACTGATGAAGCTTTGGAGGAATATCGGGAAAGTAGGATAAATCTCAAATGCGCAATAAAGAGGGCTAAAAGGGGTCATGAAATATCTTTGGCAAACAGGGTTAAGGAAAATCCCAAAGCCTTTTATTCGTATATAAGGAACAAGAGGGTAACTAGAGAAAGGATTGGCCCACTCAAAGACAAAAGAGGGAATTTATGCGTGGAGTCAGAGGAAATGGGTGAGATTCTTAATGAGTACTTTGCATCGGTATTCACCAAGGAGAGGGACATGACAGATGCTGAGGCTCGGGATGGATGTTTAAATACTCTAGGTCAAGTCGGCATAAGGAAGGGGGAAGTTTTGGGTATTCTAAAAGGCATTAAAGTGGGCAAGTCCCCAGGTCCAGATGGGATCTATCTCACTTTACTGAGGGAAGTGAGGGACGAAATAGTTGGGGCCTTAACAGATATCTTTGCAGCATTCTTGAGCACGGGTGAGGTCCCGGAGGACTGGAGAATTGCTAATGTTGTCCCTTTGTTTAAGAAGGGCAGCAGGGATAATCCAGGGAATTACAGACCTGTGAGCTTGACGTCAGTGATAGGCAAACTGTTGGAGAAGATACTGAGGGATAGGATCTATTCACATTTGGAAGAAAATAGACTTATCAGTGCTAGGCAGCATGGTTTTGTGCAGGGAAGGTCATGTCTTACAAACCTAATAGAATTCTTTGCGGAAGTGACAAAGCTAATTGATGAGGGAAGGGCTGTAGATGTCATATATATGGATTTCAGTAAGGCGTTTGATAAAGTTTCCCATGGCAGGTTGATGGAAAAAGTGAAGTTGTATGGGGTTCTGGGTGTACTAGTTTGATGGATAAAGAACTGGCTGGGCAACAGGAGGCAGAGAGTAGTGGTGGAAGGGAGTGTCTCAAAATGGAGAAAGGTGACTAGTGGTGTTCCACAGGGATCTGTGCTCGGACCACTGTTGTTTGTGATACACATAAATGATCTGGACGAAGGTATAGGTGGTCTGATTAGCAAATTTGCATATGATACTAAGATTGGTGGAGTTGCAGATAGCGAGGAGGACTGTCGGAGAATACAGCAAAATATAGATAGATTGGAGAGTTGGGCAGAGAAATGGCAGATGGAATTCAATCCAGGCAAATGCGAGTTGATGCATTTTGGAAGATCTAATTCAAGAGCGGACTATACGGTCAATGGAAGAGTCCTGGGGAAAATTGATGTACAGAGAGATCTGGGAGTTCAGGTCCATTGTACCCTGAAGGTGGCAACGCAGGTCGATAGAGTGGTCAAGAAGGCATACAGCATGCTTGCCTTCTTCGGACTGTTGCTAACATTTGGTTGGCTCTTAAATGTTGCTCGTTGTGTCTTTACTTAATTTGCTCTGTTTCTATAACCTTTGCTCTAGAGTCGCCAGGGGCGAGGTTCCAGCGTGCTGGAGTGGCGGGAACCACCCCAGCGTCGGGCCGCCCCAAAGGTGCGGAAGTCCCCGCACCTTTAGGGGCCAAGCCCTCACCTTGTGGTAGGCCCGCACCGGAGTGGTTTCCGCTCCCTCGGCTGGCGGGAAAGGCCTTTGGCGCCACGCCAGCCGACGTCAAAAGGTCTTAGCCGGGCGACGCATGCACGGCAGTGTAAGTGGCTGCTGACATCATCCCCGCGTATTGCGCAGGGGAGGGGGTCTCTTCCGCCTCCGCCATAGTGAAGACCAAGGCGAAGGCGGAAGAAAAAGAGTGCCCCCACGGCACAGGCCCGCCCGCGGATTGGGGGGCACCGATCACGGGCCAGGCCACCGTGGGGGCACCCCCCAGGGCCAGATCGCCCCGTGCCCCCCCCCCCACAGGATCCCGGAGCCTGCCCGCGCCGCCTTGTCCCGCCGTTCAAAAGGTGTTTTAATCCACGCCGGCCGGAGAGGATTGACAGCGGTGGGACTTCGGCCCATCGCGGGCCGGAGAATCGCCGGGGGTGGGCCCGTCGACTGGCGCAGCGTGATTGCCGTCCCCGCCGAATCTCTAGTGGCGGAGAATTCGGGACACGGCGGGGGCGGGATTCACGCCAGCCCCTTCCGATTCTCCGACCCGGTGGGGGGTCTGAGAATCGCGCCCCATGGTATCTTTATACCACCACGAGGTTCAAGTTTAAGTGCTGATCAATAACTCAATACACCAGTTAGTAAGTTTCAAATCAAAACACATTTATTATACACAGTCAATCACTACTCATGTATAAAACTCTACTTACTAGACTATCTGTAACACTAAGAGGCCTATACTTAGCTTTGGAACTGGCCCACCAGGTCAGGGGAACAAATGGCCTTCCGTTCGATTCTGAGTCTGCAGGATTCAAAGCTGGTATGGACTGGTAGCTAGGAGCGCCTATCTCGTAGCGAGCGTTGACTTACTTGGTTGGTGCAGCTACTAGGCAGGTCATAGTCAAGGGTTGTTTCGAGCTGCTGAGAGACCCTGCCAAGAAGGACGATTTGAACTTGGGGACTCTATTTAATAGTCCCCAGGAGCTTCACGCCCTTTTGGGCGGACCCCGTATCTGGTTCCAACTGATTGGACTAAGTTCTGATCACTTGGATCGATTTCTCCAATACTGGAGCTGTTCCCTGATCACTGGGCGGTTCCTAAGTGTCCGTTGGCCTTCCTTTGTCTTGGCTCCTGCTGGCGCCGAGGAGTCTGGCTTGGCCTTGTTTACCTTAACTGTTTCCAATTGTTCCCGGGGATCGCTCATCAATATGTAGATGGTTGTTAGTTTCAGTGCTGTCTGGGTTCCTGCAAGTCCTGATTACAGGAAACTTTGTACCTGCTTGTTTTTCCTGCGTTTGACTGAATTTCCCTGCATTCTTAGCGGATCTCCATTTTAAATTCGGGAAGTGGCCAACCCAGGTGGCTACAGGATGGGGTATTGAGTACAAGAGTCGGCAGGTCATGTTACAGTTGTATAGGACTTTGGTTAGGCCACATTTGGAATAATGCGTGCAGTTCTGGTCGCCACATTATGAGAAGGATGTGGATGCTTTAGAGAGGGTGCAGAGGAGGTTCACCAGGATGTTGCCTGGTAAGAAGGGTGCTAGCTATGAAGAAAGGTTGAGTAGATTAGGATTGTTTTCATTGCATAATTTAAGATGCATCTAGACAGATATATGAACGGGTGAGGAACAGAATGAAGTAGGTCCTTGGAAAATAGAAGACAGGTTTAGATAAAGGTTCTGGATCGGCGCAGGCTGGGAGGGCCGAAGGGCCTGTTCCTGTGCTGTAATTTTCTTTGTTCTTTGTAGAACAACCATGATCTCATTGAATGGCAGGATAGGCTTGAGGGGCTGAATTGCCTACTCCTGTTGATATGGGGTGGCCATGAGGACACCAGTCACCCACTCAAACAAGACTCTAAAATGAGTCCCAACTCCTCCTCCCATTTCGCCTTCACCCATTTAAACTGCGTAGATTCCAATGAGATGGTTCGCTCATAGACATTCCAGATCCTACCCCTCATTCTTTGTCAACCGTAAAATTTCCTCTTTATAAAAATTTTTAAAATTAATTTATTTTATAAATTTAGAGTACCCAATTAATTCTTTCCAATAAGGGGCAATTTAGCGTGGCCAATCCACCTGCCCTGCGCATCTTGGGGTTGTGGGGGCAAAACCCACGCAAACACGGGAAGAATGTGCAAACTCCACACAGACAGTGAACCAGACCGGGATTGAACCTGGGACCTCGGTGCCGTGGGGCAGCAGTGCTAACCACTGCTCCACGGTGCTGCCCGCAAGGTTGCCTCTTCAATTAAGTATTATTAAAAACAGACTATGGAGCAGGTCGAGATGAGCTCGCGTTCCTTCTTCCAAAAGGTGCACAGAGAGACCTCTGTGATCAGCAGCCTGAAGGAAGAAGAAGGCTCAGTAAAGTCATCGCAGTCTGGCATCCCGAGGATCAGCAATCCTTTTCAAGCTGGACTGTTTGACCTGAAGCCAACAGCAAGCACTGCCTCCCTGTCATCTATCACCGAGGTCCTCGAGGACAGTGAGAGGGAGAGCCTTGGTACACCATTAACTCCGGAAGAGCTGGCAAAGGCCGTCAGGTCCTCTGAGGTGTGCAAAACTCACGGAAACGACAGCTTATAGTTTCAATCAACGGATGGTAATCGGAAAGCTTGCCAATTAAATCTGGAGTCAGGCAGGGCTGCCCTCTCTCTCCCGTCCAGCTCTTGTGTTCTACAGAACCTCCTTGCTGAGTCCATCAGGGAGGATTGAAGGACAAGAGGAATGAGGAACACAGGCAGTGGAGGCACTGAAGTGAAAGTACATCCGTTTACATCAGAATATTTTGCATTGCAAGATTACAACAGCTTTACGCTGTTATGTACAATATGCAGCTTTTTGCTGCAAAAGCCAAATCATTTTACTGATAATTTTTCGAGTGCATAAATCTTTTCCGCAAGTAAGGGGGAATGTAGCTTAGCTAACCCACGTATCCTGCACATCCTCCCGTAAAGTGAAACCGACACAGACAGCAATTTTCTGATATTAACGAAACACAGTAGGGAGAGGGCAGAGGAAACCATTACATGGCATCCCCGTGAGGGGAGCCCCAACCCACTCCCCGCCACAAAAATTAATTTGGTCTAGCGAAGACCGCGGATAACCGCAGAGGTGAAAACTAATGCAACTTTCCCTCTCCGTCTACCAGAGTGTGACACTGTAACCACAGGGTGACTGCATACGGACCACGCATTTCAAAAGAGCCACTAATTTCCTTCTGTTTTTAGAATATAGCTACATTCCATCACCTGCGAATAAAATAGAAAATGTTTCTCTTATCGATATAAACCACCCGAGGTTTACGCAATATTTGCATATCCGCACCCATTCGCCAATTAAACATGTTGCTTCATCCTCAAAGTAGCCGCGGATTGGTTGATCAAATGGCAATCACGCCATAACCCCGCCTTCCTCTCCTTCCTATTGGGCAATCCTACCGCCACTCACAAGGAGTTCAGCGACGTGATTGGTAGTTAGTTTTAGGGGGCGGGTCTGCTCTCTGTGTCAGGCTCTCACTCCAAATCCAGGAGGATTCTCTTCCACTCAGACCCCCCCACCCCCGGGGTTTACAGAGGGCTGATAAATCCAGTGCACAATCTGTGGGTTTTGGGGGGTTGTGTCCATGAGTTTGTTTGGAGTTTCCTGCGCCCCCTCCCCCGTCTCAACCTCACCTCTCAGGTCTCTCCGTGGGCCGGAGGCTCTGTTCCTGAGAGCAGCCAACATCCGAGCCAACAAGGTGGCAGCAAGACTGATGCTGAACTGGAGACTACCCTGTCCCCTCGTGGGCAACACCACGAGGACCAGCCAGCAGTGCAGAAATAAATTGCACGGCCTCCTCAGGGAGGCCACGGTGCGTAGCCTGCACTGTGCCCCGACACCAACTCCCGGCCCACACACCCGTTACGCCAATCCCCCCTCGACCCGGAGGACGGCCGAATCCCCAACCTGCACACATGCCGGCACCCATACTGGCCGCTATGGCCAAGCGCCCTGGGCATTGAAGCCACCAGGTACCCATCCCCAGACTGTCTAACACTTTGCGTTTTCTGTTTCGTCCATCAGGAGAAGGCCGCACACAATCACCGAGAGAGGGAGAGGGCTGGAGGGGGACCGCCGAACATGTGGCCCAGCATGCAGCAGAGCAGAGGGTACTGGACATGGACATTGGGCTCAAAGAAAGGGCAGTCGCCAGGGCGGAGGTTGGCATCAGGTGAGGAAGTGAGACCCCGCAGAATTGTAGTTTCCCATGGCACCCACCCCCAACCCCACACCCACCCCCACCCCACCACCACACCCACACCCGCATTTCACCATCAACCCCCCTCCCCACACACTCCCCCTCCCCCACACACCCCCACCCCCACTCCCACACCACCCCCACCCCACCACCACACCCACACCCGCATTTCACCATCAACCCCCCTCCCCACACACTCCCCCTCCCCCACACACCCCCACCCCCACTCCCACACCACCCCCACCCCACCACCACACCCGCACCCGCATTTCACCATCAACCCCCCTCCCCACACACTCCCCCTCCCCCACACACCCCCACCCCCACTCCCACACCACCCCCACACCACCACCACACCCGCACTCCACCATCATCCCCCCACCCCACACCTCTCCCGGGTCGGAGAATCGCCGGGGGCTGGCGTGAATCCCGCCCCCGCTGGCCGCCGAATTCTGCGGCACCGGATATTCGGCGGGGGCGGGGATCGCGCCGCGCCTGTCGACGGGCCCCCCCTCGGCGATTCTCCGGCCCGCCATCGGCCGAAGTCCCGCTGCTTCTATGCCGGTCCCGCCGGCGTGGATTGAACCAGATCCCTTACCGGCGGGACTGGTGGCGCGGGCGGGCTCCGGGGTCCTGGGGGGGGACGCGGGGCGATCTGGTCCCAGGGGGTGCCCCCACGGTGGCCTGGCCTGTGATTGGGGCCCACCGATCCACGGGCGGGCCCGTGCCATGGGGGCACTCTTTCCCCTCCACGTCGGCCATCACCCTCCGCCATGGCCGACGCGTAGGTGAGCCCCCCTCCGCATCCACGGGGATGACGCCAGCAGCCGCTGACGCTCCCGCACATGCGCGGGCTCCTGCCGGCCGGCGAAGTCCCTTTGGCCCCGTCTGGTGTGGAGCCAAAGGCCTTCCATGCCAGCCGGTGGTGCGCCAACAACTCCGGGGCGGGCCTAGCCCCTAAAGGTGCAGGCGTAGCCCCTAAAGGTGCGGACCTCCGCACCTTTGGGGCGGCCCGACGCCAGAGTGGTTCACGCCACGCCGTCCCGCCGGGGGCCCCTGCCCCGCCGGGTAGGGGAGAATCCCGCCCGCGTCTTGTCTTGTGTCTTGCATGAGCTGCTGCCGATGAGGCCGGGCCTTCTGATGGCCTCCAACCCTGACCACAACCACAACCCCCCCCCCAACCATCACAGAAACACTTACCTCTGTTGGGAACTTGAGTGAAGAGGCTCTGGGGACACTATCTGGTGCGAACCACACACATGCTGAGGTGGAGTTAGGAACCCCTGAGGGGGTGGACTGTCAGAGGGCGGGCTGACCCCAGAGGCTCGCTGCCGTCCAGACGGGTCTCAGGCTTCTGGAATGGACGGACCCATTGATTGTGGAGATGCAGTCGCAGAGCCAGGGACTACGTGAGGGAATGTCGGCAAGAATCCAGCACCTGCAGGTGCAGTTGGAGGGGTGCACCCAGGTGCAGGAGCAGGGAGTGGTGCCGACCATGCGTACCAGCCAGGCCAACACCACAAGGCTGGTATCTGCAGTGGAGGCATTTGGAGAGAAGATTTTGACCATGGGTCAAGATGTCCAAGGCCTAGGGAAATCTGTGCAGGTGGTGGCCAAGGCCGGCCCCATCACTAGAACCACCTGGATATGGCAATGGAGCTCCAGAGCATGGCCCACTCACAGCGGGTCATGGCTGAGAGTGTTGGTGGCACTGCCCAGGCACTGGCTGACGTGGCACAGACCCACAAGGTGGTGGCACAGTCACTGGGTGATGTGGCGCAGTCCCAGACGCAGGTGATCCACTCCCTGTGCTCCATGGCCGCAAACATGCAAACCCTTGTTGAGATGAGAGCGGCCTCCAGCACTGGCAGCGCCAGGTGGTGGGGGAGCCTCAGGGGTTAGCTCCGCTCGAAACCCCGTATCTTGGAGTAGCCCAGGGGCCATCGGGCACCCTGAGGAGGAGGTGATGGGGCCCATGCCGGTGACCCCTGCAGGGGTGGTGCCGGAATACCACAGCGCCTCGGAATCACCCCCATCCTGTCCCTTGTGCATCACATGGGCAGCGGGCAGAACAGGACGGCACCACACCATCTGGGACACCCCAGCAGTAGCCGGGTCCATCCAGGCCTTGTCGCACCAGAAGACAGCCGCCAAACGGGACCAAGGCCGCAAGGTGGTAACTGCGGCAGGCTGCCTCCACTCCTGATGTACTGGCTGGGGATCCACCTGGGTGTAGAGGTAGGGCCCGTAAGGTCAGAAACGTAGACCATGGGCAGCACGGTAGCATTCTGGATAGCACAATTGCTTCACATCTCCAGGGTCTCAGGTTCGATTCCCCGCCGGGTCACTGTCTGTGTGGAGTTTGCACGTTCTCCCCGTGTGTGCGTGGGTTTCCTCCGGCTGCTCCGGTTTCCTCCCACAGTCCAAAGCCGTACAGGTTAGGTGGATTGGCCATGATAAATTGCCCTTAGTGACCAAAAAGGTTAGGCGGGGTTATTGGGTTACGGGGATAGGGTGGAACTGTGGGCTTAAATGGGTCGGTGCAGACTCGATGGGCCGAATGGCCTCCTTCTGCACTGTATGTTCTATGTTCTGTGTTCCATGTAGACACCAGTTAAGTTAGTATGGGTGTTTAGCACTGGGACTAGGGCGCTGAGGACCCGGGTTCGAACCCTGGCCCTGGGTCACTGTCCGTGTGGAGTTTGCACATTCTCCCCTTGTCATCATCATAGACATCATAGAATTTACAGTGCAGAAGGAGGCCATTCGGCCCATCGAGTCTGCACCGGCTCTTGGAAAGAGCACCCTACCCAAGGTCCACACCTCCACCCTATCCCCATAACCCAGTAACCCCACCCAACACTAAGGGCAATTTATCATGGCCAATCCACCTAACCTGCACATCTTTGGACTGTGGGAGGAAACCGGAGCACCCGGAGGAAACCCACGCACACACGGGGGGAACTTGCAGACTCCGCACAGACAGTGACCCAAGCCGGAATTGAACCTGGGACCCTGGCGTTGTGAAGCAATTGTGCTATCCACAATGCTACCGTGCTGCCACGTGTCTGCGTGGATTCCACCCCCACAACCCAAAGATGTGCAGGGTCGGTGGATTGGCCACGCTAAATTGGCCCTTAATTGGAGAAAAAAATAAATAGGCTCCTCTAAATTTACTTTTTTAAAAGTTGGTATGGGTGCAGGGCACAGTCTAGTGGGAGGGGCTCGGCCACAAACCTGTGTTTAATTGTTCATTAAACAACCCGTGCACAACATTACAACCTGCCGCAGTGCTCTGTGAGAAAGGTGTAAGGGGTGGGCTGGTCTGGGCTGGTCATAGGCGCAGGGAGGAACGGGTGTGGGGGGAATGGGCAGACGTTGGGGATGGGCCTGGCCCAGGGACTGCAGGTCAGCCAGCACTCACCGCTCCAGTGTCCCACCCACACCCCTCGCACCCACATCCCTCCAACCCCTTCACCGTTCCCACCCCAGGGATTTGATGAGACTGTGCGAAGGTTTAGCCAGCTCACATGCAGGCATCCTCCAATTGGACAGTGGAAAGTTAACCGTGGGCAGGAGTCAGACATTGTCCAATGATGTAGAGCACCAGAGCTCGTTCCAGAACGGGTCGTCATCATCCTCCATCTCGTGGGCCAGACCCGCTGTTATTGCCAAACCAGGGCCTGCCTCCCTTGCCTGCCCAGGCCCCATGCCCTGCCCATCCTCGCCCTCCCCTCCGTCCTCCTCATCGGACGAGGCCTGGCATCAATCCTGCTCGTTCAGCACGTCCCCCCTCTGCTGTATGATGTTGTGGAGGATGCAGTAGGCCACCACGATGTGGGTGACCCTCCCAGCGCTATACGGGAGGTCCCCTCCAGAACAGTCCAGGCACCTGAACTGCATCTTCAGAAGGCTGCTCAGTCACGCCCCTAGTTGTGGCATGGGCGTCATTGTAGCGGGTCTCCGGTTTGTGGCCTACGGATAGGCGTCATCGGCCATGACCGCAACAGATAACCCCTGTCGCCCAGGCGCCTAACCCCCAGCCCCCCCCCCCCCCCACCCGCCCGCCCCCGGGGTGTGTGGCGTGTGGGGGGGAGGGGCTGGAAGAGATCAGGAACTGTCGAGTGTTCCAGGTGAAGCCGTTGTGCACACTGCCCGGGTATCGAGCACAGACGTGCATGATACGCATCTGGTGGTCACACACCAGCTGCACGTTCATCAAATGGAACCCCTTTCAGCTTGTGCAGAGCGGCCTGTCATCTGCAGATGCTCATAGGGTGAAATGCATCCTGTCAATCACCCTCTGGATCCGGGGCATCTCGGCAATGGCGGTGAACCCTGTTGCCCGGGCACCCTGGTCGGCTCGGTCCACATTGAAATGGATGTATTGTGCCGACCAGGATTAGAGGGCCTCCGTGATGGTGCGGCTGCACCTGTGTGCTGGGCTCTGTGAGATCCCAGATACCAGCCCACTTGCCGCCGGGAAGGATCCCGTGGCATAGATGTTCAGGGCAACCGCACCGGGAGCAGATGTCCTCCCCATTTCCCCAAGGTGCCAGGTGCGCCATGTTCTGGCAGATATGCCACGCTGTCTCTCTGTTCAGCCGGAGTCTTCGACGGCATGCCTGGTCCGGCAGAGATGGGGCGGGGGGTGCAGGGGGGTGGTGAAGAGGTGGGGGGGGGAGGAATGTGGGGGTGGTGGGGTGGAGGGCGAGGGCTGGCGGGCAGAGGGTAGTGGGGTGGGGCACTCATACGGCTGGTGTGACACTGCAGAACCACGGGCCACAGAGGGCGGTTTGTGGAGTGCGCAGAAAGATGACTACCTTGCAGGCTGCGGCAGGACACCCCAGTCTCCTGCGAGGTTGCCCTGGCCCCACGGCCTGTCCCCTGCTCCCCCACCCCCACCCCCTACCGGGCTGAGGACGGGCAGCCCACGGTCACGTCTCTGCACGTCCTACCTCCTCTCTCTCCTTCATCAGCCATGGCGCCTGTTTTTTTAGAAGCACAAGTGAACTTCGCCCCCAGCAGAGCACCGTGGAGGCCCCGGAGAATATCAGGTCAGGCCCGCTAATGATATGTAAACGGCCTTTACTGTATGTGCGTAGTGGAACGCATTGACGCCGCTGTCAAGGCACCAGAGAATTTGGCTTGATCCCGGTGCCCACCATGATTTCGGCATCAGGATAAATTATCCCCCAATCGCCTTTGCCGATTTCAGCGTCGGTCGACGGAGAATCCTGCCCCGTCTGTTTGGTGCCTCCCAACAGTCTCCATATTGGTCACTTATTGAATCTGTGGATGGGACCTCCGGTGGCAGTATGTCGGAGGAAGTCACATGTTGGATGGCTCCTGCGCGAGGCTTGTTTTTTTTTAATGTAATGCCCGGTCCTAGGGGCAATTTTTTGATAAATACGTGCAGGAAGACATAAAGAAGGAGGGGAATGTCCAAAAACCCAAAGGAAAGCCGCCCAGAAAGATGGCGGAGGCCGGGTCGCTGGGTGGGGCCGCACTGCTCACGGCAGAAAAGACGACCCAGGTGATGGCTTTGGAATTCGAGAAGCAGATTACAAAGCACATTGAGGAGATGAGGAAGGAGATGATGGTGGCACTGAGGGTGCTGAGGGAGGCAGCGGTGTCGAGGGCATCGGCCGAGTACCAGGAGCAGGGTGAGAAACTGAAGGGAGTGGAAGAGGCCTTGTCACAACTCACCTCGATGGGCGAGGAGCTGCAGAGGGTGGTGGAGGCCAACAAAAGTCTGCCAGCCAAAGTGGAGGACCTGGAAAACAGATCCCGGCGACAAAATCTGACGATCGTGGCCTGCCCGAAAGGGTGGAGGGCCTGAGGCTGACGGAGTATTTTGCCAAGATGTTGGCGGAGCTGTTGGGGGAGGGGGAAGATCCCTCCCGGTATGAACTGGATTGGGCTCATCGGTCGTGGGGGCCCAAACCAAAAGCGAATGAGCCGCCAAGAGCGGTGATTATTTGTTTCCGTAGGTACCACATGAAGGAGAAGGTCCTGAGTTGAGCAAAGCAGAAGCGGGAGGTGCAGTGGGCTGGAGCTGGTATATGTATTTACCAGGATGTAACCGTGGAGTTGGCGAAGAGGTGGGCAGCCTTCGGCCGAGTGAAAACGGCACTGTATAACAGCAGTGTGTGGTTCAGCGTAGAGTATCCAGCGAAATCGAGGGTGACCTACAACTCCAAGACTTTTATTTCGAGACGATGGAAGCGTTTATGAAGGCAGAAGTAGACGGCGCCGTTGCCGTTCTCCCCGAAGAAATACACCACAAGTCCAGTGCTGACGGAAAAATATGGGTTGCCCCAAGGGAATGCATTTCGGTACATGCAACTGAGGACTTTTGCGAGGCAACAGGTGAGGGAATTCCCGCAGCTCCCGACGCAGGAGATTCAGGATAGAGTGATCTCAGGGACATGGGTGGGGGATGGTAGGGTGTCGGATATATACAGGGAAATGAGGGACGAGGGGGAGATCATGGTGGATGAGCTGAAGGGAAAATGGGAAGAAGAGCTGGGGGAAGATTGAGGAGGGGCTGTGGGTAGATGCCCTACGTAGGGTAAACTCGTCGTCCTCGTGCGCCAGGCTAAGCCTGATACAATTCAAGGTTTTGCACAGGGCGCATATGACCGGAGCAAGGCTCAGTAAATTTTTTGGGGTAGAGGATAGGTGTGGGAGATGCTCGAGAGGCCCAGCAAACCACACCCACATGTTTTGGTCATGCCCGGCACTGCAGGGGTTCTGGGTGGGGGTGGCGAACGTGCTTTCGAAGGTGGTGGGGGTCCAGGTCGAGCCAAGCTGGGGGTTGGCTATATTTGGGGTTGCAGAAGAGCCGGGAGTGCAGGAGGCGAGAGAGGCTGATGTTTTGGCCTTTGCGTCCCTCGTAACCCGGCGAAGGATATTGCTTATGTGGAAGGAAGCCAAACCCCCGGGCGTGGAGACCTGGATAAACGACATGGCAGGGTTTATAAAACTAGAACGGATAAAGTTTGCATTAAGGGGTTCGGCTCAAGGGTTCACCAGGCGGTGGCAACCGTTCATTAACTACCTCGCAGAACGATAAAGGAAATGGGAAGGTAACAGCAGCAACCCAGGGGGGAGCGGGGCGGGGGGGGGGGGGGGGGGGGGGCTAGGGTGGGTCCTCAGGGGTGTTTTTGTATAGATATTTGTACTTGGTTATGTATATTGGATTGTTTGATTTTATTATCTGGGAGAGTTATTATTTTTGTTATGGCAGTTGCCATTTAGTTTATATATTATTTATTTATTTGTTAAAAACGGTCACTGTTATTTATATTGTTTTATTGTTGTAAAAAGGGAAAAACCTTTGTATTGTTTTGTTTGGCCGAAAAATTTGAATAAAATATATATTTTTTAAAAATGAAGGCAGAAGTGAGAAATGGGACTGGTGATTGGCCTTGGACTGAGGGTAGAGGGGTTGGAAAATTGTACTGATGCACTATCAATTACGACGAGACAAGAATAGAGAGTAATCAAGGCTTTATTAAGCAGAGATGCGTGGCCTCCTGCAGCTGCTACCAGAATGGGAGCAGCTCGGTGTGTGCACACATTTGTACTCCGCCTACTGGGCGGAGCCAGCAGACAGGGACCTATCCCCGTACCTGTAATACAGAAGCTTTACCATATTACCTCTAATAACAACTATTATACAATCAGTGGTGACTACCACATTCACCCCCTGTTCAAAAAAAGAGTCCAGCGGAGATGGTGGAAAAAATCTACAGGTTTGTGAAAATTCTAAGTTTACAGTCTGGTGAAAATTTACAAATTCAGCCGGTCGGGTGCCTTGATCCTCTGCTGTGAGCGCCTTGACCCCGGTGGTAATGCAGGTGCCGACTTGGTTGCCTTGTGACTCCAGGAGAGCGTTGTCCTCATCTTCATCCTCGGGTGGAACCAGTGGGAGGACGGATCGTCCTGGGGTGGGGGCTGTAGTGAGGTGCGCAGGAGTTTGCGGAGGAGGACAAGTCCTGGAGCTGCCAGCCACGTTGGGAGCGAAAGCCTGGAGATGGACTTCCTAGGGAAGGCAAGGAGACGTTCATGGGGGGTTTCATTAGTCGCAGTGCAGAGTAGCGATCAAATGGAGTGGAGGGCGTCGGGGAGGGCCGCCTGCCAGCGGGAGACCGGGAGGTTTTAGACCGCAGGGCCAGCAGGACGGCCTTCCAGACTGTCCCATTCTCCCTCTCCACCTGCCCGTTTCCCCGGGGGTTGTAGCTGGTCGTCCTGCTCGAGGCAATGCCTTTGCTGAGCAGGAACTGACGCAGCTCATCGCTCATAAAGGAGGATCCCCGGTCACTGTGGACGTAAGCGGGGAAACCGAACAGGGCGAAGATGCTGTTAAGTGATTTAATGACCGTGGCAGACATCATATCGGGGCATGGGATGGCGAAAGGGAATCGGGAATATTCATCGACCACGTTCAGGAAGTACGTGTTTCGTTCGGTGGAGGGGAGGGGCCCTTTGAAGTCCATGCTGAGGCGTTCAACGGGACGGGAGGCCTTCACCAGGTGTGCTCGGTCTGGCCGGTAGAAGTGCGGTTTGCACTCCGCGGAGACCTGGCAGTCTCTGGTGACAGCCCTGACATCCGCAATGGAGTAGGGCAGGTTGCGGGCCTTTATTAAGTGAAAGTATTGGGTGACCCCTGGGTGACAGAGACCATCGTGTAGGGCCCGGAGTCGGTCCATTGGGCGCTGTCACCTGTACATCGGGATAGAGCATTGGGGGGCTCGTTGAGCTTACCGGGGAGATACAAAATCTCGTAGTTGTAGGTGGAGAGCTCGATCCTCCACCTTAAGATTTTATCATTTTTGATCTTGCCCCGCTGTGTATTATTAAACATGAAGGCAACTGACGGTTGGACAACGAGGAGAGTGAATCTCTTGTCGGCCAGGTAATGCCTCCAATGCCGCACAGCTTCCACGATGGCTTGAGTCTCCTTTTCGACAGAGGAGTGCCAAATTTCGGAGGCATGGAGGGTGCAGGAAAAGAATGCCACGGGTCTGCCTGCCTGGTTGAGGGTGGCAGCCAGAGCGACGTTCGATGCAACGCTCTCAACTCGAAAGGGGAGGATCTCGTTGACCGCGTGCATCGTGGCCTTGGCGATGTCTGCCTTGATACGGTTGAAGGCCTGGCG
This sequence comes from Scyliorhinus torazame, assembly GCF_047496885.1. Taxonomy (NCBI): domain Eukaryota; kingdom Metazoa; phylum Chordata; class Chondrichthyes; order Carcharhiniformes; family Scyliorhinidae; genus Scyliorhinus; species Scyliorhinus torazame. The sequence continues at coordinate 13,122,535 of NC_092735.1, read as the reverse complement.
GGCCTCAGCCGTCAGGGGGAAAACTGTGGAGTGGATGAGGGGGCGGGCATTGTCCGCATAGTTAGGGACCCACTGGGCATAATAGGAGAAAAACCCCAGGCATCGTTTCAGGGCCTTGGGGCAATGGGGGGAGGGTGAGTTCCATGAGGGGGCGCTAGAACTCCATTTTCCACCACATAGCCAAGGATGGCTAAGCGGTTGGTGCGGAACATGCACGTCTCCTTATTGTACGTGAGGTTCAGGAGTTTGGCGGTGTGGCAAAATTTGAAAAGGTTAGCGTCGTGGTCCTGCTGGTCGTGGCCGCAGATGGTGACGTTATCTAGGTACAGGAAGGTGGCCCGCAGCCCGTACCGGTCAACCATTCGGTCCATCTCACGTTGGAAGACCGAGACCCCGTTGGTGACGCCAAAAGAACCCTAAGGAAGTGATAGAGGCGGCCATCTGCTTCAAACGCAATGTATTAGCGGTCAGCCTTGCGGATGGGGAGCTGGTGGTAGGCGGATTTCAGGTCCACTGTCGAAAAGACCCGGTACTGTGCAATCTGATTGACCATATCAGATATGCGTGGGAGGGGGTACGCGTCGAGCTGCGTGTACCGAATGATGGTCTGACTGTAGTCAATGACCATCCTGTGTTTCTCCCCAGTCTTTACTACTACCACTTGGGCTCTCCAGGGACTGTTGCTGGCCTCGATGATGCCTTCCCGCAGCAGCCGCTGGACCTCCGACCTGATGAAGGTCCTGTCCTGGGCACTGTACCGTCTGCTCCTGGTGGCGACGGGTTTGCAATCCGGGGTGAGGTTTGCAAACAGGGAAGGTGGGTTGACCTTAAGGGTCGTGAGGCCGCATACGGTGAGGGGTGGTAGGGGTCCACCGAATTTTAGAGTTAGACTTTGGAGGTTGCACTGGAAGTCCAGGCCGAGTAACAGGGCAGCGCAGAGGTTGGAGAGGACGTAGAGTCGGAAGTTGCCGAACTCTACGCCCTGGACGGTGAGGGTGGCGATGCAGTACCCCGGATTTCGACGGAATGGGATCCGGAGTCCAGGGAGATTCTCTGGGTAACGGGGAGTACCGCGAGGGAGCAGCGCCTTACCGTAGCGGGGTGGATGAAGCTTTCCGTGCTCCCGGAGTCAAGAAGGCAAGATGTCTTGTGGCCATCGACTTTCACCGTCGTCGTCGCGGTTACGAGGTTGTGCGGCCGGGACTGGTCGAGCGTGATGGAGGCGAGCTGCGGCTGGTGTTGGTAGGCCCCGGGCTGGCCGGCGGCGGTGGCAGGCGATGAACGGCCAGATGAGGTGCCCGACGAGCAGGGGTCCTGAGGCGCTGTCCAAAATGGCCGCACGTGGTCTGCGGGGACCAAAATGCTGGCGCCCACGGGTCGCACATGGGGGGTGCAGGAACACTGGCTCTAGATACAGCAGCGATCGACCAGGCCTGGCACACAGCAGCGAAATGTCCCTTCTTCCCGCAAGTCTTGCAGATTGCACTCCGCGCCGGGCAGCGCTGCCGGGGGGTGCTTTGCTTGCCCGCAGAAATAGCATTTGGGCCCCCCCTGGTTGGCTGGCTGCCGCGCGGCGCAGGCTTGGGGTTGGCTGGGGGCGGCCGCTGGTGGGGCCCACGATGTCCATGAGGGCGGCGTGCGGTCGGGGGCGTACGACTGTGCGTTACGGAAAGCTGCAGTTAGTGAGTTCACGAGTTGCCTGGTCGCCGCGAGGTCGAGCGTACAGCCTTCTAATAGGCGCTGGCGGATGTACGCCGACCCCATGCCCGTAACAGAAGCGTCCCTGATTAAGAGTTCTGTTTGTTCAACGGCCGAAACTGCCTGGAAATCGCAGTTCCCCGCCAGGATGTGCAGGGCACGCCAGAAATCGTCTAATGACTCACCGGGGAGTTGCTGCCTCGTGGACAGGAGGTGCCTGGCATAGAGTTTGTTGATCGGCCGGATATAGTGTCCTTTCAGAAGCTCCATAGCTTCAGGGTAAGTGCGCGCATCCCGGAAAGGGGGAAAAATCTTGGAGCTCACCCGTGAGTACAGGATCTGGAGCTTTTGTGCGTCCGAGGGTTGTTCAGTCGCTGATCCGAGGTAGCTTTCGAAGCGGTCAAAGGCCGACGTGGCGTTGGCTGCCAGGGTGCAGCTGTAAGCGTAGTTCCATCGCTGTAATAACTCTGCTTAATAAATTGATGCACTATCAATTACGACGAGACGAGAGTAGAGAGTAATCAAGGCTTTATTAAGCAGAGATGTGTGGCCTCCTGCAGCAGCTCGGTGTGCACACACATTTATACTCCGCCTACTGGGCGGAGCCAGCAGGCAGGGACCTACCCCCGTACCTGTAGTACAGGAGCCTTACCGTATTACCTCTAATAACAACTATTATACAATCAGTGGTGACTACCACATGGATATAGTTCTATTTTTTATTTCATGTTGTTAAATGGAGTGAAGTTGCCTATTTCGGTAAGGGAGGTGTTGGGATTTTTTGTAATGACGATTTTCTGGGGTGATGCGGCCATCAATTCACTCAAGGACACGAGTAGAAGTAAACCGTGGTTTTAATCAGCTTAGAACAGTGCCTGCCTGCGACTGGTACAATACTGGGAACCGCCTACAGGACAACTGCTCTTTATACTTCCTTTCAAGGGGAGGAGCCATGGACGGAGCCCGTACATGGACGGAGCCCGTACATGCCCCAACATATCCCCCTGTGGGTGAAGCCACACAATGGCCCATAGGTGGGGCCCACAAGGTCAACAACATAACATAGCTGTAACGCAATGGCAGAGCATGATACTAATACACTGGTGAGTTACCAGTACTATACATTCACCACATGGGGTTTGTGTGTATTTACACTGGGCTTGTTTGTTTGAAGGCGATTTCTATGTTTTCCAGGGTCCGGGTGGGGGAGGGGGTGGGGCCTGGGGCGGGGCCTCCACACTAGCAAGGTCAAGCTGGCTAGTGAACAGAGGTGTGGTGGGGGGAGGGGCTGCGGCCACGGAGCCTGGTCGAACAGGTTTCGATGGGCCTAGGAGGATTGAAAGGTGGGGGGAGGGAACCGATACTGGGTGCACGGGATACTGGGAACCGCTACTGGAACTTAGTGCAAGAGCCAAGGGTGGTTAGAATCATAGAATTTACAGCGCAGAAGGAGGCCATTCAGCTCATCCAATCTACGCTGGCCCCTGAAAGAGTACCCTACTTAAGCCCAAATCTCCACCCTATCTCCGTAACCCAGCAACCCCACCTAACCTTTGGACATTACAGGGCAATTTAGCGTGACCAATCCACCTAACCTGCATATCTTTGGACTGTGGGAGGAAACCGGAGCACCCGGAGGAAACCCACGCAGACACGGGGAGAACGTGCAGACTCCACACAGACAATGACCCAAGCTGGGAATCGAACCCGGGTCCCTGGCGCTGCGGAGCAACAGTGCTAACCACTTGCTATCTTGCCGCCCTGCTCGCCCAGTCAAAGGCGCTGATTGAGCATATAAGGGAGATGGGAGGGGTGGACCCATGGAGGTTCTTGCACCCGAGGGACCAGGGTTATTCAATTTCCCATCGGTTCACAAGGTTTATTCGAGGACAGACTTTTTTGTAGTGGGGAAGGTGCTGTTGGCTGGGGCTGGGGGATCAGAGAATTTGGCGATAGCAATTTCGGATCACACGCCACATTGGGTGGACATGGTCTTGGAGAAGGGGACAGTGCAGAGGCCGGGATGGAGAATGGACGTGAAGTGGCTGAGGTTTTTGTGAGAAGATCGGGAGGGTGATTGAGGAGTACGTGAGCTTTAACTGTTGTTGCTAACTTTCTCCTTGGTTCAATTGCTCTGTTTTATTACCTTTGCTCTCGAGTCGCCAGGTACCTTTATGATACCGCCACGAGGTTCAAGTCCGAGTAATGATCAATAACTCCATACACCGATTAGTAAGATTCAAATCAAAGCACATTTATTCTTCACAGTAATCACTACTCATGCACAAATTCTACGTCTAAGCTACTTCTACAACTAACAGGCCTATACTTAACTTCGGACTGGCCCACCAGGTCAGGGGAACAAATGGCCTTTCGTTCGGGTTCTGAGTCTGCGGGATTCGAAGTTGGTACGGATTGGTAGCTAGGAGCGCCTATCTCGTAGCGAGCGTTGAATTAAGACTTACTTCTTTCGGTGGTCACGGCACCGGTCACGGTCAAGGTTGGTTCGAAGATGCTGGGTGACCCGGGCAGGAAGAAGAGAGCGAGTTGAACTTGGGGGCTTAACTTTAGAGTCCCCAGGGGCTTCCCGCCTTTCGGGGCGGACCCTGTACCTGGTTCTAGGTGATTGGTCTTCGTTCCAATCGCTTGGTTCGATTTCTCCAATACTGGAGCGGTTCCCTGATCGATGGGCGGTCTTGAGGTGTTCGTTAACCTCTTTTGTGTTGGCTCCTGCCGGGGAGTCTGGCTTACTTTTGTGTGTCCCAAATGTTGCGATTGTTCCCAGGGATTGCTCATTAGTATGTGGATGGCTGCTACATTATTATGCTGATGGTCGCTGGTATCGATGCTGTCTGGGCTTTTGCAGAGTTAAATACACAGCAAACCTGCACCTGCCTTCTCTGACTTTCCCTTGCCCCCCCAATCTTTAGTTTAAAGTCCTATTGACCACCCTGGATCACAACAACTGGATCCTCCCCCTCCCCCTCCCCCTCCCTCTCCAGTATCCTTTCAAGCCGGTCAGAGATGTCCCCCACCCTAGCACCGGGCAGGCAACATACCAGGCGGGACTCTTTATCCTGCTCACAAAGGATACTATCTATCCCCCTGATAATAGAATCCCCTACAACTACAACTTGCCTATTTACTCCCTCCCCTTGAATGGCCTGCTGAACCATGGTGCCTTGGTCAGCTGACTCATCCTTCCTGCAGCCCTGTTCGCCATCCACACAGGGAGCAAGTGCCTCATACCTGTTGGACAGAGTCAAGGGCTGAGGCTCCTGAGTTCCTGACTGCTGGTTCCCTTTACCTGCCTGACTTGCAGTCACACCCTGCTGTCCCTGGCCACTGGCAGGATTTAAACTACTTACTCTGACAGGTGTGACTGCCTCCTGAAACACAGTGTCCAGGTAAGTCTCCCCCTCCCGGATGTGCCTCAGTGTTTGAAGCTCAGACGCCAGCTCATCAACTCTGAGCCGGAGCTCTTCGAGCAGCCAACACTTACTGTAGATGTGGTCGCTGCAGCTCGCAATGGGATCTGCCAGCTCCCACATCAAGCAGCTCAAGCACATCACCTGACCAGCCATCACTAATTAATTAATTAGTTTAATTTAAGTTTATGGTGGGGGCAGCTTCAGTCAATCAGACACTACCCTGCACTTTTAACTGAAAAACAGCACAATTAGATGAACCACTTACCTTTCCTGGTTACCTTACTGCACCAAACTAGCAAATTCTCACTGTCTGTATCTCTCTCACTCCGGCTGTGTCTCATTGACCTGCGCAATGCTAATAATATAATATAATAATGCTAATAATAATAATATAATATGGCACTTACCTCACACCAATGGGTCTTATTATTAGGTTAGAGGAGGAGGGCGGGTGGGAGACACGACACGTGTAGTGTCTCGGGTTTCCTCTCCACCAGAATTTATTGGTTGGTGGGGTGGCGGGGGGGGGGGGGGGGGTCTTCCCAGGAGTCCGGGGGTCGAAAAAAAAAACCCCAGAAAATAAGTGTTTTTTTTTAAAGGAGAAACTTACCTCCCAGAAATCACTTGCGCACTGCTCCCGCTGAAATTGACTAGCCTGCTCCTGTGAAGGTCTCCCAGAAATCACTTGCGCACCGCTCCCGCTGAAATCGACTGGCCTGCTCCTGTGAAGGTAAGGTAAGTGTTTTTAAAGGAGAAACCTACCTCCCAGAAATCACTTGCGCACTGCTCCCGCTGAAATTGACTAGCCTGCTCCTGTGAAGGTCTCCCAGAAATCACTTGCGCACCGCTCCCGCTGAAATCGACTTGCCTGCTCCTGTGAAGATAAGTGTTTTTAAAGGAGAAACTTACCTCCCAGAAATCACTTGCGCACCGCTCCCGCTGAAATCGACTTGCCTGCTCCTGTGAAGATAAGTGTTTTTAAAGGAGAAACTTACCTCCCAGAAATCACTTGCGCACCGCTCCCGCTGAAATCGACTGGCCTGCTCCTGTGAAGGTAAGTGTTTTTAAAAAAAATATATTTTATTCAAGTTTTTTGGCCAACCATAACAATACGTAGTGTTTCTTTTACACAGCAATAAAGCAATATAAATAACCGTGGCCAGTTTTAAACAAATAAATAAGTAATATATAAACAAAAACAAAAAACAAAACTAAATGGCAACTGCCTTGTCCAAAATAAATACTCTCCAAAAATACAGTCCAGCAATCCAATATACAATTACATATACCAAATACCTATACATATACAATAACATCCCTGAGAGTCCGTCCGATTCCTCCCCCCCTCCCCCCCCCCCTCCCCCCTGGGTTGCTGCTGTTATCTACTTCTTTTCCATTCCCTCTATCTTTCTGTGAGGTAGACGACGAACGGTTGCCACCGCCTGGTGAACCCCTGAGCCGAACCCCTTAACACGAACTTAATCCGTTCTAACTTTATGAACCCTGCCATATTGTTTCTCCAGGTCTCCACCCCCGGGGGTTTGGCTTCCTTCCACATTAACAATATCCTGCGCCGGGCTACAAGGGACGCAAAGGCCAACACGTCAGCCTCTCTCGCCTCCTGCACTCCCGGCTCTTCTGCAACCCCAAATATAGCCAACCCCCAGCTTGGTTCGACCCGGACCCCCACCACCTTCGAAAGCACCTTTGCCACCCCCACCCAGAACCCCTGTAGTGCCGGGCATGACCAGAACATGTGGGTGTGATTCGCTGGGCCTCTCGAGCATCTCGCACACCTATCCTCTACCCCCAAAAATTTACTAAGCCGTGCTCCAGTCATATGCGCCCTGTGTAACACCTTAAATTGAATCAGGCTTAGCCTGGCACACGAGGACGATGAGTTTACCCTACGTAGGGCATCAGCCCACAGCCCCTCCTCAATCTCCTCCCCCAGTTCTTCTTCCTATTTCCTTTTCAGCTCATCTACCATGATCTCCCCCTCGTCCCTCATCTCCCTGTATATGTCCGACACCTTACCATCCCCCACCCATGTCTCTGAGATCACTCTATCCTGCACTTCCTGCGTCGGGAGCTGCGGGAATTCCCTCACCTGTTGCCTCGCAAAAGCGCTCAATTGCATATACCGAAATGCATTCCCTTGGGGCAACCCATATTTCTCCGTCAGCGCTCCCAGACTCGCAAACGTCCCATCTACAAATAGGTCTCTTAATTGTACTACCCCAGCTCTTTGCCATGCTCCAAATCCCCCATCCATTCTCCCCGGAACGAACCTATGATTGTTTCTTATCGGGGACCGCACCGAAGCTCCCGTCCTTCCCCCATGCCATCCCCACTGCCCCCAAATTTTCAATGTAGCCACCACCACTGGACTTGTGGTGTATTTCTTCGGTGAGAATGGCAATGGGGCTGTCACCATAGCTTGCAGGCGAGTCCCCCTGCAGGACGCCCTCTCCAATCTCTTGCACGCCGCTCCCTCCCCTTCTCCCATCCACTTACACACCATTGAAATATTGGCGGCCCAGTAGTATTCACTTAGGCTCGGTAGTGCCAGCCCCCCCATGTCCCTACTACGCTGCAAGAATCCCCGCCTCACTCTCGGGGTCTTCCCAGCCCACACAAAACTAATAATGCTCTTCTCAATTCTTTTGAAAAAAGCCTTTGTGATCACCACCGGGAGGCACTGAAACACAAAAAGGAATCTCGGGAGGACCACCATTTTAACCGCCTGCACCCTACCTGCCAACGACAGGGACACCATGTCCCATCTCTTGAAATCCTCCTCCATCTGTTCCACCAACCGTGTTAAATTAAGCCTATGTAGTGTACCCCAATTCTTGGCTATCTGGATCCCCAGGTACTGGAAGTCCCTTGTGACCTTGCTCAACGGTAAATCCTCTATCTCTCTGCTCTGCCCCCCCGGATGCACCACAAATAGCTCACTTTTCCCCATGTTCAGTTTATACCCTGAAAAATCCCCAAACTCCCCAAGTATCCGCATTATCTCTGGCATCCCCTCCGCCGGGTCCACCACATATAGCAACAAATCATCCACAAACAGAGATACCCGGTGTTCCTCTTCCCCCCTAAGTACTCCCCTCCACTTCCTGGAACCCCTCAGTGCCATGGCCAGGGGTTCAATCGCCAATGCAAACAATAACGGGGACAGAGGGCATCCCTGCCTCGTCCCTCTATGGAGCCGAAAATAGTCAGACCCCCGTCCATTCGTGACCACGCTCGCCATCGGGGCCCTATACAGCAACTGTACCCACCTGATATACCCGTCTCCAAAGCCAAATCTCCTCAACACCTCCCACAAATAATCCCACTCCACTCTATCAAATGCTTTCTCGGCATCCATCGCCACCACTATCTCCGCTTCCCCCTCTGGTGGGGGCAACATCATTACCCCTAGCAGCCTCCGTATATTTGTATTTAGCTGTCTCCCCTTCACAAACCCAGTTTGGTCCTCATGGACCACCCCCGGGGCACAATCCTCTATCCTCATTGCCATTACCTTGGCCAGAATCTTAGCATCCACATTCAGGAGGGCAATGGGCCTGTATGACCCGCATTGCAGTGGGTCTTTTTCCTTCTTTAGGAGGAGCGATATCGTTGCCTCTGACATAGTCGGGGGCAGCTGCCCCCTTTCCCTCGCCTCATTAAAGGTTCTCATCAGTAGCGGGGCCAGCAAGTCCAAATATTTCTTATAGAATTCAACTGGGAATCCGTCTGGTCCCGGGGCCTTCCCCGCCTGCATGCTTCCAATCCCTTTCACTACTTCCTCCGTCTCAATCTGTGCTCCCAGCCCCACTCTCTCCTGTTCCTCCACCTTAGGAAATTCCAGCTGATCCAGAAAGCGCATCATTCTCTCCTTCCCGTCCGGGGGCTGCGCTTCATATAATCTTTCATAAAATGCCTTGAACACTCCATTCACTCTCTCCGCTCCCTGCTCCATCTCTCCCTCCTCATCTTTCACCCCCCCTATCTCCCTCGCTGCTCACCTTTTCCTCAGTTGGTGGGCCAACAACCTACTCGCCTTCTCCCCATATTCGTACTGTACACCCTGTGCCCTCCTCCATTGTGCCTCTGCCTTACCCGTAGTCAACAAGTCAAATTCTACATGTAGCCTTTGCCTTTCCCTGTATAGTCCCTCCTCCGGTGCCTCCGCGTATTGTCTGTCCACCCTCAGCAGTTCTTTCAACAGCCGCTCCCTTTCCCTACCCTCCTGCTTTCCTTTATGTGCCCTAATAGATATCAGCTCCCCTCTAACCACTGCCTTCAGTGCCTCCCAGACCACTCCCACCTGTACCTCCCCATTATCATTAATTTCCAAGTACCTTTCAGTACACCCCCTCACCCTTAAATACACCCCCTCATCTGCCAATAATCCCATGTCCATTCTCCAGGGTGGAAGCTGTTGTTTTTCTTCCCCTATCTCCAGGTCCACACAGTGTGGAGCATGATCCGAGATGGCTATAGCCGTGTACTCCGTCCCCGTCACCTTTGGGATCAGTGCCCTTCCCAAAACAAAAAAAATCTATTCGTGAAAATACTTTATGTACATAGGAGAAAAACGAGAACTCCTTACTCCTAGGTCTACTAAATCTCCAGGGATCTACTCCTCCCATCTGCACCATAAAATTCTTAAGCACCCTAGCTGCAGCCGGCCTCCTTCCGGTCCTGGACCTCGATCTGTCCAGCCCTGGGTCCAGCACCGTATTAAAGTCTCCACCCATTACCAATTTCCCCACTTCTAGGTCCGGGATTCGTCCTAACATACGCCTCATAAAATTGGCATCATCCCAGTTCGGGGCATACACGTTCACGAATACCACCGCCTCCCCTTGCAGTTTGCCACTCACCATCACGTATCTGCCCCCACTCTCCGCCACTATAGTCTTTGCCTCAACCATTACCCGCTTCCCCACTAGTATGGCCACCCCCCTGTTTTTTGCATCTAGCCCCGAATGAAACACCTGCCCAACCCATCCTTTGCGAAGTCTAACCTGGTCTGTCAGCTTCAGATGCGTCTCCTGAAGCATAACCACATCTGCCTTAAGTTTCTTTAGGTGTGCGAGTACCCGTGCCCTCTTAATCGGCCCGTTCAGCCCTCTCACATTCCACGTGATCAACCGGGTTGGGGGCTCTTTACCCCCCCCCCCCTTGACGACTAGCCATTTCCTTTTTCAATCCAGCTCCTCACCCGGTTCACACGTAGCTGTATCCCCCCCAGGCGGCGCCCCCCCCCCGCCCCGACCCCCCCCTCCCATACCAGCTCCCCCTTCTCCCCAGCAGCAGCAACCCAGTTAACCCCCCCCCTCCCACCCCCCCCGCTAGATCCCAAGCTAGCGTAATTGCACCCCCCATGTTGCTCCCAGAAGTCAGCAAACTCTGGCTGACCTCGGCTTCCCCCCGTGACCTCGGCTCACACTGTGCGAGGCCCCCTCCTTACTGCTTCCCTGTTCCCGCCATGATTACCATAGCGCGGGACCAAAGCCCACGCTTCCCCTTTTGGCCCCGCCCCCAATGGCCGGCGCCCACAGCTCCTCATCCTCCCTCACCCCCTCCCCCATGACATGGGGAAGAGAGAGAAGTTACAGGGTCGCAGGTTTAACAATCTGGGAAGTCCTCTCTTCCTCCTTTTCCCCCCTTCATCCCACAAATTCACCCCCCCACTTTTGTCCCAAACGTTCATTTTCTGGCCCGCTCACTCCAGCTTCTCCTCGACAATAAATGTCCACGCCTCGTCTGCCGTTTCGAAATAGTGGTGTTTCCCTAGATGCGTGACCCACAGTCTTGCCGGTTGCAACATTCCGAATTTGACCTTCCTTTTATGCAACACTGCCTTGGCCCGATTAAAGCTTGCCCTCCTTCTCGCCACCTCTGCACTCCAATCTTGATACACGCGGATCACCGCATTCTCCCACCTACTGTTCCGAGTTTTCTTGGCCCATCTGAGGACCATCTCTCTGTCCTTGTATCGGAGAAATCTCACCACTATGGCTCGAGGAATTTCTCCAGCCCTTGGTCTTCGCGCCATAACCCGATAGGCACCCTCCACCTCCAGCGGACCCGTCGGGGCCTCCGATCCCATTAACGAGTGCAGCATCGTGCTCACATATGCCCCGACGTCTGCCCCTTCTGCACCTTCGGGAAGACCAAGAATCCTTAAGTTCTTCCTCCTCGCATTGTTCTCCAGCACCTCCAGCCTTTCCACACATCTTTTGTGTTGTGCCTCGTGGATCTCCATTTTCACCACCAGGCCCTGTATGTCGTCCTCATTCTCAGCAGCCTTTGCCTTCACGACCCAAAGCTCCTGTTCCTGGGTCTTTTGCTCCTCCTTTAGCCCCTCAATCGCTTGTAATATCGGGGCCAACAGCTCCTTCTTCATCTCCTTTTTGAGTTCATCTACGCAACGCCGCAGGAACTCTTGTTGGTCAGGGCCCCATATTAAACTGCCTCCTTCCGACGCCATCTTGCTTTGTGCCTGCCTTCCTGGCCGCTGCTCTTGAGAATCCACCGCAATCCGGCTGCTTTCCTCTCTTTTTTCCATCCGTGTCCAGGGGGGATTCCCTTCTGGATTACCGCACAGTGTTATTTGCCGTTAAAATTGCCGATGGGGCTCCTATCAAGAGCCCAAAAGTCCGTTCCACCGGGAGCTGCCGAAACGTACGACTTAGCTGGTCATCGCCGCACCTGGAAGCCAAGACAAGTGTTTTTAAAGGAGAAACTTACCTCCCAGAAATCACTTGCGCACTGCTCCCGCTGAAATCGACTGGCCTGCTCCTGTGAAGGTAAGTGTTTTTAAAGGAGAAACTTACCTCCCAGAAATCACTTGCGCACTGCTCCCGCTGAAATTGACTAGCCTGCTCCTGTGAAGGTCTCCCAGAAATCACTTGCGCACCGCTCCCGCTGAAATCGACTGGCCTGCTCCTGTGAAGGTAAGTGTTTTTAAAGGAGGAACCTACCTCCCAGAAATCACTTGCGCACTGCTCCCGCTGAAATTGACTACCCTGGTCCTGTGAAGGTCTCCCGGAAATCACTTGCGCACCGCTCCCGCTGAAATTGCCTCTAAGTACGCCTTGTTCTAATAAACTATCAATAACTTTTGAGATTTCTCCCTTTGCCTATTGGGGAAATCTATATTGCTTCTGGAGTCTACGGTCAGGTCCTGTTATTTGAACCGAACCAGCCATCCTGCCGCAGGCATGTTTATGACTTGCAAATGTGGTCCTGTTTTCCTGGAGAACTGCCCAAACCTGTTTGTCTGCGCTAATCATGGTCGGGTCAAACCAAAAATCACCGACTGCGCTTATCTTATTAGCATACTCACCTACTGTGAGTGTTGCGGGGGCTCTTGCTGACTTCGTCATTTTCCAGACACATTGATTTACTGGGTCAAATGACAGGTTGTGGGAGTTCATGAAATCGATGCCCAAAATGTGTTCTGTTGTGTGGAGCAGATCGACCAAAACTATGGGGTGTTTTGTTGTAATGTTGCCAATTTGAATGGGTACAGGGGCTGTGATGTGTCCCTGTTGTGAGTGGCCTGTGAAGCCGCTGAGGGTGATTGTGGCTGTAGTGGGCCACGTGTCTTTTTGGAACATGGTGGACGAATTAATTGTGGTGCGGGACCCTCCTGTGACCCAGAGAAATTCGATGGGTTGTTCCCGTATTTTCACTGCAACGACTGGTCAGCCGGACCTATCCCAAAGGGTGCCACAGACCCAGGTGGGGGAGCCCGAACACTGTCAGTCAGTTCTGTTCATGTCTGTCTGGTCTGAACGGGTGCTTACACTATGTATGGGCTTTGTCCTGTTTCTATTCAGAGTGCCTGCCTGCTGGGCTTTCTGTGGCTTTCGTGGGGCATTGCACTCTCGTGCAAAGTGACGTAATTGTCCACAGTTGTAACACTCCTGTGGTTTCTGTGGGGGGCTGTTCATGCCTTCGTTCACCCATGCGGGGTTCTGGTGCACTTTAACTGCTTGAATATCTGCCTCTGCCTGCTGTTCTTCGGGTTTTCTAATCACGGGTTTGTTGTGGACAGATTGCTCCCAGGCAGCGGGACAACCTTTTTAAAACCCACTTTTCGTTGTGCGTTTCTTCCGAGGGGTCATAATTAGTACAAGCTTAGTGTCCTGCCTCTGTGGCATTAGGGCAGCATGGTAGCATGGTGATTAGCACAATTGCTTCACAGCTCCAGGGTCCCAGGTTCGATTCCCGGCTTGGGTCACTGTCGGTGCGGAGTCTGCACGTTCTCTCCGTGTGTGCGTGGGTTTCCTCCGGGTGCTCCGGTTTCCTCCCACAGTCCAAAGATGTGCAGGTTAGATGGATTGGCCATGCTAAATTGCCCTTAGTGTCTAAATTTGCCCTTAGTGTTGGGTGGGGTTACTGGGTTATGGGGATAGGGTGGAGGTGTGGGCTTGGGTAGGGTGCTCTTTCCAAGAGCCAGTGCAGACTCGATGCGCCGAATGGCCTCCTTCTGCACTGTAAATTCTATGATTCTATGATAAGGGTGCGGGTCCATTTGGCCATGTTGTCTGGGGACAAATGGGCACGGTCTAAGTTTCCGAAAACGGCTGTAAAATGGATCCACAGGCGTCCAGCAAACGCTGTGGGGTGTTCTGTCTTCTTCTGCCTGCACTTATTCAGGCCTTCTACTGGGTCACCTCTGTTATAGCCGATCGCGTCTAGGATCGCCGTGTGCATCTCTGCAAGGGTGCCTCCTTCTACATTCTGTGGGTCGGGAAGGGCTGCTACAACCGAAGGGTCTAAGCTTAAAACTGTGAGCTTCACTTGCTCACGCTCATCCAGGCCGTACATGGTCGCCTGCTGCTTCACTCTAGCAAAGAAGTCGTGGGGGTCTGAGGTGGGGAGGAACGGTGTGATCTTTTCGCACGCGTCCCGTAATTGGGTCATGGTTAAGGGGGTGGTGTAAAGGAATTCCGCGTCTCCGTCCGATGTGACTGTGCGGTGGGTAGTTACTGGATTCATGGGTGCCTGATCTATCTGCTCTGTGGGGGGGTTGGGGTGCTTTTCTCCTTTGGGGCTTTCCTTGTGCACATGTTCCCTGTACATATCTCTGCGCTGTTTCGTTTAGTTCTTGCAAATCAGGGCCGTCTTCTTCATCTAATTGGGATCCAAAGGTGCTTTGAAACCCATTTTGTACTGAAAGCAAAGACTGCAGTTCCGCAATCTGCTTCCTGCATTTTGCATGATCCACTGAGCTTTGTCTGTGCTCCGTGGTGGCAGCATGGAGTGCTCTTAACGCTGCTTTTAGATCTCTGCACTGCCTTTGCAATGCCTCTACCTGTTTCTCTGTCTCTTTTCTTACCAGGACTGCACGTTGCGTGTCCTGATAGGCCTAATTGTATTGGGTTTGGAAGCTGCTCAGATGCGCTAGACAAGACTGGTGTGTCCACTTGGCATCATCCACCTCTCCGTCCTTTGCTACCAACTTCCTTCTCAATTCTACATTCTCTCTCTCGATCTCACTAACATCAACCTTGCTCATTCGATGTCTCTCTTCTATCTCTTTGCGGAGCATCCGAACGACCTCCTCTGTGCCTCGCAATTGTGCCAGACAGGACACAATTGCCATCGGCTTGCGAGCTTTCCCTAAGCTCTTTTTGTGGATCTTGCTCAGGTTCTCCCACCAAGTATGTCCTATACTCGCGGGACCTGTTTCCTCATTTGAACAAAAGTCACTCCAAAGGGGACATACATCCCTTCCCTTGAGGTACCTTCTAATCTCAACTTCCCAAGCGGGACAGTGACCTACTCTGCTACTGGTCGCTGCGACCATGAATTCTTGAGGGTTCATGAGGCGTTCCATTGTCTTCATTGCCATTTTTCTTATCGAATGCTCTCTTTTAAAATTTGGAACGAGGGGTGCTAAGGCGGTGCTGTAAACACGGGTACGGCGTTCGCTATTTTCCAGAATACAAACTCCCGACAGTCTTTCGCTACAAAATCTATCAGTTTTACCTTATGGTCCTGTTAGTTACGCATGCATTAACACGCTTCCGAATTATGAGGATTGATCAGAACTGCTTGAACACTTGTGAATGTTTCTGTTCCCAATTGGATTCTCAAATCAAATTTTGGGTTCTCCCGGAATGGTTAGGCCACTTCTAAGTCGGGTCCCACCAGAGTCACCAGTAAATGTTGCTAACTTTTGATTGGCTCTTAAATGTTGTTCGTTGTGTCTTTACTTAATTTGCGCTTTTTCTATAATCTTTGGTCTAGAGTCGCCAGGTATCTTTATGATACCACCATGAGGTTCAAGTTCAAGTGCTGATCAATAACTCAATACACCAGTTAGTAAGTTTCAAATCAAAACACATTTATTATACACAGTCAATCACTACTCATGTATAAAACTCTACTTACTAGACTATCTCTAACACTAAGAGGCCTATACTTAGCTTTGGAACTGGCCCACCAGGTCAGGGGAACAAATGGCCTTCCGTTCGATTCTGAGTCTGCAGGATTCAAAGCTGGTATAGACTGGTAGCTAGGAGCGCCTATCTTGTAGCATGCGTTGACTGGAGACTTACTTGGTTGGTGCAGCTACTAGGCAGGTCACGGTCAAGGGTTGTTTCGAGCTGCCGCGAGACCCTGCCAAGAAGGACGAATTGAACTTGGGGACTCTATTTGATAGTCCCCAGGGGCTTTGCGCCATTTTGGGCGGACCCCGTACCTGGTTCCAAGTGATTGGACTAAGTTCTGATCACTTGGATCAATTTCTCCAATACTGGAGCTGTTCCCTGATTGCTGGGCGGTTCCTAAGTGTCCGTTGGCCTTCCTTTGTTTGGCTCCTGCTGGCGCCGAGGAGTCTGGCTTGGCCTTGTTTACCTTAATTGTTTCCAATTGTTCCCGGGGATCGCTCATCAATATGTAGATGGTTGTTAGTTTCAGTGCTGTCTGGGTTCCTGCATGTTCTGAATACAGGAAACTTTGCACCTGCTGTTTTTCCTGCGTTTGAATGAATTTCCCAGCATTCTTAGCGGATCTCCATTTTAAAGTCGGGAAGTGGCCAACTCAGGTGGCTACAGTCCCCCAACAATTGCTCCCTTTGGTCCTGAAAGAAGTTTACTGAATCCCAGATGACCACAATGATTCAATATGAGGGTGTTTTAATGTGGCCTTTGGGGCATGTAACCTCCCAGATGTTCCATACGTACACCGTGCATGTGATTCAAAGATCACCCCTCAAACAAACCCATGTATGTCACGTTCAATGCCTTGATATCAATCATTCCTGCCTCCCTGACTAAACTCTGCTGTCGTAATTAAATGATGTTATTCGTACCAGTTTGCAAGTCAGCTCATCTAACAGTCCCACATTCTCTGCCACCAACTTTCACTCTGAAATAGATCCTCTGGATGTTTTTTTTTCAAAGCATGGATTTATTTATTTTGGCAACTGGTGGTAAAGCTTAACTGATTGACCGATCTTGACTCTGCGTTCCCTCAGAGTTTCTGCAAGATGTGGGACTATCTCTGGCTCTTTATAATCCTAACTTAAATGATCCTTGCTAGGCCTATAGTGGTGGGCTTAAGGGGTGCAGAAGTTACAGCGATAGGAGATTACGGTGGCGGAGACGGAGTATTTTCCTTTTCTTCCGTAAACTTAAATGCATGAGGGCAGGTGTAATCTCTGAAGATACAATCATGAATTCTGATTAATCCACATTCGTCCAACTCTCCCTGTCCCACCGGGTGGGGGCACACAGTAATGTCCCCTTTCTGTTTACACCCCGTGAGGGAGATCCCATATATTATTCCTGCGTATAGCAGAGATCTCGGTGAGATGGTACCTGAGGGAGGTGTCAGCCCGGACGTTTCCAATGTTCTCCAGTTGGTTGTGAGGGAGTGGCCCTGAGTCTGGTGTGATGCTGGGCATCATCAGGACCATTTCTACCCACGTTCCTCGCCCAGCTGTTGGGGATCGCTGAGTATACTCTGGTCCCTTGAGAGTACAGTTGTCCAGGGTCCCTTGTCATTTGCCCAGCTTAGCCAGTTGCGGGCTGTCTATTCAATCAGGCACCTCCCCCCTTTAGATCAGATCAAGGTTGTGGCTTAGCTGCCCCTGTCAGAGTCTTCTGGCTGTCTCCCTTTCTCGGTCGATGAGTTTGTTAATTATTGTTGATTGTCTTCGTGTGTGTCTCTAACACTGTAGTCCCATTCAATTGTATATCCAGGTCCTCTTCTCCTAAGCTAGCTAGACCTTTCTCTGGTTTCTCAAATATTCCCTTCCTTATTCCTTTAACTTGTTCCACCTTTGCATTTAACCCTTGTGTGTCTAGTGACTTTACCATAGCAGTTTCTGTGTTAAGTCATGTCACTGCATCATTGATTATGCCTCTTCTTACCCTGTACAGGTTGTCATGCCCTCAAAATTGATGTTCCTGCGCTCCTATGTGCTCGTAGTTGTTCTGAGATGGACAGCACAGTGGCGCAGTGGGTTAGCACTGCAGCCTCACGGCGCCGAGGTCCCAGGTTCGATCCCGGCTCTGGGTCACTGTCCGTGTGGAGTTTGCACATTCTCCCCGTGTTTGCGTGGGTTTCGCTCCCACAACCCAAAGATGTGCAGGGTAGGTGGATTGGCCACGCTAAAATTGCCTCTTAATTGGAATAAATTAATTGGGCAGTACAAATTTTTTTTTTTTTTAAGTAGTTGCTCTGAGATCTCAAGAGCCATCCTGAGTCCCCACGGCTGCTGCTGTCGTTCCAGCCTTTTTTGAATGTTTAATATAAACATTTAAAGGAAAAGTGGAAAAGTGTCCTGGTCGTTACCAGGTGTTAGGTGTTGTCCGTATAAAGCTTTTTCTGTATGGGCAGAACACGTCTGTTATTCAGGGGTTAATACTTCTCATATTTTACAACCTTTTCATATCTATATTCCTTGTGGTAAGATTCTGTTGCGCTTGAACGCGACCCTGATGTCCTTGTACCTGTTCAGGTAACCAGTTTACTATAACCCAACGATCTCAAATTCCTGAAGCTACTGCAAATTGTGTTCCACTTGCAGTTACTTGTAAAGTAAAACACAAAAGATCCATTCTGCTTGGGACAGAGTGGGTTAACTAATCTCAATACATCTGACAATTCAAAACTTAAGATTTGTAATTACCAATTAAAAATACATCTTCAGCTGGTTTTTTTATTACTTTATCAGCGATACAAATCCAGAGCTCAGAATGTGGACAGGGGCAAACCCCTAATCCAGCTCCTTGCCCGCTCCAAAAACTAATTTAAATTGAATCCAATTCATGGTCCCCACAAGAGAGACACGCCAGATCCAGGCATTAACAAGCACGGGTCAATTCTCTGCTGGTTTGAAAAAGGGTAAGAGTTCTCTACCAGATGTCATTTTGTCACCAACCTTCTTTGGTTTAAACAAGAAACATGATCATGGACATATTTTATTTACCCACCTGTCCTTTACACTTAATTCTGCAATCTCAGAATTAATGTGTCAGGGACATTTTAACCCTGGACCAATCCAACACCGAAATGAAAATGGCTTATTGTCACAAGTAGGCTTCAAATGAAGTTACTGTGAAAAGCCCCTAGTCGCCACATTCCGGCGCCTGTTCAGGGAGGCTGGTAAGGGAATTGAACTGTGCTGCTGGCCTGCCTTGGTCTGCTTTCAAAGCCAACGATTTAGCCCTGTGCTAAACAGCCCCATAACCGGATGACTGGATTGGTCATACGTATTTCAACTGTCATACCTATTTCAACTATCCTAACTTTCAATGAACAATAAATCTAATATTTTCTTATTCTTACATAAGTGATTTTGTACCCTGATTAAAATTCTTTGTGTATCAAAATTACCCTGGAAATGTCAATGATAACTTTTGAAAAGAAAAATTTGTTAATTACACTCAAACTATGATCTTTAAATCACAATGTCAGACGACACACAAATATGACCACACTCACAATGGAAACCTAGCACTTCAGTGCTTTAACCAAAATTGGTTAGGTAAAAAATCCTTATGGTTCCTATTCTAAAGCTCCAAATTATAAACTCAAGGTTACTTCTCAGAAGATAAATCTTAGCAGAGATATATATGAACATTCACAAACCAAACACACACATTCTCACAGCTCGCAAATATCAGAGTTAACCGATTCTCAAAGAGACAGCAGTTTCACAATCGCTTAATTAAAATACTGAACAAAATCTTTCATTCTCCTTCACCATAAAAACTTTATCTATTTTATTCCATTTAAGTCAATTTCCACTGATTGATTTTATAGGCATTAGCTATTCTTAGAGACGTATATTTTTTTTTTACAGATGACCTGCTTGCTGAAATGGCTACATTTTGTACAGAACCTAAGTGGGCGGAGAGTGGGTGGAGAACTTGGAATGATGCCATTTGCGTCTTTCTCATGATCTAAAACTTTATTTATTCTTTCCTTTAATTTTACTCAAATTTCTTTCTTGTTCTTTAAACTGATTTCAATTTTCAATGTTCGCTACTTAACCAGTGTTTGAAAGAGATCTTACTAGTTTTTTTTTAGCTCAAATGATTTGAATTACTGTCCAGTTTATCTGACGGCGTGAATGGCTTAATCTCAAACTGAAATCCGATCTCGCAAATTTGAAATGATCTGAAGTTCTCCCAGACAAGAATCCATTTGTTAAGTTTCTAACCTTCATCTTGGATTTACTTTACTCCCCTTTTTATTTGTTTTGGGAGGGGGATTTGTCATCCTCAGGTATTTCTGAACAAAAAGCCTGTTGAGCTTTTCAGACCCTTTTTTTTTCACTGTGTGTAGAATCCAGGTATTTCTAATACATCTAATATCAGTAAAAGATAGCTGTTTAGCGTAGACATTAAGCCCCAGTTTTAAATTAAGGATTAAAAAAAACCCACAGATCCTGCAAAAATTGACGAATGGTCCAAAGATCTTCCACACCCTAAAAAGGGGGGTATGACCACATGGGATGGAATTCTCAGATTACAATCCGTTTACAGTCTCCACCCATTTGATGGAGTACAAATTCTGACTATCATGCTAGGTACTCGTGTAATTTCAACCCTTAGAACTGAGGTGGAAGTTGCCCTTGGAGACGATTTGCAAAATTTAGAAGCTGGTTGGCTAGCAGTCAAAAATTGGTGATTAAAATTTCGCCCCCCCAGGGCAGCACGGTAGCATAGTGGTTAGCACAATTGCTTCACAGTTCCAGGGCCCCAGGTTCAATTCCCGGCTTGGGTCACTGTCTGTGCGGAGTCTGCACGTTCTCCCCCTGTGTGCGTGGGTTTCCTCCAGGTGCTCCGGTTTCCTCCCACAGTCCAAAGACGTGCAGGTTAGGTGGATTGGCCATGCTAAATTGCCCTTAGTGTAAAAAAAAACTTTTTAAAAATTCACCCCCACCCCGAGGACCGATTGGTCTAAGATCACATCCTGCATTCAAAAATATAATGAAGATATTCAGGATTTTGAGGAAAGATTTTTACATACTTAGATGGAATATTCAGGGATGACACTCGGACAGGAAACTGACACATGGGACGCAAGCACTTTGAGTCCATGAAAAACGGCTTTTATAGCCGGTGTTAAATCTGAAGTTTCTGCTGCCTTGAATTTGGTTTTACCAGCTTGGACTACAACTGGCGTAGTCGGCAGAAGGGGAGGAGTTCTGATACAACCTTCGGAGAGGGTCGGAAAGCTTCAGGAATAATCGGAGGAGGCCCAGGCGACCGCAGATGGTCTTATTGAAATCCACCCAGCTTCCACATTTTATTAATTGGGTTACAATGTTTCTGGGTGAGGAAAAGGGACATTGCACCTTCCCCTCCTCATTCCTCAATGACCACGAGGTCTGACCTTCTGGATTTGACTTCATTTGATTTTATCTTTTATTTTTTTCCTTTTGACATGTCTAAACTTTGAGTTAATTTAAAATGTCCATCCCCAGGGAGCCTGTTTCTTTCCCCTCTCCTTGAGACATTCCAGGAATGCTGCCTGATCTTTTGGGCTAATTGAGTTAGATTTCCCGAATTCTATCTTATGCCAGCAACTATGACTGTGGTGTCCTGATTTCCTGCAATGTTTACAGTTCCCTTTCTTTACCCTACAGTCCTTAGCCATAATTGCAACAGTTTCCTGTGATTCTTTTGCCGGTTTTCACAATCTGTACTGCCGCTATTTGTCATTCACATTATGAGCGTATTGCTGTACGGGGATGTACTTAATTTCTGTCATTTGTTCTTCTAACTAGTGAACTAAGATGACTCCTGCCTTATTATTTTGCCCGATCTCGCTTTTGTTTATCCCACCAGTTTCTTTGCGCTACGGGGGCTGCGTCGGGATCCCACCCATCTCTGATCATTGTTTTGTTGCACCAGTCTTTTGCTCTTGTCCATACGCCCGACTCAGTGAAAAGCGGCCTTGTGCTTCTCTTTTCCATGGTGTGCTAACCGTGTCGTCTCTATCAACCGCGTACCCGGTGTACTAGGTGACTATGCTCAGAGGCTTTTACCTATCGTCCACTCCTTTAGGGTGGCGGCCCTGGCTTGTCACGGTGTCACGGCAAATTCTGCGACCATTTTTTCGGCACAACATCGTGGGCCGAAGGGCCTGTTCTGTGCTGTATTTTCTATGTTCATTAACACTCAACAGACTTCCGGGTGCGGCGATGACCAGCTGAGTCGCACGTTTCGGCAGCTCCCTGTGAAACGGACTTTTGGGCTCTTGATAGGAGCCCCAACGGCAATTTTGACGGCTAAAAACACTGTGCGGTAAACCAGAAGGGAATCCCCCCTGGATACGGATGGAAAAAGGAGGAGAGAGTGGCCGGATTGCAGTGGATCCTTTAGTACAGCGGCAAGGAAGGCAAGCAAAAACCAAGATGGCGTCGGAAGGTGGCAGTTTAACATGGGGCCCTGAACAACAAGAGTTCTTGAAATGCTGTGTGGAAGAGATCAAAAAGGAAATGAAGAAAGAGCTGTTGGCCCCGATACTACAGGCGATCGAAGGGCTAAAGGAGGAACAAAAGACCCAGGAGCGGGAGCTTCGGGTCGTGAAGGCAAAGGCAGCCGAGAATGAGGACGACATACAGGGCCTGGTGGTGAAGACGGAGACGCAGGAGGCACATCAGAAACGATGTGTGGAAAGGTTGGAGGCACTGGAAAACAACGCAAGGAGGAACAACCTGAGGATTCTTGGTCTTCCTGAAGGTGTGGAGGGAGCGGACGTCGGGGCATATGTGAGCACGATGCTGCACTCGTTAATGGGAGCGGAGGCCCCGGCGGGTCCGTTGGAGGTGGAGGGAGCATACCGAGTGATGGCGCGAGGACCGAGAGCAGGAGAAATTCCCAGAGCCATAGTGGTGAGATTCCTCCGTTTTAAGGATAGAGAAATGGTCCTTAGATGGGCGAAGAAAACTCGGAGCAGTAAATGGGAGAACGCGGTGATCCGCGTTTATCAAGACTGGAATGCGGAGGTGGCGAGAAGGAGGGCGAGCTTTAATCGGGCCAAGGCGGTGCTTCATAAAAAGAAGATAAAATTTGGAATGCTGCAACCGGCAAGACTGTGGGTCACATATCGAGGGAGGCACCACTACTTTGAGACGGCGGATGAAGCGTGGACTTTTATTGTGGAAGAAAAACTGGAATGAGCGGGTTATTAAAAAGAACGTTCGAACAAAGTGGTGGGGCGAATGTGGGGGGCAAAGAGGGGTTTTATGTACTAATCCTGCGATGTGGTAACTTTTCTCTCTCCCACAGGTGGTGATGGGGGAGGAGGGGAGGTGGAGGAGATGGGGCGTTGGCCATTGGGGGCGGGGCCAAGGGAGAAGCGCGGGCTTGGTTCCCGTGCTATGATAATCATGGCGGGAATAGAGAAGCAGGAGGGAGGGGGCGTCGCACGGTGCGAGCCGAGGTCACGGGGGGAAGCCGAGGTCAGCCAGAGTTTGCTGACTTCTGGGAGCAACATGGGGGGAGTAATTACGCTAGCGGGGGATCTAGCGGGGGGGGTGGGAGGGGGGAATTACTGGGTTGCTGCTGCTGGGGAGAGGGGGGAGCTGGTATGGGAGAGGATGGGCGGGGGGGCACCGCCTGGGGGAGATACAGCTGCGTGGGAACCGGGTGAGGAGCTGGAAAAAGGTGATGGCTAATCAACAAGGGGGGGGGGGGGTAGGAAGCCCCCCAACTCGGCTGATCACGTGGAACGTGAGAGGGCTGAACGGGCCGATAAAGAGGGCACGGGTACTCGCACACCTTAAGAAACTTAAGGCAGATGTGGTTATGTTACAGGAAACGCACCTGAAACTGATAGACCAGGTTAGGCTACGCAAAGGATGGGTGGGGCAGGTGTTCCATTCGGGGCTAGATGCGAAAAACAGGGGGGTGGCTATATTAGTGGGGAAGCGGGTAATGTTCGAGGCAAAGACTATAGTGGCGGATAACGGGGGCAGATACGTGATGGTGAGTGGCAAACTACAGGGGGAGACGGTGGTTTTGGTAAACGTATATGCCCCGAACTGGGATGATGCCAATTTTATGAGGCGGATGCTAGGACGCATTCCGGACCTAGAGATGGGAAAGCTGATAATGGGGGGAGATTTTAATACGGTGTTGGAACCAGGGCTGGATAGGTCGAAGTCCAGGACTGGAAGGAGGCCGGCAGCAGCCAAGGTACTTAAAGATTTTATGGAGCAGATGGGAGGTGTAGACCCGTAGAGATTTAGCAGACCTAGGAGTAAGGAGTTCTCGTTTTTCTCCTATGTCCATAAAGTCTACTCGCGAATAGACTTTTTTGTGCTGGGTAGGGCATTGATCCCGAAGGTGAGGGGAACGGAGTATACGGCTATAGCCATTTCGGATCACGCTCCACACTGGGTGGACTTGGAGATAGGGGAGGAAACAGGAGGGCGCCCATCCTGGAGAATGGACATGGGACTAATGGCAGATGAGGGGGTGTGTCTAAGGGTGGGGGGGTGCATTGAAAAGTACTTGGAACTCAATGATAATGGGGAGGTCCAGGTGGGAGTGGTCTGGGAGGCGTTAAAGGCGGTGGTTAGAGGGGAGCTGATATCAATAAGGGCACATAAAGGGAAGCAGGAGAGTAAGGAACGGGAGCGGTTGCTGCAAGAACTTTTGAGGGTGGACAGACAATATGCGGAAGCACCGGAGGAGGGACTGTACAGGGAAAGGCAAAGGCTACATGTAGAATTTGACTTGCTGACTACAGGCACTGCAGAGGCACAATGGAGGAAGGCACAGGGTGTACAGTACGAATATGGGGAGAAGGCGAGCAGGTTGCTGGCACACCAATTGAGGAAAAGGGGAGCAGCGAGGGAAATAGGGGGAGTGAGGGATGAGGAAGGAGAGATGGAGCGGGGAGCGGAGAGAGTGAATGGAGTGTTCAAGACATTTTATAAAAAATTATATGAAGCTCAACCCCCGGATGGGAGGGAGAGAATGATGGGCTTCTTGGATCGGCTGGAATTTCCCAAGGTGGAAGAGCAGGAAAGGGTGGGACTGGGAGCACAGATCGAGGTAGAAGAAGTGGTGAAAGGAATTAGGAGCATGCAGGTGGGAAAGGCCCCGGGACCGGATGGATTCCCAGTCGAATTCTATAGAAAATATGTGGACTTGCTCGCCCCGGTACTGACGAGGACCTTTAATGAGGCAAAGGAAAGGGGACAACTGCCCCCGACTATGTCTGAAGCAACGATATCGCTTCTCTTAAAGAAGGAAAAGGACCCGCTACAATGCGGGTCCTATAGACCTATTTCCCTCCTAAATGTAGATGCCAAGGTCCTGGCCAAGGTAATGGCAATGAGAATAGAGGAATGTGTCCCGGGGGTGGTCCACGAGGACCAAACTGGGTTTGTGAAGGGGAGACAGCTGAACACGAATATACGGAGGTTGTTAGGGGTAATGATGATGGCCCCACCAAAGGGAGAAACGGAGATAGTAGTGGCGATGGATGCCGAGAAAGCATTTGATAGAGTGGAGTGGGATTATTTGTGGGAGGTGTTGAGGAGATTTGGTTTTGGAGAGGGGTATGTTAGATGGGTGCAGCTGTTGTATAGGGCCCCAGTGGCGAGCGTGGTCACGAATGGACGGAGATCTGCATATTTTCGGCTCCATAGAGGGACAAGGCAGGGATGCCCTCTGTCCCCATTATTGTTTGCATGGCGATTGAGCCCCTGGCGATAGCGTTGAGGGGTTCCAAGAAGTAGAGGGGAGTACTTAGGGGAGGAGAAGAGCACCGGGTATCTTTGTATGCGGACGATTTGCTATTATACGTGGCGGACCCGACGGAGGGGATGCCAGAAATAATGCGGATACTTGGGGAGTTTGGGGATTTTTCAGGGTATAAATTGAACATGGGGAAAAGTGAGTTGTTTGTGGTGCATCCAGGGGAGCAGAGTAGAGAAATAGAGGACCTACCGTTGAGGAAGGTAACAAGGGACTTTCGTTACCTGGTGATCCAGATAGCTAAGAATTGGGGCACATTGCATAGGTTAAATTTAACGCGGTTGGTGGAACAGATGGAGGAGGATTTCAAGAGATGGGATATGGTATCCCTGTCAATGGCAGGGAGGGTGCAGGCGGTTAAGATGGTGGTCCTCCCGAGATTCCTCTTTGTGTTTCAGTGCCTCCCGGTGGTGATCACGAAGGCTTTTTTTAAAAGGATTGAAAAGAGCATCATGGGTTTTGTGTGGGCCGGGAAGACCCCGAGAGTGAGGAAGGGATTCTTACAGCGTAGCAGGGATAGGGGGGGGCTGGCACTACCGAGCCTAAGTGAGTATTATTGGGCCGCTAATATTTCAATGGTGAGTAAGTGGATGGGAGAGGAGGAGGGAGCGGCGTGGAAGAGATTAGAGAGGGCGTCCTGTAGGGGGACTAGCCTACAGGCTATGGTGACAGCCCCATTGCCGTTCTCACCGAGGAACTACACCACAAGCCCGGTGGTGGTGGCTACACTGAAGATTTGGGGACAGTGGAGACGGCATAGGGGAAAGACTGGAGCCTTGGGGGGGTCCCCGATAAGAAACAACCATAGGTTTGCCCCGGGGGGAATGGATGGGGGATATGGAATGTGGCAAAGAGCAGGAATAACGCAACTGAAAGATCTGTTTGTGGATGGGAAGTTCGCGAGTCTGGGAGCGCTGACCGAGAAATATGGGTTGCCCCAAGGGAATGCATTCAGGTATATGCAACTGAGGGCTTTTGCGAGGCAACAGGTGAGGGAATTCCCGCAGCTCCCGACACAAGAGGTGCAGGACAGAGTGATCTCAAAGACATGGGTGGGGGATGGTAAGGTGTCAGATATATATAGGGAAATGAGGGGCGAAGGGGAGACTATGGTAGATGAACTAAAAGGGAAATGGGAAGAAGAGCTGGGGGAGGAGATCGAGGAGGGGCTGTGGGCAGATGCCCTAAGCAGGGTAAACTCGTCGTCCTCGTGTGCCAGGCTAAGCCTGATTCAGTTTAAGATATTACACAGGGCGCATATGACTGGAGCACGGCTCAGTAAATTTTTTGGGGTGGAGGATAGGTGTGCAAGGTGCTCGAGAAGCCCAGCGAATCATACCCATATGTTTTGGTCATGCCCGGCACTACAGGGGTTTTGGATGGGGGTGACAAAGGTGCTTTCAAAAGTAGTAGGAGTCCGGGTCGAACCAAGCTGGGGGTTGGCTATATTTGGGGTTGCACAAGAGCCGGGAGTGCAGGAGGCGAGAGAGGCCGATGTTTTGGCCTTTGCGTCCCTAGTAGCCCGGCGCAGGATATTGCTAATGTGGAAAGAAGCCAAGCCCCCGGGGGTGGAGACCTGGATAAATGACATGGCGGGGTTTATAAAGCTAGAGCGGATTAAGTTCGTCCTAAGGGGGTCGGCTCAAGGGTTCACCAGGCGGTGGCAACCGTTCGTCGAATACCTCGCAGAAAGATAGACGGAATGGAAAAAAGAAGGCAGCAGCAGCAGCCCAGGATCGGGGGGGGGGGGGGGGGGGGGGGCGGGGGGGAGGGGTGGGGGGGGGAGGAACCAGAAGGACTCTCAGGGTTGTTAATATATACTGTATAGTATGTATAGGTCGTTGCTACAGATAATTATATATTGGACTGTTAAATTATATTTTTGGAGAGTGTTACTTATGACAAGGCAGTTGCCAATTAGGGCTAGTTTTCATTTTTGTTATTTATTATTTATTCATTTTTTGTTTATAAAATAGGTCATTGTTATTTGTGTTGTTATAATATTGTGTAAAGGATGCACAATGTACTGTGTTGGTTGACCAAAAATTTTCAATAAAATATTTAATTTAAAAAAAAACACTCAACAGTCTGTGCATCTCGGATTCCCAACTAACTCTGGTTAGCCATCACGTGAGAGCTCAATTGCCCCCTTAATTCAGGCTCAGCAAGGGTCCTCGAGCAGCCGATTATTACTGTATTAAATGGTATAACGCACCAATAAAACAAAACATTTTAAACTGAGTCTTTTACTCACTTGGCCTTGATACCAGATTCGTTGGATGTTGCTTCATCGTTCATCCGTCTTGCCGTGTAACTCTAATTCGCAGGTAGGCCTTTTTGAGTGAGCAAAGAAGCAGTTTATTATATCAGATCTGGGAGAAAGATTTGGATGCTTCGCAACCTCGCAATACTCTTTCCCACTTGAGCTTAGGTTCGCATTGGGTTAATATCCAGATTCAAGGTGCGGAATTTGTTGCATTCTCATTTACATACAATCAATCAACTATATTCGCATCACAATTCATTACATGCAGTCAATCAATTTTCTTAGCATCCCAGTTAAAAACATATATGGTTAAAGTGGGTGTTGTCTCACCAGCTCCTAACTTCATGCAAAAGTCACTCCAGACTAACAAGGATATGTCTTGTCTGCAGCTGGGGACCTTGAGCTATTAAGGATACATTGTGCTCCTTGGTTTGTGAAGCTGTAGAAATACTCCCTATAAATACCCACGCCTGGTTCTCATGAGGTAGTTTACACAGTTTGTAACTTATTGTTCAGGAATCTGGCCAGTTCAGCCATTTTGTGTCTTTAGTACTGCTATCTTTTTTAAAAAAATACTTTTTATTAAAGGTTTCCATAAAATATCAATAACAAAATGAGAAAGAAAAAAGAACCCAACAGGGTTAAGTACAAAACACAATCTAAAAAAACAACCCCCAAAACCTCTCCCCACCCCGTACCTAAATAATAAATTAACATTAACACCCCGACTTAAGACAACAGGTGTATACACCCCCTCAGACCCTCCAGTGTAAATAACAGAAACAAAAATAAAGTAAACCCCCCCCCCCCACCCCCCGAGCTGCTGCTGCCATTGACCAATGTCTATCGTTCTGCCAGAAAGTCTAAGAACGGTTGCCACTGCCTAAAGAACCCTTGTACCGACCCTCTCAAGGCGAATTTCACCCTCTCCAATTGAATGAACCCTGCCATATCGCTGATCCAGGATTCCACACTTGGGGGCCTCGTATCTTTCCACTGAAGGAGAATCCTTTGGCAGGCTACCAGGGACGCAAAGGCCAGAATTCCGGCCTCTTTCGCCTCCTGCACTCCCGGCTCCTCTGCCACCCCAAATATTGCGAGCCCCCAGCCCGGTTTGACCCTGGATCCTACCACCCTCGACACCGTCCTCGCTACGCCCTTCCAACATTCCTCCAGCACTGGGCATGCCCAGAACCTATGGGTGTGATTTGCTGGGCTCCCTGAGCACCTAACACACCTGTCCTCACCCCCAAAGAACCTGCTCATCCTTGTCCCGGTCATGTGTGCCCTAGTGCAGCACCTTAAACTGTATGAGGCTGAGCCTCGCGCATGAAGAAGAAGAGTTCACCCTCCCTAGGGCATCTGCCCACGTCCCCGCTTCGATCTCCTCTCCCAACTCCTCCTCCCACATACCTTTCAACTCCACCACCGAGGCCTCCTCCTCCTCCTGCATCACCTGGTAAGTTTCCGAGATCTTCCCCACTCCCACCCACCCCCCCGAGAGCACCCTGTCCTGTACTGTGTGTGGCAGTAGCCGTGGGAGTTCCACCACCTGCCGTCTGGCAAACGCCCTAACCTGTAAGTACCTGAAGGTGTTCCCCGGGGGGAGCCCGTACTTCTCCTCCAGCTCACCCAAGCTCGCGAACTTCCCGTCCACAAACAGGTCCCCCAACTTTCGTATGCCTGCCCTGTGCCACCCCGCAAACCCTCCACCTGTTCTTCCTGGGGCGAACCGGTGGTTCCCCCGTAATGGGGTCCACGCCGAGGCCCTAACTTCCCCCCTATGCCGCCTCCACTGCCCCCAAATTTTGAGGGCCGCCACCACCACCGGGCTCGTGGTATACCTCCTTGGAGGGAGCGGCAGCGGCGCCGTTGCCAGCGCCCCCAGACTCGTACCCACACAGGACGCCGTCTCCAGCCTCTTCCATGCAGCCCCCCCCCCCCCTCCATCACCCACTTGTCACATTGGCGGCCCAGTAGTACCCACAGAGGTTGGGCAGCGCCAGCCCCCCCCTATCTCTACTCCACTCCAGGAACACCCTTCTCACCCTCGGAGTCCCTCGCGCCCACACAAACCCCATTATACTCCTGTTAACCCGCCTGAAAAAAGCCTTCGGGATAAACACGGGGAGGCACTGGAACAGGAACAAAAACCTTGGGAGCACTGTCATTTTGATTGACTGCACCCTACCCGCCAGGGACAGTGGCAACGCGTCCCACCTCTTGAACTCCTCCTCCATTTGCTCCACCAGCCTTGTAAAGTTAAGCCTTTGCAGGGCCCCCCAGCTCCTGGCCACCTGGACCCCCAAATATCTGAAACTCCTCTCCGCCCTTTTTAGTGGGAGCTCGCCAATCCCCCTCTCCTGGTCCCCTAGCTGAACTACGAACAGCTCGCTCTTCCCCATATTGAGCTTGTACCCCGAAAAGTCCCCGAATTCCCTGAGGATCCTCATTACCTCTGACATTCCTCCCACCGGGTCCGCCACATACAGCAGCCGGTCGTCCGCACAGAGCGACACCCTATGCTCCTCCCCACCCTGCACCAACCCCCTCCAGTTCCTCGACTCTCTCAGTGCCATAGCCAGGGGTTCAATCGCCAGTGCGAAGAGCGGGAGGGACAGGGGACACCCCTGTCTCGTCCCTCGGTGCAACCGAAAGTACTCGGACCTCCTCCTATTTGTGGCCACACTCGCCATCGGGACCTCAGACAACAGCCTAACCCACCTGACAAACCCCTCCCCAAACCCAAACCTCTTCAGCACCTCCCACAGGTACCCCCACTCTACCCTATCGAAGGCTTTCTCAGCGTCCATCGCCACCGCTATCTCCGCCTCCCCCTCCCTCCCCGGCATCATGATAATGTTCAAAAGCCTCCGCACATTCGCGTTCAACTGTCTCCCCTTCACAAACCCCGTCTGGGCTTCATGGATGATCTGCGGCACACAATCCTCAATCCTCGTGGCTAAGACCTTCGCCAGCACCTTGGCACCTACATTTAGCAAGGAAATCGGTCTGTAAGACCCACATTGCAGGGGATCCTTGTCCCGCTTCAGGATCAAGGAGATCAGTGCCCGGGACATCGTCGGGGGTAAAGCCACTCCCTCCCTTGCCTCATTGAAGGTCCTAACTAACAGCGGGCCCAACAGGTCCATATATTTTTTATAGAACTCGACCGGGAAACCGTCCGGCCCCGGTGCCT
The DNA here is from genome assembly GCF_047496885.1 of Scyliorhinus torazame. Lineage (NCBI taxonomy): Eukaryota > Metazoa > Chordata > Chondrichthyes > Carcharhiniformes > Scyliorhinidae > Scyliorhinus > Scyliorhinus torazame. The sequence goes on along the minus strand of NC_092735.1, from coordinate 13,091,686 downwards.
TCCCCGCCTGCATGCTTCCTATCCCTTTGATCAGCTCCTCCAGCCCAATCGGGGCCCCCAGTCCTGCCACCAGTCCCTCTTCCAGCTTTGGAAACCTCAATTGGTCCAGGAAACGGCCCATCCCTCCCTCCTCCCGTGGGGGCTCGGATCGGTACAATTCCTCGTAGAAGTCCCTGAAGACCCCATTGATACCAACCCCACTCTGCACCACACTCCCTCCCCTGTCCTTAACTCCCCTGATCTCCCTAGCTGCGTCCCGCTTCCGAAGCTGATGCGCCAGCATCCGGCTTGCCTTTTCCCCATACTCGTAGACCGCCCCCTGGGCCTTCCTCCACTGCACCTCCGCCTTCCTGGTGGTCACCAGGTCGAATTCGGCCTGGAGGCTGCGCCTCTTCCTCAACAATCCTTCCTCAGGTTCTTCCGCATACCTCCTGTCTACCCTCACCATCTCCCCCACCAGCCTCTCCCTCTCCCCCCGCTCCCACCGCTCCTCGTGGGCCCTGATGGAGATCAGCTCTCCCCTCACCACCCTCTTCAGTGCCTCCCATACCATCCCCACTCGGACCACCCCATTGTCGTTGGTCTCCAAGTACCTCTTTATACTTCCTCGGACCCGCTCGCTCACCTCCTCGTCCGCCAACAGCCCCACCTCTAAGCGCCACAGCGGGCGCTGGTCCCTCTCCTCCCCCATCTCCAAGTCCACCCAGTGCGGGTCGTGGTCCGAAATGGCTATTGCCGAATACTCAGTATCCTCTACTCTCGCTATCAGCGCCCTATTCAAAATGAAAAAGTCGATTCGAGAATAAGCCTTCTGGACATGTGTGAAGAATGAAAATTCTCTAGCCCCCGGCCTTGCAAATCTCCAAGGGTCCACCCCTCCCATTTGGTCCATAAATCCCCTCAACACTCTAGCCGCCGCCGGCTTCCTACCCGTCCTAGACCTCGAGCGATCCAGTGCAGGATCCAACACCGTGTTAAAGTCCCTCCCCCCCCCCATTATCAGGCCCCCCACTTCCAAGTCTGGGATCCGACCCAACATATGCCGCATAAAACCCGCATCGTCCCAGTTCGGAGCATACACATTGACCAGTACCACCCACTCTCCCTGCAACTTACCACTTACCATTATGTACCTACCGCCATTATCTGCCACAATGCTCAATGCCTCGAATAACACCTTCTTTCCCACCAAGATCGCCACCCCTCGATTTTTGGCATCCAGCCCCGAATGAAACACCTGACCTACCCACCCTTTCCTCAATCTTACCTGGTCTGCCACCTTCAGGTGTGTCTCCTGGAGCATAACCACATCCGCCTTCAGCCCCTTCAGGTGCGCGAACACGCGGGCCTGCTTAACCGGCCCATTCAGTCCCCTTACATTCCAGGTTATCAGCCGGACCAAGGGGCTACCCGCCCCCCTCCCCCGCCGACTAGCCATGACCCCTCCTCGGCCAGCCACGCGCCCGCACCCCACACCTGGCCCGTTCCCCACAGCGGCATACCCCCGTCGCGACCCCCCCCCCCCGGGCTAGGACCCATCCTAGCTGGTTTACTCCCCCCATTGCACTTCCGCAAGTCAGCTGATTCCTGCTGACCCCGGCCACTCCCGCCTCCCCTTCGACTCCTCCCATTACGTGGCACACCCTCCTCTCCCGCTCCCCATTCTCAGGCTCTCCCCCTCCGTTCTAAGCGCGGGAAACAATCCTCACTTCCCTGCCCCGGTCCCGCCCCCCCAGTCTTCGGTGCGGGAAAAAATCCCGCGCTCTCCACCTACCAGGCCCCGCCACCAACCAAAACAGTGCCCAACCCGCCCCATCCACCCTCCCCAACCCGAAAGAGAAAAACACAGAGAAAAAGAAACCCAAAACAATGCAAAGGCCCCCCCCCGCGAACCAAAATAGGCATAACATATCCACCGCAGTCCCCAATCGCCCATCCCGACCCTCAGTCTGTGTCCAGCTTCTCAGCCTGAACAAAGGCCCATGCCTCCTCCGAAGACTCAAAATAATTATGCCGGTTCTTGTAGGTAACCCACAGTTGCGCCGGCTGCAACATGCCAAACTTCACCCCCTTCCTGTGCAGCACCGCCTTCGCTCGATTGTACCCGGCCCTCCTCTTCGCCACCTCCACACTCCAGTCCTGATATATCCGAACCTCCGCGTTCTCCCACCTGCTGCTCCTCTCCTTCTTGGCCCACCTGAGCACACACTCCCGATCGACGAACCGATGGAACCGCACCAGCACCGCCCGCGGAGGCTCGTTAGCCTTGGGCCTCCTCGCCAACACTCTATGGGCCCCTTCCAGCTCCAGGGGCCCCTGGAAGGACCCCGCTCCCATCAGCGAGTTCAACATGGTGACCACATAGGCCCCCACGTCCGGCCCCTCCAGCCCCTCCGGGAGGCCCAGAATCCGCAGATTCTTCCGCCTCGACCGATTCTCCATCTCCTCGAACTGCTCCTGCCATTTCTTGTGGAGCGCCTCGTGCGCCTCCACCTTTACCGCCAGGACTAAGATCTCGTCCTCATTGTCAGAGATCTTTTGTTGAGCCTCTCGGATCGCCACCCCCTGGGCCGTCTGAGACTCCAGCAGCTTATCAATAGAAGCCTTCATCGGCTCTAGCAGGTCTGTTTTAATCTCTCTGAGGCAGCGCTGGATACCCTCCTGTTGCTCCTCCGCCCACTGCCTCCATGCTGCCTGGTCTCCGCCCGCCGCCATTTTGTCCTTCTTCCCTCCCTTCTTCTGGTAACCACCACCTTTTTTGTCACCCCGCTCCTAGTTAAAGCCATATACTGACGGGGAGCTTTTATTAACTCCTTCCCACACTGGGAAATGTCGGAAAAGTGCTCTTGGGGGCCCTGAAAAGAGACCAAAAGTCCGTTTTTGCGGGGGCCGTCGAATGTGCGACTTAGCTCCGCATAGCCGCAACCGGAAGTCTCGAGAGGGAATCGTTTTGGCAGTGTTCGCTTCACCAATCTGCCCCAAAAATGTCTGTGGAAACTCCTGAAAAAGGTCTAAGAGTCCCTTCCAGATGGGAGCTGCTGAATGCGCGACCTACTCCTCCATGGCCGCCACCGGAAGCCTCGTCCCCGCTTCTTCAGTGGCCTTGGTGAGATCTTTTCACAGTTGTTCCCTCTGCTGTTAGAATTCACTTTTGATAAAGGCCCTCAGGTCAGTTTGCAGCTTTAAGCTTGCCCTTCCCCCGCCTGCATGCTGGAAGAGGCCCTGTTTATCCTGTTGCAGCCAAATCTCTTACTGTTTCTGCCGGGTCTGGTAGCCAAAAGACATACCATTCCTGGGGGACACTGTCAGGGGAATGTTGCAGTCTTCTTGCCACACCGGGAAATGTCAAACAAATGCTGTGGGGGCCCTGTAAAAGAGCCCAAAAGTCCGTTCCAAGCGGGAGCTACCGAATATGCGACCTATCTCTGCATAGCCGCACCTGTAAGTCTAGTACTGCTATCTTAGCTAACAGCCATTCTGTGTCCTTTCTGATATTAACAAGAATTGTGTATACACTATTCTGACCGATTGCCTCTTCCACATGCATCTAAGCCAATGAGTACCTTTTGTCTCAGCAGAACTATTCAAAAGTAATATAGGAGCAGAAATGTAGTTACAGAGCCACCTATAATTTATATAATTGTCCAGTATCAGAAAATGTCTCCCAACAAGGTGTTTGAGGAGTTTTATAAAAATCTGTTCAGGTCGGAGCCTCCGGGGGAGGATTAGGGGATGCGGGAGTTCCTGGACGGATTGGAGTATTCGAGGTTGGAGGAGGAAGACAGGGCCACACTAGAGAGGCTGGGATGGGTCGGGAGGTAAAGGAGGTTATTGGGGGGATGCAATTGGAAAAGGTTGTAGGACCGGATGGGTTCCCAGTGGAGTATTACAGGAATTTTTTTTTATTTTTAAAAATATATTTATTCTCCTCCTTTTTCACATTTTCTCCCACATTTACATCCATCAACAATAAACAATAATCAGCAAGATATGTCAATCCCCATAATAACAACGATCCCATCCTCCCACCAACCCCCAAACCTCAGCCCACATGTTTACATAAACAAATGACAAAAAGGAATCACGGATTACCCGTAGTCACCCTTAATCTACACAGCCCCCCTCCCCCCCCCCCACCCCATCCCCCCACCCCCCCCCCCAACTAATGTTCGATGTTATCCAGTTCTTGAAAGTGCATAATAAATAGTGCCCATGACTTGTAGAACCCCTCCGAGCTTCCCCTCAGTTCGAACTTAACCTTCTCAAGGGTCAAGTATTCCAACAGGTCCCCCCGCCACGCCAGGGCTCTGGGTGGAGAGGCTGCTCTCCATCCCAGCAGGATTCGCCTTCGGGCGATCAACGAGGCGAAGGCTATGATATCTGCCTCCGCTCCCGTTTCCAACCCTGGCTGGTCCGACACCCCGAATATGGCCTCCTGGGGACCCGGGTCCAGTTTCACACGCACCACCTTGGAAATTACCTTAAACACCTCCTTCCAGTACTCCCCTAGCTTTGGACAGGACCAAAACAGATGAAGGTGATTCACGGGCCCCCCCGCCGCAACGCTCACACACATCCTCTACTCCTTCAAAAAGTCAGCTCATCCTCGTGAGGTGCGCTCTATATACCACCTTCAGCTGTATCAGGCCCAACCTCGCACATGAGGTGGAGGCCTTCACTCTCCGGAGCACCTCACACCAGACCCCCTCCTCTATAACCTCTCCCAGCTCTTCCTCCCACTTTGCTTTGATCCCTTCCAGTGGTGCCTTATCCTCTTCCAACATAGCTCCGTACACCGCTGACACTGCCCCCTTCTCCAGTCCCCTTGCCGTCAACGCCTCCTCCAGCAATGTGGAGGCCGGTTCCTCTGGGAAGCCCTGTATCTCCTTCCTGGCAAAATCCTGAACCTGCATGTATCTAAACACTTCTCCCTGCTCTAGCCCATACTTCGCTTCCAGCTCCCTCAATCCTGCAAACCGACCCCGAAGAAACAAATCTTTTAGCGTCTTAATCCCCTTTTCTTCCCATTTCCGAAAACTTCCATCCCACCTCCCTGGCTCAAATCTGTGGTTCCCCCGAATCGGCATTTCCCTCTACCCTGCCCCCAACCCGAAGTGTTGGCGAAACTGCCTCCAGATTTTCAATGAAGCTATTATTACCGGACTCCCTGAATATTTCCCCGGAGCTATCGGGAGCGGCGCTGTTGCAAGTGCCTTCAGCCCCGACCCCCTGCACAAACTCTCCTCCATTCTGACCCACTGAGAATCCACCCCTCTGACCCAGCTCCGCACTTTCTCCACATTCGCCGCCCAGTAGTAGTACAACAGGTTCGGGAGACCCAAACCCCCTGCCTGCCTTCCCCTCTGTAGCAGCACCTTTCTCACTCAGGCCACCTTCCCACCCCATATAAATGAGGTAATCCTTCCCTCAATCTCCCTGAAAAAAGACTTTGGCAGGAAAATCGGCAGGCATTGAAAAATAAACAGGAATCGCGGCAACACATTCATTTTAACCGCCTGTACCCGACCTGCCAGTGACAGAGGAAGGCCATCCCACCTTGCCAGATCGGCTTTCACTCTCCCCACCAAACTAGTGATGTTGTACCTGCGAAGCCTCCCCCACCCCCGGGCAACCTGCACCCCCAGATACCTAAAATGAGTCCCTGCTCTACGGAATGGCAGCCCCCCCACCCCTGCCCCCACCCCTGGCCGAGACACCACAAAGTACTCACTCTTGTCTAGGTTCAACTTGTACCCCGAGAAAGACCCAAATACCTGCAGTAGCTCCAATATTCCTCCTATCGACGCACTCGGTTCCGACACGCACAGCAGCAAGTCATCGGCATATAAGGACACCCTATGCTCTATCCCCCCCCCCCCCCCCCCGCACTATTCCTTTCCATGCTCCCAAACTTCTCAATGCGATGGCCAACGGCTCAATCGCAAGTGCAAACAGCAGGGGGGGGGGGGGGGACATAGGACATCCCTGTCTCGTCCCACGGTGGAGAGAGAAATATCTCGAACTGATATTATTTGTGCGGACATTCGCCTTCTGATCCTTATATAATAGCTTTACCCAGTTCACAAACCTTCGTCCAATCCCAAACCGCTCCAGCACTGCCATCAGGTACCCCCATTCTACCCGATCAAACGCCTTCTCGGCGTCCAATGCCACAACTACCTCTGTTTTCTTTCTTTCCGCCGGTGCCATGACAACGATCAAAACCCTCCTAATGTTCGAAAACAGCTGCCTCCCTTTCACGAACCCCGTCTGATCCTCCCCTATCACCTTCGGGAGGCACTCCTCCAGCCTACCCGCCAGTACCTTCGCCAACACTTTTGCGTCCACATTCAGAAGTGATATGGGCCGATACGACCCACACTCCGTCGGATCCTTATCTTTTTTTAGCAACAGGGAAATCGATGCCTGCCCCAAGGTTTGCGGCAACACCCCCTTCCCCATCGCCTCCTCAAACATCCCCACCATCAGGGGTTCCAACCTATCCTTAAATTTTTTATAATATTCCACCGGAAACCCATCCGGCCCTGCCTCCTTCCCCGACTGCATCCTCCCAATTGCATCCTTTAACTCCTGCTCCACTATTGCTCCTTCTAATGTAGCCCTGTCCCCCTCCCCTAGCCTCGGGTACTCCAACCCATCGAGAAATTCCTGCTTCTCACGGTCTCCTCCGGGTGGCTCTGACTTGTACAACCTCTCATAAAACTCCTCAAAAACCTTGTTAATCAGCACTGGGGCCACCACCAACTTCCCTGCCCTATCCTTCACCTGAAGAATTTCCCTTGCCGCTGCCTCCCTCCGGAGCTGACCTGCTAACATATCTCCATGTTCATAAACGGCACCCCTTGCTCGTCTCAGTGGGCACACCGCCTTCCTGGTGGACAGTCGGTCAAAGGTCGCCTGTAGTTCCTTCCTCTTTTCCAGCTTGGCCGGGTCCCCATCCTCTGCATACCTCCTATCTACCTCCAAAATCTCATCTATTACCCTCTGCCGCTCCAACCTCTCCTCTTTATCCACCCTGGCCTTAAACAAAATTACCTCACCTCTCACCACCACCTTTAGAGACTCCCAGACGACTGCCTTCGACACCTCACCCGTACAATTGAAACCTACATATTCCTTAATTACCTTTTCAATTTTCTCACAGACCACTTGGTTCCCAAAAGCCCCACATCCAGTTTCCACCCCGGTCTCTGCGCTGCCCCCTTCTCTAGCACCATATCCACCCAATGTGGAGAGTGATCTGACACTGCAATTGCAGAGTATTCCGACCCCTTGACTCCAGCCAGCAAAGCCTTCCCCACCACAAAAAAGCCGATCCGCAAGTATACCTTATGGACTGCTGAGAAAAACGAGTACTCCCTTTCCCTTGGGTGCAGGAACCTCCAAGGGTCCACCCGTCCCATTTCCACCATTAGCCCAGCCAGCGCCTTCACCCCCCCCTGATGGGAGCAGCGAGTGCAGCCGTGATATGTCCAACCTTGGCTCCTGCACCAAGTTCCAGTCCCCCCCCCCCACAATCAGCTCATGCATGTCCAAGTCGGGAATAGCCCCAAACACCTTCCTCGCGAATCCCACATCGTCCCAATTGGGACCGTATACACTTAACAGCGCCACTAATCTCCCCTCCAGCGCCCCTGCCACAATCACATATCTACCCCCTGATCTGCCACCACTTTCTCCATCTGGAAGCGTACCCTTTTGCTGACCAGCACCGCTACCCCTCGAGCCCTTCCATCAAATCCGGAGTGAAACACTTGGCTAACCCAGCCCTTTTTAAGTCTCACCTGGTCCTTCACCCTCAAGTGAGTCTCCTGCAGCATTGCTACATCGGCTTTCAAACTTTTAAGATGTGCAAGCACCCTTGACCTCTTGACCGGACCTCCTAGCCCTCTCACGTTCCACGTGACTATCCTTACTGGGGGTCTCTCACTCCCCCCCACCTTTCTTATCCACCATCACCATACCACCGGGCCCTGCCCCATAAGCCTGACCCGCCCCTGTCCATTGTTAACATTGAACCCCTTCCCCCGCTACAAAAACATCCCCCAACGTCCATCCCTCCACCCCCTCTTGCTCGCCTCGTAGGCCCATTGAAGCCTGCTATCCAGGCTCCAACGTCCGCAGTCCTCCTCTCACCTCACCCCCGTTCACTAACTGACTCTCGTTAGCTAGCGCGGGTGGCTCCCCCCCGCCAAGACCTCTCGCCCCCTTCCACCCAGTCCCAGAGAAAGAAACACCAAAACAAACCCAACAATCCAACCCCTACAATTCACTAACATAACATTTAACCGTCGCAACACAGAACGCCATTAACTTGAACTCTGTAACAATGCAAAGAGAAGTAAATTTCAATACAAATCAGTAAAAAGAAAGTTGTAACATTTGTACATTTTCCAGCCGCTCACAGTCCACAGTCTTTCTTCCAGCTCTGCTCTTCACCTCTGTCCCGAGCTTTCTGCCCTCACAAACGCCTCAGCCGCCTCTGCTGTCTCAAAATAAAAGTCTTTGGCGTTATATGTTACTCTCAACTTCGCCGGGTACACCACACCAAATCGCACCCCCTTCTTGTACAAAGCCGCCTTCACTCGCCCAAATGCCGCTCGTCTTTTTGCCAACTCCACCGTCAAGTCCTGGTAGATCCGAACTGCAGTACCATCCCACAGCACCTCACGCTCCTGCTTCGCCCAGCTTAATACCTTCTCCTTCATGCAAAACTTATGGAAGCAGATAATTACTGCCATTGGCGGCTCGTTCACTTTGGGCTTCGGCCTTAATGACCGGTGAGCTCGGTCTAGCTCGTACAGGGTGGGGCTCTCACCCTCCCCCATCAGCTCCGCCAACTTCTTAGCGAAGTATTGCCTTGGCCTTGGGCCCTCTGTCCCTTCGGGCAAGCCCACAATTCTCAAATTGTGCCGCCTTGAGCGGTTTTCCAAGTCTTCCAGCTTTGCTCGGAGTCCTCTGCTAACCTCCACCACCCTCCGCAGCTCGTCCCCCATCGAGGTGACCTGGTCGCTGTGTCGTGTCACGGCCTCCTCCACCTCCTTCATCTTCTCGCCCTGCACTCTCACCTCGGCCGATGCCTTTGCCACCTCCACCCTCATCGGGCCGATTGGCTCCTCCAACAATGACCTCAACACGACCGCCGCCTCTTTCCTCAGGACCTCCATGTGCCTCACAAACTGTTTTTCCATCTCCACCGCCATCACCTCGGTCATCTTCTCCACCGTAAGTAGTGCGGCCCCGCTTTGCAGCTCGGCTTCCGCCATCCTGTCAACACTTTTGCTCCTTCGGCGGCGAACCTGCGTTTCCTCCTTTCTTCGACGCTGCTCCTCGCATCCTTTAGCGGCTTATTGTTTTTTTATCTTCTTTCCTTTCTCCTCTCTCCCCCTTCACCCTCCTGCCCTTCATCAATCTGACATTCTTTTTTTGAAAAAAAAAGGGGGAGAGAGAAAAGGGGGAGAGAGAAAAAAAAACTTCTTTCTTTCTCCTCTGCATTCACCTGGGACCAGGCTTCAACCTTCTTTCTTCTTCCTAGGTGGGAGCCATACCACATGGAGCACCCTCCCTACATAGTGCCCTGGCCTCGGGCCTGCCGCCTCGACGTCCTCGTAGCTCCGCCCCCGCTGCTCTGACCTGCCGCGCCGGGCCCGGCGCCTCAGCCCCCGCCGCCCGACACCCGCGCGGGGTTCTTCGCCGGTTTTTAAACCGGCCCCGCTGGCTGCTTGTGGCGGCCCCAAAGGCCGACGATAGTCGGGGAGTGCGTGAGGACTCGGGCATTTCTCCGAAATCGCCGCGAATCGCGGCCACCGGCGGGAGCTCTTGTTGTTGTGGCCGCCCTGCTCGCCCACGCCACCGGAAGCCCCGTATTACAAGAAAGTTAAGGATAAATTGGCGCCGCTGATGGTGGGGATGTTTGAGGAGGCGAAGGGGAAGGGGGTGCTGCCACAAACATTGGGACAGGCCTCAATCTCCTTGTTGTTAAAGATAAGGACCCGATAGAGGTCTATATCGCTCCTGAATGTTGATGCAAAGATATTGGCGAAGGTTCTGGTGGCTAGGTTGGAGGGGTGCCTCCCAAAGGTGATAGGGGGGACCAGATGGGGTTCGTGAAAAGAAGGCAGCTATTCTCAAATACTAGGAGGTTATTAAATGTAATCATGAGACCGGTTGAGGGAAAGGAGCTGGAAGTGGTGGTTGTGCTGGAACCAGACCGGTAGCCGAGAAGGTGTCATAACTAAAGGGGAAATAGAGAACGTAAGTAAGAGAACAACATCACCCTCAGGCAGAGCAAAAAAGGTGACAAGTGTGAGAAGGCAAGTGGTCAATGCAGGGCTGAGGGTGTTGTACCTAAATGTGCGCAGTATACGGAACAAGGTAAATGAGCTTTTGAAATTGGCCGGTACAATGTTGGTGGGCATCACAGAGATGTGGCTGCAAGGTGATCAGGGCTGGGATCTAAATATCCAAGGATATGTGTCCGATCAAAAGGACAGGCAGGTGGACAAAAGGGGCGGTTGCATTGTTAGTAAGTAATGAAGTTAAATCGATAGCAAGGAACAATATAGGATCAGAAGGCATAGAATCTCTGTAGGTAGAGTTGAGGAATCGCAAAGGTAAAAAGACCCTGATGGGAAGGACTTGGACAGGCTGGGAGGGTGCGCAAAGAAGTGGCAGATGGAATATAATGTGGAAAAGTGTGAGGTTGTGCAGTTTGGAAGGAGGAATGGAGGCATAGTCTATTTTTTAAATGGGGAACTACTGAGGAAATCAGAAGCACAAAGGGACTTGGGAGACCTTGCTGAAGATTCTCTTCAGGTTAACCTGCAGATTCAGTCGGCCGTTAGGAAGGAAACCGCGTTCGCATCTCATTATCGGGCCCACCTGCAATGCTCCGCCTCCAATAGACCGAGTTCCCAACGTCCTGGTCCACGTGTGGCCTCAACAGTCATGAGCCCGGCACGGCGGCTGCAGAGAGAGAGAGTGTACGGACAGTGTCCAGCGCCGCCACACTTCACCGACAGTTGTGCCGCTGGCTGGGGGGGGGGGGTTCTGCCAGGACTGGGGGGAATAGTGGTGGGTGGCCAGGGTATGGTCTGTGGGGTAGGGGTGGACGGGTATGGGATCCAGCACAACAGGCGCCATCTTTTCCGGCATGATCGGTGCCTGTGTGGGGGGGTGTAAGTGTACGTTGGGTTGCAGCTGTCCATCACGGACCCGGCGACTCTTGCACCATTTTCCGCTTCTTCTGCAGATGTAGACCGAGGTGGAGAGCTCTTTCAGAGGGTCAGTGCAGGCTCAATGGGCTGAATGGCCTCCTTCTACACAGTAGGGATTCTATAATTCTAACTATTTATATGCCTACAGATGACTTTGGGATTCCCTTTTCGTTAGCTGCCAGGATCTTTTCCTGCTCTCTTTTTGTTTCTCTAATTTGTTTCTTTTTAAAAAAATTTAGATAGGCCAATTATTTTTCTTTTTTCCAATTAAGGGGCAACTTAGCGAGGCCAATCCATCTACGCTGCACATGGGGAGAATGTGCAAACTCCACACGGACAGTGACCCAGAGCCGGGATTCGAACCCGGGTCCTCAGCGGCACAGTCCCACTCTTATCTGTTTCTTCACCATTCCTCTGAACCTTCGACATCCAGCTTGATTCTCAATTGTATTTTCAACTTGACACTTGCCATAAGTTATTTTTTTATTTATATCTTAATTTCCATCTCCTGTCTCCCCAGGAGTTCTGGATTTCTTAATAATAATAATAATCTTTATTGTCACAATTAGGCTTACATTAAACACTGCAATACTCCATACTGTGAAAATCCCCTAGTCGCCACATTCCGGCGCCTGTTCGGATCCTTAGAGGGAGAATTCAGAATGTCCACATCTTTCAGGGCTTGTGGGAGGAAACCGGAGCACCCGGAGGAACCCCACGCAGACACGGGGAGGATGTGCAGACTCCGCACAGACAGTGACTCAAGCCGGAATCGAACCTGGGACCCTGGAGCTGTGAAGCAATCGTGCTACCCACTGTGCTACCATGCTTCGCCCATATTGGCCTCACCTTTCAGGAATATCACTGAATCATAGAATCCCTACAGTGCAGAAGGAGGCCATTCGGCCCATCAAGTCCACACCGACAATCTGAAAGAGCGCTCCACCCAAATCCTCACACCTGCCCTGTCCCAATAACCCTTGAACCTAACCTACACATACATCCCTGGACACTAAGGGGCAATTTAGCACGGCCAACCCACCCCACCTGCACATCTTTGGACTGTGGGAAGAAACCAGAGCACCCGGAGAAAAACCCACGAAGACACGGGGAGAACGTGCAGACTCCACACAGGCAGTCACCCGAAGGTGGAATTCAACCCGATCCCTGGTGCTGTGAGGCAGCAGTGCTAACCACTGTGCTACCGTGCCGCCTTTAGGCAGGCTAACTGTAACTCGAGCACACACCTGGGCCCCCTGCTGAACGATCAGTCAGCAATGGGGGCAGCACAGTGGCGCAATGGTTAGCACTGCAGCCTCACGGCGCCGAGGTCCCATGTTCGATCCCGGCCCTGGGTCACTGTCCATGTGGTGTTTGCACATACTGCCCGTGTTTGCGTGGGTTTCGCTCCCACCATCTAAAGATGTGCAGGTCAGGTGGATTGGCCGCGCTAAATTGCCCCTTAATTGGAAAAAAATGAATTGGGTATTCTAAGTTTTTTTTAAAAGCAATGTGCCTCACCATGGGATGATGACCACAATTATTGTGATGAGGTGGCAGGATGGTTGGTGATTTCTGCATTACCTTGACCATGTGAACCTTCGGTTCGTGATAAGCTGCAATTCTGCTTCTTTCCAACAGATGTCACCATCTTGCAGTGTTGCCAGTATTCAAAGGAGTGAGCAGAAACCTGACATTTGTTCATGGTTAATTTTTTCTCTCTTCATTTATCCTCCATATCTTTCGTCATCCAGGGAGCTTTACATTCCAGTTTCCTTCCTTTCACCCTGATGGGCATTTACTTCCTCTGTACTCAATCATTTTTCTCCACAATATACTTTAATCGGGCTCCACGGCAGCACAGTGGTTAGCACTGTTGTTTCACAGCGCCAGGGTCCCAGGTTCGATTCCCGGCTTGAGTCACCGTCTGTGAGGAGTCTGCACATTCTCCCCGTGTCTGCGTGGGTTTCCTCCGGTGCTCCGGTTTTCTCCCACAAGTCCCGAAAGAGATGCTTGTTCGGTGAATTGGACATTCTGAATTCCCCCTGTGTACCCGAACAGGCGCCGGAATGTGGCGACTGGGGGATTTTCACAGTAACTTCATTGCAGTGTTAATGTATGCCTACTTATGACAATAAAGATAATTCATAGAATTTACAGTGCAGAAGGAGGCCATTCGGCCCATCGAATCTGCACTGGCTCTTGGAAAGAGCACCCTACCCAAGCCCACACCTCCACCCTATCCCCATAACCCAGTAACCCTACCCAACACTAAGGGCAATTTTGGACACTAAGGGCAATTAAGCATGGCCAATCCACCTAACCTGCACATCTTTGGACTGTGGGAGGAAACCGGAGCACCCGGAGGAAACCCACGCAGACACGGGGAGAACGTGCAGACTCCGCACAGACAGTGACCCAAGCGGGAATCGAACCTGGGACCCTGGAGCTGTAAAGCAACTGTGCTATCCACAATGCTACCGTGCTGCCCCACGGGAATAATAATAATTATTATTCATAGAATTTGTAAAAACCAGATTCGAAAACACTTTGAGAGAAAACATTTAAATGGTGCGCTTAATTTTTGAACAGTAACCCCTTGTTCTAGATTCACCCACAAGAGGAAACATGCTTTCAACATCCACGCTGTCAAGACCCCTTGAAATGTTACAAACAAGTTTCCTCTTTCACTTCTAACCTCCAAAGGATACAAGCATTGCTTGTCCACTATTTCCTCAGAAGAGTGAAAAGTGGGCTGCACGGTAGCACAGTGGTCAGCACAGTTGCTTCACAGCTCCAGGGTCCCAGGTTCAATTCCCGGCAGGGCCACAGTCTGTGTGGAGTTTGAACGTTCTCTCCGTGTCTCTGTGGGTTTCCTCCGGGTGCTCCGGTTTCCTCCCACAGTCCAGAGATGTGCAGGTTAGGTGGATTGGCCATGCTAAATTGCTCTTTGTGTCCAAAAAAAGGTTAGCGGGGGTTACTGGGTTACGGGGATAAGGTGGAGGTGTGGGCTTAATTAGTGTGTGATGTGTTGGGTAGGCTGGGTCGAGGTGAACTGCACTTGATGCAGTGTAGCGAGAGACAGACCTCCAACACTTGATAAAATGCAATACGATTTTATTCAACATCCAAACTATTATACATGTTCAACTATGGGTCGACACTATGCTGACTCGACTGGAGACCTGACACTAGCCTGACCAGACTAACTTAGCTACCACATGGTGTAGGCACTGACTAGCTCACGCGCTCTGACTGTCTCAGAGGCTGGGTCCCGAGAGAGCGGGAAAACTGGTGCCCTCTGGCTTTATAGTGGTCGTGTCCTGACTGGTGGTTGGCTGCTCTGTTCTGTGTGCTTACTGGTCATCCTGTGTGTCAATCTCTGCCTGTCTGCACTCCATTGTATACATAGATGTATATTATGACAGTGTGCTCTTTCCAAGAGCCGGTGCAGACTCGATGAGCCGAATGGCCTCTTTCTGCACGATACATTCAATGATTCTAAGAGTAATTTGCGCTTTAAACGTGCCACCCACCTCTGCTGGGTCTGTCATGCCAGTCGGTCAGCACACACCCTTGGGGCGGGGGGGGGGGGGGGGGGGGGGGGGGGCAGGCGATGGTGGTAAATAAAAGCAAAATACTGCAGTTGCTGGAAATCTGAAATAAAAACAGAAAGTGCTGGAAAATCTCAGCAAGTCTGACAGCATCTGTGGAGAGAGAAACAGAGTGAATATTTCAAGTCCCCATGACTCTTCGTCGGAGCTCTGTCAGAGAATCATACAGGCTAAAAATGGTGACCCCGTTTCTCTCTCTCCACAGCTGCCACCGGACTTGCTGAGTTTTTCCACCATTTGGTCTTTATCTTGGCGATGGGGATGTCTGGCCCATTGTTGGTAAGATATGATTCAATGTGGATGACTACGTTAAGATGTCTCTTGACTCATCTGTTGGATAGCTCTCCTAATTTTGGCACAGGTCCCTGGATGTTAGTAAGGAGGACGTTGCCGAGTTGCCGGGGCTGCGTTCGCAGTTTTTGTAGCGGGTGCCAAGGATGGCCCTACGTTGTCCTTCCATTTTCATTCCTTTTAGACTTTTAGCAGTTTGATGAAACTCAGTGGTTTGCTCGGCTATTTTGTGGAATTTACAGTGCAGAAGGAGGCCATTCGGTCCATCGAGTCTGCACCGGCCCTTGGAAAGAGCTCCCCACCTCCACCCTATCCCCGTAACCCAGTAACCACACCTAACCTTTTTGGACACTAAGGGCAATTTAGAACGGCCAATCCCCCTATTAAGGGGCAATCCCCCTATGAAGGGGCAATTTAGCACGGTCAACCCACCAAACCGGCACGTCTTTGGATGGTGGGAGGTCCCAGGTTCGATCCCGGCCCTGGGTCACTGTCCATGTGGAGTTTGCACATTCTCCCCGTGTCTGCGTGGGTCTCACCCCCACAACCCAAAGATGTGCAGGATAGGTGGGTTGGCCATGTTAAATTGCCCCTTAATTAGAATAAAAAAGAACTGAGTACTCTGAAGAAGGCTCTGGTGAAAATCAATGAGGCATTTAAGGCCTTCTCCCAGGGGTTGTGCAGATCTGACCCGAGGAGGGAGGATACAGAAATGGGGCGATTTTTAGGCGAGTTAGTGTTCCCAGAGGTGGAAGAGGAGAAGCAAAAGGCATTGGAGACACCACTGGGACTGCTGGAGATAATGGAGTGTGTGGGGTCAATGCAATTGGGGCCAGGTGGTTTCCCGGTTGAATTTTATAGTCGTTTTTGGCAGAGTTGGCGTCTCATGTTTTGAGTAAGATTAACGAAGCATTAGCGAAGGGGGAATTGCTGGCCACGCTGACACAGGCCTCTATTTCTTTGATCTGAAGAAGGATAAAGATTCGGTGGAGTGTGGGTCCTGCAGGCCCATCTCATTATTTATTTATTTTTTTACATTTAGAGTACCCAATTCATTTCTTCCAATTAAGGGGCAATTTAGCGCGGCCAATCCACCTACCCTGCACATCTTTGGGTTGTGGGGGCGAAACCCACGCAGACACGGGGAGAATGTGCAAACTCCACAGGAACAGTAACCCAGAGCCGGGATCGAACCTGGGACCTTGGTGCTGTGAGATAGCAGTGCTAACCACTGCGCCACCGTGCTGTCCCCATCTCATTATTAAACATGGATGTGAAAGTATTGGCCAAGCTGTTGGCGAGGCGATTGGTGGAGTGTGTGCCAGAGGTGGCCTCGGAGGACCAGACAGGGTTTTTCAAGGCGTGACAGTTGACCGGTAATATCAGGAGGTTGGTGAATGTGGTTAGGATGCTGGAGGTGATCATATCAATGAATGCGGAGAAGATCTTTGGCCGGGTGGAGTGGCAGGACTTGTTTGAGATTCTTCGGAGGTTTGGATTTGGTGGTGATCTTTCAGGAATCACTGGAGGCAGGAAGGATCCCTGAAGGCAGGCAAGTGGCTAATGTAACACCACTGTTTAAGAAGGGAGGGAGACAGAAGACGGGAAATTATAGGCCGGTTAGCCTGACTTCAGTCACTGGTAAGATTTTAGAGTCTGTTATTAAAGATGAGATCGTGGAGTACTTGGAAGTGCATGGTAAAATAGGACTGAGTCAGCACAGCTTTGTCAAACTGATTGCATGTCTGACAAATCTAGGGCAGCACGGTGGCGCAGTGCGATAGCCCTGTTGCCTCACGGCGCCGAGGTCCCAGGTTCGATCCCGGCTCTGGGTCACTGTCTGTGTGGAGTTTGCACATTCTCCCCGTGTTTGCGTGGGTTTTGCCCCACAACCCAAAGATGTGCAGGGTAGGTGGATTGGCCACGCTAAATTGCCCCTTAATTGGAAAAAAATGATTGGGTACTCTAAATTTTAAAAATAAAATGTTTGACAAATCTGTTGGAGTTCTTTGAGGAGGGAACAAGGAAGTTAGACAAAGGAAAACCAATAGACGTGATTTATTTAGATTTCCAGAAGGCCTTTGCCAAGGTGCCACAGAGGAGACTGTTAAATAAATTAAGAGCACATGGTGTTAAGGGTAAGATCCTGGCATGGATAGAGGATTGGCTGACTGGCAGAAGGCAGAGAGTGGGGTTAAAGGGGTCTTTTTCAGGATGGCAGCCTGTGACTAGTGGTGTACCTCAGGGGTCTGTGCTGGGAGCACAACTTTTCACAATGTACATTAATGATCTGGAAGAAGGAACTGAAGGCACTGTTGCTGAGTTTGCAGATGATACAAAGATCTGTAGAGGGACAGGTGGTATTGAGGAAGCAACGGGGCTGCAGAAGGACTTGGGCAAGCTGGGAGAGTGGGCAATGAAGTGGCAAATGAAATACAATGTGGAAAAGTGTGAGGTTATGCACTTTGGAAGAGGGAATTTTGGCGTAGACTATTTTCTAAGTGGGGAAATGGTTAGGAAATCTGAAGCACAAAGGGGGGCAGCACAGTGGTGCAGTGGTTAGCACTGCAGTCTCATGGCGCCGAGGTCCCAGGTTCGATCCCGGCTCTGGGTCACTGTCCGTGTGGAGTTTGCACATTCTCCCCGTGTCTGCGGGGGTTTCACCCCCACAACCCAAATATGTGCAAGGTAGGTGGATTGAACACACTAAATTGCCCCTTAATTGGAAAAAAGGAATTGGTGTTGCTAACTTTGGTTAGCTCTTAATTCGTTGCTCATTGTATCTTTACTTAATTTGCTCTGTTTCTATAACCTTTGCTCTAGAGTCGCCAGGTATCTTTATGATACCGCCACGAGGTTCAAGTTCAAGTACTGATCAATAACTCGACACACCAATTAGTAAGATTCAAATCAAAACACATTTATTATACACAGTCAATCGCCACTCATGCATAAAACTCTACTTACTAGGCTATCTCTATCACTACAAGGCCTATACTTAGCTTTGGAACTGGCCCACCAGGTCAGGGGAACAAATGGCCTTTTGTTCGATTCTGAGTCTGCAGGTTTCAAAAGCTGGTATGGACTGGTAGCTAGGAGCGCCTATCTCGTAGCGAGCGTTGACTGGAGACTTACTTGGTTGCTGCGGCAGCTAGGCAGCTAGGCACGAAGGGGTGTTTCGCGCTGCTGAGTGACCCTGCCAAGAAGACCGATTTGAACTTGGGGGCATTAATTTATAGTCCCCAGGGGCTTCCCGCCCTTCGGGGCGGACCCCGTACCTGGTTCCAAGTGAGTGGACTACGTTCCGATCACTTGGGTCGATTTCTCCAATACTGGAGTTGTTCCCGGATCGCTGGGCGGTCCCGAAATGTCCGTTGGCCTTCCTTTGTCTTGGCTCCTGCTGGCGCCAAGGAGTCTGGCTTGGCCTTATTCACCTGAAGTGTATCAATTGTGCCTGGGAATCCCTCATTACTATGCAGATGGCTGCTGGTTTCAGTGCTGTCTGGTTTTTGCAAGTTCCAATACACAGGATTTCTGCACTTGCTCGTTTTTGCCTGTGTTGGCTGAATTTCCCTTTAGTCTTTGCGGTTCTCCATTTTAATTCGGGAAGTGGCCAACTCAGGTGGCTACATTGGGTACTCTAAATTTTTTTGAAAATACACATCAAGCCCAATGGTAGTGGCCAAACTGAAACTGTGGGCCCAATGAAGGCAGCACTTTGGACTGACTAGGATTCCCCCGTGACTCCCATCTGCGGCAATCACAAATTCCCCTCAGCCATGCTAGATATCACCTCCAGGAAATGGAGACGGGACGGGGGCAGTTTGGGATTTTTACGTGGGGCACAAACTAGCGACACTGGACGAACTGACGGAAGGGTGGGACTGCCGACAGGACAGGAAATGAGAGAGCTGCAAATAGTGGGCAGCACGGTAGCATTGTGGATCGCACAATTGCTTCACAGCTCCAGGGTCCCAGGTTCGATTCCGGCTTGGGTCACTGTCTGTGCGGAGTCTGCACGTCCTCCCCGTGTGTGCGTGGGTTTCCTCCGGGTGCTCCGGTTTCCTCCCACAGTCCAAAGATGTGCAGGTTAGGTGGATTGGCCATGATAAATTGCCCTTAGTGTCCAAAAGTGACCTTAGTGTTGGGTGGGGTTACTAGGTTATGGGGATAGGGTGCTGGTTCCAAGGGCCGGTACAGACTCGATGAGCCGAATGGCCTCCTTCTGCACTGTACATTCTATGAAATCTATAAAGCACTTCCTCCGCAAAGAGGCCAGTAGGGTACTCTGCATCCCCGGAGACCACGCTACTAGAGGACCTGATAAACACAGACAGTAAAGAAGGGGGACTCTGTGGGAAAATGTATGGACAGCTACTGGACAGAGCCCGAACACCACTGGACGAGGCCAGACGGAAATGGGAA
Organism: Scyliorhinus torazame; assembly: GCF_047496885.1. Lineage (NCBI taxonomy): Eukaryota > Metazoa > Chordata > Chondrichthyes > Carcharhiniformes > Scyliorhinidae > Scyliorhinus > Scyliorhinus torazame. The sequence goes on along the minus strand of NC_092735.1, from coordinate 13,072,119 downwards.
GACGAACTGGGGACAGAAGTGGGGTGGGGACTCTGAAGCGAAGCACTGAGCAGGGCCAACTCCTCCTCCTCCTGCACAAGGCTCAGCCTCTTGCAGTTCAAAGCAGTGCACAGAGCACACCTGACCAGAACCCGAATGAGCAGGTTCTTCCCGGAGCTGGAGGACAAATGTGAACGGTGCCAAATTTGGCAATCTTCGGGGTATCGGAGCAGCCAGAGCTACACATGGAGAAGAGGGCCGATGCCCTAGCTTTCGCTTCCCTAATCGCACGCCGGAGAATCCTGCTCGGCTGGCGATCGGCAGCACCACCCACAGCTGCAGACTGGCTCGCTGACCTCTCGGAATTTCTCCACCTGGAGAAGGTTAAGTACGCCACCCGCGAGTCAGAGGAAGGTTTCCTAAATGCATGGGGGTAGTTTGTCGGCCTTTTCCAGAACCTGAACGAGGTCAGCAACAACGAATAAGATGGGAAAATGGGGTCAAGATGGACGGGAAAGGTCGCAGTCTAAAAGTTTTGAACGCAATGTGGAGTCCTGAGGGCTGTAATGTGCCTTTTGTGAGGGCCACGAAGAATCCAGCACGAGTTTTAAGGATACAAAGTAATAACGTTTATTTACTATAACAATATATACATAACAGTAGCAGTAACTTCCCTTGCTACCTTCTCCTTCCTGCTGGTTCCTGAACTGGCCAGCTTATTTATACGAGGAGTTTCTCCGCCCCCTCATTGGGGAAGCTCATACTCCCACAGGATTGTGGGATAGTCATTAGTCCCCAGCCAATCGTAAGTAGGCAGGTTATAACATCCCTCCCCCCCCAAAGTCCAAGGAATCCACCGAAGACCCTGGCGAAGGAAGGCGTCGGACTCGTTTGGCCGCAGGCCGGACGCCATTTGCACGCGGCGCTGGATCAGGCGGCGTGTAACGAGACGGAGACCGGTGCTTCCGTGATGAACGGCGCGGTTGTACATCCACGGCCTGTGGACCCGAGGATTCCCCCTCTGATTCATCCTGTGTCTCCATCTCGGAGTCAGAGTCTGCTGCCTCCGTCATGTCAGCGTCTCTATCTCCATTCGGTCCCGTCACGACCTGCGCAGGCTTCGAGTGAGGCACCAGTGGAAGATTTTGAGGACTACCTTCCCTTGTCTCTGGTCTCTGCGGCTGTTGAAATGAGCTCCGGGGGCGGGGAATCTTTTGAGGGGATGATCTTCTGGACCGGACGTGGTCTACATGTTTTCGCTGGAGACGACCCTGGGCTTGCACTTGGTAAGATATAGGGCCCGTTTGGCGAAAGATTACACCAGGAACCCATTGGGCACCACCAGCAAAATTCCGCACGAATACTGGGTCACCGGGCGCAAACTGCCGAATCGGACGATGCCGAGACAATCCCTGTCCCTGCCGTTCTTGTGTGCGGCGTACTTTTGCGCCAATGTCCGGGAAAACCATACTAAGGCGGGTGCGGAGTCTCCGGCCCATTAGGAGTTCTGCGGGAGCTACCCCAGTCACTGCATGGGGGGTGGTCCTGTACGTAAACAAAAAGCGAGCCAGTCTCGTGTCCATTGATCCGGAAGATTGCTTCTTTAGGCCTCTTTTGAATGTTTGCACTGCACGCTCTGCCAACCCATTTGAAGCCGGGTGGTAAGGGGCAGTGCGGATATGGCGGATGCCGTTCATCTTTGTAAACCTAGCAAACTCCTCACTCGTGAATGGAGTGCCATTATCCGTGACCAGCACCTCGGGGAGGCCAGGCGTACTAAACGATAAACGCATCTTTTCAATTGTTGCGCAGGACGTTGTCCCCTGCATCTTATGCACCTCCAGCCATTTGGACTGGGCGTCAATTAGTAGAAGGAACGTGGATCCTTGAAAAGGGCCTGCGAAATCTGCATGTAAGCGTGCCCAAGGCCGCCCTGGCCATTCCCAGTGATGTAGGGGCGCGGCCGGCGGAAGCTTCTGATGTTCCTGGCAAATGGAGCAGTTTTGGGCCACCTTCTCAATGTCGGTGTCGAGGCCTGGCCACCAGACATAACTCCGGGCCAACATTTTCATCTTGGTCACGCCCGGATGCCCATTGTGCAAGTCTGATAATATCAGCTCCTGGCCTTTTTCCGGGACAATCACACGCGTCCCCCACAAGAGGATGCCGTCTTCCACGCTGAGCTCTGACAGCTTGGAGGAAAATGCCCGCAACTCGCCTGGGAGCTGTCTATGCTGCCCACCATACAGGACTATGTGCCGAACCTTTGACAGGACTGGCTCCATCTGGGTCCACTCACGGATCTGTGATGCTGTGGCAGGCAAGGTGTCCATAAAATTTAGGGTTGCAACCACCTCACCGGTCGTGGGGGTCGACATGGGGCCGGTCGATAAAGGCAATCGGCTCAGTGCGTCGGCATTTGCTATCTGCGTACCTGGTTTGTGCTCCAGAGAATACTCATATGCAGCAAGCAACAAAGCCCAGCGCTGGATCCGTGCAGAAGCAATGGGCGGTATTGGCTTATCCTCTCTGAAGAGTCCCAGCAGGGGCTTATGATCAGTCACGATAGTGAAATGGCGACCGTACACATACTGGTGGAAGCGTTTCACCGCGGAAACCACTGCCAGGCCCTCCTTCTCGATCTGCGCGTACTTTTTCTCCGCTGCAGTCAATGTGCGGGAGGCGAAAGCTATCGGTCGCTCGGCCCCGTTCTCCATCTTGTGGGACAGGACGGCCCCAATACCATACGGGGATGCATCACATGTGACGAGCAAAGGCTTTCCCGGATCATAGTGGGTTAGTAACCCAGACGACGACAATTGTTGCTTTACCCGCCGGAAAGCGGTTTCTTGCGGCTGACCCCAAACCCAGGTGTGATTTTTCTTTAGCAGAAGGTGCAAAGGGGCCAGCGTAGTTGCCAGATTGGGGAGGAACTTCCCGTAATAGTTTACGAGACCAAGAAAAGAACGAAGATGCGAAGTGTCAGTCGGGGTGGGGGCATGTTGAATTGCACGCACCTTCTCTGCGACGGGGTGCAGACCCTGCGGTCCACCCGATAACCCAGGTAGACTACTTCTTTTGCCTGAAATACGCACTTTGTGCGACGTAAACGGACTCCAGCCTCCGAAAAGCGTCTAAGGACAGCCTCCAGATTTTCCAAATGCTCTTGCTCCGACGTCCCTGTAATCAACACGTCATCTAGGTAGACAGCAACACGTGGTAAACCTTTCAAAATGCCCTCCATAACACGTTGAAAAATTGCGCAGGCAGAGGATACTCCAAAGGGCAACCGTGTATATTCATACAGGCCCCGGTGTGTATTAATTGTTACATATGGTCGGGAGGCAGGGTCCAGCTCCAACTGCAGGTAGGCGTGACTCATATCTAATTTTGTGAATGAGAGTCCACCTGCAAGTTTCGCGTAGAGATCCTCTATGCGAGGCATTGGATATCGGTCGAGTCGGGAAACTGTATTCACTGTAAGTTTATAGTCGCCACACAAGCGAACTGTGGCATCTGGCTTCATTACTGGTACAATTGGTGCTGCCCAGTCAGCAAAACGGACGGGCCTGATAATACCCAAACTCTCCAAACGAGTGAGCTCCCCTTCTACCTTCTCGAGCAAGGCGTAAGGCACTGGGCGCGCCCGGAAATAGCGCGGCGTGGCTCCTGGTTCAACTTGGATACGGGCTAGGCCCCTTTTATTTTCCCCAAACCAGGCTGGAATACCTCTGGGTATCGTCCTAGCACCTCAGTCAACCCTCCAGAAACTGTTTGGAGGATGTGCTGCCATTGCAACCGCAAATGGCGCAACCAGTCCTGACCCAACAGGCTGGGCCCATGGCCACGCACTACGATAAGTGGGAAACGCCCCTCCTGGCATCCATAGACAACAGGGGTCATTGTAGTTCCTGCAATGTCCAGTGGTTCCCCCGTGTAGGTGGCCAACCTGGCCTGTGAGTCAGTTAATGTAAGGGTCTGTATACCCTGCTTGATGCGGTCGAATGTCCTCTGGGTGATCACGGAGACCGCTGAGCCAGTATCCAACTCCATCTCCAGCGGGTGGCCATTGACCCGTACTGTCACCTTAATGGGGGCCACACGGGGAGCTGCCACACAATGCAGCTGCAGGCAGTCGTCCTTCGTCTCCACGTCCTCAGGAGTGGTCGCCGCAGGTTCATCCACATGGAAGGTACGGCCTCTGGGCTGGTCCCAGTTACGGCCCCTGGGCTGGTCCCAGTTTCGGGCGGAACGACGGCGCCTCTGGCGTCCCCAGGACTGCCGTCCACGACGGGGTCGGCGCCTACAAGTCTGACACGGACATGGTTCCTCATCCATTGGCTCTGGAGAAGGCTCCCTTCGGGAGGAATGTCCGATGGCCACTGGCGTCGGTCCGGACGTTGCCTCGGCCAAGGTACCGCAGGAGTGCGGGGGGACGTTTTTGGGCGGAAAGGGTTGCGCCCCAAGGCATGCACTTCCATTCCCTGTAACTCCTGTACTCCTCGCTCTGCGCTCTCTCGGGACAAGACTATTTGTATTGCCTGTTGAAAAGTCAATGTTGGCTCCACTAACAACTTTCTCTGGGTGGCTGCATTGTTAATACCGCAAACCAAACGGTCGCGTAACATTTCTGAAAAGGTCTCACCATAGTCACAGTATTCCGCAATCCTGCGTAGCCTGGATAGAAAATCGGAAAGGGATTCTCCAGGGGTCCTCTCAGCGGTATTAAACTGGTAACGCTGGACTATCGTGGACGGGGTTGGGTTAAAGTGTTGCCCCACTATATTCACAAGTTCGTCAAACGTTTTGGTGTCCGGCGCAGCTGGGTACGTAAGGCTCCTAATCACCCCAAACGTATGCGGGCCACAGGCGATGAGCAATATGACCACCTGGCGCTCGTTTTCAGTGATATTGTTTGCCCGGAAATAGTAACGCATCCGTTGTGTGTACTGGTTCGAGCTTTCCAGCGCAGCATCAAAAACATCCAAACGTCCATACAGAGGCATGGTATAATAGGAAACAACTTCCAACCTGTATCCAACAAAAATCCAGGGAGGTGGCTTCAGCAGTGTAGACAGCTATTCACTTTTACCTTCGTCGCCAGTTTTGTAAGGGCCACGAAGAATCCAGCACGAGTTTTAAGGATACAAAGTAATAACGTTTATTTACTATAACATATATACATAACAGTAGCAGTAACTTCCCTTGCTACCGTCTCCTTCCTGCTGGTTCCTGAACTGGCCAGCTTATTTATAGGAGGAGTTTCTCCGCCCCCCTCATTGGGGAAGTTCATACTCCCACAGGATTGTGGGATAGTCATTAGTCACCAGCCAATCGTAAGTAGGCAGGTTATAACAGTGCCGGATCGGAAGATGAGATGTTGCGCCTCCAGCTTGCGTTGGGATTTATTGGAGTATCGCAGCAGGCCAAGGACGGTCATGTGGGCACGAGAACAAGATGCTGAGAGAAAGTGGCAAGCGACGAGAGGGTTGGGATCACGCTTGCCGACTGGATGAAGGTTGTTCTGCCAAGGGGGCCACCCACACTGCGTTTCGTCTCCCCAATGTAGAGGAGACCACGTATTCATCTTATTATTCGCTCTTCAAGGTAAAAATGATCATCTTCCTCACTTTGATTTGATTTATTGTCACATGTGCCGAAGTGCAGCGAAAAGGATTTTTCTGCGGCCAAGGGAACGTACACATCACATGGATGGTCTGGAGGGTTTGAATGGACACAGGTGACTGCTCAGACTGAACTGCATGGAGAAGGTGAGAATCAGAGAAAGTTTGCGGCACAGAGAGTCCATTCAGCCTTTGCCAGGTTCTGCTGGAGATAGAATAGAAACGACATCGGACTGGGGTCATGACAATTTGTCCCCCCTCCCTCACTGCCTTCTCTCTCCACAGAGGCTGTCGGGCTGCCCAGAGCATTTTCTGCTCGTGTTTAAAAAGCCAGCAATTTGCGTCTATTTCCCCGCAGCTGTTTGAGGACAACACGCGGCTTCCTCATCGCCTCAGCAGCAAAACCAGCATTTCAGGAGGATTAGGGAGGAGGAAGGGGAGACCATGACAATGGCATCCCCGTGAGGGGAGCCCCAACCAACTCCCCGGCCCAAAAATTCTCTTGAAGGACAAGAGAAGCCACAATAAAAAGGAGAGATCAAAGCCACTCGCCCCTTTGATCTCACGTCCGCCCGGACGCATAACTTTAACAAGAAGGTGACTGCAGGCGGACCATACAGCCCAGGACAACATTTTAATTGTTTCTGTTTCCACAACCCAAGAGGATGCCGGCACCTGTACTTAAAATAAATGAGAAAGTATTTATCCTGTCGGTAGGTGTCTTTGGGTTTGGTTGTTCTCTCATTTGCATATCGCCGCCCATCCACCAATTAGACGACGTAGTTCATCCCAGGCCAAGCGCTGATTGGTTGAGGAAATGGCAATCACACGACCGTCCCTCCCCTTCCCTCCTTCCTATTGGTTTATCTTGCCGCCACTCAAAGGTAGTTGGGTTGCAGGGGCCTGTGTCAGGCCCTCACGCCAAATCGAGGAGGATTCTCTTCCACTCAGATCCCCCACCACCCCCCCCCCCGGTTTTCAGAGGGCTGATACATCCAGTGCACAACCTGTGGGTTTTGGAGGGTTGTGTCCAGGAGTTTGTTTCTGCTCCGCCTCCCCCGTCTCAACCTCGCCTCTCAGTCTCTCCATGTGTTTGGTGCCTTCCCGAACGAACAGTCTCCATTTTGACCCCTCACTGACTCTGGGGTTCGACTCCCCCCCTTCAGGGATGTTCTGGGGACATCCCAAAACCGTTTCTGTTCTCTTCCTGTGGGTCCGCTGCCCTGACCGGCATGGTGGCAGAGTGGTTCGCAAGGCCACCACATAGCCTGCAGGGTCGACGGAATCCTTTTTGAAATTCCCGAACAAGGGGCTGGATTCTCCGTTTCAGGGACAATGTCCCCACGTCGTCGTACAAATTGTGACCTTTTACGCCAGAAAAACTGGCGTGGAAAGGCCACATATTCATAGCCCTGCAGGGAGCTAGCAGTGAACCGTCGTGAATCTAGCAGCTTTAGCTGCACATACAGGCCCCCCGCACTTCCGGGTCAGAGGCCGCACATGCGCACATCGGCGGCCTCCAGCGGCAGTGTCGTGCTCCATGGTGGACTCATCGCGGAGCTGGACCTCCTAAATAGTGTCCCCGGTCGGCCGCACCCCCGACACGGACCACCCACCCAGAAATAGCCTGGTCCTGTATGAGACCCCCCTGCCCTCCAATCAGCCCGCCCCCCCGACCATGGCGGCCGCAGACTGAGTCCACGGCCGCCTCGCGAGCATCCCAAACGGCAGGACCATGAGTGGTGCACGGCGTCGGAACTTCGGTCGGTCGGGGCGGAGAATGGTGGGTCGAGTCTCCAACAATGGCTGCAGGTAGGGGATACACCTCCCAGGTACGCCGCCTTTCGGGGGCCGGAGAATCGGGGAACCGGCGCCGGATCGATTCCATAATAACAATAATCACTTATTGTCACAAGTAGGCTTCAATGAAGTTATTGTGAAAAGCCCCTAGTCGCCACATTCCGGCGGCTGTTCAGGGAGGCTGGCACAGGAAGCGAAAGTGGATTCTCCTCCCCGGCGCCGGACACGATTTTGCCGTCGGGGTGCGGAGAATCCAGCCCAAGGACTCTGTGATCGTGACTATATTGAAGGAAGGAGAAAGGTCTGATCGCTTTTTCACAGGAGTCTCCCTGCTGTCTGCCACAGGGAAGATCATTGCAAGGATCCTCCTCAACTCCACCCACAGATGGGGCAGCTGTCATCCACTGAGAGGCACCACAGGCATAATCTTCACAACATGACAAATTCAGGAAAAGTGCAAGGAAACAGTGCCCAGGGCCTTTTTCACACGTGTAAATACCTTTGTCTCTGTCAATTATGGATGATCCTCAAGAGATTTATTTGCCCTCAGAAATTTGTCACTATCGTCCACCTTCTCCAAGTTGATGTAAAACTGTGATCCTCACGAATGGAAACATCACAAACTGTATCACCAGTGAGCACCCTGAGGGAGGAAGAAATGATGGGGCCCATGCCCGTGCCTCCTACAGGACAGGCACCTCGGCGCTTCCGATTCATTCCCATCTGACACTGGCATATCTCATGGGCAGCGGACAGAACAGGCTGATACATCATCACCCGTGACACCCAAAAGTCGGCCAGGCCCAGGCGCTCCAGAGGCCAAGGGCATCACAGGGCAAAGGGCAAGACAGGCAGCAGGCCACCCCTCTTTCTGATGTGCTTAGAAGAGGCAGTCCCCTGTTGCCTCACGGCGCCGAGGTCCCAGGTTCGATCCCGGCTCTGGGTCACTGTCCGTGTGGAGTTTGCACATTCTCCTCGTGTCTGCGTGGGTTTCGCCCCCACAACCCAAAGATGTGCAGGGCAGGTGGATTGGCCACGCTAAATTGCCCCTTAATTAGGTTTTTTAAAAGAAGAGGCAGTCGGCCATGAAAGAATCGAAAGATAGATGACACTTAATTTGGCACAGGTGTAGTATAAAGTTGATAGTAAGGGAGAAGGGCACACATGTCATAAATAGTCAACATTCAACACTTTTGCACCACCAGTCCGATCTGCCTCTAACTTCATGGTTGCGCAGGATTGGGTGGGGCACATGAATGTCCCACATGGTTACACCCTCACGAGAGGTGGCAGGGCATGGGGCCAGCAGTGTGAACCCGCCTTGTATACCAGCATCCTCAGTGAGTGAGCCTTAACCACTAACCATTTCCTGTTATAACAGGTCTCTGGGTTGGTCTGGGGCCTCTATACAGATGTCAATAGCCATGATCTCAGAGGGTAGCCCTTGTAGCCCAACTGCCAGCCCCTCACCCAAGGGAGCGCCTCAAATGTGCTGGGAGCTGACGAGTGCATGTTATTGGGTATCGGGTACAAACATGCCTGATGAGCAGCTGGCCTTCACTCACCAACTGCACATTCATGGAGTGGAAGCTCTTCCTATTGATGAGGGGCACCCCTGATGAGCCAGTACTCCTCGGGGGTCATGCGTGCCATCGATCACCGCTGGACCTTTCGCTTGCCAGCAATGGTGCTGACTCCTGCTGCCTGGGCGGCACGGTAGCACAGTGGTTAGCACTGTTGCTTCACAGCGGCAGGGTCCCAGGTTCGATTCCCGGCTTGGGTCACTGTCTGTGTGGAGTCTGCACGTTCTCCTAGTGTCTGCGTGGGTTCCCTCCGGGTGCTCCAGTTTCCTCCCACAAGTCCCAAAAGATGTGCTGTTAGGTGAATTGGACGTTCTGAATTCTCCCTCTGTGCACCCGAACAGGCGCCGGAGTGTGGCGACTAGGGGCTTTTCACAGTAACTTCATTGCAGTGTTAATGTCAGCCTACATGTGACACTAATAAATATTATTATTATGGTGTGCCTGGTCCAGACTGAAGGTTATACAGTCTGCTGCCCAGGCGCTTAGGGCATCCATCACAGCGTAGATATACCTGTGCGGTGGGTTTGCGATATCTCACACAGGTCCCTCTGCTCAAACCCTGGAATGAGCCAGGGGCATAGAAGTGTGGATGTCCTCCGCCATGCTCCTGCGGTGCCAGGTGCACCATCATCTCGCACAGATGGCTCATGGTCTCCCTGGTGAGACGTCCAGGGAGTCTTCAGCAGCACAGGTGGACCGCTGTTCCTCAAATGACTTGTGTCGACGGTATACACGTGGCCTGACGCGGCACCTCCTTCGCACCTCCTCCTCAGCCCATTGGATGGACGGCAGCAGGCCACCCCTCGTTCTGATCTGCTTAGAAGAGGCAGTCCCTTGTTGCCTCACAGTGCCGAGGTCCCAGGTTCGATCCCGGCTCTGGGTCATTGTCCGTGTGGAGTTTGCACATTCTCCCCGTGTCTGCGCGGGTTTCGCCCCCACAACCCAAAAATGTGCAGGGTAGGTGGATTGGACACGCTAAATTGCCCCTTAATTGGAAAATATGAATTGGGTACTCTAAATTTATAATAATTAAAAAAAGACTCTGTAACCGGGCCCGGCACCGGTCCGGCGATTCTCTGGGCACCGAAAATCGGCGTCACCGTGGAGTACGCCGATCCGCCGGGGACCCATTGCCATAGGCCCGCTCATCAATCCTCCGCTCCCGACCGGCTGAGTTCCCGACGGCGTGGAACTAACCACCTATTGCCGGTCGGGATGCTCGCGTGGCTGCTGCGGACTCAATCCGTGCCTGCCCTGGTCGGGGGCGGGCGGATCGGAGACCAGGGAGGGCCTTCTCGGCGGCCGGCGATTAAATGTGCGGGGTTTGAGGGTCAGGTAATCGGGGGGGTCTCTTTCTTCGGTGTGGCTCGTGGCTCATGTCAGAGGCCATGCATGCGCTCATGGCGGCGACCTCTAGCGGCCGCGCCGTGCTCCACGCCAGAGTCTGCGGGGGCCCGTATCTGCAGCAAAAGCTGCAAGTTTCACTCCGGGTCCCTGCCAGCCCTCTGCAGGGCTATGAATTTGTTGAACTTATTTGCAGGAATTTCCGGAGTAAAACTCCACCGGTTTTTACGCTGGCGTTGGGACATAGTCTCATTTTGGGAGAATCCAGCCCAACATGTCCCCGTCCCCACCCCCCTAGCCTTGCGCCATCCGCCAGGAGGGTGCTGCTGGTTGTGTGGTGGAGATGTTCACACGGTGCAGCCATTCATTTCCATGCTGAGAACCTGGTGTGCGGACAGGTCCATCAGAGGGGGTTGAGTGAGGGATGTGGGCGTTTGCTGGGAATTTAGCTGCCGTGTTATGTGGAGCCTGGGTTTTACACAGCATGTGACAGGGAGCCAGTCAGATTTCCTGGCTGGAAGCGGGATGGATGTGATCAGGGCCCCGGTGGTCAGGCTGGGCTTGGAGACATCTCGTGATCCTCAGGGGTGGGTTAGCTGATAGTGTCACTGGTGAGGCATTCACTCTGAGAGGGGCTGTGTGCCAAGGAGGGTTCCAATGGCACCGCTGCACGTGTCCTTTATTTGGGGTGGGCTGTGCTAATCCCCTGCTCCCTCTTCTGTTGGGCTATGCTGCTGAGGGGTGCCAGCACCTCGTGGGCTGGTGACTGCGCATGGCCACGCCGAACCCCTTGATGATACTGCTGGGGTATAGGGGTTCTAGATGGACGGACTGGGTGGGGATCCACATGACCAGACACCCTCAGCTGGGGGGGGTTTAAATGATTGTGTATTTGCAATGGGGGTCTCAGCCAGGGCTCCCGAGGGGACATCCCAAGTCCACGCAAGTCATTCCCCACTGCTCCCTGAGGCCCAGACATCGACTCCCAACAAACCCGAAAAAGTTGGAAATGTTTTCTTACGTCCTTGCTCCCCTTCAAAGACCATGGCGCCTGAGTCTCGCTCGTAAATACCAATTCACACACGCGTGACTCCCGGCTGAGAGGGCTGGAGCATTACGGCGGGGTGAAGCATCAGGCTTCCAGCCCATTAATCATGCTAAAATCCATGCAAATTGTAGTCTTGCATGGTGCTGCCGGCGCTTGGTGTGCACCTCGCTGCCCCTGCCGGCGGACGACCGGAGCAAAGGAACGGGGCACCGGTCCCATTTTCCGGTTGACGCTCAATTTGGCCCAACTGAGAATCCATCCCTCCATCTCAACGCCATGCACCTGCACTCTCCCGAGATCCCTTGGCAACTCTTGTAGAACCCTCTTCTTTGGCAGGTCCGATATAACGTAGGGTATCTTTTTGCCAATAGCATGAGAAAGAATAGAGCGAGGGTAGGTCCGATCAAGGACAGTAGCGGGAGATTGTGTATTGAGTCTGAAGAGATAGGAGAGGTCTTGAATGAGTACTTTTCTTCTGTATTTACAAATGAGAGGGGCGATATTGTTGGAGAGGACAGTGTGAAACAGATTGGTCAGCTCGAGGAAATACTTGTTAGGAAGGAAGATGTGTTGGGCATTTTGAAAAACTTGAGGATAGACAAGTCCCCCGGGCCTGACGGGATATATCCAAGGATTCTATGGGAAGCAAGAGATGAAATTGCAGAGCCGTTGGCAATTATCTTTTCATCCTCACTGTCAACAGGGGTGGTACCAGGGGATTGGAGAGTGGCGAATGTCGTGCCCCTGTTCAAAAAAGGAACTAGGGATAACCCTGGGAATTACAGGCCAGTTAGTCTTACTTTGGTGGTAGGCAAAGTAATGGAAAGGGTACTGAAGGATAGGATTTCTGAGCATCTGGAAAGACACTGCTTGATTAGGGATAGTCAGCACGGATTTGTGAGGGGTAGGTCTTGCCTAACAAATCTTATTGAATTCTTTGAGGAGGTGACCAAGCATGTGGATGAAGGTAAAGCAGTGGATGTAGTGTACATGGATTTTAATAAGGCATTTGATAAAGTTCCCCATGGTAGGCTTATGCAGAAAGTAAGGAGGCATGGGATAGTGGGAAATTTGGCCAGTTGGATAACAAACTGGCTAACCGATAGAAGTCAGAGAGTGGTGGTGGATGGCAAATATTCAGCCTGGATCCCAGTTACCAGTGGCGTACCGCAGGGATCAGTTCTGGGTCCTCTGCTGTTTGTGATTTTCATTAATGACTTGGATGAGCGAGCTGAAGGGTGGGTCAGTAAATTTGCAGATGATACAAAGATTGGTGGAGTTGTGGATAGTAAGGAGGGCTGTTGTCGGCTGCAAAGAGACATAGATAGGATGCAGAGCTGGGCTGAGAAGTGGCAGATGGAGTTTAACCCTGAAAAGTGTGAGGTTGTCCATTTTGGAAGGACAAATATGAATGCGGAATACAGGGTTAACGGTAGAGTTCTTGGCAATATGGAGGAGCAGAGAGATCTTGGGGTCTATGTTCATACATCTTTGAAAGTTGCCACTCGAGTGGATAGAGCTGTGAAGAAGGCCTATGGTGTGCTCGCGTTCATTAACAGAGGGATTGAATTTAAGAGCCGTGAGGTGATGATGCAGCTGTACAAAACTTTGGTAAGGCCACATTTGGAGTACTGTGTACAGTTCTGGTCGCCTCATTTTAGGAAGGATGTGGAAGCTCTGGAAAAGGGGCAAAGAAGATTTACCAGGATGTTGCCTGGAATGGAGAGTAGGTCTTACGAGGAAAGGTTGAGGGTGCTAGGCCTTTTCTCATTAGAGCGGAGAAGGATGAGGGGCAACTTGATAGAGGTTTATAAGATGATCAGGGGAATCGATAGAGTAGACAGTCAGAGACTTTTTCCCCGGGTGGAACACACCATTACAAGGGGACATAAATTTAAGGTGAAAGGTGGAAGATATAGGAGGGATATCAGAGGTAGGTTCTTTACCCAGAGAGTAGTGGGGACATGGAATGCACTGCCTGTGGAAGTAGTTGAGTCGGAAACATTAGGGACCTTCAAGCAGCTATTGGATAGGTACATGGATTACGGTAAAATGATATAGTGTAGATTTATTTGTTCTTAAGGGCAGCACGGTAGCATTGTGGATAGCACAATTGCTTCACAGCTCCATGGTCCCAGGTTCGATTCCGGCTTGGGTCATTGTCTGTGTGGAGTCTGCACGTCCTCCCCGTGTCTGCGTGGGTTTCCTCCGGGTGCTCCGGTTTCCTCCCACAGTCCAAAGATGTGCGGGTTAGGTGAATTGGCCAATGATAAATTACCCTTAATGTCCAAATTGCCCTTGGTGTTGGGTGGAGGTGTTGAGTTTGGGTAGGGTGCTCTTTCCAAGAGCTGGTGCAGACTCAAAGGGCCGAATGGCCTCCTTCTGCACTGTAAATTCAATGATAATCTATGATTAATCTAGGACAAAGGTTCGGCACAACATCGTGGGCCGAAGGGCCTGTTCTGTGCTGTATTTTCTATGTTCTATGTTCCATGTTAAAGAAGACAATCCTATCGTAGACTTGATATGTAGAGTGTAGAATTCTATCTATTTCCTTCTTAAATATATTCAGTGATTTGGCCTCTACAGCCTTCTAGAGAATTCCACAGGTTCACCACCCTCTGAATGAAGAGATTTCGCCTCATCTCAGTCCTAAATGGCCGACCCCGTACCCTGAGACTGTGACCCTTTGTTGAAATGTATAAAATTCAGACAGGGCTGCACAGACTGGATGCAGGGATGATGTTTCCCCAGTCAGAGGAAACCACATCCCTGCATCCAGTCTTGTGCAGCCCTGTCTGAATCTTTGCATCCTCACTCTCCACTGGAGTAGTACCGGATGATTGGAGGGAGGCGAATGTTGTTCCCCTGTTCAAGAAAGGGAATAGGGAAATCCCTGGGAATTACAGACTCATTAGTCTTACGTCTGTGGTGCGCAACATATTGGAAAGGATTCTGAGAGATAGGATTTATGATTATTTAGAAAACCATAGTTTGATTAAAGATAGTCAGCATGGCTTTGTGAGGGGCAGGTCGTGCCTCACAAGCCTCATTGAATTATTTGAGAATGTGACGAGACACATTGATGAAGATCGGACAGTGGATGTGGTGTATATGGATTTCAGTAAGGCATTTGATAAGGTTCTCCATGGTAGGCTCATTCAGAAAGTCAGGGGGCATGGGATACAGGGAAATTTGGCTGTCTGGATACAGAATTGGCTGGCCGAAAGAAGACAGTGAGTGGTAGTGGATGGAAAGTATTCCGCCTGGAGGTCGGTGACCAGAGGTGTCCCGCAAGGATCTGTTCTGGGACCTCTGCTCTTTGTGGTTTTTATAAATGACTTGGATGAGGAAGTGGGAGGGTGGGTTAGTTAGTTTGCCGATGACACGAAGGTTGGTGGAGTTGTAGATAGTATTGAGGGTTGTTTCAGATTACAACAGGACATTGACAGGATGCAGAGCTGGGCTGAGAAGTGGCAGATGGAGTTCAACCTTGATAAATGTGAAGTGGTTCATGTTGGAATGTCGAATTTGAATGCTGAGTACAGGGTTAAAGGCGTGGGGCGAAATTCTCCCCCAACGGCGGGATGCCCGCCGACTGGCGCCAAAGCCGGCGCAAATCAGACGGGCATCGAGCCGGCAAAAAGGTGCGGAAGTCTCCGCATCTTTGGCGGCCTAGCCCCAACATTGAGGGGCTAGGCCGACGCCGGAGGGATTTCCGCCCCGCCAGCTGGCGGAAATGGCGTTTGTTGCCCCGCCAGCTGGCGCGGAAATGCGGCGCATGCGCGGGAGCGTCAGCGGCCGCTGTCAGTTTCCCCGCGCATGCGCGGGAGCGTCAGCGGCCGCCGAAAGTTTCCCGCGCATGCGCAGTGGGGAGAGTCTCTTCCGCCTCCGCCATGGTGGAGGCCGTAGCGGAGGCGGAAGGGAAAGAGTGCCCCCACGGCACAGGCCCGCCCGCGGATCGGTGGGCCCCGATCGCGGGCCAGGCCACCGTGGGGGCACCCCCCGGGGTCAGATCGCCCCGCGCCCCCCCCCAGGACCCCGGAGCCCGCCTACGCTGCCTGGTCCCGCCGGTAAATACCAGGTTTGATTTACGTCGGCGGGACAGGCAGTTTCTGGGCGGGACTTCGGCCCATCCGGGCCGGAGAATCCAGCGGGGGGTCCCGCCAACCGGCGCGGCTGGATTCCCGCCCCCGCCCAATCTCCGGGAGCGGAGACTTCGGCGGGGGCGGGGGCGAGATTCACGGCGGCCAACGGCCATTCTCCGACCCGGCGGGGGGTCGGAGAATGACGCCCAGGATTCTTGGAAGTGTGGAGGAACAGAGGGACCTTGGGGTCCACGTACGTAGGTCCCTTAAAGTTGCCACCCAGGTTGATAGGGTTGTTAAGAAGGCGTATGGTGTGTTGGCTTTCATTAACAGGGGGATTGAGTTTAAGAGCTGCGAGATTTTGCTGCAGCTTTATATATATATAAAAATAAATTTATTAAAGGTTTTCATAAAATATCAACAACAAAATGAAAAAGAAACACAACAGGGTTAAGTACAAAACACAGTCCAGAAAAGCACGCATTTCATATCTCCACCCATAAAAAGTTTTAAAAAAATAAATTTAGAGTACCCAATTATTTTTGTCCAATTAAGGGGCAATTTAGCATAGCCAATCCACCTACCCTGCACATCTTTGGGTTGTGGGGGTGAGACCCACACAGACACGGGGAGAATGTGCAAACTCCACAGACAGTGACCCAGAGGCGTGATCGAACCCAGGTCCTCAGCGCTGTAGGCAGCAATGCTAACCATGGCATACTATGCTGCCCTCATCCATAATAAGTTGATGGATGTCTTGATCTGGTATCGCTGCCAGCAACCATTTCATGAACATGGTCTTGACCCAATTTGGGGCACCAACACCACCTGTTTCCCTTCTAATAGCCCTGTTTCTATACCGTATCGCCCGCTCGGGTCCGCTATTACCTTCTCCGGTCAAAACTGGACCCTTTTCGTTAATGAGAATGGCCAGCCCTGCTGTCAAACCCTGAATAAAAAACTTGGCCCACCGAAGCATTCCCGAAGCCACGCCTGATCCCACTCGCGAATGTGGGCCTCCTTGACAAACATCACAACGGCCCCCAGACTCTTTTCATGAGCAAAAGCCCGTGTGCTTTGGACTGGGTCCCCCAGGCCCCACACATTGAAGGTGACCACCCATGTAGGGAGTCTCTCGCCCCCTTCATCCTCGAGTCAGAAATTACCACCGCGATAGACCACAGATTCACCACTTGCCCACCTAAGATGGCAACCCGCCCCACCCAAGTGGTGGAACAAAGAAAATACCTGGTCATTGTGAATACCCCAGCCCCCCAGCCAGCAGACAGCTTGATACCTCCTCTAACCCCCCCCCCCCCTCCCCCCCCCCCGCCCTACCTTCTAGACCCAGCAAGCCTAAACTAACTGGCCAACAGTCACAGCCCACATCCCACTTGACTTTCGTTAACCAGCCTATTTCCTAGCGTTAGCAAGGTGACCCCCCCCCCCCCCCCCGGCCCCCCAGGTCCCGCCGCTTCCATAACCACTGTCTTTGCTCCTGTCCCAAATCCGTCCCTCCCCGGTCCTCATCCCCACTCAAATTAAACAAAACCCTAAGCTCAGGGAAGAAACACCCCGTTCCCCCACACTGCCCCAACAACTACTAACCCTGTACAGAAGAATAAACATGAAACCAGAAGAGAGGAAATGCCCCCTGTCTAACCATCTCCACCATTACCCCAGCCCAACACTTATCAACATAAACTTAAACAGTAAAACCCCGACCACCCAACAGCCCACCCCCATCGCTCAAACCGTGCCCAGTCCATAATCTCTGATGAAGTTTTCAGCCTACTCTGGAGTTTCGAAATAGAAGTCCTTCGAGTCAAACGTGTCTCTCAGCTTTGCTGGGTACACCACCCCAAACCGCACTCCTTGATTGTGCAAGACCGTCTTCACCTCATTGAAGGCCGCCCATCGCCTCGCCAGTTCCGGGCTGATGTCTTGGTAAATTCTCACCATGTTACCGTCCCAGTCAATGCTCCGGCATTTCTTGGCCCACTCCAGGAGCCCCTCCTTCCTCAGGACCGAATGATCACTGCATACGGTGGATCATTCAGTCGTGGCTTCTGCCTCAAGGCCCGGTGCGCCCTGTCCAGCTCTGGCGCAGGAAACACCTCCTCGCCCCTTATTAGCTGAGAGAACTTTGCAGAGAAGTATTCAGTCGGCCTTGAGCCCTCGACTCCCTCCGACAGGCCCACCAGCTTCAGGTTCATGCACCTGAACCTGTTCTCCATTTCAACTAGTTTCGCCTTAAGGCCCTCATTTCTGATGCCGACAAAAAACATTTCAGCTTCCAATGTTGCGAGTCAGTCCTTGTGCTGAGAGACGGTCTCCTCCATGCATTTCAACTTCTCAACCTACTCACCTCAGCCGTCTTGCCCAACTGTTCCCTGACCAGGCCCAAAGCCTCCTCCACCATAACTTTAAATGATGCCCTCTTTTCCAGGCCATGCCTCTGGAATCGCTCGTCCATCTCCCCACTGAACTTCTCCAGCTCTTTTGCCACCAACCCCGCCATCATATCGAGGGTGATGGGCAAGGCCGCTCCCTCCCCCCCGCCATCTTTGTTGAATTCTTGTTTCTTGTTTGGGCTCGGCACTTGTAATCTCCCTCCGCCTCCCGAAAATTCCTCAATAAAAGGGCAGAAAAGCCCAAATTACCAGGACCCGTGTGGGAGCTACCTAAAGTGCGACCAGCTATTATGTACCACCACACCGAAACACAAGTTCGCCAATATTGGTGAACGGTGACAACACTAAAATGGACCCACAGACAACTGGCAAACTAACAGTTCTGGTCGTCAAGAATCGGACAAAATGGATATTGAAAAATGCTTTATCGAATGTTCACTATTTTCTCAGATATTCAGTAGTGGGTCATGATGTTCTCATGTCTCCCCAACCAGCAGACACGCCTTGCAGTCACTTTGTGGAGATTGTTGTCTCCAATAATGTAGCTCTTGGGCAGCGCGGTGGTGCAGTGGTTAGCACAGCTGCCTCACGACGCCGAGGTCCCAGGTTCGATCCCGGCTCTGGGTCACTGTCCGTGTGGAGTTTGCACATTCTCCCCATGTCTGCGGGGGTTTCATCCCCACAACCCAAAGATTATCATAGAATAGAATTTACAGTGCAGAAGGAGGCCATTCGACCCATCGACTCTGCAACGGCTCTTGGCAAGAGCACCCTACCCAAGGTCAACACCTCCACCCTATCCCCATAACCCAGTAACCCCACCCAACACTAAGGGCAATTTTGGACACTAAGGGCAATTTAGCATGGCCAATCCACCTAACCTGCACGTCTTTGGACTGTGGGAGGAAACTGGAGCACCCGGAGGAAACCCACGCACACACGGAGAGGATGTGCAGACACCGCACAGACAGTGACCCAAGCCGGAATCGAACCTGGGACCCTGGAGCTGTGAAGCAATTGTGCTATCCACAATGCTACCGTGCTGCCCACGATGCAGGCTAGGTAGATTGGCCACGGTAAATTGCTCCTTAATTGGAAAAAAATAATTGGGTACTCTAAATATACAAAAAAAATAAAAAATAATGTAGCTCTTACTGTAATGGCAGCCGATTCCTTCCCGCTGAATGTGCCTTCCCACCGTCGCTGACACACATCCTTCGGTCCCTCAGCAGCAACCACACTGCTGCTCTTGTTTGGTCCTTGTTTCGCACGGTAACCAATATTTGTTGATGTACCATTGCCAATTCTTTTGTCTACTATGTATGTACTGTGTAGGTTCCCTTGGCCGCAGAAAATTACTTTTTACTGATCTATGTATAGAACATAGAATAGTACAGCACAGTAGTACAGGCCATTCAGCCCACAATGTTGTGCCGACCATTTATCCGAATCTAAGATCAACCTAACCTACACCCCTTCAATTTATTGCTGTCCATGTGCCTGTCCAAGAGTCGCTTAAATGTCCCTAATGACTCTGACTCCACCACCTCTGCTGGCAGTGCATTCCACACACCCACCACTCTCTGTGTAAAGAACCGACCTCTGACATCTCCCCTATACCTTCCTCCAATCACCTTAAAACTATGTCCCCTCGTGACAGCCATTTCCGCCCTGGGGAAAAGTCTCTGGCTCTCCACTCTATCCATGCCTCTCATCACCTTGTACACCTCTATCAAGTCACCTCTCTGCCTTCTTCGCTCCAGTGAGAAAAGCCCTAGCTCCCTCAACCTTTCTTCATAAGACATGCCCTCCAGTCCAGGCTGCATCCTGGTAAATATCCTCTGCACCCTTTCCAAAGCGTCCACACCCTTCCTATAATGAGGCAATCAGAACTGGACACAATATTCCAAGTGTGGTCTAACCGGAGTTTTATAAAGCTGCAGCAGACTTCCGGTTGCGGCTATGCGGAGCTACATCGCACATTCGGCGGCTCCCGCAAAAACAGACTTTTGGGCTCTTCTCAGGGCCCCCAACGGAACTTTTTCGACGTTTCCTGGTGTAGGAAGGAGTCTACAACAGCTCCCCATCAGTATATGGCTTCAACGCGGAGCGGGGCGACAAAAAAGGTGGTGGTGGACCTGAAGAAGGTGCGAGGGAAGAAGGACAAAATGGCAGCGGGTGGAGACCAGGCAGCGTGGAGGCAGTGGGCGGAGGAGCAACAGGAGGGTACCCGGCGCTGCTTCAGGGAGATTAAAACGGGCCTGTTTGAGCCGATGAAGGCTTCTATTGATAAGCTGCTGGAGACACAGACGGCCCAGGGGGTGGCGACCGCGAGGCTCAACAAAAGATCGCTGACAATGAGGACGGAATCTTAGGCCTGGCGGTAAAGGTGGAGGCGCACGAGGCGCTCCACAAGAAATGGCAGGAGCGGTTCGAGGAGATGGAGAATCGGTCGAGGCGGAAGAACTTGCGGATTCTGGGCCTCCCGGAGGGGCCGGACGTGGGGGCCTATGTAGTCACCATGTTGAACTCGCTGATGGGAGCGGGGTCCTTCCAGGGGCCCCTGGAGCTGGAAGGGGCCCATAGAGTGCTGGCGAGGAGGCCCACGGCTAATGAGCCTCCGCGGGCGGTGCTGGTGAGGTTCCATTGGTTCGTCGATCGGGAGTGTGTGCTCAGGTGGGCCAAGAAGGAGAGGAGCAGCAGGTGGGAGAACGCGGAGGTTCGAATATACCAGGACTAGAGTGCGGAGGTGGCGAAGAGGAGAGCTGGGTACAATCGAGCGAAGGCAGCGCTGCACAGGAAGGGGGTGAAGTTTGGCATGTTGCAGCCGGCGCGACTGTGGGTCACCTACAAGGACCGGCACCATTATTTTGAGTCTCCGGAGGAGGCGTGGGCCTTTGTTCAGGCTGAGAAGTTGAACACAGATTGAGGGTCGGGACGGGCGATTGGGGACTGCGGTTCATATGCTATGTTTATTTTTGTTTCGAGGGGGGGCCTTTGTATTGCTCCGGGTTTCTTTTTCTTTGTGTTTTTTCTCTTTTGGGTCGATGAGGGTAGCTGGGGCGGGTTGGGCACTGTTTTGGTTGGGTTGGTCGTGGGGGGCTCTTGGAGGTGAGATGGGGCCCCGCGGGGGGAGGGGGAGGCCCGAGTCAGGGGTGAGGGGACCGGGCCTGTAAAAGGAGCTGCGTCAGAGGTGGCGGGGCCTGGTAGGTGACAAGCGTGGGCTTTTTCCCGCGCTGAACACTGGAGGGGGCGGGGCCGGGGCAGGGCAGCGAGGGTTGTTTCCCACGCTTAGAACAGAAGGGGGAGGGGGAGAGTCTATGGATGGGGACGGGAGAGGAGGCTGTGCCACACAATGGGAGGAGTCAAAGGAGAGGCGGGAGTGGCCGGGGTCAGCAGGAGTCAGCTGACTTGCGGAAGTGCAATGGGGGGAGTAAATCAGCTAGGATGGGTCCTAGCCCCGGGGGGGGGGCGGGGGGGGGGGCATTACGGGGGAACCACCGGTTCGCCCCAGGAAGAACAGGTGGAGGGTTTGCGGGGTGGCACAGGGCAGGGGTACAAAAGTTGGGGGACCTGTTTGTGGACGGGAAGTTCGCGAGCCTGGGTGAGCTGGAGGAGAAGTACGGGGTCCCCCCGGGAACACCTTCAGCTACTTACAGGTAAGGGCGTTTGCCAGACGGCAGGTGGCGGAAATACCACGGCTACGGCCACACACAGTACAGGACAGGGTGCTCTTGGGGTGGGTGGGTGGGAGTGGGGAAGATCTCGGAAACTTACCAGGTGATGCAGGAGGAGGAGTAGGCCTCGGTGGTGGAGGTAAAAGGTAAGTGGGAGGAGGAGTTGGGAGAGAAAATTGAGGAAGGGACGTGGGCAGACGCCCTGGGGAGGGTGAACTCTTCCTCATCGTGCGCGAGGCTCAGCCTCATACAGTTTAAGGTGCTGCACAGGGCACACATGACCGGGACAAGGATGAGTCGGTTTTTTGGGGGTGAGGACAGGTGTGTTAGGTGCTCGGGGAGCCCAGCAAATCACACCCATATGTTCTGGGCATGCCCAGCGCTGGAGGAATTTTGGAAGGGCGTAGCGAGGACGGTGTCGAGGGTGGTAGGTTCCAGGGTCAAGCCGGGCTGGGGGCTCGCAATATTTGGGGTGGCAGAGGAGCCGGGAGTGCAGGAGGCGAAAGAGGCCGGAATTCTGGCCTTTGCGTCCCTGGTAGCCCGGCGAAGGATTCTTCTTCAGTGGAAGGATGCGAGGCCCCCAAGCGTGGAATCCTGGATCAGCGATATGGCAGGGTTCATTAAATTGGAGAGGGTGAAATTTGCCTTGAGAGGGTCGGTACAAGGGTTCTTTAGGCGGTGGCAACCGTTCTTAGACTTCCTGATAGAACGGTAGACATTGGTCAATGGCAGCAGCAACTCGGGGGGGGGGGGGTTCACTTTATTTATTTATTTATTTTGTTATTTACACTGGAGGGTCTGAGGGGCTTTATATACTTGTTGTATTAAGTCGGGGTGTTAATGTTAATTTATGTACGGGGGTAAGGGGGGTATGGAGGGTTGTTTTTCTGGACTGTGTTTTGTACTTAACTCTGTTGTGTTTCTTTTTCATTTTATGAAAACCTTTAATAAATTTATTTTTAAATATATATATATGTAAAGCTGCAGCAAAACCTCGCAGCTCTTAAACTCAATCCCCCTGTTAATGAAAGGCAACACACCATACGCCTTCTATTAGCATTGCTGCCTACAGCGCTGAGGACCTGGGTTCGATCACGCCTCTGGGTCACTGTCTGTGTGGAGTTTGCACATTCTCCCCGTGTCTGTGTGGGTCTCACCCCCACAACCCAAAGATGGGCAGGGTAGGTGGATTGGCTATGCTAAATTGACCCTTAATTGGACAAAAATAATTGGGTACTCTATATTTATTTTTTTTAAACTTTTTATGGGTGGAGATATGAAATGCGTGCTTTTCTGGACTGTGTTTTGTACTTAACCCTGTTGTGTTTCTTTTTCATTTTGTTAATGATATTTTAGGAAAACCTTAAATAAATTTATTTTTAAATATATATATATAAAGCTGCAGCAAAACCTCGCAGCTCTTAAACTCAATCCCCCTGATAATGAAAGCCAACACACCATACGCCTTCTTAACAACCCTCTCAACCTGGATGGCAACTTTAAGGGATCTACGTACGTGGACCCCAAGGTCCCTCTGTTCCTCCACACTTCCAAGAATCCTGCCTTTAACCCTGTACTCAGCATTCAAATTCGACATTCCAACATGAATCACTTCACATTTATCAAGGTTGAACTCCATCTGCCACTTCTCAGCCCAGCTCTGCATCCTGTCAATGTCCTGTTGTAATCTGAAACAACCCTCAATACTATCTCCAACTCCACCAACCTTCGTGTCATCGGCAAACTAACTAACCCACCCTTCCACTTCCTCATCCAAGTCATTTATAAAAACCACAAAGAGCAGAGGTCCCAGAACAGATCCTTGCGGGACACCTCTGGTCACCGACCTCCAGGCGGAATACTTTCCATCCACTAGCACTCACTGTCTTCTTTCGGCCAGCCAATTCTGTATCCAGACAGCCAAATTTCCCTGTATCCCATGCCCCCTGACTTTCTGAATGAGCCTACCATGGAGAACCTTATCAAATGCCTTACTGAAATCCATATACACCACCACATCCACTGTCCGATCTTCATCAATGATCTCGTCACATCCTCAAAGAATTCAATGAGGCTTGTGAGGCATGACCTGCCCCTCACAAAGCCATGCTGACTATCTTTAATCAAACTATGTTTTTCTAAATAATCATAAATCCTATCTCTCAGAATCCTTTCCAATATGTTGCTCACCACAGACGTAAGACTAATGAGTCTGTAATTCCAAGGGATTTCCCTATTCCCTTTCTTGAATAGGGGAACAACATTCGCCTCCCTCCAATCATCTGGTACTACTCCAGTGGAGAGTGAGGATGCAAAGATTCAGACAGGGCTGCACAAGACTGGATGCAGGGATGTGGTTTCCTCTGACTGGGGAAACATCATCCCTGCATCCAGTCTGTGCAGCCCTGTCTGAATTTTATACATTTCAACAAAGGGTCACAGTCTCAGGGTACGGGGTCGGCCATTTAGGACTGAGATGAGGAGAAATCTCTTCATTCAGAGGGTGGTGAACCTGTGGAATTCTCTAGAAGGCTGTAGAGGCCAAATCACTGAATATATTTAAGAAGGAAATAGATAGAATTCTACACTCTACCTATCAAGTCTATGATAGGATTGTCTTCTTTCTCAAGCTATTGGCGAAAAGATACCCTACGTTATATCGGACCTGCCAAAGAAGAGGGTTCTACAAGGGTTGCCAAGGGATCTAGGGAGAGTGCAGGTGCATGGCGTTGAGATGGAAGGATGGATTCTCAGTTGGGCCAAATTGAGAGTCAACCGGAAAATGGGACCGGTGCCCCGTTCCTTTGCTCCGGTCGTCCGCCGGCAGGGGCAGCGAGGTGCTCACCGAGCGCCGGCAGCACCATGCAAGACTACAATTTGCATGGATTTTAGCATGATTAATGGGCTGGAAGCCTGATGCTTCACCCCGCCGTAATGCTCCAGCCCTCTCAGCCGGGAGTCACGCGTGTGTGAATTGGTATTTACGAGCGAGACTCAGGCGCCATGGTCTTTGAAGGGGAGCAAGGACGTAAGAAAACATTTCCAACTTTTTCGGGTTTGTTGGGAGTCTATGTCTGGGCCTCAGGGAGCAGTGGGGAATGACTTGCGTCGACTTGGGATGTCCCCTCGGGAGCCCTGGCTGAGACCCCCATTGCAAATACACAATCATTTAAACCCCCCCCAGCTGAGGGTGTCTGGTCATGTGGATCCCCACCCAGTCCGTCCATCTAGAACCCCTATACCCCAGCAGTATCATCAAGGGGTTCGGCGTGGCCATGCGCAGTCACCAGCCCACGAGGTGCTGGCACCCCTCAGCAGCATAGCCCAACAGAAGAGGGAGCAGGGGATTAGCACAGCCCACCCCAAATAAAGGACACGTGCAGCGGTGCCATTGGAACCCTGCTTGGCACACAGCCCCCCTCAGAGTGAATGCCTCACCAGTGACACTATCAGCTAACCCACCCCTGAGGATCACGAGATGTCTCCAAGCCCAGCCTGGCCACCGGGGCCCTGATCACATCCATCCCGCTTCCAGCCAGGAAATCTGACTGGCTCCCTGTCACATGCTGTGTAAAACCCAGGCTCCACATAACACGGCAGCTAAATTCCCAGCAAACGCCCACATCCCTCACTCAACCCCCTCTGATGGACCTGCCCGCACACCAGGTTCTCAGCATGGAAATGAATGGCTGCACAGTGTGAACATCTCCACCACACAACCAGCAGCACCCTCCTGGCGGATGGCGCAAGGCTAGGGGGGTGGGGACGGGGACATGTTGGGCTGGATTCTCCCAAAATGAGACTATGTCCCAACGCCAGCGTAAAAACCGGTGGAGTTTTACTCCGGAAATTCCTGCAAATACGTTCAACAAACTCATAGCCCTGCAGAGGGCTGGCAGGGACCCGGAGTGAAACTTGCAGCTTTTGCTGCAGATACGGGCCCCCGCACTTCGGGGTCAGAGGCCATGCATGCGCTCATGGCGACGACCTCTAGCGGCCGCGCCGTGCTCCACGGCAGACTCTGGCGTGGAGCACGGCGCGGCCACTAGAGGTCGCCGCCATGAGCGCATGCATGGCCTCTGACATGAGCCACGAGCCACACCGAAGAAAGAGACCCCCCCGATTACCTGACCCTCAAACCCCGCACATTTAATCGCCGGCCGCCTAGAAGGCCCTCCCTGGTCTCCGATCCGCCCGCCCCCGACCAGGGCAGGCACGGATTGAGTCCGCAGCAGCCACGCGAGCATCCCGACCGGCAATAGGTGGTTAGTTCCACGCCGTCGGGAACTCAGCCGGTCGGGAGCGGAGGATTGATGAGCGGGCCTATGGCAATGGGTCCCCGGCGGATCGGCGTACTCCACGGTGACGCCGATTTTCGGTGCCCAGAGAATCGCCGGACCGGTGCCGGGCCCGGTTACAGAGTCTTTTTTTAATTATTATAAATTTAGAGTACCCAATTCATATTTTCCAATTAAGGGGCAATTTAGCGTGTCCAATCCACCTATCTTGCACATCTTTTTGGGTTGTGGGGGCGAAACCCGCGCAGACACGGGGAGAATGTGCAAACTCCACACGGACAGTGACTCAGAGCCGGGATCAAACCTGGGACCTCGGCACTGTGAGGCAACAGGGGACTGCCTCTTCTAAGCAGATCAGAACGAGGGGTGGCCTGCTGCCGTCCATCCAATGGGCCGAGGAGGAGGTGCGAAGGAGGTGCCGCGTCAGGCCACGTGTATACCGTCGACACAAGTCATTTGAGGAACAGCGGTCCACCTGTGCTGCTGAAGACTCCCTGGACGTCTCACCAGGGAGACCATGAGCCATCTGTGCGAGACGATGGTGCACCTCGCACCGCAGGAGCATGGCGGAGGACATCCACACTTCTATGCCTCTGGCTCATTCCAGGGTTTGAGCAGAGGGACCTGTGTGAGATATCGCAAACCCACCGCACAGGTATATCTACGCTGTGATGGATGCCCTAAGCGCCTGGGCAGCAGACTGTATAACCTTCAGTCTGGACCAGGCACACCATAATAATAATATTTATTAGTGTCACATGTAGGCTTACATTAACACTGCAATGAAGTTACTGTGAAAATCCCCTAGTCGCCACACTCCGGCGCCTGTTCGGGTGCACAGAGGGAGAATTCAGAACGTCCAATTCACCTAACAGCACATCTTTTGGGACTTGTGGGAGGAAACTGGAACACCCGGAGGGAACCCACGCAGACACGGGGAGAACGTGCAGACTCCACACAGACAGTGACCCAAGCCGGGAATCAAACCTGGGACCCTGCCTCTGTGAAGCAACAGTGCTAACCACTGTGCTACCGTGCCGCCCAGGCAGCAGGAGTCGGCACCATTGCTGGCAAGCCAAAGGTCCAGCGGTGATCGATGGCACGCATGACCCCTGAGGAGTACTGGCTCATCAGGGGTGCCCCTCATCAATAGGAAGAGCTTCCACTCCATGAATGTGCAGTTGGTGAGTGAAGGCCAGCTGCTCATCAGGCATGTTTGTACCCGATACCCAATAACATGCACTCGTCAGCTCCCAGCACATTTGAGGCGCTCCCTTGGGTGAGGGGCTGGCAGTTGGGCTACAATGGCTACCCTCTGAGATCATGGCTATTGACATCTGTACAGAGGCCCCAGACCAACCCAGAGACCTGTTATAACAACAGGAAATGGTTAGTGGTTAAGGCTCACTCACTGAGGATGCTGGTATACAAGGCGGGTTCACACTGCTGGCCCCATGCCCTGCCACCTCTCGTGAGGGTGTAACCATGTGGGACATTCATGTGCCCCACCCAATCCTGCGCAACCATGAAGTTAGAGGCAGATCGGACTGGTGGTGCAAAAGTGTTGAATGTTGACTATTTATGACATGTGCCCTTCTCCCTTACTATCAACTTTATACTACACCTGTGCCAAATTAAGTGTCATCTATCTTTCGATTCTTTCATGGCCGACTGCCTCTTCTTTTAAAAAACCTAATTAAGGGGCAATTTAGCGTGGCCAATCCACCTGCCCTGCACATCTTTGGGTTGTGGGGGCGAAACCCACGCAGACACGGGGAGAATGTGCAAACTCCACACGGACAGTGACCCAGAGCCGGGATCGAACCTGGGACCTCGGCGCCGTGAGGCAACAGGGGACTGCCTCTTCTAAGCACATCAGAAAGAGGGTGGCCTGCTGCCTGTCTTGCCCTTTGCCCTGTGATGCCCTTGGCCTCTGGAGCGCCTGGGCCTGGCCGACTTTTGGGTGTCACGGGTGATGATGTATCAGCCTGTTCTGTCCGCTGCCCATGAGATATGCCAGTGTCAGATGGGAAGGATTCGGAAGCGCCGAGGTGCCTGTCCTGTAGGAGGCACGGGCATGGGCCCCATCATTTCTTCCTCCCTCAGGGTGCTCACTGGTGATACAGTTTGTGATGTTTCCATTCGTGAGGATCACAGTTTTACATCAACTTGGAGAAGGTGGACGATAGTGACAAATTTCTGAGGGCAAATAAATCTCTTGAGGATCATCCATAATTGACAGAGACAAAGGTATTTACACGTGTGAAAAAGGCCCTGGGCACTGTTTCCTTGCACTTTTCCTGAATTTGTCATGTTGTGAAGATTATGCCTGTGGTGCCTCTCAGTGGATGACAGCTGCCCCATCTGTGGGTGGAGTTGAGGAGGATCCTTGCAATGATCTTCCCTGTGGCAGACAGCAGGGAGACTCCTGTGAAAAAGCGATCAGACCTTTCTCCTTCCTTCAATATAGTCACGATCACAGAGTCCTTGGGCTGGATTCTCCGCACCCCGACGGCAAAATCGTGTCCGGCGCCGGGGAGGAGAATCCACTTTCGCTTCCTGTGCCAGTCTCCCTGAACAGCCGCCGGAATGTGGCGACTAGGGGCTTTTCACAATAACTTCATTGAAGCCCACTTGTGACAATAAGTGATTATTATTATTATGGAATCGATCCGGCGCCGGTTCCCCGATTCTCCGGCCCCCGAAAGGCGGCGTACCTGGGAGGTGTATCCCCTACCTGCAGCCATTGTTGGAGGCTCGACCCACCATTCTCCGCCCCGACCGACCGAAGTTCCGACGCCGTGCACCACTCATGGTCCTGCCGTTTGGGATGCTCGCGAGGCGGCCGTGGACTCAGTCCGCGGCCGCCATGGTCGGGGGGGCGGGCTGATTGGAGGGCAGGGGGGTCTCATACAGGACCAGGCTATTTCTGGGTGGGCGGTCCGTGTCGGGGGTGCGGCCGACCGGGGACACTATTTAGGAGGCCCAGCTCCGCGATGAGTCCACCATGGAGCACGACACTGCCGCTGGAGGCCGCCGATGTGCGCATGTGCGGCCTCTGACCCGGAAGTGCGGGGGGCCTGTATGTGCAGCTAAAGCTGCTAGATTCACGACGGTTCACTGCTAGCTCCCTGCAGGGCTATGAATATGTGGCCTTTCCACGCCAGTTTTTCTGGCGTAAAAGGTCACAATTTGTACGACGACGTGGGGACATTGTCCCTGAAACGGAGAATCCAGCCCCTTGTTCGGGAATTTCAAAAAGGATTCCGTCAACCCTGCAGGCTATGTGGTGGCCTTGCGAACCACTCTGCCACCATGCCGGTCAGGGCAGCGGACCCACAGGAAGAGAACAGAAACGGTTTTGGGATGTCCCCAGAACATCCCTGAAGGGGGGAGTCGAACCCCCAGAGTCAGTGAGGGGTCAAAATGGAGACTGTTCGTTCGGGAAGGCACCAAACACATGGAGAGACTGAGAGGCGATGTTGAGACGGGGGAGGCGGAGCAGAAACAAACTCCTGGACACAACCCTCCAAAACCCACAGATTGTGCACTGGATGTATCAGCCCTCTGAAAACCGGGGGGGGGGGTGGAGGGGGATCTGAGTGGAAGAGAATCCTCCTCGATTTGGCGTGAGGGCCTGACACAGGCCCCTGCAACCCAACTTTTGAGTGGCGGCAAGATAAACCAATAGGAAGGAGGGAAGGGGAGGGACGGTCGTGTGATTGCCATTTCCTCAACCAATCAGCGCTTGGCCTGGGATGAACTACGTCGTCTAATTGGTGGATGGGCGGCGATATGCAAATGAGAGAACAACCAAACCCAAAGACACCGACCGACAGGATAAATACTTTCTCATTTATTTTAAGTACAGGTGCCGGCATCCTCTTGGGTTGTGGAAACAGAAACAATTAAAATGTTGTCCTGGGCTGTATGGTCCGCCTGCAGTCACCTTCTTGTTAAAGTTATGCGTCCGGGCGGACGTGAGATCAAAGGGGCGAGTGGCTTTGATCTCTCCTTTTTATTGTGGCTTCTCTTGTCCTTCAAGAGAATTTTTGGGCCGGGGAGTTGGTTGGGGCTCCCCTTCCTCCTCCCTAATCCTCCTGAAATGCTGGTTTTGCTGCTGAGGCGATGAGGAAGCCGCGTGTTGTCCTCAAACAGCTGCGGGGAAATAGACGCAAATTGCTGGCTTTTTAAACACGAGCAGAAAATGCTCTGGGCAGCCCGACAGCCTCTGTGGAGAGAGAAGGCAGTGAGGGAGGGGGGACAAATTGTCATGACCCCAGTCCGATGTCGTTTCTATTCTATCTCCAGCAGAACCTGGCAAAGGCTGAATGGACTCTCTGTGCCGCAAACTTTCTCTGATTCTCACCTTCTCCATGCAGTTCAGTCTGAGCAGTCACCTGTGTCCATTCAAACCCTCCAGACCATCCATGTGATGTGTACGTTCCCTTGGCCGCAGAAAAATCCTTTTCGCTGCACTTCGGCACATGTGACAATAAATCAAATCAAAGTGAGGAAGACTCTCATTTTTACCTTGAAGAGCGAATAATAAGATGAATACGTGGTCTCCTCTACATTGGGGAGACGAAACGCAGTGTGGGTGGCCCCCTTGGCAGAACAACCTTCATCCAGTCGGCAAGCGTGATCCCAACCCTCTCGCCGCTTGCCACTTTATCTCAGCATCTTGTTCTCGTGCCCACATGACCGTCCTTGGCCTGCTGCGATACTCCAATAAATCCCAACGCAAGCTGGAGGAGCAACATCTCATCTTCCGATTCGGCACATTACAGCCCTCGGGACTCCACATTGCGTTCAAAACTTTTAGACTGCGACCTTTCCCCTCCATCTTGACCCCATTTCCCCATCTTATTCGTTGTTGCTGACCTCGTTCAGGTTCTGGAAAAGGCCGACAAACTACCCCCATGCATTTAGAAAACCTTCCTCCGACTCGCGGGTGGCGTACTTAACCTTCTCCAGGTGGAGAAATTCCGAGAGGTCAGCGAGCCAGTCTGCAGCTGTGGGTGGTGCTGCCGATCGCCAGCCGAGCAGGATTCTCCGGCGTGCGATTAGGGAAGCGAAAGCTAGGGCATCGGCCCTCTTCTCCATGTGTAGCTCTGGCTGCTCCGATACCCCGAAGATTGCCAAATTTGGCACCGTTCACATTTGTCCTCCAGCTCTGGGAAGAACCTGCTCATTCGGGTTCTGGCCAGGTGTGCTCTGTGCACCGCTTTGAACTGCAAGAGGCTGAGCCATGTGCAGGAGGAGGAGGAGTTGGCCCTGCTCAGTGCTTCGCTTCAGAGTCCCCACCCCACTTCTGTCCCCAGTTCGTCTTCCCATTTCCGTCTGGCCTCGTCCAGTGGTGTTCGGGCTCTGTCCAGTAGCTGTCCATACATTTTCCCACAGAGTCCCCCTTCTTTACTGTCTGTGTTTATCAGGTCCTCTAGTAGCGTGGTCTCCGGGGATGCAGAGTACCCTACTGGCCTCTTTGCGGAGGAAGTGCTTTATAGATTTCATAGAATGTACAGTGCAGAAGGAGGCCATTCGGCTCATCGAGTCTGTACCGGCCCTTGGAAAGAGCACCCTATCCCCATAACCCAGTAACCCCACCCAACACTAAGGGCACTTTTGGACACTAAGGGCAATTTATCATGGCCAATCCACCTAACCTGCAGATCTTTGGACTGTGGGAGGAAACCGGAGCACCCGGAAGGAACCCACGCACACACGGGGAGGACATGCAGACTCCGCACAGACAGTGACCCAAGCCGGAATCGAACCTGGGACCCTGGAGCTGTGAAGCAATTGTGCTATCCACAATGCTACCGTGCTGCCCACTATTTGCAGCTCTCTCATTTCCTGTCCTGTCGGCAGTTCCAACTCCTCCGTCAGTTCGTCCAGTGTCGCTAGTTTGTGCCCCACGTAAAAATCCCTAACTGCCCCCGTCCCGTCTCCATTTCCTGGAGGTGATATCTAGCATGGCTGAGGGGAATTTGTGATTGCCGCAGATGGGAGTCACGGGGGAATCCTAGTCAGTCCAAAGTGCTGCCTTCATTGGGCCCACAGTTTCAGTTTGGCCACGACCATCGGGCTTGATGTGTATTTTCAAAAAAATTTAGAGTACCCAATGTAGCCACCTGAGTTGGCCACTTCCCGACTTAAAATGGAGAACCGCAAAGACTAAAGGGAAATTCAGCCAACACAGGCAAAAACGAGCAAGTGCAGAAATCCTGTGTATTGGAACTTGCAAAAACCAGGCAGCACTGAAACCAGCAGCCATCTGCATAGTAATGAGGGATTCCCAGGCATAATTGATACACTTCAGGTGAATAAGGCCAAGCCAGACTCCTCGGCGCCAGCAGGAGCCAAGACAAAGGAAGGCCAACGGACATTTCGGGACCGCCCAGCGATCAGGGAACAACTCCAGTATTGGAGAAATCGATCCACGTGATCGGAACGTAGTCCAATCACTTGGAACCAGGTACGGGGTCCGCCCCGAAGGGCGGGAAGCCCCCAGGGACTATAAAGTAAAGCCCCCAAGTTCAAATTGGTCTTCTTGGCAGGGTCACTCAGCAGCGCGAAACAACCCTTGACAGTGACCTGCCTGGCTGCCGCAGCAACCAAGTAAGTCTCCAGTCAACGCACGCTACGAGATAGGCGCTCCTAGCTACCAGTCCATACCAGCTTTTGAATCCTGCAGACTCAGAATCGAATGAAAGGCCATTTGTTCCCCTGACCTGGTGGGCCAGTTCCAAAGCTAAGTATAGGCCTTTTAGTGTTAGAGATAGTCTAGTAGGTAGAGTTTTATGCATGAGTAGTGATTGACTGTGTATAATAAACGTGTTTTGATTTGAATCTTACTAATTGGTGTGTCGAGTTATTGATCAGTACTTGAACTTGAACCTCGTGGCGGTATCATAAAGATACCTGGCGACTCTAGAGCAAAGGTTATAGAAACAGAGCAAATTAAGTAAAGATACAACGAGCAACGAATTAAGAGCTAACCAAAGTTAGCAACACCAATTCCTTTTTTCCAATTAAGGGGCAATTTAGTGTGTTCAATCCACCTACCTTGCACATATTTTGGTTGTGGGGGCGAAACCCCCGCAAACACGGGGAGAATGTGCAAACTCCACACGGACAGTGACCCAGAGCCGGGATCGAACCTGGGACCTCGGCGCCGTGAGACTGCAGTGCTAACCACTGCACCACTGTGCTGCCCCGCTTTGTGCTTCAGATTTCCTAACCATTTCCCCACTTAGAAAATAGTCTACGCCAAAATTCCTCCTTCCAAAGTGCATAACCTCCCACTTTTCCACATTGTATTTCATTTGCCACTTCATTGCCCACTCTCCCAGCTTGCCCAAGTCCTTCTGCAGCCCCGTTGCTTCCTCAATACCACCTGTCCCTCTACAGATCTTTGTATCATCTGCAAACTCAGCAACAGTGCCTTCAGTTCCTTCTTCCAGATCATTAATGTACATTGTGAAAAGTTGTGGTCCCAGCACAGACCCCTGAGGCACACCACTAGTCACAGGCTGCCATCCTGAAAAAGACCCCTTTAACCCCACTCTCTGTCTTCTGCCAGCCAATTCTCTATCCATGCCAGGATCTTACCCTTAACACCATGGGCTCTTAATTTATTTAACAGTCTCCTCTGCAGCACCTTGTCAAAGGCCTTCTGGAAATCTAAATAAATCACGTCCACTGGTTCTCCTTTGTCTAACTTCCTTGTTACCTCCTCAAAGAACTCGAACAGATTTGTCAAACATTTTATTTTTAAAATTTAGAGTACCCAATCATTTTTTTCCAATTAAGGGGCAATTTAGCATGGCCAATCCACCTAGCCTGCACATCTTTGGGTTGTGGGGGCGAAACCCACGCAAACACGTGGAGAACGTGCAAACTCCACATGGACAGTGACCCAGAGCCGGGATCGAACCTGAGACCTCGGCGCTGTGAGGCAACAGGGCTATCGCACTGCGCCACCGTGCCGCCCCAGATTTGTCAGACATGCAATCAGTTTGACAAAGCTGTGCTGACTCAGTCCTATTTTACCATGCACTTCCAAGTACTCCACGATCTCATCTTTAATGTTGCCTCCCGGGTGCCAGGGCCAGGGATGTCTCGGATCGTGTCTTCAGGACCCTTAAGGGGGAGGGTGAGCAGCCAGAAGTCGTGGTGCACATTGGTACCAACGACATAGGTAGGAAAAGGGGTGTGGAGGTAATAAACAAGTTTAGGGAGTTAGGCTGGAAGTTGAAAGCCAGGACAGACAGAGTTGTCATCTCTGGTTTGTTGCCGGTGCCACGTGATAGCGAGGCTAGGAATAGGGAGAGAGTGCAGTTGAACACGTGGCTGCAGGAATGGTGCAGGAGGGAGTGCTTCAGGTATTTGGATAATTGGAGCGCATTCTGGGGAAGGTGGGATCTGTACAAGCAGGACGGGTTGCATCTGAACCAGAGGGGCACCAATATCCTGGGAGGGAGGTTTTCTAGTACTCTTCGGGAGGGTTTAAACTAATTTGGCAGGGGAATGGGAACCGGATTTGTAGTCCAGCAACTAAGGTAGCCAATATTCAGGACGCCAAAGCGTGTAATGAGGCAGTGGGGAAGGGAACACTGACAAAGGAGAGTACTTGCAGGCACGGAGATGGGTTGAAGTGTGTATACTTCAACGCAAGAAGCATCAGGAATAAGGTGGGTGAACTTAAGGCATGGATCGGTACTTGGGACTACGATGTGGTGGCCATCACGGAAACTTGGATAGAAGAGGGGCAGAAATGGTTGTTGGAGATTCCTGGTTATAGATGTTTCAATAAGATTAGGGAGGGTGGTAAAAGAGGTGGGAGGGGGTGGCATTATTAATTAGAGATAGTATAACAGCTGCAGAAAGGCAGTTCGAGGAGTATCACCCTATTGAGGTAGTATGAGTTGAAGTCAGAAATAGGAAAGGAGCAGTCACCTTGTTAGGAGTTTTATATAGGCCCCCCAATAGTAGCAGAGATGTGGAGGAACAGATTGGGAAACAGATTTTGGAAAGGTGCAGAAGTCATAGGGTAGTAGTCATGGGCGACTTTAACTTCCCAAATATTGAGTGGAAACTCTTTAGATCAAATAGTTTGGATGGGGTGGTGTTTGTGCAGTGTGTCCAGGAAGCTTTTCTAACACAGTATGTAGATTGTCCGACCAGAGGAGGGGCAATATTGGATTTAGTACTGGGTAATGAGCCAGGGCAAGTGATAGATTTGTTAGTGGGGGAGCATTTTGGAGATAGTGACCACAATTCTGTGACTTTCACTTCAGTAATGGAGAGGGATAGGTACGTGCAACAGGGCAAGGTTTACAATTGGGGGAAGGGTAAATACGATGTTGTCAGACAAGAATTGAAGTGCATAAGTTGGGAACATAGGCTGTCAGGGAAGGACACAAGTTAATGTGGAACTTGTTCAAGGAACAGGTGCTACGTGTCCTTGATATGTATGCCCCTGTCAGGCAGGGAAGAGATGGTCGAGTGAGGGAACCATGGTTGACAAGAGAGGTTGAATGTCTTGTTAAGAGGAAAAAGGTGACTTATGTAAGGCTGAGGAAACAAGGTTCAGACAGGGCATTGGAGGGATACAAGATAGCCAGGAGGGAACTGAAGAAAGGGATTAGGAGAGCTAAGAGAGGGCCTGAACAATCTTTGGCGGGTAGGATCAAGGAAAACCCCAAGGCCTTTTACACATATGTGAGAAATATGAGAATGACTAGAGCGAGGGTAGGTCCGATCAAGGACAGAAGCGGGAGATTGTGTATTGAGTCTGAAGAGATAGGAGAGGTCTTGAACGAGTACTTTTCTTCTGTATTTACAAATGAGAGGGGCGATATTGTTGGAGAGGACAGTGTGAAACAGATTGGTAAGCTCGAGGAAATACTTGTTAGGAAGGAAAATGTGTTGGGCATTTTGAAAAACTTGAGGATAGACAAGTCCCCCGGGCCTGACGGGATATATCCAAGGATTCTATGGGAAGCAAGAGATGAAATTGCAGAGCCGTTGGCAATGATCTTTTCGTCCTCACTGTCAACAGGGGTGGTACCAGGGGATTGGAGAGTGGCGAATGTCGTGCCCCTGTTCAAAAAAGGGACTAGGGATAACCCTGGGAATTACAGGCCAGTTAGTCTTACTTCGGTGGTAAGCAAAGTAATGGAAAGGGTACTGAAGGATAGGATTTCTGAGCATCTGGAAAGACACTGCTTGATTAGGGCTAGTCAGCACGGATTTGTGAGGGGTAGGTCTTGCCTTACAAATCTTATTGAATTCTTTGAGGAGGTGACCAAGCATGTGGATGAAGGTAATGCAGTGGATGTAGTGTACATAGATTTTAGTAAGGCATTTGATAAAGTTCCCCATGGTAGGCTTATGCAGAAAGTAAGGAGGCATGGGATAGTGGGAAATTTGGCCAGTTGGATAACGAACTGGCTAACCGATAGAAGTCAGAGAGTGGTGGTGGATGGCAAATATTCAGCCTGGATCCCAGTTACCAGTGGCGTACCGCAGGGATCAGTTCTGGATCCTCTGCTGTTTGTGATTTTCATTAATGACTTGGATGAGGGAGTTGAAGGGTGGGTCAGTAAATTTGCAGACGATACGAAGATTGGTGGAGTTGTGGATAGTAAGGAGGGCTGTTGTCGGCTGCAAAGAGACATAGATAGGATGCAGAGCTGGGCTGAGAAGTGGCAGATGGAGTTTAACCCTGAAAAGTGTGAGGTTGTCCATTTTGGAAGGACAAATATGAATGCGGAATACAGGGTTAACGGTAGAGTTCTTGGCAATGTGGAGGAGCAGAGAGATCTTGGGGTCTATGTTCATACATCTTTGAAAGTTGCCACTCAAGTGGATAGAGCTGTGAAGAAGGCCTATGGTGTGCTCACGTTCATTAACAGAGGGATTGAATTTAAGAGCCGTGAGGTGATGATGCAGCTGTACAAAACTTTGGTAAGGCCACATTTGGAGTACTGTGCACAGTTCTGGTCGCCTCATTTTAGGAAGGATGTGGAAGCTTTGGAAAAGGTGCAAAGAAGATTTACCAGGGTGTTGCCTGGAATGGAGAGTAGGTCTTACGAGGAAAGGTTGAGGGTGCTAGGCCTTTTCTCATTAGAGCGGAGAAGGATGAGGGGCGACTTGATAGAGGTTTATAAGATGATCAGGGGAATAGATAGAGTAGACAGTCAGAGACTTTTCCCCCGGGTGGAACAAACCATTACAAGGGGACATAAATTTAAGGTGAAAGGTGGAAGATATAGGAGGGATATCAGAGGTAGGTTCTTTACCCAGAGAGTAGTGGGGGCATGGAATGCACTGCATGTGGAAGTAGTTGAGTCGGAAACATTAGGGACCTTCAAGCTGCTATTGGATAGGTACATGGATTACGGTAAAATGATATAGTGTAGATTTATGTGTTCTCAAGGGCAGCACGGTAGCATTGTGGATAGCACAATTGCTTCACAGCTCTAGGGTCCCAGGTTCGATTCCGGCTTGGGTCACTGTCTGTGCGGAGTCTGCACGTCCTCCCCGTGTGTGCGTGGGTTTCCTCCGGGTGCTCCAGTTTCCTCCCACAGTCCAAAGATGTGCGGGTTAGGTGAATTGGCCGATGATAAATTGCCCTTAATGTCCAAATTGCCCTTGGTGTTGGGTGGAGGTGTTGAGTTTGGGTAGGGTGCTCTTTCCAAGAGCCGGTGCAGACTCAAAGGGCCGAATGGCCTCCTTCTGCACTGTAAATTCAATGATAATCTATGATTAATCTAGGACAAAGGTTCGGCACAACATCGTGGGCCGAAGGGCCTGTTCTGTGCTGTATTTTCTATGTTCTATGTTAATAACAGACTCTAAAATCTTACCAATGACTGAAGTCAGGCTAACCGGCCTATAATTTCCCGTCTTCTGTCTCCCTCCCTTCTTAAACAGTGGTGTTACATTAGCCACTTGCCTGTCCTCAGGGATCCTTCCTGCCTCCAGTGATTCCTGAAAGATCACCACCAAATCCAAACCTCCGAAGAATCTCAAACAAGTCCTGCCACTCCACCCGGCCAAAGATCTTCTCCGCATTCATTGATATGATCACCTCCAGCATCCTACTCCTAACCACATTCACCAACCTCCTGATATTACTGGTCAAATGTCACGCCTTTAAAAACCCTGTCTGATCCTCCGGGGCCACCTCTGGCACACACTCCACCAATCGCCTCGCCAACAGCTTGGCCAATACTTTCACATCCATGTTTAATAATGAGATGGGGACAGCACGGTGGTGCAGTGGTTAGCACTGCTATCTCACAGCACCAAGGTCCCAGGTTCGATCCCGGCTCTGGGTCACGGTTCCTGTGGGATTTGTACATTCTCCCCGTGTTTGCGTGGGTTTCGCCCCCACAACCCAAAGATGTGCAGGGTAGGTGGATTGGCCACGCTAAATTGCCCCTTAATTGGAAGAAATGAATTGGATACTCTAAATTTAAAAAAATAAATAAATAATGAGATGGGCCTGCAGGACCCACACTCCACCGAATCTTTATCCTTCTTCAGATCAAAGAAATAGAGGCCTGTGTCAGTGTGGTCAGCATTTCCCCCTTCGCTAATGCTTCGTTAAATTTACTCAAAAATGAGATGCCAACTCTGCCAAAAACGACTATAAAATTCAACCGGGAAACCACCTGGCCCCAATTGCATTGACCCCACACACTCCATTATCTCCAGCAGTCCCAGTGGTGTCTCCAATGCCTTTTGCTTCTCCTCTTCCACCTCTGGGAACACTAACTCGCCTAAAAATCGCCCCATTTCTGTATCCTCCCTCCTCGGGTCAGATCTGCACAACCCCTGGGAGAAGGCCTTAAATGCCTCATTGATTTTCACCAGAGCCTTCTTCAGAGTACTCAGTTCTTTTTTATTCTAATTAAGGGGCAATTTAACATGGCCAACCCACCTATCCTGCACACCTTTGGGTTGTGGGGGTGAGCCAGAACAGAGCAGCCAACCACCAGACAGGATACGACCACTATAAAGCCAGAGGTCACCAGTTTTCCCGCTCTCTCGGGACCCAGCCTCTGAGACAGTCAGAGCTCGTGAGCTAGCCAGTGCCTACACCATGTGGTAGCTAAGTTAGTCTGGTCAGGCTAGTGTCAGGTCTCCAGTTGAGTCAGCATAGTGTCGACCCATAGTTGAACATGTATAATAGTTTGGATGTTGAATACAATCGTGTTGCATTATTTCAAGTGTTGGAGGTCTGTCTCTCGCTACACTGCATCAAGTGCAGTTCACCTCGACCCAGCCTACCCATCACATCATGGTACCAGCTGAGTGATGCTGAAAATTTGACGGACCTACCTTGAGTGAATCAGCGCTGACCAGCAAACAGCCATCGGTGACATGGAAAACGTCCGCCCTCCTCCGCAGCTCCGCATCGCCGGCAACCTCGGTGCAAATTGGAGGATCTTCAAACAAAAGTTCCAACTCTATCTCGAAGCCACCGATCTTGAGTCCGCATCGGATGCCAGGAAAATCGCACTATTCCTCTTCACAGCCGGGGACCACGCCGTCCACATCTACAACTCCCTCACATTCGCTGAAGGCGACGACAAGACAAAATTTAAAACAGTCCTACTGAAGTTCGACAGCCACTGCGACATTGAGGTGGATGAGAGCTTTGAACGGTACGTTTTCCAGCAGAGGCTTCAGGGTAAGGATGAACCTTTTCAATCCTTTCTGACCCATCTCCGCATCCTTGCGCAGTCATGTAACTATGACTCGACCACTGATTCCATAATCCGGGATCAGATCGTTTTCGGGGTCCACTCCGATTCCCTTCGCCAGCAGCTCCTGAAAGTCAAGCAGCTCGCCCTCACCATCGCCATCGAAACGTGCGTTCTCCACGAACATGCTAACAATCGGTACTCCCACATCAGGGCGGCAGAAACGGCAAAGCTAACCTCCCACGAGGCGGAACGGTGCAGCCATCGCACAAATGCAGGGCATAAGTATCGAGGAGAGTGGCCGTTTCGCGCGCTTTTCCCGGGCCCCTGCGCATGTGCGCCACGACCGAGGGGACGGCGAGACCGACAACCAGACTGCGCAGGTGCGTACGTTATTCGACCGCACTGCGCATGCGCGATGGCGCACGGAACGCGCTGACGTTGGCATCATGACGTGTCCGAATTGTGGCTCCGCCCATTTAAAGCGGCAATTTCCGGCAAAATCACGACTGTGTCTACAGTGTGACAAGCTTGGCCACCACGCAGCCCTTTGCAGATCTGCGCCACTGCCCAGCATCCAGCGATCCCAGCCGCGGTGCAGAAACGTCCGTTCAATACAGCAGGCCATGCCAGACTCCGACCCCGACAGCCCAACAGATCCTGATGCTGCGTGCCTCAAATCTCCATACCGGGTGGCATCATTACGAATCATGCGCTGCCTTTCTCCAAGACTGCGACGCACCTCCCGATCCTCAGCGTGGATCCCGACGAGGAGTGGTGTGCTGTCCTCACAGTCAACAAGGCTCGCATCCGGTTCAAACTGGACACTGGCGCATCGACGAACCTCATCTCCAAATCCGATCTCGACACCATCCGCGTTAGACCAAGCTTTCTTCCACCGGCCTGCCAGCTTCTTGACTACAATGGCAACGCCATAGCTGCCAGTGGCTCATGCCAACTCGGAGTTTCCAATAAGTCATTCAAAGCGACACTGCGATTTGAGATTGTGGAACCTGACAGAGCATCCCTGCTCGGTGCTCGGGCCTGCAAACTCCTGAACTTGGTTCAGCGAGTCCACACCATGTCATCCTCACAGGCGACGGCCTCACCTGATGCGAACTTCCAGGCTGAAATTGCTGACATCAGCACGCAGTACCACAGCGTGTTCGACGGAATGGCCACACTCCCATCCCGATACAAAATCCTGCTCAGACTGAATGCCACCCCTGTGATCCATGCACCCCTCAAGGACCGCCTCAAGCATCAGTTACAGGACCTCCAGGACCCAGGGCATCATATCAAAGGTCACAGAACCCACGGACTGGGTCAGCTCCATGGTTTGCGTCAAGAAGCCGTCAGGGGAGCTTCGAATCTGCATCAACCTCAAGGATTTAAACCGCAACATCATGAGGGAACATTACCCGATACCAAAACGTGAAGAGTTGACCAGTGAGATGGCTCATGCCAAACTCTTTACGAAGCTGGACGCCTCCAAGGGGTTCTGGCAAATACAGCTGGATGCATCCAGTCGCAAGCTGTGCACGTTCAACACCCCGTTCACTCGCTATTGCTACAACCGGATGCCTTTTGGCATCATCTCTGCCTCAGAGGTATTTCACCGCATCATGGAACAGATGATGGAGGGTACCGAGGGGGTGCGCGTATATGTTGACGATGTCATAATCTGGTCCACAACTCCTCAAGAACACATCGATCGCCTCAAGCAGGTATTCCACAGAATCCATGAGCATGGCCTCCAACTCAACAGAGCCAAGTGCTCGTTCGGTCAAGCAGAAATCAAATTCCTTGGTGACCGCATTTCGCAGCAAGGCGTGCGGCCAGATGCTGACAAGGTCTCGGCGATCAACGCCATGAAGACCCCAGAGGACAAGAAGGCGGTCCTCCGCTTTCTAGGGATGGTCAACTTCCTCGGGAAGTTCATTCCCAACATGTCAGCACACACCACGGCTCTCCGCCATCTCGTCAAAAAGTCGACGGAATTCCAGTGGCTGCCCGCTCATGAGAACGAATGGCGTGAGCTCAGGGCAAAACTCACCACCGTCCCGGTTCTGGCATTCTTCGACCCTACCAAAGAGACCAAAATATCCACTGACGCGAGCCAGGACGGCATTGGGGCGGTGCTCCTCCAACGGGATGACTCCTCCTCATGGGCCCCAGTTGCGTATGCCTCCAGAGCCATGACGTCTGTCATGTTGGGTGTTCCGATGCACAAATAATCCAACACGGCTGTAGATGGTACAACTCTGTTTTATTGTCTTAAACATTGACAACTACTAACTGCTGGCTTGGGTATGTGCTTCACCAGCTAACCTGTGGACCCAGCCCTATCACTGTCTTAGTGAGGCACTCAGCACATGGTCTATGTCTGAGTGGCGCGCTGTAAGCTCTGTGCTCCGAGCTATCTCCTGGTAGAATGAGCAGGAACTGTGGTGTTCCCTGTTTTATAGTGCATGTGCTCTCACTGGTGATTGGCTGCGATGTTATGTGTGTGCTGGTTGGTCCAACTACCTGTCCATCAGTGTGTGTGTGATTGCACCATGATATGCTGATGTGGATATCATGACAACGCCCACTGAACAACGGTACGCTCAGATCGAGAAGGAATGCCTGGGCCTCCTAACGGGAACTGACAAATTTCACGACTATGTGTATGACCTCCCAAAATTCACGGTTGAGACGGATCACAGGCCACTAGTCCACATAATCCAGAAGGATTTGAATGACATGACGCCTCGGTTACAACGAATCCTTCTCAAGCTATGCCGCTATGACTTTGAACTTGTCTACACGCCAGGCAAAGAACTCATTGTTGCAGATGCCCTTTCCAGGTCTATCGCCACACCGTGTGAACAAACTGACTTTGTCTGCCAAATCAATGCGCAGGTGCAATTGTGTGCCTCCAACCTTCCGGCCACTGATGAGAGGGTCATCTAAATTCGTGAGGAAAAGGCCAAGGATCCTCTGCTACAGCGTGTGATGCAGCACCTCACGAATGGCTGGCAGAAGGGACAGTGTCCCCAGCTTTACAACGTTAGGGACGACCTGACGGTGGTGGACGGCATCCTCATGAAGCTCGATAGGATTGTGATTCCGCAGAGCATGCGAGCTATGGTGCTCAGCCAACTCCATGAGGGTCACCTGGGGGTCGAGAAATGTCGATGCAGAGCTCGAGAGGCAGTCTATTGGACGGGCATCAGCCAGGACGTTGCCAACACGGTCCTCAACTGCCCCACATGTCAGAAATTTCAGCCAGCTCAACCCAAAGAAACTCTGCAGCAACTGGTGCAGCACCATGGATAGTGACCTCCCCATGGTCCAAAGTCAGTGTCGACCTTTTCCATGCCAAGGGGCGTGACTATGTCCTCCTGGTCGACTACTTCTCCAATTACCCTGAAGTGGTGAAACTGTCTGACCTCACGTCGAAGGCGGTGATTAAAGCTTGCAAAGAAACGTTTGCCAGGCATGGGATACCGCTCACGGTGACGAGTGACAACGGTCCCTGTTTTTACAGCCAGGAATGGTCTGATTTTGCCCGCCTATACAACTTTTGTCATGTAGCCTCCAGCCCCCACTACCCGCAGTCAAACGGGAAGGCCGAAAAAGGGGTCCATATTGTCAAGAGATTACTATGCAAGGCTGCAGACTCAGACTCCGACTTCAACCTGGCGCTGCTGGCATACAGAGCATCCCCGCTGTCCACTGGGTTGTCTCCCGCGCAGATGCTCATGAATCGCACTCTGCAAACCACGGTTCCAGCCATCCATGTTCCAGACCTTGACCACCTCATGGTCATACAAAAGATGCAGCAGTCTCGGGCCCAACAGAAATCAGCATACGACGCTCATGCCACGGATCTCCCCGAGCTGATCCCAACTGATCGTGTTCGTGTGCAGTTGCCTGACGGCGGCTGGTCCGCCACAGCTGTGGTGGTCAAGCAAGTGGCCCCGAGATCGGTCTTCGTCCGCATGGCTGATGGCTCCTTCCTACGACGCAACAGACGCCCGCCACCTAACCATGATGTCCCCCCTCACACAATGCTTCCTCCGGACGTGCCCTAACACGAGGCCACCGATCAGCAATCCTGCCGACCTCTGTGACCACCGCATTGGCGGCAGTCCCGCCTAGCCAAGTGCAGGCGGCTCCTGATCCACCCTTGAGGCGGTCAACCAGAATTCGTCGCCCGCCGCAGAGACTAAACTTATAGACTGAACTTTTGCACAACTGTGTTACCTTATCATTTTGACCTCTGTAAATATAGTTGTTACCATTTCATCTGCCCTATATCTGCACTAGCGACACCTTCCTGTGTACATAAGGTCATTTTAGCACAGACTGTATATAGTCAAGTACATATACACATCCACACGCACAAGCACCTTAATATTTATTATCTCAACACACACAATATAGAAAAAAAAAAAGGGGGAGATGTCATACTGTACATCTATGTATACAATGGAGCGCAGATAGGCAGTGATTGACACACAGGATGACCAGAAAGCACACCGAACAGAGCAGCCAATCACCAGACAGGACACGACCACTATATAGCCAGAGGGCACCAGTTTTCCCGCTCTCTCGGGACCCAGCCTCTGAGACGGTCAGAGCTCGTGAGCTAGCCAGTGCCTACACCATGTGGTAGCTAAGTTAGTCTGGTCAGGCTAGTGTCAGGTCTCCAGTCAAGTCAGTATAGTGTCGACCCATAGTTGAACATGTATAATAGTATGGATGTTGAATAAAATCGTGTTGCATTATTTCAAGTGTTGGAGGTCTGTCTCTCGCTACACTGCATCAAGTGCAGTTCACCTCGAACCAGCCTACCCAACACATCACACACTAATTAAGCCCACACCTCCACCTTATCCCCGTAACCCAGTAACCCCCGCTAACCTTTTTTTGGACACAAAGAGCAATTTAGCATGGCCAATCCACTTAACCTGCACATCTCTGGACTGTGGGAGGAAACCGGAGCACCCGGAGGAAACC
The DNA here is from genome assembly GCF_047496885.1 of Scyliorhinus torazame. Taxonomy (NCBI): domain Eukaryota; kingdom Metazoa; phylum Chordata; class Chondrichthyes; order Carcharhiniformes; family Scyliorhinidae; genus Scyliorhinus; species Scyliorhinus torazame. Next base: position 13,027,536 of record NC_092735.1, on the reverse strand, counting down.
CACAGAGACACAGGGAGAACGTTTAAACTCCACACAGACTGTGGCCCTGCCGGGAATCGAACCTGGGACCCTGGAGCTGTGAAGCAACTGTGCTAACCACTGTGCTACCGTGCAGCCCACTTTTCACTCTTCTGAGGAAATAGTGGACAAGCAATGCTTGTATCCTTTGGAGGTTAGAAGTGAAAGAGGAAACTTGTTTGTAACATTTCAAGGGGTCTTGACAGCGTGGATGTTGAAAGGATGTTTCCTCTTGTGGGTGAATCTAGAACAAGGGGTTACTGTTTAAAAATTAAGCGCACCATTTAAATGTTTTCTCTCAAAGTGTTTTCGAATCTGGTTTTTACAAATTCTATGAATAATTATTATTATTATTTCTGTGGGGCAGCACGGCAGCATTGTGGATAGCACAGTTGGTTCACAGCTCCAGGGTCCTAGGTTCGATTCCCGCTTGGGTCACTGTCTGTGCGGAGTCTGCACGTTCTCCCCGTGTCTGCGTGGGTTTCCTCCGGGTGCTCCGGTTTCCTCCCACAGTCCAAAGATGTGCAGGTTAGGTGGATTGGCCATGCTAAATTGCCCTTAGTGTCCAAAATTGCCCTTAGTGTTGGGTGGGGTTACTGGGTTATGGGGATAGGGTGGAGGTGTGGGCTTGGGTAGGGTGCTCTTTCCAAGAGCCGGTGCAGACTCGATGGGCCGAATGGCCTCCTTCTGCACTGTAAATTCTATGAATTATCTTTATTGTCACAAGGAGGCTTACATTAACACTGCATTGAAGTTACTGTGAAAATCCCCCAGTCGCCACATTCCGGCGCCTGTTCGGGTACACTGAGGGAGAATTCAGAATGTCCAGTTCACCTAACAAGCATCTCTTTCGGGACTTGTGGGAGAAAACCGGAGCACCCGGACGAAACCCACGCAGACACGGGGAGAATGTGCAGACTCCTCACAGACGGTGACTCAAGCCGGGAATCGAACCTGGGACCCTGGCCCGATTAAAGTATATTGTGGAGAAAAATGATTGAGTACAGAGGAAGTAAATGCCCATCAGGGTGAAAGGAAGGAAACTGGAATGTAAAGCTCCCTGGATGACGAAAGATATGGAGGATAAATGAAGAGAGAAAAAATTAACCATGAACCAATGTCAGGTTTCTGCTCACTCCTTTGAATACTGGCAACACTGCAAGATGGTGACATCTGTTGGAAAGAAGCAGAATTGCAGCTTATCACGACCCGAAGGTTCACATGGTCAAGGTAATGCAGAAATCACCAACCATCCTGCCCCCTCATCTCAATAATTGTGGTCATCCTCCCAATACGAGGCACATTGCTTTTTAAAAAAATTTAGAATACCTAATTCATTTTTTTCCAATTAAGGGGCAATTTAGCGTGGCCAATCCACCTGACCTGCACATCTTTAGATTGTGGGAGCGAAACCCACGCAGACACGGGCAGTATGTGCAAACACCACATGGACAGTGACCCAGGGCCGGGATCGAACATGGGACCTCGGCGCCGTGAGGCTGCAGTGCTAACCATTGCGCCACTATGCTGCCCCCATTGCTGACTGATCGTTCAGCAGGGGGCCCAGGTGTGTGCTCGAGTTACAGTTAGCCTGCCTAAAGGTGGCACGGTGGCACAGTGGTTAGCACTGCTGCCTCACAGCACCAGGGATCGGGTTGAATTCCACCTTCGGGTGACTGTCTGTGTGGAGTCTGCACGTTCTCCTCGTGTCTTCGTGGGTTTTTCTCCGGGTGCTCCGGTTTCTTCTCACAGTCCAAAGATGTGCAGGTGGGGTGGGTTGGCCGTGCTAAATTGCCCCTTAGTGTCCAGGGATGTATGTGTAGGTTAGGTTCAAGGGTTATTGGGACAGGGCAGGTGTGAGGATTTGGGTGGAGCGCTCTTTCAGATTGTCGGCGTGGACTTGATGGGCCGAATGGCCTCCTTCTGCACTGTAGGGATTCTATGATTCAGTGATATTCCTGAAAGGTGAGGCCAATATGGGCGAAGCATGGTAGCACAGTGGGTAGCACGATTGCTTCACAGCTCCAGGGTCCCAGGTTCGATACCCGGCTTGGGTCACTGTCTGTGCGGAGTCTGCACATCCTCCCCGTGTCTGCGTGGGTTTCCTCCTGGTGCTCCGGTTTCCTCCCACAAGCCCTGAAAGATGTGGACATTCTGAATTCTCCCTCTAAGTATCCGAACAGGCGCCGGAATGTGGTGACCAGGGGATTTTCACAGTATGGAGTGTTGCAGTGTTAATATAAGCCTATTTGTGACAATAAAAATTATTATTATTATTATTAAGAAATCCAGAACTCCTGGGGAGACAGGAGATGGAAATTAAGATATAAATAAAAAAATAACTTATGGCAAGTGTCAAGTTGAAAATACAATTGAGAATCAAGCTGGATGTCGAAGGTTCAGAGGAATGGTGAAGAAACAGATAAGAGTGGGACTGTGCCGCTGAGGACTCGGGTTCGAATCCCGGCTCTGGGTCACTGTCCGTGTGGAGTTTGCACATTCTCCCCATGTGCAGGGTAGATGGATTGACCTCGCTAAATTGCCCCTTAATTGGAAAAAAGAAAAATAATTGGCCTCTCTAAATTTTTTTTAAAAGAAACAAATTAGAGAAACAAAAGAGAGCAGGAAAAGATCCTGGCAGCTAACGAAAAGGGAATCCCAAAGTCATCTGTAGGCATATAAATAGTTAGAATTATAGAATCCCTACTGTGTAGAAGGAGGCCATTCAGCCCATTGAGCCTGCACTGACCCTCTGAAAGAGCTCGCCACCTCGGTCTACATCTGCAGAAGAAGCGAAAAATGGTGCAAGAATCGCCGGGTCCGTGATGGACAGCTGCAACCCAACGTACACTTACACCCCCCCACACAGGCACCGATCATGCCGGAAAAGATGGCGCCGGTTGTGCTGGATCCCATACCCGTCCACCCCTACCCCACAGACCATACCCTGGCCACCCACCACTATTCCCCCCAGTCCTGGCAGAACCCCCCCCCCCCCCAGCCAGCGGCACAACTGTCGGTGAAGTGTGGCGGCGCTGGGCACTGTCCGTACACTCTCTCTCTCTGCAGCCGCCGCGCCGGGCTCATGACTGTTGAGGCCACACGTGGACCAGGACGTTGGGAACTCGGTCTATTGGACGCGGAGCATTGCAGGTGGGCCCGATAATGAGATGCGAACGCGGTTTCCGTCCTAACTGCCGACTGAATCTGCAGGTTAACCTGAAGAGAATCTTCAGCAAGGTCTCCCAAGTCCCTTTGTTCTTCTGATTTCCTCAGTAGTTCCCCATTTAAAAAATAGACTATGCCTCCATTCCTCCTTCCAAACTGCACAACCTCACACTTTTCCACATTATATTCCATCTGCCACTTCTTTGCGCACCCTCCCAGCCTGTCCAAGTCCTTCCCATCAGGGTCTTTTTACCTTTGCGATTCCTCAACTCTACCTACAAAGATTCTATGCCTTCTGATCCTATATTGTTCCTTGCTATCGATTTAACTTTGTTACTTACTAACAATGCAACCGCCCCTTTTGTCCATCTGCCTGTCCTTTTGATCGGACACATATCCTTGGATATTTAGATCCCAGCCCTGATCACCTTGCAGCCACATCTCTGTGATGCCCACCAACATTGTACCGGCCAATTTCAAAAGCTCATTTACCTTGTTCCGTATACTGCGCACATTTAGGTACAACACCCTCAGCCCGGCATTGACCACTTGCCTTCTCACACTTGTCACCTTTTTTGCTCTGCCTGAGGGTGATGTTGTTCTCTTACTTATGTTCTCTATTTCCCCTTTAGTTATGACACCTTCTCAGCTACCGGTCTGGTTCCAGCACAACCACCACTTCCAGCTCCTTTCCCTCAACCGGTCTCATGATTACATTTAATAACCTCCTAGTATTTGAGAATAGCTGCCTTCTTTTCACGAACCCCATCTGGTCCCCCCTATCACCTTTGGGAGGCACCCCTCCAACCTAGCCACCAGAACCTTCGCCAATATCTTTGCATCAACATTCAGGAGCGATATAGACCTCTATCGGGTCCTTATTTTTAACAACAAGGAGGTTGAGGCCTGTCCCAATGTTTGTGGCAGCACCCCCTTCCCCTTCGCCTCCTCAAACATCCCCACCATCAGCGGCGCCAATTTATCCTTAACTTTCTTGTAATACGGGGCTTCCGGTGGCGTGGGCGAGCAGGGCGGCCGCAACAACAAGAGCTCCCGCCGGTGGCCGCGATTCGCGGCGATTTCGGAGAAATGCCCGAGTCCTCACGCACTCCCCGACGATCGTCGGCCTTTGGGGCCGCCACAAGCAGCCAGCGGGGCCGGTTTAAAAACCGGCGAAGAACCCCGCGCGGGTGTCGGGCGGCGGGGGCTGAGGCGCCCGGCCCGGCGCGGCAGGTCAGAGCAGCGGGGGCGGAGCTACGAGGACGTCGAGGCGGCAGGCCCGAGGCCAGGGCACTATGTAGGGAGGGTGCTCCATGTGGTATGGCTCCCACCTAGGAAGAAGAAAGAAGGTTGAAGCCTGGTCCCCAGGTGAATGCAGAGGAGAAAGAAAGAAGTTTTTTTTTCTCTCTCCCCCTTTTTTTTTTCAAAAAAAGAATGTCAGATTGATGAAGGGCAGGAGGGTGAAGGGGGAGAGAGGAGAAAGGAAAGAAGATAAAAAACAATAAGCCGCTAAAGGATGCGAAGAGCAGCTTCGAAGAAAGGAGGAAACGCAGGTTCGCCGCCGAAGGAGCAAAAGTGTTGACAGGATGGCGGAAGCCGAGCTGCAAGGCGGGGCCGCACTACTTACGGTGGAGAAGATGACCGAGGTGATGGCGGTGGAGATGGAAAAACAGTTTGTGAGGCACATGGAGGCCCTGAGGAAAGAGACGGCGGTCGTGTTGAGGTCATTGGTGGAGGAGCCAATCGGCCCGATCAGGGTGGAGGTGGCAAAGGCATCGGCCGAGGTGAGAGTGCAGGGCGAGAAGATGACGGAGGTGGAGGAGGCCGTGACACGACACAGCGACCAGGTCAACTCGATGGGGGACGAGCTGCGGAGGGTGGTCTCCAAGGCCAACGCAATACTTCACTAAGAAGTTGGCGGAGCTGATGGGGGAGGGTGAGAGCCCCACCCTGTACGAGCTAGACTGAGCTCACCGGTCATTAAGGCCGAAGCCCAAAGTGAACGAGCCGCCAAGGGCAGTAATTATCTGCTTCCATAAGTTTTGCATGAAGGAGAAGGTATTAAGCTGGTCGAAGCAGGAGCGTGAGGTGCTGTGGAATGGTACTGTGGTTCGGATCTACCAGGACTTGACGGTGGAGTTGGCAAAAAGACGAGCGGCGTTTGGGCGAGTGAAGGCGGCTTTGTACAAGAAGGGGGTGCGATTTGGTGTGGTGTACCCGGCGAAGTTGAGAGTAACATATAACGCCAAAGACTTTTATTTTGAGACAGCGGAGGCGGCTGAGGCGTTCGTGAGGGCAGAAGGCTCGGGACAGACGTGAAGAGCGGAACTGGAAGAGAGACTGTGGACTGTGAGCGGCTGGAAAATGTACAAATGTTACAACTTTCTTTTTACTGATTTGTATTGAAATGTACTTCTCTTTGCATTGTTACAGAGTTCAAGTTAATGGCGTTCTGTGTTGCGACGGTTAAATGTTATGTTAGTGAATTGTAGGGGTTGGATTGTTGGGTTTGTTTTGGTGTTTCTTTCTCTGGGACTGGGTGGAAGGGGGCGAGAGGTCTTGGCGGGGGGGAGCCACCCGCGCTAGCTAACGAGAGTCAGTTAGTGAACGGGGGTGAGGTGAGAGGAGGACTGCGGACGTTGGAGCCTGGATAGCAGGCTTCAATGGGCCTACGAGGCGAGCAAGAGGGGGTGGAGGGATGGACGTTGGGGGATGTTTTTGTAGGGGGGGAAGGGGTTCAATGTTAACAATGGACAGGGGCGGGTCAGGCTTATGGGGCAGGGCCCGGTGGTATGGTGATGGTGGATAAGAAAGGTGGGGGGGAGTGAGAGACCCCCAGTAAGGATAGTCACGTGGAACGTGAGAGGGCTAGGAGGTCCGGTCAAGAGGTCAAGGGTGCTTGCACATCTTAAAAGTTTGAAAGCCGATGTAGCAATGCTGCAGGAGACTCACTTGAGGGTGAAGGACCAGGTGAGACTTAAAAAGGGCTGGGTTAGCCAAGTGTTTCACTCCGGATTTGATGGAAGGGCTCGAGGGGTAGCGGTGCTGGTCAGCAAAAGGGTACGCTTCCAGATGGAGAAGGTGGTGGCAGATCAGGGGGATAGATATGTGATTGTGGCAGGGGCGCTGGAGGGGAGATTAGTGGCGCTGTTAAGTGTATACGGTCCCAATTGGGACGATGTGGGATTCGCGAGGAAGGTGTTTGGGGCTATTCCCGACTTGGACATGCATGAGCTGATTGTGGGGGGATGGGACTGGAACTTGGTGCAGGAGCCAAGGTTGGACAGATCTCGGCCGCGCTCGCTGGTCCCATCGGGGGGGGGCGAAGGCGCTGGCTGGGCTAATGGTGGAAATGGGAGGAGTGGACCCTTGGAGGTTCCTGCACCCAAGGGAACGGGAGTACTCGTTTTTCTCAGCGGTCCATAAGGTATACTCGCGGATCGACTTTTTTGTGGTGGGGAAGGCTTTGCTGGCTGGAGTCAAGGGGTCGGAATACTCTGCAATTGCAGTGTCAGATCACGCTCCACATTGGGTGGATATGGTGCTAGAGAAGGGGGCAGCGCAGAGACCGGGGTGTAAACTGGATGTGGGGCTTTTGGGAACCAAGTATTCTGTGAGAAAATTGAAAAGGTAATTAAGGAATATGTAAGTTTCAATTGTACGGGTGAGGTGTCGAAGGCAGTCATCTGGGAGGCTCTAAAGGCGGTGGTGAGAGGTGAGGTAATTTTGTTTAAGGCCAGGGTGGATAAAGACGAGAGGTTGGAGTGGCAGAGGGTAATAGATGAGATGTTGGAGGTAGATAGGAGGTATGCAGAGGATGGGGACCCGGCAAAGCTGGAAAACAGGAAGGAACTACAGGCGACCTTCGACCGAATGTCCACCAGGAAGGCGCTGTGCCCACTGAGACGAGCAAGGGGTGCAGTTTATGAACATGGAGATATGTTAGCAGGTCAGCTCTGGAGGGAGGCAGCGGCAAGGGAAATTCTTCAGGTGAAGGATAGGGCAGGGAAGTTGGTGGTGGCCCCAGTGCTGATTAACAAGGTTTTTGAGGAGTTTTATGAGAGGTTGTACAAGTCAGAGCCACCCGGGGGAGACCGTGAGATGCAGGAATTTCTCGATGGGTTGGAGTACCCGAGGCTAGGGGAGGGGGACAGGGCTACATTAGAAGAAGTGGTAGTGGAGCAGGAGATAAAGGATGCGATTGGGAGGATGCAGTCGGGGAAGGAGGCAGGGCCGGATGGGTTTCCGGTGGAATATTATAAAAAATTTAAGGATAGGTTGGTACCCCTGATGGTGGGGATGTTTGAGGAGGCGATGGGGAAGGGGGTGTTGCCGCAAACCTTGCGGCAGTCATCGATTTCCCTGTTGCTAAAAAAAGATAAGGATCCGACGGATTGTGGGTCGTATCGGCCCATATCACTTCTGAATGTGGACGTAAAAGTGTTGGCGAAGGTCCTGGCGGGTAGGGAGTGCCTCCCGAAGGTGATAGGGGAGGATCAGACGGGGTTCGTGAAAGGGAGGCAGCTGTTTTCGAACATTAGGAGGGTTTTGAACGTTGTTATGGCACCAGCGGAAAGAAAGGAAACAGAGGTAGTTGTGGCATTGGACGCCGAGAAGGCGTTTGATCGGGTAGAATGGGGGTACCTGATGGCAGTGCTGGAGCGGTTTGGGATTGGACGAAGGTTTGTGAACTGGGTAAAGCTATTATATAAGGATCCGAAGGCGAGTGTCCGCACAAATGATATCAGTTCGAGATACTTTTCTCTCCACCGTGGGACGAGACAGGGATGTCCTATGTTCCCCCTGCTGTTTGCACTTGTGATTGAGCCGTTGGCCATCGCATTGAGAAGTTCGGGAGCATGGAAAGGAATAGTGCGGGGGGGATAGAGCATAGGGTGTCCTTATATGCCGATGACTTGCTGCTGTATGTGTCGGAACCGAGTGCGTCGATAGGAGGAATATTCGAGCTACTGCGGGTATTTGGGTCTTTCTCGGGGTACAAGCTGAGCCTGGACAAGAGTGAGTACTTTGTGGTGTCTCGGCTGGGGGTGGGGGCAGGGGTGGGGGGGCTGCCATTCCGTAGAGCAGGGACTCATTTTAGGTATCTGGGGGTGCAGGTTGCCCGGGAGTGGGGGAGGCTTCGCAGGTACAACATCACTAGTTTGGTGGGGAGAGTGAAAGCCGATCTGGCAAGGTGGGATGGCCTTCCTCTGTCACTGGCAGGTCGGGTACAGGCGATTAAAATGAATGTGTTGCCGCGATTCCTGTTTATTTTTCAATGCCTACCGATTTTCCTGCCAAAGTCTTTTTTCAGGGAGATTGAGGGAAGGATTATCTCATTCATATGGGGAGGGAAGGTGGCCAGAGTGAGAAAGGTGCTGCTACAGAGGGGAAGGCAGGCAGGGGGTTTGGGTCTCCCGAACCTGTTGTACTACTACTGGGCGGCGAATGTGGAGAAGGTGCGGAGCTGGGTCAGAGGGGTGGATTCTCAGTGGGTCAGAATGGAGGAGAGTTTGTGCAGGGGGTCGGGGCTGAAGGCACTTGCAACAGCGCCGCTCCCGATAGCTCCGGGGAAATATTCAGGGAGTCCGGTAATAATAGCTTCATTGAAAATCTGGAGGCAGTTTCGCCAACACTTCGGGTTGGGTTTAGGGTCAAGGGAAATGCCGATTCGGGGGAACCATAGATTTGAGCCAGGGAGGTGGGATGGAAGTTTTCGGAAATGGGAAGAGAAGGGGATTAAGACGCTAAAAGATTTGTTTCTTCGGGGTCGGTTTGCAGGATTGAGGGAGCTGGAAGCGAAGCATGGGCTAGAGCAGGGAGAAGTGTTTAGGTACATGCAGGTTCGGGATTTTGCCAGGAAGGAGATACAGAGCTTCCCAGAGGAACCGGCCTCCACATTGCTAGAGGAGGTGTTGACGACAAGGGGACTGGAGAAGGGGGCAGTGTCAGCGGTGTACGGAGCTATTTTGGAAGAGGATAAGGCACCACTGGAAGGGATCAAAGCAAAGTGGGAGGAAGAGCTGGGAGAGGTTATAGAGGATGGGGACTGGTGTGAGGTGCTCCGGAGAGTGAATGCCTCCACCTCATGTGCGAGGTTGGAGCTGATACAGCTGAAAGTGGTGTATAGAGCGCACCTCACGAGGGCGAGGATGAGACAATTTTTTGAAGGAGTAGAGGATGTGTGTGAGCGTTGCGGTGGGGGGGGGGGGGGGGGGCGGGGGGCCGCGAATCACCTTCATATGTTTTGGGCCTGTCCAAAGCTAGGGGAGCACTGGAAGAAGGTGTTTAGGGTAATTTCCAAGGTGGTGCGTGTGAAACTGGACCCGGGTCCCCAGGAGGCCATATTCGGGGTGTCGGACCAGCCAGGGTTGGAAACGGGAGCGTAGGCAGATGTTGTAGCCTTCGCCTCGTTGATCGCCCGAAGGCGGATCCTGCTGTGATGGAGAGCAGCCTCTCCACCCTGTGCCCTGGCGTGGCGGGGGGACCTGTTTGAAAATGTGAAAAAGGAGGAGAATAAAAATATTTTTAAAAATAAAAAACAATTCTTGTAATACTCCACTGGGAACCCATCCGGTCCTACAACCTTTTCCAATTGCATCCCCCCAATAACCTCCTTTACCTCCCGACCCATCCCAGCCTCTCTAGTGTGGCCCTGTCTTCCTCCTCCAACCTCGAATACTCCAATCCGTCCAGGAACTCCCGCATCCCCTAATCCTCCCCCGGAGGCTCCGACCTGAACAGATTTTTATAAAACTCCTCAAACACCTTGTTGGGAGACATTTTCTGATACTGGACAATTATATAAATTATAAGTGGCTCTGTAACTACATTTTTGCTCCTATATTACTTTTGAATAGTTCTGTTGAGACAAAAGGTACTCATTGGCTTAGATGCATGTGGATAGAGGCAATCGGTCAGAATAGTGTATACACAATTCTTGTTAATATCAGAAAGGACGCAGAATGGCTGTTAGCTAAGATAGCAGTACTAAAGACACAAAATGGCTGAACTGGCCAGATTCCTGAACAATAAGTTACAAACTGTGTAAACTACCTCATGAGAACCAGGCGTGGGTATTTATAGGGAGTGTTTCTACAGCTTCACAAACCAAGGAGCACAATGTATCCTTAATAGCTCAAGGTCCCCAGCTGCAGACAAGACATATCCTTGTTAGTCTGGAGTGACTTTTGCATGAAGTTAGGAGCTGGTGAGACAACACCCACTTTAACCATATATGTTTTTAACTGGGATGCTAAGAAAATTGATTGACCACAGCTGTTCTCTTTATATATTAACGATCTAGATGACGGGACTGGGGGCATTCTGGCTAAGTTTGCCGATGATACAAAGATAGGTGGAGGGGCAGGTAGTATGGAGGATGTGGGGAGGCTGCAGAAAGATTTTGACAGTTTCGGAGAGTGGTCCAAGAAATGGCTGATGTAATTCAACGTGGGCAAGTGCGAGGTCTTGCACTTTGGAAAAAAGAATAGAGGCATGGACTATTTTCTAAACGGTGACAAAATTCATAATGCTGAAGTGCAAAGGGACTTGGGAGTCCTAGTCCAGGATTCTCTAAAGGTAAACTTGCAGGTTGAGTGCGTAATTAAGAAAGCAAATGCAATGTTGTCATTCATCTCAAGAGGCTTGGAATATAAAAGCAGGGATGTACTTCTGAAGCTTTATAAAGCATTAGTTAGGCCCCATTTAGAATACTGTGAGCAATTTTGGGCCCCACACCTCAGGAAGGACATACTGGCACTGGAGCGGGTCCAGCGGAGATTCACACGGATGATCCCAGGAATGGTAGGCCTAACATACGATGAACGTCTGAGGATCCTGGGATTATATTCATTGGAGTTTAGGAGGTTGAGGGGAGATCTAATAGAAACTTACAAGATAATGAATGGCTTAGATAGGGTGGATGTAGGGAAGTTGTTTCCATGAGCAGGGGAGACTAGGACCCGGGGGCACAGCCTTAGAATAAAAGGGAGTCACTTTAGAACAGAGATGAGGAGAAATTTCTTCAGCCAGAGAGTGGTGGGTCTGTGGAATTCATTGCCACAGAGGGCGGTGGAGGCCGGGACATTGAGTGTCTTTAAGACAGAAGTTGATAAATTCTTGATTTCTCGAGGAATTAAGGGCTATGGAGAGAGAGCGGGTAAATGGAGTTGAAATCAGCCATGATTGAATGGTGGAGTGGACTCGATGGGCCGAATGGCCTTACTTCCGCTCCTATGTCTTATGGTCTTATGGACTGCATGAAATGAATTGTGATGCGAATATAGTTGATTGATTGTATGTAAATGAGAATGCAACAAATTCCGCCCCTGTTTTCCAGCGAAAACAGCGCGGGAGCAGAGAGAGCCGGGACAGCGAAAACAGCGCCGGAGGAGAGAGCCGGGAGATTTAAAAAGCGCGGGAGGAGAGAGCCGGGACAGCGAAAACAGCACGGGAGCAGAGAGAGCCGGGACAACGGAAACAGCGCCGGAGGAGAGAGCCGGGAGATTTAAAAAGCGCACAAAAGGTGTGGCAGGAGTGCCTTTAGTCACGGAGTGCTGATTGGAACAGAGTGCATCTGAGTTTAGGGAGAGACTGAGTGCTGATTGGAACAGAGTGCATCTGAGTTTAGGGAGAGACTGAGTGCTGATTGGAACAGAGTGCATCTGAGTTTAGGGAGAGACTGAGTGCTGATTGGAACAGAGTGCATCTGAGTTTAGGTGAGTGACTGAATGCTGATTGGAACAGACTGCATCTGAGTTTAGGTGAGTGACTGAGTTCGGGTGAGTGGCGAGAGAGGGCTGTGTTTTTGTTGGTGTTCGGGTTTATCCTTGAGGTTCTATAAAGAAAATTTTTAAAAATATTTAAATTAATTAACTAGTTGAATATGGCTGGACAGGTGATGTGCTGTTGCTGTATGATGATGGAACTGGTGGATCCCCTTGAGACCATCAGTGACCACATCTGCAGCAAGTGTTGGCTGCTCGAGGAACTTCGGCTCAGAATTGATGAGCTGGAGACCGAGCTGCACACACTGCGGCACATCAGGGAGGGGGAACATCACCTGGACGCTTTGTTTCAGGAGGCAGTCACACCCGGTAGAATAAGTACTGTTAATTCGGTCAGTGGTCAGGGACAGAGTGGTGTGACTGCAAGGGAGGCAGGTAGGGGGATCCTGAGTTTAGGAGTTGAGGACCCTCAGCCCTTGACCTTGTCCAACAGGTAGGAGGTACTTGCTCCCTGTGTGGATGAGGAAGAGGGCTGTAGGGAGGATGCGTTGACTGACCACTGCACCGTGGTACAGGAAGCCATTCAAGAGGGGGAACAAAAAGACAAGTGGTAGTTGTAGGGGATTCTATAATTAGGGGGATTGATGGCATCCTTTGTAAGCCAGATCGAGAGTCCCGCATGGTATGTTGCCTGCCCGGTGCCAGGGTGAGGGACATCTCTGATCGGCTTGAAAGGATTTTGGAGAGGGAGGGGGAGGATCCAGTTGTTGTGGTCCACGTTGGGACTAACAACATAGGTAAGACTAGGAAAGAGGGCCTGTTTGGGGATTATCAAACACTAGGGGCTAAATTAAAGAGCAGGTCCTCCAGGGTTATAATCTCTGGATTACTACCCGAGCCACGTGCCAATTGGCACAGGGTTGAGAAAATTAGAGAAGTTAACACGTGGCTAAAGGAGTGGTGCGGGAAAGAGGGATTCCATTTCATGGGGCATTGGCATCAGTACTGGGGCAGGAGGGACCTGTACCGTTGGGACGGTCTTCACCAGAACCATTCTGGGACCAGTGTTCTAGCGAATAGGATAAATAGGTTTGTCACAAGGACTTTAAACTAGCAAGTTGGGGGGAAGGGAAGTGTAAAACTCTGGACAGTATAATGGTTAATGGAGATCAAGGCAGCAGGTTACGTGACAGGTTATTATGTAGAGATATGGGTTCAAAGACAAGGAAAATTAGGAGAAAGGGTAAGAGGAAAAATAAATTGCGAAAAGTTACTGATCAAGGTGTTAGGATTCATAACAAAGACATAAAAAACAGCATAAGTGTACTTTACCTGAATGCTCGTAGTATACGAAATAAAGGTAAATGAGTTGATGGCGCAAATCATCGTGAATGACTTATTGAGTTGATGGCGCAAATCATCGTGAATGATTTAGTGGCCATTACTGAAACATGGTTAAAAGATGGTCACGACTGGGAGTTAAATATCCAAGGGTATCAGACTATACGAAAGGATAGAATGGACGGTAAGGGCGGTGGTGTAGCTTTGTTGTTTAAGGATGGCATCCGGGCAATAGCAAGGGATGATATTGGTGCTATGGAGGACAAGGTTGAATCAATTTGGGTGGAAATCAGGAATAGTAAGGCAAAAAGGTCACTGATAGAAGTAGTCTATAGGCCACCAAATAGTAACAGGATGGTAGGGCAGGCAATAAGCAAAGAAATAATGGATTCATGTAGAAATGGTACAGCGGTTATCATGGGAGATTTTAATCTGCATATCGATTGATTTAACCAGGTTGGTAAAGGCAGCCTTGAAGAGGAGTTTATAGAATGTGCCCGGGATAATTTCCTGGAACAGTATGTAATGGAACCTACAAGGGAACAAGCGGTCCTAGATCTGGTCCTGTGTAATGAGGCAGGATTGATTAATGATCTCATAGTTCGGGATCCTCTTGGAAGGAGCGACCACAATATGGTGGAATTTAAAATACAGTTTGAGGATGACAAGGTAAAATCAAACACTAGTGTTTTGTGCTTAAACAAAGGCGATTACAATGGGATGAGAGAAGAACTAGCTAAGGTAGGTTGGGAGCAAAGACTTCATGGTGAAGCAGTTGAGGAACAGTGGAGAACCGTCCGAGCGATCTTTCACAGTGTTCAGAAAAGGTTCATACCGACAAAAAAGAAAGACGGTAGAAAGGGGAAAAATCGACCGTGGATATCTAAGGAGGTGAGGGAGAGTATCAAATTGAAGGAAAAAACATACAAAGTGGCAAAAATTAGTGGGAGACTAGAGGACTGGGAAGTCTTTAGGGGACAACAGAAAGCTACTAAAAAAGCCATAAAGAAGAGTAAGGTAGACTATGAAAGTAAACTGGCTCAGAACATAAAAGCAGATAGTAAAAGCTTCTACAAATATATAAGACAAAAAAGAATGGCTAAGGTAAATATTGGTCCTTTGGAAGATGAGAAGGGAGATTTAATAATAGGAGACGGGGAAATGGCTGAGGAGCTGAACAGGTTTTTTGGGTCAGTCTTCACAGTGGAGGACACAAATAACATGCCAGTGACTGATGGAAATAAGGATATGATAGGTGAGGACCTTGAGATGATTGTAATCACTAAGGAGGCAGTATTGGGCAAGCTAATGAGGCTAAAGGTAGACAAGTCTCCTGGCCCTGATGGGATGCATCCCAGAGTGTTAAAAGAGATGGCTAGGGAAATTGTAAACGCACTAGTGATAATTTATCAAAATTCACTAGACTCTGGGGTGGTCCCAGAGGATTGGAAAGTAGCAAACGTGACACCACTGTTTAAAAAAGGTCGGCAGAAAGCGGGTAATTATAGGCTGGTAAGCTTAACTTCGGTTGTATGGAAAATGCTGGAATCTAGCATTAAGGAGGAAATAGCGGGGCACCTGGAGGGAAATTGTCCCATTGGGCAGACACAGCATGGGTTCACAAAGGGTAGGTCGTGTCTGACTAATTTGGTAGAATTTTTTGAGGACGTTACCAGTGCAGTAGATAACGGGGAGCCAATGGATGTGGTATATCTGGATTTCCAGAAAGCTTTTGACAAGGTGCCACACAAAAGGTTGCTGCATAAACTAAAGATGCATGGCATTGAGGGTAAAGTGGTAGCATGGGTCGAGGATTGGTTAACTAACAGAAAGCAGAGAGTGGGGATAAATGGGTGTTTCTCTGGTTGGCAACCTGTAACTAGTGGGGTCCCTCAAGGATCAGTGTTGGGCCCGCAGTTGTTCACAATTTACATAGACGATTTGGAGTTGGGGACCAAGTGCAATGTGTCAAAGTTTGCAGACGACACTAAGATGAGTGGTAAAGCAAAAAGGGCAGAGGATACCGGAAGTCTGCAGAAGGATTTGGATAGGTTAGGTGAATGGGCTCGGGTCTGGCAGATGGAATTCAATGTTGCCAAGTGTGAGGCTATCCATTTTGGGAGGAATAACAGCAGAATGGATTATTATTTAAATGGTAAAATGTTAAAACGTGCTGCTGTGCAGAGGGACCTGGATGTGCTGGTGCACGAGTCGCAAAAAGTTGGTGTGCAGGTGCAACAGGTGATTAAGAAGGTTAATCGTGTTTTGTCTTTCATTGCTGGAGGGATGGAGTTCAAGACTAGTGAGGTTAGGCTGCAATTGTATAGGGTGTTGGTGAGGCCACATCTGGAGTATTGTGTTCAGTTTTGGTCTCCTTACCTGAGAAAGGACATATTGGCACTGGAGGGAGTGCAGATGAGATTCACTAGGTTGATCCCAGAGTTGAGGGGATTAGATTATGACGAGAGGTTGAGTAGACTGGGACTGTACTCATTGGAGTTTAGAAGGATGCGGGGGGATCTTATTGAGACATATAAAATTATGAAGGGAGTAGATAGGATAGATGCGGGCAGGTTGTTTCCACTAGTCGGGGAAAGCAGAACTAGGGGGCATAGCCTCAAAATAAGGGGAAGTAGATTTAGAACGGAGTGTAGGAGGTGCTTCTTCACCCAAAGGGTTGTGAATCACTGGAATTCCTTGCCCAGTGAAGCAGTTGAGGCTCCTTCTTTAAACGTTTTTAAGAAAAAGATAGATGCCTTTCTAAAGAATAAAGGGATTCGGGGATATGGTGTAAGGGCCGGAGAGTGGAGCTGAGTCCACAAAGATCAGCCATGATCTCATTAAATGGCGGAGCAGGCTCGAGGGGCCAGATGGCCTACTCCTGTTCATAGTTCTTATGTTCTATACTTCCTCGGACCCGCTCGCTCACCTCCTTGTCCGCCAACAGCCCCACCTCCAAGCGTCACAACGGGCGCTGGTCCCTCTCCTCCCCCATCTCCAAGTCCACCCAATGCGGGGCGTGGTCCGAAATTGCTATTGCCGAATACTCGGTATCCTCTACTCTCGCTATCAGCGCCCTACTCAAAACGAAAAAGTCAATTCGAGAATAAGCCTTATGGACGTGTGAGAAGAATGAAAATTCCCTAGCCCCCGGCCTTGCAAATCTCCAAGGGTCCACCCCTCCCATTTGGTCCATAAATCCCCTCAGCACTCTAGCCACCGCCGGCTTCCTACCAGTCCTAGACCTGGAGCGATCCAGTGCAGGATCCAACACCGTGTTAAAGTCTCCCCCCATTATCAGGCCCCCCACTTCCAAGTCTGGGATCCAACCCGACATGCGCCGCATAAAACTAGCATCGTCCCAGTTCGGAGCATACACATTGACCAGTACCACCCTCTCTCCCTGCAACTTACCACTTACCATTATGTACCTACCGCCATTATCTGCCACAATGCTCGACGCCTCGAATAACACCTTCTTTCCCACCAAGATCGCCACCCCTTGATTTTTGGCATCTAGCCCCGAGTGAAACACCTGACCTACCCACTCTTTCCTCAATCTTACCTGGTCTGCCACCTTCAGGTGTGTCTCCTGGAGCATAACCACATCCGCCTTGAGCCCCTTCAGGTGTGCGAACACGCGGGCCCGCTTAACCGGCCCATTCAGTCCCCTTACATTCCAGGTTATCAGCCGGATCAGGGGGCTACCCACCCCCCTCCCCCGCCGACTAGCCATGACCCCTCCTCGGCCAGCCACGCGCCCGCACCCCACCCCCGGCCCATTCCCCACAGCGGCATACCCCCGTCTCGACCCACCCCACTCGCTCCAGGTGTGTGCTTGACCAACAGTTGGCCCACCATGGTGGCACTGTGGTTAGCACTGCTGCCTCACTGCACCAGAGATCTGGGTTTGATTCCGGCCCCGGGTGACTGTGTGGAGTTTGCGCTTCCTCCCCGTGTCGGCGTGGGTTTCCTCCGGGTGCTCCGGTTTCCACCCACAGTCCAAAGATGTGCAGGTTAGGTGGATTGGCCAAACTAAATTGCCCCTTAGTGTCTAAAATGTTAGGTGGGGTTACTGGATTACGGGGATAGGGTAGAGGAGTGGACTTCAGTAGGATGCTCTCCCCAAGGGTTGGTGCAGACTCGATGGACCGAATGACTTCCTTCTGCACTGGAAATTCTATGATTGTATGAATAGCAACTCTGTTATGAGTGCTGGAGAAAGAATGTTGCAGTTTTATTGCAACAGTAAGGAGCATTTCTGACATTGTGATGAGCGTCAGTGGCCTTACGTTAATAAGTTCATAAGATATAGGAGCTGAATTAGGCCATTCAGCCCATCAGGTCTGCTCCGCCATTCTATCTGCTACCTACAATGTTACAGGCCAAGAGCTGGATTGCAAAATCAGCCGGAGCATCTCCTCCCTAGAACACATGACCGAGGAGCGGGAGTCGGCAATGTAGCCTCCCGAGCCTAAACACCCTCAATGTGATCATGGCTGATCCCAGCCTGGCCTCAACTCCACCGTCCTGCCCGTTCTCCATAACCCTTCAACCCATTGCCAATTAAAAATCTGTCTAACTCCTCCTTAAACTTACTCACTGTCCCAGCATGCATCGCACTCTGGGGTAGCAAATTCTACAGTTTCACAACCCTTTGGGAGAAGTAGTTTCTCCTCAAAACTGGTGACCTGTACAACTTCCTGCGATTAGAGAAGATAAAGTATGAGTTAAAGGGCTCTTCAGGGGGGCTTGAGGAAAGGTGAGGGATGTTTCCAAATATTGACTGGAAACGCTATAGTTTGAGTACTTTAGATGGGTCAGTTTTTGTCCAATGTGTGCAGGAGGGTTTCCTGACACAGTATGTAGATAGGCCAACAAGAGGCGAGGCCACATTGGATTTGGTACTGGGTAATGAACCAGGCCAGGTGTTAGATTTAAAGGTAGGTGAGCACTTTGGTGATAGTGACCACAATTCCATTACGTTTACTTTAGCGATGGAAAGGGATAGGTATATACCGCAGGGAAAGAGTTATAGCTGGGGGAAAGGCAATTATGATGCGATTAGGCAAGATTTAGGATGCATAGGATGGGGAAGGAAACTGCAGGGGATGGGAACAATTGAAATGTGGAGCTTGTTCAAGGAACAGTTACTGCGTGTCCTTGATAAGTATGTACCTGTCAGGCAGGGTGGAAGTGGTCGAGCAAGGGAACCGTGGTTTACTAAAGTAGTTGAATCACTTGCCAAGAGGAAGAAGGAGGCTTATGTAAAGATGAGACGTGAAGCTTCAGTTAGGGCACTTGAGAGTTACAAGTTAGCCAGGAAGGACCTAAAGAGAGAGCTAAGAAGAGCCAGGAGGGGACATGAGAAGTCCTCGGCAGGTAGGATCAAGGAAAACCCTAAACCTTTCTATGGGTATGTCAGGAATAAAAGAATGACTAGGGTAAGAGTAGGGCCAGTCAAGGACAGTAGTGGGAAGTTGTGTATCGAGTCCGAGGAGATAGGAGAGGCGCTAAATGAATATTTTTCGTCAGTATTCACACAGGAGAAAGACAATGTTGTCAAGGAGTATACTGAGATACAGGCTAATAGACTAGAAGGGCTTGGGGTTCATAAGGAGGAGGTGTTAGCAATTCTGGAAAGTGTGAAAATAGATAAGTCCCCTGGGCCAGATGGGATTTATCCTCGGATTGTCTGGGAAGCTAGGGCGGAGATTGCAGAGCCTTTGGCTTTGATCTTAATGTCGTCATTGTCTACAGGAATAGTGCCAGAAGACTGGAGGATAGCAAATGTTCCCTTGTTCAGAAAGGGGAGTAGAGACAACCCCGGTAACTATAGACCAGTGAGCCTTACTTCTGTTGTGGGCAAAGTCTTGGAAAGGATTGTAAGAGATAGGATTTATAATCATCTAGAAAGGAATAATTTGTGTAGGGATAGTCAACACGGTTTTGTGAAGCGTAGGTCGTGCCTCACAAACCTTATTGAGTTCTTTGAGAAGGTGACCAAACAGATGGACACGGGTAAAGCAGTTGATGTGGTGGATATGGATTTCAGTAAAGCGTTTGATAAGGGTCCCCACGGTAGGCTATCACAGAAAATACGGAGGCATGGGATTGAGGGTGATTTAGTAGTTTGGATCAGAAATTGGCTAGCTGGAAGAAGACAGAGGGTGGTGGTTGATGGGAAGTTCAGTTACTAGTGGTGTACCACAACGATCTGTTTGTTATTTTTATAAATGACCTGGAGGAGGGCATAGAAGGGTGGGTGAGTAGATTTGCGCATGACACTAAAGTCGGTGGAGTTGTGGACTGTGCGGAAGGATGTTGCAGGCTACAGAGGGACATAGATAAGCTGCAGAGCTGGGCTGAGAGGTGGCAAATGGAGTTTAATGCAGAAAAGTGTGAGGTGATTCATTTTGGAAGGAGTAGCAGGAATACAGTATACTGGGCTAATGGTAAGATTCTTGGTAGTGTGGATGAGCAGAGAGATCTTGGTGTCCATGTACATAGATCCCTGAAAGTTGCCACCCAGGTTGATAGGGTTGTTCAGAAGGCGTATGGTGTGTTAGCTTTTATTGGTAGAGGGATTGAGTTTCGGAGCCATGAGGTCATGTTGCAGCTGTACGAAACTCTGATGCGGCCGCATTTGGAGTATTGCGTGCAGTTCTGGTCGCCGCATTATAGGAAGGATGTGGAAGCATTGGAAAGGGTGCAGAGGAGATTTACCAGGATGTTGCCTGGTATGGAGGGAAGATCTTATGAGGAAAGGCTGAGGGACTTGAGGCTGTTTTCGTTGGAGAGAAGAAGGTTAAGAGGTGACTTAATAGAGGCATACAAAATGATCAGAGGATTGGATAGGGTGGACAGTGAGAGCCTTTTTCCTCGGATGGTGATGTCTAGCACGAGGGGACATAGCTTTAAATTGAGGGGAGATAGATATAGGACAGATGTCAGAGGTAGGTTCTTTACTCAGAGAGTAGTAAGGGCATGGAACGCCCTGCCTGCAACAGTAGTGGACTCGCCAACATTAGGGGCATTTAAATGGTCATTGCAAAAACATATGGATGATAAGGGAATAATGTAGATGGGCTTTAGATTGGTTTCACAGGTCGACGCAACATCGAGGGCCGAAGGGCCTGTACTGCGCTATAATGTTCTATTGCTCTATTGTTTGTGACCGTGTTTGAGGGGCTGTTTGTCGCTGGGGGGGGGGGCTGATAAAGAGGAAATACCTGTACAGACTGTCTCGTTGATTGTTGGGAAGTATGTTTCCTGGGGTGTTTATTCACTGTAACCTGCTTTGATACAGGTTTGTAATCAAATACATGTTTAAAAAAAGAGTTTGGGGTATTTCAGGCTTCACCATGGGACAAGGCAGGGGTGCCTACTCTCCCCATTGCTTTTTGCCTTGGTGATAGAGCCACAGGCAATGGCGCTTAAAGCTTCAAGGATTTGGAAAGGGATGATGCACATCTTTGGACTGTGGGAGGAAACCGGAGCACCCGGAGGAAACCCACGCACACACGGGGAGGATGTGCAGACTCCGCACAGACAGTGACCCAAGCCGGAATTGAACCTGGGACCCTGGAGCTGTGAAGCAATTGTGCTATCCAGAATGCTACCGTGCTGCCCTTTCCTTCTTAAACATTTACATTGTCATGTTTGTTTTATACATTGGAGTGTTAATGACCCGGCCCGAGGGGGGTTTACACTGTTACCCGCCCCTCGGTGTACATTTGCTGGAAAGACCTTACACAGTGGTCTTTCCCCATTGCGCCTTGGCGGCAGCTGCCCCAAGCTTGAGTGCATCCCTCAGCACGTAGTCCTGGACCTTGGAATGTGCCAGTCTGCAACACTCGGTCGAGGACAATTCTTTCCACTGGAAGATCAGCAAGTTTCGCGCAGACCAAAGAGCGTCTTTCACCGAGTTGATGACCTTCCAGCAGCAGTTGATATTCGTCTCGGTGTGGGTCCCTGGAAACAGTCCGTAGAGCACAGAGTCCTGTGTCACAGATCTGTTCGGGATAAACCTTGACAAATACCACTGCATCTCTCTCCAGACCTTCTTTGCAAAGGCACATTCCACAAGGAGGTGGGTGACCGTCTCATTTCCCCCATAGCCACTCCGAGGGCAGCGTGCATTGGCGCAGAGCCTTCGGGTGTGCATGAAGAATCTGACAGGGAGGGCCCTTCTCACCACCAGCCAAGCTAGGTCTTGGTGCTTGTTTGAAAGTTCTGGTGATGAGGCGTTCTGCCAGATGACTCTGGCAGTCTGCTGAGGGAACCATCCAACGTCCTCCACGGTCTCCTTTTCCCTGAGGGCCTCGAGGACATTACGTGCTGACCACTGCTTCATTGCCTTGTGGTCAAAGGTGTTTTTCTTCAAAAACTTTTCCACGAAGGACAGGTGGTACGGTACGGTCCAACTACTTGGAGCGTTCCGCGGCAATGAGGCCAGGCCCATCCTTCGTAACACCGGGGACAGGTAGAACCTCAGTATGTAGTGACACTTGGTGTTTGCATACCGGGGGTCCACGCACAGCTTGATGCAGCTGGACACAAAGGTGGCCAACAGGATGAGGGAGGCATTGGGTACATTTCGCCCTCCCTTCTCCAGAGGTTTGTACATGGTGTCCCTTCGGACATGGTCCATCTTGGATCTCCAGATGAATTTGAAGATGGCCCGGGTGACTGCTGCGGTGTAGGGTTGGGTTATGGGCCAGACCTGCGCCACGTACAGTAGCACCGAGAGTACCTCACACCTGATGACCAGGGTTTTGCCCGCAATGGAGAGGGAGCGTTGCTCACACCAGCCCAGTTTCTGCCTTGCCTTTGCTATGCGCTCCTCCCAGTTTTTGGTGCACGCCCCAGCAGCTCCGAACCATATCCCCAGCACCTTCAGGTAATCTGACCTGACAGTGAAGGGGACAAAGGACCGGTCGGCCCAGTTCCCAAAGCACATGGCCTCGCTCTTGCCGCGGTTTACCTTGGCTCCCGAGGCCAGTTCAAACTGGTCGCAGGCGGTCAAGAGCCTGCGTACAGACGCGGGATCCGAGCAGAAGACGGCAACGTCGTCCATGTACAGGGAGGCCTTGACTTGCACGCCTCCACTGCCTGGGATCGTCACTCCCCTTATACCCGGATCCTTCCTGATGGACTCGGCAAAAGGTCCTATGCAGCACACAAAAAGGGCCGAGGAGAGAGGGCAGCCCTGCCTGACTCCGGATTTGATCTGGAACTTTTCTGATTCCCACCCATTGATTGAGACTGCGCTATAGATGTTTGTGTAGAGCAGTTTGATCCAATTGCGAATTCCCTCCCCAAACCCCATTTTGGAGAGCACATCCATCATGTAGGTGTGCGATATTCTGTCAAAAGCCTTCTCCTGGTCAAGGCTGATGAGGCAGGTGTCCACCCTCCTGTCCTGCACGTAGGCGATCGTATCCCTGAGTAGCGCGAGGCTATCAGAGATCTTCCTGCCGGGTACAGCACAGGTCTGGTCAGGGTGGATCACCGACTCCAGAGCAGACCTGGCCCGATTTGCGATGACCTTGGCTAGAATTTTGTAATCCACATTCAACAGTGAAATGGGTCGCCAATTTCGAATTTCTTCCCTTTCCCCCTTCTGCTTGTAGATGAGGGTGATGATGCCTTTCCTCATGGACTCTGACATGCTGCCTTCCAGAAGCATACTCTTGTACACTTCCAGCAGGTCCGTGCCCATCCAGTCCCACAGAGCCGAATACAACTCGACCGGTAAGCTGTCGCTTCCAGGAATTTTACTCGTCTCGAAGGACTTGACGGCCTTTGTCAGCTCATCCAGAGTTAGTGGTTTGTCCAGGTTTTCCAGCTCGCTGTCGCCTATGACCTCCGTGATAGTCGACAGGAAGGTCTGGGAAACAGTGCTATCTGTTGGCTTCAGGTCATACAGTCCGGCATAAAAGGATTTGCTGATCCTCAGGATGTCAGACTGCGATGACTTTACAGAGCCATCTTCTTCCTTCAGGCTGCTGATCACAGAGGTCTCTCTGTGCACCTTTTGGAAGAAGAAGCGTGAGCACTTTTCATCCTGCTCCACGGAGCGGACTCTGGAACGGAAGATAACCTTGGAGGCCTCCGAGGTGTAGAGCGAGGCTTGCTGGCTCTTCACCTCTTGGAGATCCTCCTTGACATCCACCCCCATCGACAGCAGCTGGAGCAAATTCTGCATACTTTTCTGGAGCCTGGACATGACCCCTCGTCTCTCTCTCACCTTTTGAACGCCCTTGAGGATGAAAAACCTCTTGATATTCCCCTTGATTGCTTCCCACCAGAGATGTGGGGCCTCAAAGAGGGGTTTCACGGTTCTCCAACCTTTGTAATCCCTCCTGAGTTCCTCAAGGTTCTCAGGGGTCAGCAGTTTTACATTTAGCTTCCATGTCCCCCTGCCTACCCCCTAGTTTTCCTGCAGGTGGCAGTTGGCCAGTAGGAGGCAGTGGTCAGAGAAGAACACTGGCTTAACGATGGTGGACCTGATCGTGAAAGCTCGGGACACAAAGAAGAAATCTATCCTGGAGCGGACGGACCCGTCTGGCCGTGACCATGTGTATCTACGCTGCGCTCCGTCTGCAGGGTTGCTGCAGACGTCGAGCAGCTTGGCGTCTTTTACCGTTTCCATCAGGAGTCTGGACGTAGCGTCTAGTTTGCTGTCGGCTCTGCCGGATCGTCCAGCCGCATCGATGATGCAGTTGAAGTCACCACCCAGGATGACCGGCTTGGAGGTGGCCAACAGCAGTGGGAGTTGCTGAAGGACTGCCAGCCGCTCACTTTTTACGGCCGGGACGTACACATTAATAAGTCTGAGAGGGGTGTTTTTGTATTTCACATCTGCTACGAGGAGGCGCCCGCCCGCCACCTCCTTAACGTCGGAGATGGTGAAGTTGCCTCCCCGCAGCAGAATACCCAGGCCGGAGGAGCGGCAGTCGTTTCCTCCTGACCAGATGGATGGCCCGTGGGACCACCAGCTCGACCAGCGCCTGTAGTTGCTGAGGTGCGGAATTCCGCACTCCTGCAGGAACAGTAGGTCAGCTTTCACATTTGCTAAATAGTTGAGTGTGGCTACACACCGCGAAGTATCTTTGATGCTTCGCACATTTATGGATGCAATTTTAAACCCCATTATAAAAAGGTAGATTTACCAGTCTCAAGAGTCCAGTGTCTATACAGTTGGCTGTTCCAGCTGTTGAATGTTCCCCAGCATGCCGGTGGTGCTCGCAAACTTTAGCACAGTTGCAGGGCTGAGAAAACTGCTCTGGTCCGCACTGGCCCCGTGAACTTGATGCAGATGTATTGGGGGTTGGTGTAGCCCTGGGGTTCGTTGTGGCAGTCAGTAGGTGTTGGGGTTGCAGGCCGGTCTTCGCCTGGGTTGTTGCTGCTTGTTACTTTCGGGGGTTGGTCTGTGACCTTGTTTTCGATGTCCGGCGTTTGGTGGCCAGAGCTCTTTATTTTTTGTCCCATCCTCTTCCATTGAGTGTTCCTCGTCAGATGAGGCTGGGGTTGGGTTGTCAGGGTGAGCTGGGGCCTCCTCTTTTTGAAGGGGGCCCTTCTGTTGTTTTTCCGCATTCTGTGCTGTGGTGTCTTTGTCGGTGGAGGGTGTATGGACCTCCTCTCTGGTCGCCTTTTTAACTCCGCTGCTGATGATCTGTGCATATGTCGCCCCGCGTTTCGGGCAGGCCCTGTAAAGATGGCCGGCCTCCCCACACAGGTTGCAGCACTTGTCTTCTTTGCAGTCCTTAGTCATGTGTCCCTCCTGCCTGCAGTTTTTGCAGAAGGTCACAATGCAGTTTGCGGCAACATGCAGCGTTTTGCCACAGGTGTGGCATACTCGTGGCTGTCCCACGTAGTAGAGGTAGCCACGATTTCCTCCAATGGCGAAACTGGAGGGGGGATGCAGGATGGTTCCGTTGCCGTCTGTTCTCAGAGTCACCTTGATCTGGTGCTCACTTGTCCAGGTGCCGAAGGTGTCCTTCACTTGCACGCTGTCACTTTTCAGCTCGACGTACCTGGCGAGGAACGTGGGCACATCAGACACGGGGACGTGGGGGTTGTACGTGTGCAGTGTAACAACCCGGTTTTGCTGCGACGGTAGCGTAAACAGAGGCTCCGCAGTCAGGATAGACAGGGGACTCTGGTTACTTTTTTCTTTGAACACTTTCAAGAATTTGATGCAAGCTGCAACACTCTTGAAGGTGACGTCAAAATATCCATTGTTGGGGAAGTTTTGCAAGCAGAAGATGTCTGTTGCTTGAAACCCAAAACACTCGAGCAGCACCCGCTTCATGAAGAAATTGCGGTCCACAGGTGACTCCCCTTTCGACTTCTTCACCGTAACTCGGGCAGTGTTTCGCACTCCCCAGCCTGGTGGTCGGGATGCAGCTGCAGCCATAGCTCACATGTTGAGTCTAAACTGTATCGTCGTTAGGCCTAAACCAGAGGCTTAGACCAGCATGTAGATCCACCAATAGCAGCCGAGCTCTAAACGTTTCCTCTTCGACGACTTCAATCCCTCCGTGTTCTCCAATCCACGATCGACACCAAAATCCTTAGCTTCCCTTGATCAAATATACACTTGATCTTAGCCAAAAGACTTAATTACCTGCAAATGCTCGCATTCAAAGCATTGTCTGGCATCTTTGACTTTGTCTATATGTATGTTTCTGGAACCTACCTCTTCATTCACCTGAGGAAGGAGCAGTGCTCCGAAAGCTAGTGATTTGAAACAAACCTGTTGGACTTTAACCTGGTGTTGTAAGACTTCTTACTGTTGAAACCCATCATACAAGGAACCCTCAGCTTCTGTTGCGATACAACAAACTTCTTACAGAAACTCAGCACCCATGGACCAGTTGAACCAGGAACATTCCTCATCACAATGGACGTCTCGGCACTCTACACCAGCATCCCCTATGATGACGGCATTGCTGCAACAGCCTCAGTACTCAACACCAACATCTGCCAATCTCCAGACGCAATCCTACAACTCATCCGCTTCATCTTGGATCACAACGTCTGCACCTTCGACAAGTTCTTCATCCAGACACACAGAACAGCCAGGGGGACCAAATTCGCACCTCAATACACCAACATCTTCGTGCACAAATTCGAACAAGACCTCCTCACCACACAGGACCTTCAACCGAGGTTTTCCACCAGAGACATCAATGACATTTTTTTCCTTTGGACCCACGGCGAAGAATCACTGAAACGACTACACGATGACATCAATAAGTTCCATCCCATCATCATATTCACATGGACTACACTCCAAAATCAGTTGCATTCTTGGACACACTCATCTCCATCAAGGTTGGTCACCTCAGCACTTTCCTTTACCGCAAGCCCACGGATAACCTCACGGTGCACCACTTCTCCAGCTTCCACCCAAAACACATTAAAGAAGCCATCCCCTATGGACAAGCCCTCCATACACAGGATCTGCTCAGACGAGGAGGAATGTAATAAAACATCTGAAGCTGAAAGACGTCCTCATAAGAACGGAATATGGCGCTCGATTCATCGATCGACTGTTCCAATGCGCCACAGCAAAAAACCGCACCGACCTCCTCAGAAGACAAACGCGGGATACAACTGACAGAATACCCTTTGCTGTCCAGTACTTCCCCGGAGCTGAGAAACTACGACATCTTCTTTGCAGCCTTCAATACATCATCGATGAAGATGAACATCTTGCCAAGGCCATCCTCACCCCCCCCCAGTACTTGCCTTCAAACAACCACGTAAAATCAAACAGACCATTGTTTGCAGCAAACTACTCAGCCTTCAGAACAGTGACCACGACACCACACAACCCTGTCATGACAATCTCTGCAAGACGTGCCAGATCATCGACATGGATACCACCATTACACGTGAGAACACCACCCACCAGGTACGTGGTACATACTCGTGCGACTTGGCCAACATTGTTTACCTCATACGCAGGAAAGGATGTCCCGAAGCGCTGTCCATTGGCGAGACCATGCAGACGCTGTGACAGTGGATGAATGGACATCGCACGACAATCGCCCAGGCAGGAATGTTCCCTTCCAGTTGGGGAATACTTCAGCAGTCAGGGGCATTCAGCCTCTGATCTTTGGGTAAGCGTTCTCCAAGGCGGCCTTCAGGATGCACAACATTGCAGAATCGCAGAGCAGAAACTGATAGCCAAGTTCCGATCGCATGAGAATGGCCTCAACCGGGACCTGGGATTCAGTAAAAAAAAATTTTTTACAGCACCCAATTCATTTTTTCCAATTAAGGGGCAATTTAGCGTGGCCAGTCCACCTACCCCGCACATCTTTGGGCTGTGGGGGCGAAACCCACGCAAACACGGGAAGAACGTGCAACTCCACATGGACAGTGACCCTGGGACCTTGGATGGTCGAACCTGGGACCACGGCGCCGTGAGGCTGCAGAGCCTACCCACTGTGCCATCGTGCTGCCCGGGACCTTGGATTCATGTTTCACTACATTCATCCCCCACAATCTGGCCTGGGCTTGCAAAATCCTATGCACTGTCCTGGCTTGAGACAATTCACACCTCTTTCACCTTTCCCTCTCTCTGGTCACTCTGTCTGGACCTGTAAAGACTTAATTACCTGCAAAGACTCGTATTCAAAGTATCGTCTTGCATCATTGACTTTGTCTGTATATGTGGTTGTGGAACCCACCTCTTCACTCACCTGATGAAGGAGCAGTGCTCCGAAAGCGAGTGATTCAAAACAAACCTGTTGGTCTTTAAACTGGTGTTGTAAGACTTCTTGCTCAGCTATTATGGGTTGCAATGAGTGCAATTTGTTGAGGGTCTGGTGCTTGGAAATCCATTCTCTCCGTAGGCTCACCGACTCGGCTTATCAAATAACTTATCATCATAGAATCTCTATAGTGCAGAAGAAGGCCAGTTGGCCCATTGAGTGTACACCAAACCTCTGAATGAGGCACCCTACCAAAGCCCACTCCCCAACCCTATCCCTGTAACCTCATGACCCCACCTAACCTTTTGGATACTACGGGCAATCACGACTAATCCACCAAACCTGCACATCTTTGGACTGCGGGAGGAAACCGGAGCACCCGGAGGAAACCCACACAGACACGGGGAGAACATTCAAACTCCACACAGACAGTGACCCGAGGCTGGAATTGAACCCGGGACCCTGGCACTGTGAGGCTGTGCTGGCCTATCTGCTTGAAGTGTGTCTGTGCAATTCCAGGTGGTCCTCAGAGGTTCATAAGACCTGGACATCCAAAACTGCCAAGCGGATGTTTGGTTCCGGTGACTTGCAGACAGACAGAATGGTGGAGTGGACTCGATGGGCCGAATGGCCTTACTTCCGCTCCTATGTCTTATGTGCAGGGTAGGTGGATTGGCCACGCTAAATATTGCCCCTTACTCGTCGAGAATGTGCAAACTCTACACAGACAGTGATCCGGGGCCAGGATCGAACCCAGGTCCTCAGTGACAAAGGCAGCAGTGTTAACCACTGCACCACCATCTCTGCCCTTTTCCAAGTTAGCCATGAATTAATGGATTCACCTGCGAAAGCTAGTGGTTTGAAACAAACCTGTGTGTTGTAAGACTTCTCACCCCAGTCCAACGCTGGCATCTCCACATCATGACCAATGAATGAGTTTGAGGCAGCACAGTGGTTAGCATTGCTGCCTATGGCACTGAGGACCCGGGTTCGAATGCCGGCCTGGAGTCACTGTCTGTGTGGAGTTTGCACATTCTCCCCGTGTCTGTGTGGGTTTCACCCCCACAACCTAAAGATCTGCAGGATAGGCGGATTGACCATGCTAAATTGCCCCTTAATTGGAAAAAATAATAGGGTACTCTAAAGTATTTTTTTTAATGAATGAGTCCGACACCCACCAATGAGGCAGGGATGCAATAACTTACATAAAAATAATGCTGCAGACAGTAATAAACAGGAAACAAACAAAAGCCACTTACACTAAACCTACAAGTTTAGGGAGACGGAGAAAAGGAAACCAATGCATGGTCTCCCCCAACACAAGGCAGGGGGAGCCTCCACCATCTCCCCAGCTCAAAAATTTGCTAACATAATAGCCTGCACAAGAGCGCCAGACCAGGCCATAGAGGAGGTGAAAGAAATAGCGGCTCGCTCTCCTGTCTTTCCGAGCTAAATGCCTTTATATCAAAGTGGCTAGTATTTATCTTGACGCTCAGCCCAATCGCATGATATATACCGAAGTTAAAACGATATGATTGCCAGAATTTGTAATTAGAATTTAAAATAAATCAAAAAGTATTGATTAAATTTGAAACTGCGCCGTTATGGGTTGCCTTATTTGCATATCCGCACATATCCACCAATGAGACAGCGGGCTCGCTTCATCCCAGTACTCGCTGGTGATTGGTTTAAGGAATGGCAACCACAGTCGACAACACCTTATTCCTCATTGGTTGAGATTGATGCCACTCAATCTGATGCAGCCACAGGATTGGTGGCTGGTTTTTCAGGGCGTGACTCTGGAGTTCAGCCAAACACAGATGAACCTGCTTCAGGCACCAGCTCAGCCGCCCCCTTAACGCCCAGAGATGTGTTGGTTAGGTGGGGTTACAAGGTGGCGGGGTGGGGTTACAAGGTGGCGGGGTGGGGTTACAAGGTGGCGGGGTGGGGTTACAAGGTGGCGGGGTGGGGTTACAAGGTGGTGGGGTTACAAGGTGGCGGGGTGGGGTTACAAGGTGGCGGGGTTACAAGGTGGCGGGGTTACAAGGTGGCGGGGTTACAAGGTGGCTGGGTGGGGTAGATAAGTGGGCCTAAATCAGTGTTTTTCCAACTTTTTACCAGGGACTCATTTTCACCAATCGGCCAACCAACGTGACCCACGACGGTCGACCTTCGCGAACCAACATTTTTGCTTCCCTTTAATGGGAAAGATGAGCCTGCTCGGTCCTCACAGGGAGAATGTGCAAACTCCACGGGACCGGGATCGAACCCGGGTCCTCGGCACACAGGAAGGTGGGCTTTGTTTAATCAAAAGTACTTTACCAGTTCTTTCTTGTGTGCCGAATTAAATGGTAGTTTTTGGAGCGGGAAGTTGGTGGGAGCTCCGTCTTATCCCTGTATCTCCCTGTTGATTTGGCGTTTGAATTGTAGATTGTCTATTGCATTCACTGATAAAACAATGTGGTCTGCTCTGCATTGGACTGAAGTCATGCGTGACCATTGGCTGCTTTGGGAGCTGACTGGTGGTGATTTAACCTGAGGATCACCGACGCTGCCCAGCCCATCGAGTCTGCACCGGCCCTTGGAAAGGCCACCCCACCCAGACCCATGCCCCACCTTATCCCCACAACCGAGGAATCCCCACCTAACCTTTAGCACACTAAGGGGCAATTTAGCGCCGCCAATCCACCTACCCTGCACATCTTTGGGTTCTGGCGGTGTGACCCACGGGGAGAATGTGCAAACTCCACACGGACAGTGACCCGGGGCCGGGATCAAACCCGGGTCCTCAGCCCCGTGAGGTAGCAGTGCTAACCACTGCGCCATCAAGCCGCCTAACTACTCAATTGACGGAGTAAGAAGCACTTTGATTATTAGATTGCACACAGCTATTGAGGAGAAATGGGGCGGGATTCTCCGTTCCGTCAGCCCCGTTTTACGGCGCAGTGCGCCCCCACCGGCAGCAGGATCCTCCATTCTGGCAGCAGCCCAGTGGGGTTTCCCATTGTAGCCATGCCACAGTGTTGGGAATCCCGCAGGCGTGGGTACACTGCAGGCAAAGCGGAGGATCCTGCCCACGGCGAATCCCACAGATGGTTTGTAATATTGCGGCTCACACATTCATTGGAAGACATTTGGATTTGGAGCATCCAGCGAAGCAGACCTCCAAAGGTCATTTCTGCATTATTACCTGAGCCACATGAAAACTGTCACCCGACAAATAAGATTTGAGAAATGAATGCATGGCTCAAAGACATGTGGGAGAAATTAGTTGCATTTCATGGGGCACTAGCACCAATACCTGGAGGAAAGTGGGACCTGTCCCATTGGGACGGTCCTCACCTGAACCATTCTAGTAAACCGTATAACTAGGGAAGTGGAGACAGGGGATTACATTTGAGAAGACATTGGGCTGTAAGACCACACATGGAATACTGTGTTCAGTTCTGGTCACCCTATTAGAGGAAGGATATTGTTAAACTAGAAAGAGTGCAGAAGAGATCTACGAGGATGCTATCAGGACTTGATGGTCTGGGTTATCAGGAGAGGCTGGATAGGCTGGGACCTTTTTCCCTGGAGCTTAGGGGTGATTTTGTAGAGGTCTATAATATAATGAGGAGCATCGATAAGGTAGACAGTCGACATCTTTCCCCAGTGGTCGAGGAGTCTAGAACTAGAGGGCATAGGTGAGCGGAGAGAGAAACAAAAGAGACCTGAGGGGAAATGTTTTCACACGGAGGGTGGGAAGCATCTGGAATGGGCTGCCAGAGGCTGTGGTAGAGGTGGATACAATTTTGTCCTTTAAAAAGCAGTTAGAGAATTACATGTGCAGGGTGGGTATAGGGCAGCATGGCGGCGCAGTGGTTAGCACTGCAGCCTCACAGTGCCGAGGTCCCAGGTTCGATCCAGGCCCTGGGCCACTGTCCAAGTGGAGTTTGCACATTCTCCCCGTGTCTGCATGGGTTTCGCCCCCACAACCCAAAAGATGTGAAGAGTAGGTGGTTTAGCCATGTTAAATTGCCCCTTTCATTTTTTTCCAATAAAGGGGCAATTTAGCGTGGCCAATCCACCTAGCTTGCACATTTTTGGGTTGGGGGGGGGGGAACCCACGCAGACACGGAGAGAATGTGTACACTCCACACAGACAGTGACCCAGAGCCGGGATCGAACCTGGGACCTCAGTGCTGCGAGGCAGCACGGCTAATCCACTGCGTCACCATGCTGCCCTGTTAAATTGCCCCTTAATTGGAAAAATGAATTGGATACTCTAAATTTTTTTGTTTTAAAAGGGTGGGTATGAAATGAAATGAAAATCGCTTATTGTCACAAGTAGGCTTCAATTAAGTTACTGTGAAAAGCCCCTAGTCGCCACATTCCGGCACCGTTCGGGGAGGCTGGTCCGGGAATTGAACCATGCTGCTGGCCTGCCTTGGTCTGCTTTCAAAGCCAGCAATTTAGCCCAGTGTGCTAAACCAGGGATATGGGACTAGCAAATGCAGGCAAGTGGGACTAGTTTCATGATAGAAACTGGGCGGCATGGACAAGCTGGGCCGAAGGGCCTGTTTCCATGCTGTAAACATCTATGACTCATCTCTGTCTTAAATGGTCGACCCATTATTTTTAAACAGTGACCCCTAGTTCTAGGTTCTCCCAGAAGAGGAAACACCCTCTCCACACCCACCCTGTCAATGCCCCTCAGGATTTAAAGGTTTCGATCAAGTCGCCTAAGCATTGCGCAGGTCAAGGAGACACAGCCTGAAGTGAGAGAGATACAGACCGAGTGAGAATTTGGTAATTTGGTGCAGTGAGGTAACCAGGAAAGGTAAGTGGTTCATCTAATTGTGCTGTTTTTCAGTTAAAAGTGCAGTGTAGATTAGTGTCTGATTGGCTGAAGCTGCCCCCACCCTAATTGCTGAGAGGCAGTTATCTGGCAGTCACCTGAGGCCTGTTAAGGGGCACAAAGGTACACATTGTATTCTTCTCTTTGAAGTTTTAGTGTGAGTCATCTTAAAGTCTGTATAAAAGACAGATAGAAAGCGCACATTAGTAAGCATTGCGCAGGTCAAGGAGACACAGCCTGAGTGAGAGAGATACAGACCGAGTGAGAATTTGGTAATTTGGTGCAGTGAGGTAATTCGGTGAAGAGTGGGAGAAGGTGCTTTTTCCCTACTGTTTTGTTCTCTCTCTTTCTACGGGCCTAATTTTGGGAGCCGTTCGGAGGAGGAGGAGCAGTCTCTGTGAGTATAAAAACCTAACGGAAACTTCCTGTTTTCCAGTTTGTTTCCCAAAAGTGACGTCAGAGGGAAGCTGTGATCTGAGTGGTTGACAGCAAATCTGCCCCAAATTAAAAAAAAAACACAGCTAAACTCATAAACTTAAATTAAACTAATTAATTAATTAGTGATGGCTGGTCAGGTAATGTGCTTGAGCTGCTTGATGTGGGAGCTGGCAGATCCCATTGCGAGCTGCAGCGACCACATCTGCAGTAAGTGTTGGCTGCTCGAAGAGCTCCGGCTCAGAGTTGATGAGCTGGAGTCTGAGCTTCAAACACTGAGGCACATCCGGGAGGGGGAGACTTACCTGGACACTGTGTTTCAGGAGGCAGTCACACCTGTCAGAGTAAGTAGTTTAAATCCTGCCAGTGGCCAGGGACAGCAGGGTGTGACTGCAAGTCAGGCAGGTAAAGGGAACCAGCAGTCAGGAACTCAGGAGCCTCAGCCCTTGACTCTGTCCAACAGGTATGAGGCACTTGCTCCCTGTGTGGATGGCGAACAGGGCTGCAGGAAGGATGAGTCAGCTGACCAAGGCACCATGGTTCAGCAGGCCATTCAAGGGGAGGGAGTAAATAGGCAAGTTGTAGTTGTAGGGGATTCTATTATCAGGGGGATAGATAGTATGCTTTGTGAGCAGGATAAAGAGTCCCGCATGGTATGTTGCCTGCCCGGTGCTAGGGTGCGGGACATCTCTGACCGGCTTGAAAGGATACTGGAGAGGGAGGGGGAGGATCCAGTTGTTGTGGTCCATGTCGGTACCAACAACATAGGCAAGTCTAGGAAAGAGGACCTGTTTAGAGATTATAAAGAGCTAGGATTCAAATTAAAAAACAGGTCCTCAAGGGTCATAATCTCCGGATTACTGCCCGAGCCACGTGCAAATTGGCATAGGGAGGCAAGAATAAGGGAAGTTAACACGTGGCTGAAAGAGTGGTGTGGGAAAGAGGGGTTCCTTTTCATGGGACACTGGCATCAGTTTTGGGACAGGGGGGACCTATACCGTTGGGATGGTCTCCACCTGAACCGAGCTGGGACCAGTGTTCTGGCGAAAAGAATAAATAGGGTGGTCAATAGGACTTTAAACTAAAGATTGGGGGGGAAGGGAAAGTCAGGGAACCAAGAGGTGAAGTAATCACTGGGAAGCGTAGCTGCTTAGGAATACAAAAAAGCACAAAAAGACATAACTCAGGAGAGGTTACGATAGTCCCCATCCCACAAAATATGACACAGTGTATGGAAAGGCTCAGTAAACCAAGGTCCACCACACTAAGAAAACAAAAAGGGATGGTCAATAGAGAATTAAAGGTGCTATATTTAAATGCGCGCAGTGTACGGAACAAGGTAGATGAGCTTGTGGCCCAGATTGTGACTGGCAGGTATGATGTGGTAGGCATCACAGAGACATGGTTGCAGGGGGTTCAGGACTGGCATTTAAACATCCAGGGATTCACAACCTAAAAGACAGGGAGGTGGGCAGAGGGGGCGGGGTTGCCTTGTTAATTAGGAATGAAATTAAATCAATACCACTAAATGACATAGGGTCAGATGATGTGGAGTCTGTGTGGGTAGAGTTGAGGAACCACAAAGACAAAAAAAACATAATGGGAGTTATGTACAGGCCTCCTAACAGTGGTCAGGACCAGGGGCACAAAATGCACCACGAAATAGAAAGTGCATGTCAGAAAGGCAAGGTCACAGTGATCATGGGGGACTTCAATATGCAGGTGGACTGGGTAAATAATACTGCCAGTGGACCCAAGGAAAGGGAATTCATTGAATGTTTACAGGAGGGCTTTTTGGAACAGCTTGTGATGGAGCCCACGAGGGAACAGGCCATTCTGGACTTAGTGTTATGTAATGAGCCAGACTTGATTAAAGATCTTAAAGTAAGGGAGCACTTAGGAGGCAGTGATCATAATATGGTAGAATTCAATCTCCAATTTGAAAGAAAGAAGGTAGAATCAGATGTAAAGGTGTTACAGTTAAATAAAGGTAACTACAGGGGCATGAGGGAGGAACTGACGAAAATCGACTGGGAGCAGAGCCTAGTGGGAAAGACAGTAGAACAGCAATGGCAGGAGTTTCTGGGAGTAATTGAGGACACAGTGCAGAGGTTCATCCCAAAGAAAAGAAAGGTTATCAGAGGGGGGATTAGGCAGCCATGGCTGACAAAGGAAGTTAGGGAATGCATCAACGCAAAAGAGAAAGCCTATAATGTGGCAAAGAGTAGTGGGAAGTCAGAAGATTGGGAAGGCTACAAAAACAAACAGAGGATAACAAAGAGAGAAATAAGGAAAGCGAGGATCAAATATGAAGGTAGGCTAGCCAGTAACATTAGGAATGATAGTAAAAGTTTCTTTAAATACATTAAAAACAAACGGGAGGCAAAAGTTGACATTGGGCCGCTCCAAAATGACGCTGGTAATCTAGTGATGGGAGACAAGGAAATAGCTGAGGAACTAAATAAGTATTTTGCGTCAGTCTTCACAGGAGAAGACATGAGTAATATCCCACCAATTCCGGAGAGTCAGGGAGCAGAGTTGAATATGGTAGCCATCACAAAGGAGAAAGTGCTAGAGAAACTAAGAGGTCTAAAAATTGATAAATCTCCGGGCCCAGATGGACTACATCCTAGAGTTCTAAAGGAGATAGCTGAAGAAATAGTGGAGGCGTTAGTTATGATCTTTCAAAAGTCACTGGAATCAGGGAAAGTCCCAGAGGATTGGAAAATCGCTGTTGTAACCCCCCTGTTCAAGAAGGAAAAAGATGGAAAATTATAGGCCAATTAGCCTAACCTCGGTTGTTGGCAAGATTCTAGAATCCATTGTTAAGGATGAGATTTCTAAATTCTTGGAAGTGCAGGATCAGATTAGGACAAGTCAGCATGGATTTAGTAAGGGGAGGTCGTGCCTGACAAACCTGTTAGAGTTCTTTGAAGAGATAACAAATAGGTTAGACCAAGGAGAGCCAATGGATGTTATCTATCTTGACTTCCAAAAGGCCTTTGATAAGGTGCCTCATGGGAGACTGCTGAGTAAAATAAGGGCCCATGGTATTCGAGGCAAGGTACTAACATGGATTGACGATTGGCTGTCAGGCAGAAGGCAGAGAGTTGGGATAAAAGGTTCTTTTTCGGAATGGCAACCGGTGACGAGTGGCGTCCCGCAGGGTTCAGTGTTGGGGCCACAGCTGTTCTCTTTATATATTAACAATCAAGATGACGGGACTGGGGGCATTCTGGCTAAGTTTGCCGATGATACAAAGATAGGTGGAGGGGCAGGTAGTATGGAGGTGGTGGGGAGGCTGCAGAAAGATTTAGACAGTTTAGGAGAGTGGTCCAAGAAATGGCTGATGAAATTCAACGTGGGCAAGTGCGAGGTCTTGCACTTTGGAAAAAAGAATAGAGGCATGGACTATTTTCTAAACGGTGACAAAATTCATAATGCTGAAGTGCAAAGGGACTTGGGAGTCCTAGTCCAGGATTCTCTAAAGGTAAACTTGCAGGTTGAGTGCGTAATTAAGAAAGCAAATGCAATATTGTCATTCATCTCAAGAGGCTTGGAATATAAAAGCAGGGATGTACTTCTGAAGCTTTATAAAGCATTAGTTAGGCCCCATTTAGAATACTGTGAGCAATTTTGGGCCCCACACCTCAGGAAGGACATACTGGCACTGGAACGGGTCCAGCGGAGATTCACACGGATGATCCCAGGAATGGTAGGCCTAACATACGATGAACGTCTGAGGATCCTGGGATTATATTCATTGGAGTTTAGGAGGTTGAGGGGAGATCTAATAGAAACTTACAAGATAATGAATGGCTTAGATAGGGTGGATGTAGGGAAGTTGTTTCCATTAGCAGGGGAGACTAGGACCCGGGGGCACAGCCTTAGAATAAAAGGGAGTCACTTTAGAACAGAGATGAGGAGAAATTTCTTCAGCCAGAGAGTGGTGGGTCTGTGGAATTCATTGCACAGAGGGCGGTGGAGGCCGGGACGTTGAGTGTCTTTAAGACAGAAGTTGATAAATTCTTGATTTCTCGCGGAATTAAGGGCTATGGAGAGAGAGCGGGTAAATGGAGTTGAAATCAGCCATGATTGAATGGTGGAGTGGACTCGATGGGCCGAATGGCCTTACTTCCGCTCCTATGTCTTATGGTCTTATGGTCTTATGGCCTCTTACTCTTCTAAACTCCAGCGGATACAAGCCTAACCTCTCCAACCTTTCCTCATAAGACAACTACCCATTCCTGGTATTAGTCTAGTAAATCTTCTCTAAACTGCATCGAGCAGGTTTACATATTTCCTCAAATGAGGAGACCAATACTGTACACAATACTCCAGATCTGGCCTCACCAATGCCCTGTACCAATATCCAGGACAGGGAGGAGGCCGGCTGCGGCAAAGGAATTGAAGGGTTTTATGGAACAGATGGGGGGAGTAGACCCATGGAGGTTTGCACGGCCAAGGGCGAAGGAGTTTTCCTTTTTCTCACATGTCCACAAGGTATACGCTCGCATTGACTTTTTTGTTCTGAGCCAGGCGCTGATACATGGGGTGGTGGATACTGAGTACTCAGCAATCGCAGTGTTGGATCATGCCCCGCACTGGGTGGATCTACGGGTTAGTGTGGAGAGAGGGCAACGCCCACTGTGGAGACTGGATGTGGGGTTGCTAGCGGACGTAGCGGTTTGTGGGCGGGTTAACAAGTCCATCTAGAACTACCTGGAAACAAACGATACGGAGGCGGTCTCTGCAGCGACGGTTTGGGAAGCTCTGAAGGCAGTAGTCAGAGGGGAATTAATCTCGATACGGGCCCACAGACAAAAGGCGGAACGGGCTGAGAGGGATAGGTTAGTGTAGGAGATACTCCAGGTGGACAGGAGATACTCAGAGGCGCGGACGCGGGGCTACTGAGGGAGCGGCGGAGGTTACAGGTGGAGTTTGGGCTGTTGACCACAGGGAAAGCGGTGGAACAGTTGATGAAGGCAAGGGGGGCGATCTATGAGTACAGGGAAAAGGCAAGCAGAATGTTGGCGCACCAGCTCAGGAAAAGAGAGGCGGCCAGGGAGATAGGTAAGAGTAGAGACGGTAATGCAGTCCTGGACCCAGCGGGGGTGAACGAGGTGTTTAAGGATTTTTATAGTAAATTGTATGAGTTGGGAACCCCCGGCTGGAGTGGAGGGGATGAGGCAATTTCTGGATCAGTTAAGGTTCCCGAGGGTGGAGGAGGACCTGGTGGAGGGGCTGGGGGTCCCAATTGAGATTGAGGAAATAGTCAAGGGGCTGGTGGGCATGCAGTCGGGCAAGGCCCCGGGGCCTGACGGCTACCCGGTGAAATTCTATAAGAGGTTTTCAGAGATATTGAGCCCACTGCTGGTGAGGACATTTAATGAAGCAAGAGAGAAGGGAGTCCTCCCCACAACAATGTCGCAGGCCTGGATTTCATTGATCCTGAAACGGGAGAAGTATCCGGAGCAATGCAGGTCATACAGGCCAATTTCTCGACTGAATGTGGATGCCAAACCGCTGGCTAAGTTAGTGGCCACAAGAATTGAGAACTGTGTCCCGGGGGTGATAGGGGAAGACCAGACGGGATTTGTTAAGGGCAGGCAACTCAAGGCCAATGTTAGAAGGCTTCTAAATGTTATTATGATGCCCGCAGAAGGAGGGGAGGCGAAGGTGGTGATAGCGGTGGATGCGGAGAAGGCTTTCAATCGGGTGGAGTGGAATTACCTGTGGGAGGCGCTGGGAAGGTTTGGGTTTGGTGAGGGTTTTATCAACTGGGTGCGGTTGCTCTATCAGGCACCAGGAGCGAGTGTGCGTCCGAACCAGCTGAGGTCGGGGTATTTTAAACTACACCAAGGGACAAGGCAAGGGTGCCCCCTCTCCCCGTTACTGTCTGCCCTGGCCATAGAGCCATTGGCCATGGCGTTAAGAGCCTCTAGGAACTGGAAAGGGCTGGTTCGGGGGGGCTGGAGCACCGGGTCTCGCTTTCCGCAGGTGACCTGCTCTTGTATATTTCGGACCCGTTGGAGGGGATGGGGGAAGTAATGCAAACCTTGGGGAATTTGGCAGTTTTCGGGGTATAAATTGAACATGGGAAAAAGTGAGATGTTCGCGATCCAGGCAAGAGGGCAGGAGAAGAGACTGGGAGAGCTGCTGCTTAGAATGGTAGGAAAGAGCTTTCGGTATCTGGGAATCCAGGTGGCCCTGGAATGGGAGGCACTGCACAAGTTAAACCTATCCCGGCTGGTAGATCAAATGGAAGGGGCGTTTAAGAGATGGGACATGCTCCCGCTATCACTGGCAGGGAGGGTACAGACCGTGAAGATGACGGTCCTCCCCAGATTTCTGTTTGTCTTTCAGTTCCTCCCCATCTTCATCCCAAAGGCCTTTTTCAAGCGGGTGAATAAGGTTATTTTGGGCTTTGTGTGGGCGGGTAAAACCCCGCAAGTGAAGAAAGTGTTGCTGGAGCGCAGTCGGGGGAGGGTGGGTTGGCGCTGCCGAACATCTGCAATTATTACCGGGTAGCTAATATAGCCATGGTCAGGAAGTGGGTAGTGGGAGGGGGATCGGTGTGGGAGCGGATGGAGGTGGCGTCATACAAAGACACCAGTTTGGGAGCACTGATAACGGCACCTCTTTCGTTCTCGCCAGCCCGATACTCCACAAGTCCGGTGGTGGTGGCAGCTCTGAGAATCTGGGGCAATGGAGGAGATATGAGAGAGTGGAGGGAGCATCGGTTTGGACCTGATTTATAATAATCATCGGTTCGTACCAGGTAGGTTGGATGGTGGGTTCCGGAGATGGCAGAGGGCCGGAATTAGAAGGATGGGGGAACTATTTATAGATGGGAGCTCTCCCAGCTTGAAAGCCTTGGAGGATAAATTTGAATTGCCAGCAGGGAATGGGTTCAGGGTATTTGCAGGTGCGAGACTTCCTGAGAAAACAGGTTCCGGCCTTTGCGCTGCTGCCGCCACGGGGGATACAGGATAGAGTAGTTTCCAGTACCTGGGTGGGAGAGGGGAAGGTTTCAGATATTTACCAGGAGCGTTCGGAGGCGGAGGAAACTCCAGTGGAGGAGCTTAAGGGCAAGTGGGAGGACGAGCTAGGAGGAGAGATAGAGGCGGGTCTATGGGTGGATGCCCTAAGCAGGGTTAATACCTCCTCATCGTGCGCCAGGCTTAGCCTGATACAATTTAAGGTAGTCCACCGGGCACACATGACAGTGGCTAGGATGAGCATGTTTTTCGGGGTAGAGGACAGGTGTGCGAGGTGCGCGGGAAGCCCAGCAAATCATGTCCACATGTTCTGGGCATGCCCGAAGCGTAGAGGGTGTTGGCAGGGTTTTGCTGAGGCAATGTCCACGGTGCTAAAAACACGGGTGGTTCCGAGTCCGGAGGTGGCGATCTTTGGAGTGTCGGAAGAGCCGGGAGTTCAGGGGGCGAAAGAGGCTGACGTCTCAGCCTTTGCCTCCCTGGTAGCCCGGAGACGGATCTGGTTACTGTGGAGGGACTCGATGCCCCCGAGTGTAGAGACCTGGGTCAGTGACATGGCCGGGTCTCTCAGTCTCGAGAAGATAAAGTTCGCCTTCGGAGGGTCAATGGTCGGGTTCACCCGCAGGTCGCAGCCGTTTGTCGACTTTCTCGGGGAAAATTAAAATGTCAGCGGATGCAGTATTCCAAGGGGGGGGGGGTTGTTGTTGTTTGGTTGAGGTGCGTGAAGATTGGGCTGGGGGGGAAGTGTTCATTTTGCCATGTGGATGTTATTGTTTTTGTTAATGTTATAAAAATTTTCAAATACCTCAATAAAAATATTATTTTTTAAAAAACCAATGCCCTGTACAACTGGAGCATCACTTCCCTACTTTTGTAATCAATTCCCCTCATGAGAGATGATTCCATTTTATTAGCTTTGCTAATTACTTGCTGTACCTGTATACTAACCTTTTATGATGCATGCACTCGGACACCCTCTGCATCTCAGAGCTCGGCAATGTGTCACCATTTTGATAATAACCTTTATTTTATTCTTTGGGATGAACCTTGACAAAAACACCTCATCTCTCTCCAGACCTTCTCTGCAAAATCGCATTCTGCAAGGAGGTGGAAAATCATAGATAGAATCATAGAATTTACAGTGCAGAAGGAGGCCATTCGGCCCATCGAGTCTGCACCGGCTCTTTGAAAGAGCACCCTACCCAAGCCCACACCTCCACCCTATCCCCATAACCCAGTAACCCCACCCAACACTAAGGGCAATTTTAGACACTAAGGGCAATTTAGCATGGCAAATCCACCTAACCTGCACATCTTTGGACTGTGGGAGAAAACCGGAGCGCCCGGGGGAAACCCACGCACACGGGGAGAACGTGCAGACTCCTGTAGCCACCTAAAATGGCTGATTCCCTATTAATTTGGCCAAAACCCGATTTAAAATGGCTAACCGAAAAGGCTGATGGGAAAAGCAGGCAACAGGACACAAACGGACAGCTGCAGACAGAATAGCGTATTCGGCTCTGGGGAAGTCGGCCCAGATCGATGCTCAAGACTATTAGCAGCACATCAACCCAGACATCTGCAGTTTAATCGGCGATCCCCGGGAACAATTGCAACATATTAGCAATTGAATGCCGGGCCAGACCTGTCGGCGCCTGCAGTGGCCGAAACAAAGACAGGTGAACGACCATCCCCGATCGAGGAATCGCCCCGTTATTGGATATATCAAACCCAGTGATTGGGAACAAGTCCAATCACTTGGGACTCAGGGTCAAGGGCCGCCCCGAGAGGCGGGAAGCC
Organism: Scyliorhinus torazame; assembly: GCF_047496885.1. Classification (NCBI taxonomy): domain Eukaryota; kingdom Metazoa; phylum Chordata; class Chondrichthyes; order Carcharhiniformes; family Scyliorhinidae; genus Scyliorhinus; species Scyliorhinus torazame. Next base: position 12,985,475 of record NC_092735.1, on the reverse strand, counting down.
CCGGGACCCTATAAAGTGAGGGGCCAAGTTCAGATCTCTCTCTCTCTCCCTTCTTCGCCTGCTCGCGACCTTCGCAAGAACATCCACCAGAAACAGTAAGTTTGAATCCAGCGATTGCTACCCGATAGAGACTCCTAGCCATCGACCCGTATCAGCCTTTTGAATCCCGCGGGCCAGATCCGATTCGATAAGCCATTCGTTTCCCTGACCTGGTGGGCCCTTCCTAAAGTTAAGTATTGGCCAGTAGTGGTAGGTTTCCATATAGATAGTAGGATTATTGTGTAAGCATTAATTGTTGTATATAATAAATGACCGTTGATTTCAATCTTACTAAGCGGTGTGCTGACTTATTAATCATAACTCGAGCTTGAACCACGTGGCGGTATCAGAAAGATACCTGGCGACTCGTGAGCAAAGGTGACCTAATCAGAGGTAATAAACTAAGGCTAATAAGAGCAACACTCCGCACAGACAGTGACCCAGCCGGGAATCGAACCTGGGACCCTGGAGCTGTGAAGCAATTGTGCTAACCACCATGCTACCGTGCTGGTCTCTTTCGCCCCCACAGTCACCTCGAAGGGCATTGTGCAGACGGGGTGAGATACCAAGCGTATCGGAAAGATCTGACAGCCAAGCTACTTCTTGGGGCTTGTTTGAAAGTTCTGGCAAGGAGGTATTCATTTCAAAAAAAATAAGTTCAGAGTATCCAATTATTTGTTTTCCCCAATTAAGGGGCAATTTAGCGTGGCCAATCCACCTACCCACCACATCTTTTTGGGTTGTGGGGGTGAAACCCATGCAGACACGGGGAGAATGTGCAAACTCCACACGGGCAGTGACCTGGGGCCGGGATCGAACCTGGGTCCTCGGTGCCGTGAGGCAGCAGTGCTAACCACTGTGCCACCGTGCTGCTCCCAGCAAGGAGGTATTCTGCCAAACCACTTTGATGTTCTCCACAAGGAACCATCCAATAGGGCCAACCATCTCCTTTGCTTGCTGGGCCTTGGGGATGTTACGTGCAGACCACTGTCTGATAGACATGTGGCCAAAGGTGTTTCTCTCGATAAATATTTCCACAAAGGGTTGAATTTAGGTTTAGATTTATTGTCACGTCTACCGAGGTACACCGAAAAGTATTGGGGGGAATTCTCCCCCCCCCCCCTCCACGCCGGGTGGGAGAATCGCCAGGGCGCCGCGCGAGTCCCGTCACGCCGCCCCGGCACCCGCACGTGATTCTCCCACCCCCTCCCCAAACAGGTGCGGCGAGAATCACGGCTGGCCGCTGGGAGAATCGCCGCTCGCCGTTTGTAACGGGCGAGCGGTGATTCTCCGGCCTAGATGGGCCGAGCGGCCTGCCCAACACGACAGGTTCCCGCCGGCGCCGCCCACACCTGGTCACTGCCGGCGGGACCATTGCGGGAACGCTGGGGGGGGCCTGTGGGGGAGGGAGGGGGGTTCCTGCACCGGGGGGGCCTCAAAAGTGGTCTGGCCCACCGATCGGCGGGCTGGCCTCTCTGAAGGAGGACCTCCTTTCCTCCGCCGCCCCACAAGACGCATCCGACATCTTCTTGCGGGGCGGTGCGGGGAGGACGGCAACCGTGCATGAGCATGTGACGTCATTTATGCGGCGCCGGCCGTGTCATTTCCGCGGCGCTGCTTTTACGCAGCGCTAAGGCCCGGCGCCGCTCCTAGCCCCTTGGGGGCGGGAGAATAGGGGGCTGAGAGCGGCCTCCGACGCCGGAGTGAAACACTCCGGTTTTCACTCTGGCATCGGGACTTAGTCTCCCGACGGGAGAATTGCGCCCATTGTTCTGCATACAGTCCAGACAGATTGTTCCATACATGGAAAAGCAGAGGACGTACGTAAATACACAATGTAAATACATAGGCACAGGCATCGGGTGAGCATACATTGTGTAGTACTACTCAGTAGAGAAGATGTGTGGGGAGATCAGGGGCGAAATTCTCCGTTATCGGCGGAAAGTCCGCCGATCGGCGCAAAAAACGGCGCAAATCCGACTTGCGTCACGTCGGAAAAATGGGTCGATAGTCTCCGGCCCGAAATGGGCTAGCAGCGACGTAACGGGATCCGCGCTTGCGCAGTGGTTCACGCCGTGCAGCGTCATACGCGCCGCACGGCGTGACGGCTCATAAGGCCGCGCTGCTCCCCCCCCACCCGACCGGAACACCCGACCGCAACACCCGACTGGATGGCTGGCCGCCGCTCAGCCCCGTGGTTCGAGTCACGCGATGTGGAGGCGCTCCTGGACGCGGTGGAGCAGAGGAGGGACGCCCTGTATCCCGGGCACGGCCGCAGAGTTGCCCCACGCCACAGCCGGCGTCTGTGGAGGGAAGTGGCAGAGGCCGTCACCGCTGTGGCCCTGACACCACGGACAGGCACCCAGTGCCACAAGAAGGTGAACGACCTCGTCAGAGCAGGCAGGGTGAGCCTCCCCATATCCCCCTGTAGAAGCCAAGTATTTCAAATACAACTAGTATAGGTAAAAGATAGCTGTTTAAGCATAAATGTTGAGCCCCAGTTTTTAATACCCATTTATACAGCATAATTCACTTTTACTGAAGTCCGTTGTTCTGGCAAATGCATATTTTCAAAGACAGTGTGACATTAAAACAGCAAGATAATTTGACACTGCTTGTGCTAATTGTCAAGGACAGGGACTGAATACACAGCAACATTGTTCACAATGCAGATAACAGCTGGGTCAGAAAAGCTGATGTTGCACATTGAAGATGGACGGCTTGCCATCAAATCAAATGTGTTTGAGTCTGACCCAAACCAATTAGGATTATATTGGGGTGTAATTAGACGACTTAAGACAGATATAGAACATAGAACATAGAACATAGAAAAATACAGCACAGAACAGGCCCTTCGGCCCACGATGTTGTGCCGAACCTTTGTCCTAGATTAATCATAGATTATCATTGAATTTACAGTGCAGAAGGAGGCCATTCGGCCCTTTGAGTCTGCACCGGCTCTTGGAAAGAGCACCATACCCAAACTCAACACCTCCACCCAACACCAAGGGCAATTTGGACATTAAGGGCAATTTATCATTGGCCAATTCACCTAACCCGCACACCTTTGGACTGTGGGAGGAAACCGGAGCACCCGGAGGAAACTCATGCACACACAGGGAGAATGTGCAGACTCCGCACAGACAGTGACCCAAGCCGGAATCGAACCTGGGACCCTGGAGCTGTGAAGCAATTGTGCTATCCACAATGCTACCGTGCTGCCCAGGTCCTGTAATTGCTTCTTCAGACGATCCTTGAGGGGTGCCAGCACTCGGCGAGGTGCATGAATTACAGGGGTGGCGTTCGGCTTGAGCAGGATTTTTTTTTTTTTTTTTAAATAATATTTTATTGAAAATTTTTGGTCAACCAACACAGTACATTGTGCATCCTTTACACAACATTATAACAATACAGATAATAATGACCTTTTTTATTTAAACAAGAACAAAAGAAAACAACAACAAATAAATAAATATTAAATAACAAAAAAAAAAAAAAATAAATAAATAAAAACTAGCCCTAATTGGCAACTGCCTTGTCTCAGGCCACCCCCCCCCACCCCACCCCCCGAGTCCTGGGCTGCTGCTGCTGCCTTCTTTGTTCTCCCCTATCTATCTTTCCGCAAGATATTCGACGAACGGTTGCCACCGCCTAGTAAACCCTTGAGCCGACCCCCTTAGGACGAACTTAATCTGCTCTAACTTTATGAACCCCGCCATATCATTTATCCAGGTCTCCACCCCCGGGGGCTTGGCTTCTTTCCACATTAGCAATATTCTGCGCCGGGCTACTAGGGACGCAAAGGCCAAAACATCGGCCTCTTTCGCCTCCTGCACTCCCGGCTCTTATGCAACCCCAAATATAGCCAACCCCCAGCTTGGTTCGACCCGGACTCCTACTACTTTCGAAAGCACCTTTGTCACCCCCATCCAAAACCCCTGTAGTGCCGGGCATGACCAAAACATATGGGTATGATTCGCTGGGCTTTTCGAGCACCTCGCACACCTATCCTCCACCCCAAAAAATTTACTGAGCCGTGTTCCAGTCATATGTGCCCTGTGTAATACCTTAAACTGAATCAGGCTTAGCCTGGCGCACGAGGACGACGAGTTTACCCTGTTTAGGGCATCTGCCCACATTCCCTCCTCAATCTCCTCCCCTTGAGCAGGATTTTATATCGGTATGGGAGCGTGCCCAATCCATCGAATGCGCTGTGGTACTGCGTGATAATGTCATCTATGTCGGCTTGCAAGTTTCCATCAGGAGAGGCCGTCGCCGGTGGTGATGACATGGTGTGGACACGTTGAATAAGGTTCAGGAGCTTGCAGGCTCGAGCACTGAGCAGAGACGCTCTGTCAGGCCCGACGATTTCAAACCGCAGCGTTGCCTTGATCACCTTGTTGGATTCCCCCAGTTGACAGGAGCCACTGGCAGCTATGGCGTTGCCATTGTAGTCAAGGAGCTGGCAGGCCGGTGGAAGAATGCTTGGTCTGGCGCGGATGGTGTCGAGGTCGGATTTCGAGATGAGGTTCGCCGATGCGCCGGTGTCCAGTTTGAACCGGATGCGGGCCTTGTTAACTGTGAGGACAACACACCACTCGTCGTCGGGATCCACACTGAGGATCGAGAGGCGTTTCGCCGTTGTGGTGGAAGGCAGCGCATGTGTAGTTATGATGCCCACCCGGTACGGGGACTTGAGGCGCTCAGCATCAGGATCCGTTGGGCTGTCGGGATCGGAATCTGGCATGCCTTGTTGTATTGAGCGGACGCTTCTGCGCCTCAGCTGGGATCGCTGGCTGCTGAGCGGTGGAGCAGATCTGCAAAGGGCTGCGTAGTGGCCAAGCTTGCCACACTGTAGACACCACCGTCCTTTTGCCGGACATTGCCGCTTTAAGTGGGCGGAGCCACAATTCGGACACGTCATGACGCCGACGTCAGCGCGTTCCGTGCACCATCGCGCATGAGCAGTGCGGTCGGTCGACGTACGCACCTGCGCAGTCGGGTTGTCGGGCTTGTCGTCCACTCAGTCGTGACGCGCATGCGCAGGGACCCTGGAAAAGCGCGCGAAACAGCCACTCTCCTCGATGCTCAGGCCCTGCATTTGTCCAATGGCCTGCACCCGTTCCGCCTCATGGGAGGCCAGCTTTGCAGTTTCTGCCGCCCTGATGTGGGAGTAACGATTCTGAGCATGCTCATGGCCAACACACGTCTCGATAGCGGCAGAGAGGGTCAACTGTTTGACTTTCAGGAGCTGCTGCCGAAGGGAGTCGGAGTGGACCCCGAAAACGATCTGATCCCGGATCGTGGAATTGGCCGTCGAGTCATAGTTACATGACTGCGCTGGGATGCGGAGATGGGTCAAGAAGGACTGAAAAGGTTCATCCTCACCCTGAAGCCTCTGCAGGAAAACGTACCATTCAAAGCTCTCATTCACCTCAATGTTGCAGTGGCTGTCAAACTTCAGCAGGACTGTTTTGAATTTTGTTTTGTCTTCGCCGTCAGCGAATGTAAGGGAGCTGTAGATGTGGATGGCGTGGTCCCCCGCGGTGGAGAGAAATAGCGCGATCTTCCTGGCATCCGATGCTGCTTCGAGGTCGGAGGCCTCGATGTACAAGAGGAACTTTTGCTTGAAGATTTTCCAATTGGCGACGAGGTTTCCGGAGCTGCGGAGCTGCGGAGGAGGCTGGATGTTTTCCATTTCATCGGATGGCTGCTTGCTGGTCAATGCTGATTCACTCGAGGTGGGTCCGTCAAGATCAGTATCACTTCGGTACCATGATGTGTTAGGCAGGAAGGTTTGATGTGGACTGCACTCGATGCAGGGAAGCTAGAAACAGACGTCTAACACTGGAGAAAATCCAACACTGTTTTATTCAATGATAGAACTGATATAGAACATAGAACATTACAGCGCAGTACAGGCCCTTCGGCCCTCTATGTTGCGCCGACCTGTGGAACCACTCCAAAGCCCATCTACAATATTCCCTTATCGTCCATATGTTTATCCAATGACCATTTAAATGAGGTTTGTGCATGGTGTCCCTTCGGACACGGTCCATCTTGGATCTCCAGATGAATTTGAAGATGGCTCGGGTGACTGCTGCGGCGTAGGGCCGGGTAATGGGCCAGACCTTCGCCATGTGCAGTAGCACCGAGAGTACCTCACACCTGATGACGAGGGTTTTGCCCGCAATGGAGAGGGAGCGTTGCTCCCACCAGCCCAATTTCTGTCTTACCTTAGCGATGCGCTCCTCCCAGATTTTGGCGCATGCCCCAGCCGCTCCGAACCATATCCCCAGCACCTTCAGGTAATCGACCTGATGGTGAAGGGGACGAAGGACCAGTCGGCCGAGTTACAAAAGAACATGGCCTCGCTCTTGCCGCGGTTTACCTTGGCTCCCGAGGCCGGTTCAAACTGGTCGCAGACGCTCAAGAACCTGCGTACCGACAATGGGTCCGAGCAGAAGACGGCGACGTCATCCATGTACAGGGAGGCCTTGACGTCCGTGCCTCCACTGCCTGAGATCGTCACTCCTCTTATAGAACATAGAACATAGAACATTACAGCACAGTACAGGCCCTTCGGCCCTCGATGTTGTGCCGACCTGTGAAACCACTCTAAAGCCCATCTACACTATTCCCTTATGGTCCATATGTCTATCCAATGACTATTTGAATGCCCTTAGTGTTGGCGAGTCCACTACTGTTGCAGGCAGGGCATTCCACACCCTTACTACTCTCTGAATAAAGAACCTACCTCTGACATCTGTCCTATATCTATCTCCCCTCAATTTAAAGCTATGTCCCCTCATGCTAGACATCACCATCCGAGGAAAAAGGCTCTCACTGTCCACCCTATCTAATCCTCTGATCATCTTGTATGTCTCAATTAAGTCACCTCTTAACCTTCTTCTCTCTAACGAAAACAGCCTCAAGTCCCTCAGTCTTTCCTCATAAGGTCTTCCCTCCATACCAGGCAACATCCTGGTAAATCTCCTCTGCAACCTTTCCAATGCTTCCACATCCTTCCTATAATGTGGCGACCAGAATTGCACGCAATACTCCAAATGCGGCCGCACCAGAATTTTGTACAGCTGCAACATGAACTCATGGCTTCAAAACTCAATCCCTCTACCAATAAAAGCTAACACACCGTACGCCTTCTTAACAACCCTCTCAACATGGGTGGCAACTTTCAGGGATCTATGTACATGGACACCGAGATCTCTCTGCTCATCCACACTACCAAGATCTTACCATTAGCCCAGTACTCTGTCTTCCTGTTATTCCTTCCAAAATGAATCACCTCACACTTTCCCGCATTAAACTCCATTTGCCACCTCTCAGCCCAGCTCTGCAGCTTATCTATGTCCCGCTGTAACTTGTAACATCCTTCCACACTGTCCACAACTCCACCAACTTTAGTGTCATCTGCAAATTTACTCACCCACCCTTCTGCGCCCTCCTCCAGTTCATTTATAAAAATGACAAACAGCAGTGGCCCCTAAACAGATCCTTGTGGTACACCACTAGTAACTGAACTCCAATCTGAACATTTCCCATCAACCACCACCCTTTGTCTTCTTCCAGCAAGCAATTTCTGATCCAAAATGCTAAATCACCCTGAATCCCATGCCTCCGTATTTTCTGCAATAGCCTACCTAACCTTATCAAACGCTTTACTGAAATCCATATACACCACATCAACTGCTTTACCTTCATCCACCTGTTTGGTCACCTTCTCAAAGAACTCAATAAGGTTTGTGAGGCACGACCTACCCTTCACAAAACCGTGCTGACTATCTCTAATCAAATTATTCCTTTCCAAGACCTTATAAACCTTTCCAAGACTTTGCCCACAACAGAAGTAAGGCTCACTAGTCTATAGTTACCGGGGTTGTCTCTGTTCCCCTTCTTGAACAAGGGGACAACATTTGCTATCCTCCAGTCTTCTGGCACTATTCCTGTAGACAAAGATGACATAAAGATCAAAGCCAAAGGCTCAGCAATCTCCTCCCTTGCTTCCCAGAGAATCCTAGGATAAATCCCATTCGGCCCAGGGGACTCATCTATTTTCACACTTTCCAGAATTGTTAACACCTCCTCCTTATGAACCTCAAGCCCTTCTAGTCTAGTAGTCTGTATCTCAGTATTCTTCTCAACAACATTGTCTTTTTCCTGTGTGAATACTGACGAAAAATATTCATTTAGCACCTCTCCTATCTCCTCGGACTCCACGCACAACTTCCCTGAGCTGACTGAAATAACTAAACCCCGGCACCTGCAACAACCATTCCTGTCCCTGCTCTATCCATGTCTCCGAAATGGCCACAACATCGAAGTCCCAGGTACCAACCCATGCCGCAAGTTCACCCACCTTATCCTGGATGCTCCTGGCATTGGAGTAGACACACTTTGAACCACCTTCCTGTCTGCTGGTACACTCCTGCAACTTTGAAACCTTACTCGTGACCTCACTACTCTCAACCTCCTGTATACTGGAGCTACAATTCAGGTTCCCAACCCCCTGCTGAACTAGTTTAAACCCTCCCGAAGAGCATTAGCAAATTTCCATCCCCCAGCATATTGGTACCCCTCTACTCCAGGTGTAGACCATTCCGTTTGTAGAGGTCCCACCTACCCCAGAATGGGCTCCAATTATCCAGGTATCTGAAACCCTCCCTCCTGTACCATCCCTGTAGCCACGTGTTCAACTCCTCTCTCTCCCTATTCCTCGTCTCGCTAGCACGTGGCACGGGTAACAACCCAGAGATAATAATTCTGTTTGTTCTAGATCTAAGTTTCCACCCTAGCTCCCTGAATTCCTGCCTTACATCCCTATCCCTTTTCCTACCTATGTCGTTGGTGCCCATGTGGACCACGACTTGGGGCTGCTTACTTCCCCTTTAAGGATCCCGAAAACACGATCCGAGACATCGCGCACCCTGACACCTGGGAGGCAACACACCAACCGCGAGTCTCTCTCGTTCCCACAGAATCTCCTATCTATCCCCCTAACTATGGAGTCTCCAATGACTAATGCTCTACTCCTCTCCCCCTTCCCTTCTGAGCAACAGGGACAGACTCTGTGCCGGAGACCTGTGCCCCATGGCTTACCCCTGGTAAGTCCCCCCCCAACAGTATCCAAAGCAGTATACTTGTTACTAAGGGGAACAACCCCGGGGGATCCCTGTACTGACTGCTTCCTCCCAGCCCCTCTCACCGTCACCCATCTATCTTTATTCTTCGGAGTAACTACATCCCTGAAGCTTCTATCTATGACAGCACGGTAGCATAGTGGATAGCACAATTGCTTCACAGCTCCAGGGTCCCAGGTTCGATTCCGGCTTGGGTCACTGTCTGTGCGGAGTCTGCACATCCTCCCCGTGTCTGCGTGGGTTTCCTCCGGGTGCTCCGGTTTCCTCCCACAGTCCAAAGATGTGCAGGTTAGGTGGATTGGCCATGTTAAATTGTCCTTAGTGTCCAAAATTGCCCTTAGTGTTGGGTGTGGTTACTGGGTTAAGGGGTTATGGGGATAGGGTGGAGGTATGGGCCTCGGTAGGGTGCTCTTTCCAAGAGCCGGTGCAGACTTGATGGGCCGAATGGCCTCCTTCTGCACGGTAAATTCTATGACCACCTCTGCCTCCCGAATGATCCGAAGTTCATCCAGCTCCAGTTCCCTAAAACTGTTTCTGAGGAGCTGGAGATGGGTGCACTTCCCACAGGTGAAATCAGCAGGGACACTGACGGCGTCCCTTACCTCAAACATTCTGCAGGAGGAACATTGCACTACCTTCCCTGTCATCCCTTCTAGATAAAACAAGAAAAAGAAAGGAAGGGCTTACCTGGTATTCACTCAACCCCTTAGGTTAGAGGAGGTGGAAGGGTGGGGGACACTACAAGTGTAGTGTCTCAGGTTTAGCAACCGCCCAACTTACGTACAGGTGCTAACAAATCTTCCCAGAAATCCCCACAGCCGACTTCCTGCAGCTCTGAAGGTAAGTTTTTCAAGAGGTAAACTTACCTTCCCGACAGACCCCTGGCCACTGCTCCCGCCGAAAATCTGAAGGCCGTTTCTCCTGCAAGGTAAGTTTTTAAAGGTTAAACTTACCTTCCCGACAGACCCCTGGCCACTGCTCCCGCCGAAAATCTGAAGGCCACTTCTCCTGCAAGGTAAGTTTTTAAACTGAATATCCATATTCAGCTGTGGGTCAACATTATACTGAACTGACTGGAGACCTTGTACTAGCCTGACCAGACTTACTAGCTACCGCATGGTGTTTGCACTGTGCTAGCTCGTGGACTCTGACTGTCTCAGTGGCTGGGTCCCGAGAGAGCGGGAAACCTAGTGCCCTCTGGCTTTATAGTGGTAGTGTCCTGTCTGGTGATTGGCTGCACTGTGTTGTGTGCTTACTGGTCATCCTGTGTGTCAATCACTGCCTGTCTGCATGTCATTATATACATGCGTGGATATTATGACAGGTTCCTCGCCGGTTTTCAAACCGGCCCCGCTTGATGCCCGGGACGGCCCCAAAGGCCAACAACGCAAATAGTGGCCACCGCGGGAGCTCCTCTCGATGCGACCGACCCGCTCGCAAACCTCCCATAACCTCCCTTGATCAAACACCTGGCTAACTCAGTCTTGAATATATTCAATGGCCCAGCCTCCACTGCCCTCCGTTTAAGAGAGTGCCACACACTAACAACCCTCTCAGAGAAGAAATTCCTTCCCAACTCCGTCTTAATTTATTTTTAAACTGTGCTCCTTAAGTTCCAGATTCCCGATGAGAGGAAACATCGTCATAACAACAACCGTTGGGTAGCACGGTGGCGCAGTGGTTAGCACTGCTGCCTCACGGCGCCGAGGTCCCAGGTTCGATCCCGGCTCTGGGTCACTGTCCGTGTGGGGTTTGCACATTCTCCCCGTGTCCGCGCGGGTCTCACCCCCACAACCCAAAGATGTGCAGGGTAGGTGGATTGGCCACGCTAAATTGCCCCTTAATTAGAAAAAAATAATTGGGTACTCTAAATTTATTTTTAAAATAACAACAACCGTCAAGCCCCTTCAGAATCTTATATGTTCCTGTGGTTCTCCTAAATTTCAATGAGTATTGGCCTAACCTGCTGAACCTTTCCTCATGACACAGCTCTTTCAACCTCGAGGCCTTCGGGAAAAGGAGATGGTGGATGCTGTTGGGTGTTTCCCTGAGCAGACTATCAAAGGGTGACCAGAGGGCGTTGCCGGTGTTCCAGGGGCACTGGCAGGGGTCAGGGCCTGGGGCGGGCAAGCCCATGAAAAGGGAGGGAGGTTTGAAGGGACAAAAAAGGGCCGAGGGGGCACAAAGGGGGAGGCTCTAAATGCAGGGGCCCTTAAAGGCAAAGTATAAAAACTCCACACAGTCATCCAAGTCCAGAACTCAGCCCGGGTCCCTGGCGCTGTGGGGTAGCAGTGCTAACCTCTGCTCCATTGCCCCACCAGGTAATCTCAGCTGGTACAGAAATTGAGCCCGCACTGTTGGCGGCACTCCCCATGGCGAACCAGCCGTCCAGCTAACTGAGCTAACCCACCCCCTTGTCAGCGGTACTGCCTATTTGATTAGGCGTCAAACCTAGGTCCGCCTTGGGGCAGCACGGTGGCACAGTAAGTAGCACTGCGGCCTCATGGCGCCGAGGTCCCACGTTTGATCCCGGCTCTGGGTCACTGTCCATGTGGCGTTTGCCCATTCTCCCCGTGTCTGCGTGGGTTTCGCCCCCACAACCCAAAGATGTGCAGGGTAGGTGGATTGGCCACGCTGATTTGCCCCTTAATTGAAAAATGAATTGGGTACTCTAACTTTGTGAAAAAAAACCTAGGTCCCAGTCTGCTCTCAGATTCCAGGATCTCTGCCGAAGAGCAGAGGAGTTATTTCTGCCTTGACAAAGAGTCATTGGACTCGAAACGTTAGCTCTTTTCTCTCCCTACAGATGCTGCCAGACCTGCTGAGATTTTCCAGCATTTTCTCGATTGTTATAAATATCCTGGCCGCGAGGTTTGCTAGTGTCCCACGGGAGGGTTTAAACTAGTATGGCAGGGGGGTGGGCACGGGAGCAATAGGTCAGAAGGTGAGAGCATTGAGGGAGAACTAGGGAATAGGGACAGTGGGGCTCTGAGGCAGAGCAGACAGGGAGAAGTTGCTGAACACAGCGGGTCTGGTGGCCTGAAGTGCATATGTTTTATTGCAAGAAGAATTACGGGTAAGGCAGATGAACTTAGAGCTTGGATTAGTACTTGGAACTATGATGTTGTTGCCATTACAGAGACCTGGTTGAGGGAAGGGCAGGATTGGCAGCTAAACGTTCCAGGATTTAGATGTTTCAGGCAGGATAGAGGGGGATGTAAAAAGGGTGGCGGAGTTGCGCTACTCATTAGGGAGAATATCACAGCTGTACTGCGGGAGGACACCTCAGAGGGCAGTGAGGCTAAAGGGTAGAGATCAGGAATAAGAAGGGTGCAGACACAATGTTGGGGGTTTACTACAGGCCTCCCAACAGCCAGCGGGAGATAGAGGAGCAGATAGGTAGACAGTTTTTGGAAAAGAGTAAAAACAACAGAGTTGTGGTGATAGGAGACTTCAACTTCCCCAATATTGACTGGGACTCACTTAGTGCCAGGGGCTTAGACGGGGCGGAGTTTGTAAGGAGCATCCAGGAGGGCTTCTTAAAACAATATGTGGACAGTCCAACTAGGGAAGGGGCGGTACTGGACCTGGTATTGGGGAATGAGCCCGGCCAGGTGGTAGATGTTTCAGTAGGGGAGCATTTCGGGAACAGTGACCACAATTCAGTAAGTTTTAAAGTGCTGGTGGACAAGGATAAGAGTGGTCCTAGGATGAATGTGCTAAATTGGGGGAAGGCTAATTATAACAATATTAGGCGGGAACTGAAGAACATAGATTGGGGGCGGATGTTTGAGGGCAAATCAACATCTGACATGTGGGAGGCTTTCAAGTGTCAGTGGAAAGGAATTCAGGACCGGCATGTTCCTGTGAGGAAGAAGGATAAATACGGCAATTTTCGGGAACCTTGGATAACGAGAGATATTGTAGGCCTCGTCAAAAAGAAAAAGGAGGCATTTGTCAGGGCTAAAAGGCTGGGAACAGACGAAGCCTGTGTGGAATATAAGGAAAGTAGGAAGGAACTTAAGCAAGGAGTCAGGAGGGCTAGAAGGGGTCACGAAAGGTCATTGGAAAATAGGGGTAAGGAAAATCCCAAGGCTTTTTACACGTACATAAAAAGCAAGAGGGTAGCCAGGGAAAGGGTTGGCCCACTGAAGGATAGGCAAGGGAATCTATGTGTGGAGCCAGAGGAAATGGGCGAGGTACTAAACGAATACTTTGCATCAGTATTCACCAAAGAGAAGAAATTGGTAGATGTTGAGTCTGGAGAAGGGTGTGTCGATAGCCTGGGTCACATTGAGATCCAAAAAGACGAGGTGTTGGGTGTCTTAAAAAATATTAAGGTAGATAAGTCCCCAGGGCCTGATGGGATCTACCCCAGAATACTGAAGGAGGCTGGAGAGGAAATTGCTGAGGCCTTGACAGAAATCTTTGGATCCTCGCTGTCTTCAGGGGATGTCCCGGAGGACTGGAGAATAGCCAATGTTGTTCCTCTGTTTAAGAAGGGTAGCAAGGATAATCCCGGGAACTACAGGCCGGTGAGCCTTACTTCAGTGGTAGGGAAATTACTGGAGAGGATTCTTCGAGACAGGATCTACTCCCATTTGGAAGCAAATGGACGTATTAGTGAGAGGCAGCACGGTTTTGTGAAGGGGAGGTCGTGTCTCACTAACTTGATAGAGTTTTTCGAGGAGGTCACTAAGATGATTGATGCAGGTAGGGCAGTAGATGTTGTCTATATGGACTTCAGTAAGGCCTTTGACAAGGTCCCTCATGGTAGACTAGTACAAAAGGTGAAGTCACACGGGATCAGGGGTGAGCTGGCAAGGTGGATACAGAACTGGCTCGGTCATAGAAGGCAGAGAGTAGCAATGGAAGGATGCTTTTCTAATTGGAGGGCTGTGACCAGTGGTGTTCCACAGGGATCAGTGCTGGGACCTTTGCTGTTTGTAGTATATATAAATGATTTGGAGGAAAATGTAACTGGTCTGATTAGTAGGTTTGCAGACGACACAGAGGTTGGTGGAATTGCGGATAGCGATGAGGACTGTCAGAGGATACAGCAGGAATTAGATTGTTCGGAGACTTGGGCGGAGAGATGGCAGATGGAGTTTAATCCGGACAAGTGTGAGGTAATGCATTTTGGAAGGTCTAATGCAGGTAGGGAATATACAGTGAATGGTAGAACCCTCAAGAGTATTAAAAGTCAGAGAGATCTAGGAGTACAGGTCCACAGGTCACTGAAAGGGGCAACACAGGTGGAGAAGGTAGTCAAGAAGGCATACGGCATGCTTGCCTTCATTGGCCGGGGCATTGAGTATAAGAATTGGCAAGTCATGTTGCAGCTGTATAGAACCTTAGTTAGGCCACACTTGGAGTATAGTGTTCAATTCTGGTCGCCACACTACCAGAAGGATGTGGAGGCTTTAGAGAGGGTGCAGAAGAGATTTACCAGACTGTTGCCTGGTATGGAGGGCATTAGCTATGAGGAGCGGTTGAATAAACTTGGTTTGTTCTCACTGGAACAAAGGAGGTTGAGGGGCGACCTGATAGAGGTCTACAAAATTATGAGGGGCATAGACAGAGTGGATAGTCAGAGGCTTTTCCCCAGGGTAGAGGGGTCAATTACTAGGGGACATAGGTTTAAGGTGAGAGGGGCAAGGTTTAGAGTAGATGTACGAGGCAAGTTTTTTACGCAGAGGGTAGTGGGTGCCTGGAACTCGCTGCCGGAGGAGGTGGTGGAAGCAGGGACGATGGTGACATTTAAGGGGCATCTTGACAAATACATGAATAGGATGGGAATAGAGGGATACGGACCCATAAAGTGTAGAAGATTGTAGTTTAGTCGGGCAGCATGGTCGGCACGGGCTTGGAACAAGAACATTTCTTTGTTCTTGTTCTTTGTTTCAAATTCCAGCATTGAACATGGAACATACAGTGCAGAAGAAGGCCATTTGGCCCATCAAGTCTGCACCGACCCATTTAAGCCCTCACTTCCACCCTATCTCCGTAACCCAATAACCCCTCCTCACCTTTTTGGACACTAAGAGCAATTTATCATGGCCAATCCTCCTAACCCGCACTTCTTTGGACTGTGGGAGGAAACCGGAGCACCCGGAGGAAACCCACGCAAACACTGGGAGAATGTGCAGACTCCGAACAGACAGTGACCCATTGAACCTGGGACCCTGGAGCTGTGAAGCCACAGTGCTAATCACCTGTGCTACTGTGCTGCCCACACACAGTCATTTGCTTTTATCCAATTATTTCTGGTGCCCTGGCTAATATCTATTTCTGAACCAACTGCACAACAGAAATATCCCTTCATGGCAGCACGGTGGCACAGTGATTAGCACTGCTGCCTCATGGCGCCGAGGTCCCAGGTTTGATCCTGGCTCTGGGTCACTGTCCGTGTGGAGTTTGCACATTCTCCCCGTGTTTGCGTGGGTTTCGCCCCCACAACCAAAATATGTGCAGTGTAGGTGGATTGGCCACGTTAAATTGCCCCTTAATTGGAAAAAAAAAATTGGGTACTCTAAATTTATATTAAAAAAAGAAGAAATATCCTTTATTGTCACATTTGTATTCGTGGGAGCTTATTGTGCGTTGCTTGGTTGCTGCATTTTGTACATTTTCACAGTGGCGCCTTCAAGATGTATTCAACTGGGGTTGAAGCGAAGTGGTGGCCACAGGCGCTATAAAAATGCAATTGTTCGCTTTCATTTCTCTTGAGTCTAATAATGGGGGTGGCAGACCCGTGCCAAACCTTTCCACCAATCACATGGCAGCAGTGGAATTGAGTGGCGTTAGATGAGACCAATAGAGAGGAAGGAAAGGCGGGGCTTCCCATCAGGGCCGTTCATCGCCGCAGATGGCCGCTTTGTCTCCCTGTCCAATGGGCGAATCGAATGTCCCATAACTGCATAATAACGACACCTTAAACTGACAGGAGAAGCATTTATTCATCGATTTTGAGTTAGAGTTATAAATACAGGCAGGAACCTGGTGAAGCATAATATTGCGTACCAAATACATCATCTGAGGTACTTGGTTAATAGACAGTCACCTTGATGTAAAAGTACCTAGGCATGAGGGACGTGCGACGCAGTCACGGTGTTACAAATTTTCTGGAAATACTCAGCAATTTTTGGCGGGGAGGTGGCGTGGGTTAGTTTTGCTCACGTAGAGGACGCCAGTTGCTGGTTGCCTTTATTCCGCCTCCCTTTCTCCTTAAAGGAGAATAAATATTATGGATAGAATAAATTGTGCTTCTGTGGTCTTGCATGGAGATTATATTTATGTGCTGTAATTAATTATTTTTGCCGTTTTAGGGGTCATTTGATGAGGAATGTGATGGAAGTGCGCTGCCTTTAAAAATGATACTTTAGTCGTAAAATTGCACAGCTGCATTGCCCAACAGTTCAGAATTATTATTGAACAGGGTCAGCGCAGTGGTTAGCAATGTGGCCTCACTGCGCCAAGGTTCGATACTGGCTCTGGGTCACTGTCCATGTGGAGTTTGCACATTAGAACAAGAACAAAGAAAAGCACAGTAAGAAGGCTTAGAACACCAGGTTAAAGTCCAACAGGTTTGTTTCGTTGTCACTAGCTTCCGGAGCGCTGCTCCTTCCTCCTTCTCCTGAGGAAGGAGCAGCGCTCCGAAAGCTAGTGACATCGAAACAAACCTGTTGGACTTTAACCTGGTGTTGTAAACCTTCTTACTGTGCTCACCCCAGTCCAAAGCCGGCATCTCTACATCAAAGAAAAGTGCAGCACAGGATCAGGCCCTCCAAGCCCGTGCCGACCATGCTGCCCTTCTACACTTCCTGGGTCCGTATCCCTCTATTCCCATCCTATTCATGTATTTGTCAAGATGCCCCTAAAATGTCACTATCGTCCCTGCTTCCACCACCTCCTCCGGCAGCGAGTTCCAGGCACCCACTACCCTCTGTGTACAAAACTTGCCTCATACATCTACTCTAAACCTTGCCCCTCGCACCTTAAACTTATGCCCCCTAGTAATTGACCCCTCTACCCTGGGGAAAAGCCTCTGATTATCCACTCTGTCTATGCCCCTCATAATTTTGTAGACATTCTCCCCGTGTCTGCGTGGATTTCACCCCCACAACCCAAAGATGTGCAGTGTCGGTGGATTGACTCTTAATTGGAGAAAAAGAACTGGCTACTCTAAATTTAAAAAATAGAAGCAGGAGGAGGCCATTCGGCCCTTTGAACCTGCGACGCCATTGATTATGACCATGGCTGATCATCGAGTTCAATATCCTGATCCTGCCTTCCCCCCATATCCCTTGATCCCTTGAACCCCAAGAGCTATATCTAAATACTATCTGAAATTATGCAACATATGGTTAATGTGCGAGGAGCGATTAAATGGTGAGGGTTTCCACTCGCTGGAGCGTAGAAGGCTGAGAGGGGATCTGATTGAGGTGTATAAAATACTAAAAGGGCTTGATTTTTTTTTCTCCAAAAATATACTTTATTCATAACATTTATCATAAACATTACAGAACATTTCGAATTGTCTTGACTGTACATTTCCATCAGAGTTACACATTCCTTTGGCTTTCTTCCATTCAATTTTGATAACATTACACACATATCGCTCTTTATGTTACAATTCCTTCTTAAATATTTACATTGTCATGTTTCTTTTATACATTGGAGTGTTAATGACCCAGACCGAGGGGGGTTTACACTGTTACCCGCCCCTCTGTGTACATTTGCTGGTAAGACCTTACACAGGGGTCTTTCCCCATTGCGCCTTGGCGGCAGCTGCCCCAAGCTTGAGTGCGTCCCTCAGCACGTAGTCCTGGACCTTGGAATGTGCCAGTCTGCAACACTCGGTCGAGGACAGCTCTTTGCACTGGAAGATCAGCAAGTTTCGGGCAGACCAAAGAGCGTCTTTCACCGAGTTGATGACCTTCCAGCAGCAGTTGATGTTTGTCCCTGGAAACAGTCCAAAGAGCACAGAGTCCTGTGTCACAGAGCTGCTCGGGATGATAAAGTAAACATAGACCTAGTTTGAGAAGTAGTAGATTACGAATTGAGATGAGGAGGAACTATTTCTCGCCGAGGGTGGTGAATTTGTGGAACTCGCTGCCCCATAGTGTGGTGGAATCTGAGTTATTATGGGCAGCACGATAGCACAGTGGTTGGCACTGTGGTTTCACAGCTCCAGGGTCCCAGATTCGATTCCCGGCTGGGTCACTGTCTGTGCGGAGTCTGCACGTTCTCCCCGTGTCTGCGTAGGTTTCCTCCGGGTTCTCCGGATTCCTCCCACATGTCCCGAAAGACGTGCTGTTAGGTGAATTGGACATTCTGAATTCTCCCTCTGTGTACCCGAACAGGCGCCGGAATGTGGCGACGAGGGGCTTTTCACAGTAACTTCATTGTAATATAAGTCCACTTGTGACAATAAAGATTATAATAAAATATTAAATGGTTACAAGAAGGAGATAGATATATTTCTGATTTTAAAAATGGGTTAAAGGATATGGGGAACAGCTAGGGAGGTGGATTTGGGACCAGGAAGCGATCAACCCTGATATTATTGAATGGTGGAGCAGGCCCGAAGGTCTGAATTTCCACTCCTGCTCCTAATTCCTAGGTTCCTTTGTCAGTCTTCTGCTCAGATCCGCTGTCGGTGTACAGACTGATCATCATTAGCAACCAGTTCAAACTGGGCTCGGGAGCCAAGATAAAACATGGTTTATGAGAGGCCAATTCCTTTGGGAACTGGGCTGACCAATCCCGTATCCCCTTCACTGTCAGCTCAGATTACCTGAAGGTGTTGGGGATATGGTTCGAGTGGCTGGGGTGTGCGTCAAAAACTGGGAGGAGCGCATCGCCAAGGTAAGACAGAAATTTGGGCATTTGTGAGTAACGTTCCCTCTCCATTGCGGGCAAAAGCCTGGTCACCAGTTGTGAAGTACTCTTGGTGTTGCTGTACGTGATGCAGGTCTGAACCTTTGGTCTGTCTGAAACTTGCTGATCTTCCAGTCTCCTCGACTGAGTGTTGCAGACTGGTACATTCCAAGGTCCAGGACTACGCGCTGAGGGACGCACTCAAGCTTGGGGCAGCTGCCACAGAGGCCCAATGGGGGAAGCCCACTGTGTAAGACCTTTTAGCCAATAGACACTGAGGGATTGATAACCGTGTAAAACCCCTTGGACTGTGTGCTTCATCCTAACCGTATGCAACCATATTGAAGCACCACAGAGTGTAACATGACCGATGCAAACAACTTGAGCAGAATTGTAAGGGATGTATTGAAATTGTTGTAATGTTCTCATTACTGAACTGAAGCACCTCGGAGTGTATCTTGTTCTCCAGAAGAAATGTGAATATCATTGCATTTTACTTTTACAACAGTTTGAAATGTTTTTGTAATGTTTGAAAGGCCTTGGGGGCAGCACGGTGGCACAGTGGTTAGCACTGCTGCCTACTGCGCTGAGGACCCGGGTTCGAATCCCAGCCCTGGGTCACTGTCCGTGTGGAGTTTGCACATTGTCTGCGTGGGTTTCACCCCCACAACCCAAAGATGTGCAGGGTCGGTGGATTGGCCACGCTAAATTGCCCCTTAACTGGAAAAAAATAATTGGGTACTCTAAATTTTTTTTTAAAAATGTTTGAAAGGCCTCAGACTGCAACCTTTCCCCATTTTGTCCCTATGGCACTTGCCCCAAGCTTTCGTACCTCCCTCAGCACAATGTCCTGGGCTTTGGAATAAACTGGTCCACAACACTCGGTTGTCCCGAGTGGATTTGGGTCATGAATTAGGCGGTAAAAGCGTCATTAAACAGGAGAAGGCCTGCCGAGGGGAGATTGGTTGCACACAGAGTAAGCATGCACCCATGAGAATGCAATGAAGGCCAAAAAAAGCTGGTGCTCTCTGGATGACTAAAGGAATAGAGCATGAAAGGGCGGTACGGTGACACAGTGGTCAGCTCTGCTGCCTCACTGCGCTGAGGACCCGGGTTCGATCCCGGCCCTGGGTCACTGCGCATTGTTTCTATTCAAATAACCAGCCAATGCCGTTGTGAGTGCCTCAATTGAACCTGCCTCCCACACACTCCCAGGCAGTGCATACCAGACCTGACCCACTCGTTGTGTGATAAAGTTTTTTCACATCACTCTCCGGTCTCGATGGGGCACCGTTCGCAGACAGTGGGATTCTCTCTTCCCGCTATTTGTCAATGGGATTTTCCATTGAAGCCACCCCACGCTGTTGGGAAACGCAAGGGCAGCAATGAACTGCCGGCGGGGACAAAGAATCCCAACAAAACCTGGCGTGCGCAGTCTGCCATGGTCAGCCATGGCTCAGGGGCGAACAGTACTATTCCCAAGGACATCGGCACCTCTTCAATCCACAATGTACCTCCCCTTGAAGAGCGGCAGGCAAGCTTTAAGTAGATCCTGGCACAACCTTTGCTGTTGTGGAAAACCAATGAAGGCCTGGGGTAGCGCTGACTGAAGATCACGAGCCAGGATATCAGGCGGAGAACTGCCTAGTCGACATGACTGCCTCCTGAGCACTATCCTCGAGGTAGGGATTTGGATTCTTGGCTCTTCACGGCGTCTGTCTGCACCGGGGAAATCAAGGGCCAATTTTCAAACACCACACCTGGACAATTTTAGCCCACCAAGCACCCGCAAAAGCTAGGTTTTAGAGTGACCAATGTTAGAAGTGTCAAGGTAGGTGGAGACATGAGGTCATGTGATGAATCATCCAGGACTTGAGCTCATTTCTCATTCATTGGTTTGAATTTTGGCAGCAATGCAAAACTCTGACATCTGTTGGACAAAGACGGTATTGCGGCTTATCAGGGCTGATGGTTCCCTCAGCTTTCCATCACTGGGGGTTTCTTCATCTCGTAACTGGGTCTGTTGTAGATACATTGGCCAGCAACTTCCTGGCTCCCCATCATCGGATTTTGGGGGGTGCCCCAAAGATGCGCTGGGGAATCCCTTTTGGAAGTTCTCAGGTCATTCCTGGCAATTGTTCAGGAACTCAAACTTTCTCTTGACAATTGCACTGCGCTGGGAAACATTCAACAAATATTTAAATCACTAACTTCAGATGGTTCTGTCAGTGATACACTCAGAGTTACCTTGAAATAGTTACAAGAGATAAAAGCACTTTAAATATAAATTTAGAGTGCCCAAATCCTTTTTCTTTCCAATTAAGGAGCAATTTAGCGTGGCCAATCCACCTCCCCAGCACATTTTTGGGTTGTGTGGGCAAAACCCATGCAAACACGGGGAGAATGTGCAAACTCCACATGGACAGTGACCCAGAGCCGGGATCGAACCTGGGACATCGGCGCCATGAGGCAGCAGTGCTAACCATTGCGTCGCCATGCTGCCCTGATAAAAGCACTTCTAACTTCAGTGTGACTATTTTTAAAAGTCCAGATCGAGCCACACACAGGGTGTCCGGCATGTTCCTGAACTCCCCACCCCTCCCCCCGCCACAAGGGCCTCACCACCCCTCCCACTAGCACCCTACCCACAGTATTCCCCACCACTGACTCCATACCTGCACAGGATTCCCCCATGTGGCCCCCCCCGGCTGGACACACACTGACCCCAAACCGAGTCACCCATCAGCCCCACCCGACCCGATACATCTCCCATCCCCGACCCCCACCCGACAGGGCTGGACACCACGTCAATCCCACCTGACACCCCAACCCAACCCCCATGTCCTGACCCAACCTGACTCAATACCCTCCCCAACCAACCACCGCGACCCAGCCGCCACACCAACGTCCGAACCCCTCCGTGATCACCGCCACATCTGGCCCATGCTGCCCCCATGCGGCTACTACAGAAGGTGAATTGGATGGACCTTAAAATCTTTTTTCCCCATATCGTGATTCCAATGTTCCTTTAGCACCAGTGGTCTATGTGGAAAGGTGGATTGTCACTCTGTATCGACTTAGCTGCACTCAGATCCTTAAGAATCTGTTACATCAGGCAGAAGGTACAGAAGTCTGAAATCCCACACATCCAGACATAGGAACAGCTTCTTCCCCACAGCTACTAGACTCCTCAACGACTCCCCCTCGGACTGATCTGTTCCCTGTAAGAACACTACTCTCGACGCCCTGTGCTGCTCTTGCTCATGTAATAGCTTTGTTTGGCCCCTTATTCCGCACTGTAACCAATCACTGTTTGTCGATGTACTTTGTCGATTATTCTTTTTGTCTACTAGGTACGTACTGTGTAAGTTCCCTCGGCCGCAGAAAAATATTTTTCACTGTACTTCAGTACATGTGACAATAAATCGAATCAAATCACCTGACCTTCCTGACTCAGGCCGGGTGAGATTCTGACAACGCAGCAGGCCCCTGGCTCCAGCTTCAGAACGTTAACGGAATGGAGTAACGGACGGACAGACCCTTTTCCGCAGCACCAGCTGTTGTAAAGCAGGTGAGTTTCAATGTCCCATCAAAAATAACAGGTCAGAGAGGATAAGTGTGTAATAGAAGTGGGGAATTGGGGAGGTAGGGTTCGGACGTTGTTGGGGGGTAAGAGGGGGGGGGGCCGAACATCAGGGGGTCAGATATCAGGAGGGGCTCGGACATCAGGGTGAGTCAGACATGGGGATTGGTGGGGATTTGGACATTGCCAGGGGTGACTCAGATACCGGGGGGTGAGTTGGACATGGGGGACTGTAGGGGTCTGAACATGGGGGGGGTCAGTCGGACATCAGGAGGGGAGTCGGACATCGGGGATGCAGGGTTCGGACATCATGGCATGGAGTCAGACATGGGGGGGGGGGTTCCAGACATTGGAGGAAAGAGTCAGACATCGGGGATTTAGATTTAGATTTAAAAATAAAACAATTGAGAGTACTCAATTCATTTTTTTTCCAATTAAGGGGCAATTTACAGTGGCCAATCCCCCTACCCTGCAAATCTTTTGGGTTGTGGGGGCGAAACCCACGCAGACACGGGGTGAATGTGCAAACTCCACACGGACAGTGACCCAGAGCCGGGATTGAACTTGGGACCTCGGCGCCGTGAGGCAGCAGTGCTAACCACTGCGCCACCGTGCTGCCCTTAGATTTACATTTAGATTTGTTGTCACATGTACCGAGGTACAGTGAAAAGTATTTTTCTACACAGTCCAGACAGATCATTCCATATATGAAAAATAAAGGACACACGATAAATACACAATGTAAATACATGGACATTGGGTGAAGCACACGGAGTGTTGGGCTACACAGTGGAGAAGATGTGTGGAGAGATCAGTTCAGTCCATAAGAGGGTAATTCAGAAGTCTGGTAACAGCGGGGAAGAAGCTTCTCAGACTTTTGTATCTCCTGCCCGATGGAAGAGGTTGGAAGAGAAAATAACCCAGGTGGGAGGGGTCTTTGATTATGCTGCCCACTTTCCCAAGGCAGTGGGAGGTGTAGATGGAATCAATGGCTGGGAGGCGTGGTTTGTGTGATGGACTGGGCGGTGTTCACGACTCTCTGAAGTTTCTTACGATCTTGGGCCGAGCAGTTGCCATACCAGGCTGTGATGCAGCCAGATAGGATACTTTCTATGGTGCATCTGTTAAAATCCGTAAGAGTCACTGTGGACGTTTCCTTAGTTTCCTGAGGAAGTATAGACGTTGTTGTGCTTTCTTGGTCGTAGCGTCAACGTGGGTGGACCAGGACAGATTATTGATGATGTGCACACTTAGGACTTTGAAGCTCTCAACCATCTCCACCTCGGCCCCGTTGATGCTGACAGGAGTGTACAACACTTCTCTGCCTGAAGTCAGTGACCAGCTCCTTAGTTTTGCTGACATTGAGGGAGAGATTATTGTCATTACACCATGCCACTAGGTTACTAGTTTCTCTATCTCCCTCTTGTATTCTGACTTATCGTTATTTGAGATCCAACCCACTACAGTCGTGTCATCAGCAAACTTGTCGATGAAATTGGAGCCAAATCTTGCCACACAGTCATGTGTGTACAGGGAGTATAGTAGGGGGCTAAGTAAGCAGCCTTGCACGGTCCCGGCATTGAGGACTATCGTGGAGGAGGTGCCATTTTTTATCCTTACTGATTGTGGTCTGTGGGTCAGGAAGTCGAGGATCCAGTTGCAGAGGGAGGAGCCAAGTCCTAGGTTTTGAAGTTTTGATATGAGCTTGGCTGGGATTATGGTGTTGAAGGTGGAGCTGTAGTCAAGAGTCCAACGCAGGAGTCCTTGTTGTTGAGATGCTCCAGGGATCATAGAATCATAGAATTATAGAATTTACAGTGCAGAAGGAGGCCATTCGGCCCATCGAGTCTGCACCGGCCCTTACAAAGAGCACCCTACTGAAGCCCACGTATCTACCCTATCCCCATAACCCAGTAACCGCCATTTAACGTTTTTTGGACACTAACGGCAATTTATCATGGCCAACCAACCTAACCCGCACATCTTTGGACTGTGGGAGGAAACCGGAGCACCCGGAGGAAACCCACGCAGACACGGGGAGAATGTACAGACTCCGTACAGGCAGTGACCCAGCCAGGAATCGAACCTGGGACCCTGGAGCTGTGAAGCAACTGTGCTAACCACTATGCTGCCATGCTGCTGGATGAGTGTAGGGCCAGGGAGATAGCGTCTGCTGTGGACCGGTTGTGGTGGCATGCAAATTGCAGTGGATCTAGGCATTCTGGGAGTATGGAGTTGATGCGCCTCATGACCAACCTCTCGAAGCTCTTCATAATGATCGATGTCAAGGCCACTGGACGGTAGTCATTGAGGCACGTTGCTTAGTTTTTCTTTGGCACTGGTATAATAATGGTGGTCTTCTTGAAGCAGGTGAGAACTTTGGAATGGAGTAGGGAGAGGTTGAAGATGTCCGCGAACACACCTGCCATTTGATCTCTGCAGGATCTGAGTGCATGACCAGGGACGCCATCAGGACCCGTTCGAGGCTTTCCGAGGGTTCACTTTCAAGAAGGCCGATCTGACTTTGGAGGATGTGATGGTGGATATAGTTGTGTCTGAGGCTGTTGGGGCAGGTAACAACAGATTGTTGGTTTCCTGCTCAAAACGAGCATAGAATGCATTGAGTGCATCGGGGAGAAGTGCTGTCTTGCTCGAGATTCTACTCGGCTTTGCTTAGTAGCTCATTATATTGTTTGAGCCTTGCCACAACCGACGAGAGTCCATGTTGTTAGTCTGTGACTCTAGATTTTGGGACCTTGGCGTCTTTGATGGTTGAGCAGAGTTTGTAGCTGGATTTTTTGAATCGGTCAGGGTCGCCTGTCTTGAACACCTGAGACCTGGTCTTCAGTAGGGAGTGAATTTCCTGGTCAAACCATGGTTTCCTGGGGAACCCAAGCACTACCTTCTTTGGCACGTAATCTTCGACACACTTACTGATTTGTTTTATAAATTCGGAGTACCCAGTTCATTTGCTTTTCCAATTAAGGGACAATTTAGCATGTTCAATCCACCTAATTGCACATCTTTGGGTCGGGGGGGGGGGGGGGTGACCCACGCAGAAACGGGGAGAATGTGCAAACTCCACACGAACAGTTACCCGGAGCCACGATCGAACCCGGGCCCTCGGTGCCTAGAGGCAGCAGTGCTAACCACTGCGCCACCATGCCGCCCCAGGAGCACCACCTTGTGGTACAATTTTGCGAAGTGCGGTCGGGGGATGGATTGATAGACACCCTTGACGTTTGTGTAGCAGTGGTCAAGGATGTTGAGGCCCCTGGTAGGACAGGAGATGTGTTGGTGGAATTTTGGCAGCGCACTTTTGAGA
This sequence comes from Scyliorhinus torazame, assembly GCF_047496885.1. Classification (NCBI taxonomy): domain Eukaryota; kingdom Metazoa; phylum Chordata; class Chondrichthyes; order Carcharhiniformes; family Scyliorhinidae; genus Scyliorhinus; species Scyliorhinus torazame. The sequence goes on along the minus strand of NC_092735.1, from coordinate 12,959,488 downwards.
TTGGCCTGGTTGAAGTCTCCGGCCACAATGAACAAGGCCTCTGGGACTTCTGATTCACTGTTATTTATAGAGGTGCTTCTTCACTTCTGCCTGGGGTGGGATATAGACCGCTGTATACCAATATAATGGGCTACAAAGCAAAGCTGAGTAGAATCCCTCTAATGATGGCAGATGTGACCTCCCAAGGAAGGTGGAATGGGAAGCACTTCACAGTCAGGTATTCCAGGTCCAGGGAGCAGTAGTTCACCAGGGTCGCCACGTCCGATCACCAGGAATGTTGATGAGGAGGCAAACGCACTCCACCCTTCACTTTGCTTGATGGCGCCGTGCAGAGAGTCAGACATGGGTGGGTGGGTTTGGGGAGCTGGATGTCAGGAGGTTCAGACATTGTGGAGGGGCGGTGGAGTTGGTCATTGGGGCAGAATTGAATATTGGCCAGGGGGCGGGTGAGACATCAGGGGGTTGGGATTTGGGTCAGGGCTCGGATTGAGGGATGGGTAAGGGTCATTCGGGTTGGGTGGTCGGGTTCGTGGAGGGTCGGGTCCAGTCAGTTCTGGGGGTCAGATGAATGTAATTTGCAAAGAAGGTCTGGAGAGAGATGAGGTGGTGTTTGTCGAGGTTCATCCCGAGCAGCTCTGTGACGCAGGGCTCTGTGCTCTACGGACTGTTCCCAGGGACACACACCGAGACAAACATCAGCTGCTGCTGGAGGATCATCAACTCGGTGAAAGACGCTCTTTGGTCTGCCCGAAACTTACAGAGGTAAGAGTTCTCCCCGAGCGACTGACACATTCCAAAGGCCAGGACTACGCACTGAGGGACGCACTAAAGTTCGGGGCAGCAACTATAGAGACACAATGGGGGAAGGTTGCTGTCTCAGACCTTTCGGCCATAGTGAACTGAGGGAGGGGAATTGTATAGAATCCTCTCGGACTGTATGACTCACATTGAATGTATACAGTGAATATTACATGCATCACAATCGTATTGAAACACCTCAGAGAGCAATTTGCTTTGTATAGGCAACGTAAATGCTATTGCACCATTTGTAATGACCATTTTTGAAATGTCCGTAATGTCTCTTTTTAAAATAAATTTAGAGTACCCAATTCATTTTTTTCAATTAAGAGGCAATTTAACGTGGCCAATCCACCTACCCTGCACATCTTTGGGTTGTGGGGGCGAAATCCACGCAAACACGGGGAGAATGCGCTGTGGTAGTCGCCACTGATGTATATATTAGGTGATTTGTGGTAAGGCCCTGTACTATAGGTATGGGGTAGTCCCTGCCTGCTGGCTCCGCCCAGTAGGCGGAGTATAAATATGTGTGCTCCCCGTACAGCAGCCATTTCGCCAGCTGCTGTAGGAGGCCACACATCTTAGTGTAATAAAGCCTCAGTTGTATTCAACTCTCGTCTTTGTGCAATTGATCGTGCATCATGCGCAAACTCCACACAGACAGTGACCCAGAGCCGGGATTGAACCTGTCACCTCGGCACCGTGAGGCAGCAGGGCTAACCCACTGCACCACCGTGCTGCCCCGTAACGTTTCTTTGTATTGAAGCACCTCATCAGTGCAACAGGATAGAGAACCTGAATGTTATTGCACTTTGTGTGGAATGTTCTTTCAGATATTTTACGAATTGAGTATATTTTTTCAAAACAAAAACCAGAAGCTACACAACATCTTCAGCAGCTCCGCAGGCAGGAGCACTGTGCAGATCCACCCGGAGGAAGCCAGGCGGCCGTCGTCTGTTCTAGCAGAGACTTCCTGCTTGTGTCCCAGGATATCAGAAGGTTGGCAGGCGGACATGGAAACTGAAAGAGAAACTGTTGATGCAGAACGCATGGTGGAACTCAAAAAACAAGATTACAAAGGTTGGGTAGCACTTTGAGCCTCGGTGCACAAGTGGGAAGTGACCAAGGTGAAGATCGAGATGTTCTTCAAACTCAAAACGCCAGAAGACAAGAGAGAATCTGAGGAACACGGTGGCGCAGTGGGTTAGCCCCGCTGCCTCACGGTGCCGAGGTCCCAGGTTCGATCCCGGCTCTGGGTCATTGTCCGTGTGGAGTTTGCACATTCTCCCCGTGTCTGCGTGGGTTTCGCTCCCACAACCCAAAAAGATGTGCAGGGTAGGTGGATTGGCCACGCTAAATTGCCCCTTAATTGGAAAAAATGAATTGGGTATTCTAAATTTTTTTTTTTTAAAAGAGAGAATCTGAGGGAGATGTCCTGACTTGAGAAATTATGCAAAATCTGTTCCTGCTGGGGTCGATGTTCAGATGGATTTCCAAGAAGTGGGGAGTCAGCAGGCTTTGCCTCGGAAGACCCCAGTCCAGGGTCCGTTCTGTAGAGCAGGATGAGATGTGCCCACATTTCTTCTTACGAAAGGTGCACAGAGAGAGAGATCTCTGTGGTTAGCAGCCTGAAGGAAGTGCTTCTGGGGACGGCACATGGCACAGTGGTTAGCACTGTTGCATATGGCACTGAGGACCCGGGCCACGCTAAATTGCCACTTAATTGGGAAAGGAAAATAATTAGCTACTTGGAATTTAAACAAAAAAGGATGTGCTTGTATTTGACCCCAAACCTCTCCAGACCCTCCTCCCCCCATGACCTGAACTTCGAATCCAAACCCGCTGGCACAAAGGGATAATTCCTATAAATAGGGGTGGTACAGTGGTTCGGACTGCTCCTCACGGCACCAGGGGGTAAGTGCGGGGCAGATTTGAAGTTATTATCAGTACAGCCATGATCTTATGAAATAGTGGAGCAGGCTCGAGGGGCCGAATGGCCTCCTCCTGCTCCTTGTTGGTTTCTTCATGAATTGTACTTTCTGTGATAACGTTGTGCTCATTCTATGAATAAAGTACATTTCTGGAGAAAAAGGGTTGGGTCGAAGAGGAAGCAAATTCCCATCAGGAAGGCCATCGGAAGGTAGAGTTCCCTGACAGTGGGAGAAGGGGGGGACAGAAATGGATGGGATCAGAGGATCCTGCAGCTGGGGGCTGGAGTCTCCATTTCTGAGACTAAGTGTTGACGCCGACGCGCGGTTCGTGGACTTTCACCACAGCAAAATTGCCGCTGAACCTGGATTGATTCAGCGACTGCGGAGGGGCTAGCACCGGCACCATGTGGAACGCAATCGATTCTAATGAGAAACAGTCCGGGATTGGCCGGCTCCGTGATTGACACTCGGGAGGCTGACAAGCTGCAGCCACATAAACGCACTTCACTCCCCACACGCACTCATCCCAGCCAACAAGATGGCACTGGTCGTGCTGGAGCGCGCCCACGCAGCTGATAGTCGGCTGGGGCCAGAGGTCACCAAGAGGGGTGGCCCTGGGGGGAGACACCAATACGACCCGTGGCACTAAGTTCACAGCGGGCAGTCAGCGGCGGGCGCAGAGGCATGGCTGCCTTGCCGGCTGCGGCAATGGTGTTCCGTGCCCATTCAACCCCAACCACACAGCTCACCTCCTGGCCAACTCCCCGCTACTCCCCCTGACCCTGGCAGAAGCCCCCGGCCCGCGGCAGACAACAGAAAATCCCGGCCCAGGTCTCAGGCTCTGACACAATTGGATATTGGCAGCACTGCAATATGGCGGCATCTGTTGGATGGATGCAGTATTGCAGCTTATCCGCAACCGATGATTCACATGGTCAAGGTAATGCAGAAAGCACCCACCATCCTGCCTTATCTCAATAATTGTGGCCTTCAGCCCAGGGAGAGGGATACTGCTGACTGATTGTTCAGCAGGGCCCAGGCATGTGCTCGAGCTACAGTTAGCCTGTCTAAAGGCGCCTGGTCCTCTTAAAGGGGAAGAGCATTCAGGAGGCAGCAGCTGGTGTAACCGATAGTGAGAGGTTTTGATGGGAGGAATCAGACCATGGAGCAGGTTCTACCTGTCCCCGAAGCACTGGAGCTTGGAGCAGCGGCCGCAGGGACGTAATGGGAATGGTTGCAAAGACCTCTCAGCCTCAGTGAACTGAGGGGCGGGGAATTGAATAGACTCGAATAGATGCTCTGGCTGTTTTCGCAATCCAGCTCTTGGTCTGTAACATTGTAGGTAGCAGATGAGGGACATGTCAGCCGTGATATAATGTCGGTGCAGACTCGATGGGCCAAATGGCCTCCTTCTGCACTGTATGTTACATGTTCTATGTTCTAATGTGCATGGACAGTGACCCAGAGCCGGGATCGAACCTGGGACCTGGCCGCCGTGTGGCAGCAATGCTAACCCACTGTGCCACCGTGCTGCCCTCTATCTGATGAACCTATGAACGTATGAACTTAAGGTGATTAAGGTAGAAGGTTTGGGGGGACATGAGGGAAAACGTTCACCCAGAGGGTGGTGGGTATCTGGAATTCATTGCCTGAATTGGTGGTTGAGGCTCATTTAAAATGTACCAAGATACCAATCTGAAGCGTTGCAATGTGGAAAATTGCACAGGTATGTCCTGTACACAAGGAACAGGACAAATCCACCACAGCCAACTACTGCGCCATCCACCGACTGTTGATCATCAGTTAAGTGATGGAAGAGGTCATCAACAGTGCTATCAACTGGCATTTACTTACCAATAACCTGCTCACGGACGCTCAGTTTGGGTTCCCCCAGGGCCTCAGCTCCTGACCTCATTGCAGCCTTGGTTCAAACGTGGACAAGAGATGAATGTCAGAGTTGAGGTGAGAGTGACTGCCCTTGACATCAAGACACCATATATTCCTTGTGGGGGTGAGACCCGCGCAGATACGGGGAGAATGTGTAAACTCCACACGGGCAGTGACCTGGGGCTGGGATCGAACCCAGGTCCTCAGCGGCATCGGCAGCAGTGCTAACCACTGTGCACCGTGCTGTCCCTCTAAGATCTCTGCGACCTTCATCCCCTAGTGGCAGAGGGGACACGATGTCCGGGTGGCGGAAGTAACGCTGCCAGACAACAAGCTAGTCCCATTCCACAAAACAGGAGGCAATGAAGGCACCTCTCGCCCTTCTGCTCATGTGCACCAGACCTGTCGAGGCCGGGGAACTGTATAATTAGGCGGTCGATGCCACTCGATGGCAGATTGGGTGGCACTGTGAGTATCTTTGTACCGGGCCTCTCCTGCTGTCTCTGGCCTCCGCACTGACATCATCAGCCAAGATCTCAGGGAATGTCCCTTATCCTTGTAGCCACCTGCAAAGAACTATGGGAATTGCGGTCAATTTGGGACACAGACAGACACACAGACTCTGTGTATTGTGCAAAGAAACCTGGTAAGAAACTCCCAGTTCATTAAAGATCGATCACCACTCTCCCCAAGACAATAGTATTTGCATTGAGGACCATCAACGATAGCAGACTAACCGGCACCCCCCCCCTTTATTTGGAAAGGCCTACATGCCTGGGACAATGATAGCTAGGGCCCGCCCAGCCATTGAGGTATCCGCCCCCTAATTGGCTGAGATCGATGAGGGTGATTGAAAACCCTATCGATCCATTGGACCCGGAGTAAGGACCACCCAAAAGGGTGCGAAAGAGACGAGGGATAAAAAGCACTGCGCACTCGGGATTGGCCTCTTTTGGGACCGGCCTGTGCGCGACCAACTGCAGCAGAACACCCAAGTTCAAGGACCCGCGACCATTCCTGAAGGATGAGCCCAGCTGAGACGGACCCAACAACTTCCAATCGACCACGTGGACCCGGATAAAGACCTTATCTCACACAGTGCCGGTCACTCAAAGGGAAGTAACGGTCATCATCGTTATTAGGTGTAGTTTAGTACGGAGCCACGTGTATTATTGCATAGAGATACAAGTCCTGTGTTATTGATAGACTATGTTTTTGAGCTAACAGACTGGTTGTGTGGTCATTTGGTCGATATATGAAATAGCTTGTAGTTCACATAGAAATATAGAAGTCAGCATCCTCGACAAGTTATTCCTGCAGCCTGGGGTGACCCTCGGAAATGCCGGGGGTCTACAATTAGCCCAGGATGTAACCAGCACACTGGTTCCCTGGATAACAGTCACACGCGTGCATGAATCGCATCTGGTGGTCACACACAAGCTGCACAGTGAGGGGGTGGAACCTCTTCCGTTTATGAAGAGGACTTCCTGATGCCAGAGGGCACTCTGGGTGCATGGGGGGGACATGGGTGCAGCCAATTGCTCCTTGTACCTGTGGCAGACCAGCCCATAGCCCTCTCGTCTTGCTGGGCCTGGACCAGGTCAAAAAGTCAAAAGTTCTAGCACAATGTCATCCATGATCTCGCAGATGGATTTATGGGTGGATTCTTGCGATATTCCACACAGGTCTTAACATGTCTCTCTTAAGCTCTACCTTCCAGACTGACTCACCTTTCCTTCTATACCCAGCTGTGCCACTCCCCCACCCACCATATCTTTACCGTTACCTTACTGTACCCCCCACTCTAGAACCCATCCTCTCCAGCAAATTAGTTCAAACCCCGCCCCCAGTAGCACTAACAAACCTCCCCGCAAGGATATTGGTTCCATTCCGGTTCAGGTGCAACCCACCCGAATTGTACAGGTCCCACCTTCCCCAGAAATGGACCCAGTGATCGAGGAATCTAAAGTCCTCCCTCCTACACCATCTCTTCACCCACGCATTCATCTGCTCTATCCTCCTATTCCTGACTGGCACGTGGCACCGGGTGTAATCCAGGGATCACAACCTTTGAGATCCTGCTTTTCAATCCGCTGCCTGGCTCCCTAAATTCTTGCTGCAGGGCCTCATCCCTCTTTCTATCTCTGTACCTATGTGAACCTCGACCTCTGACTGTTCATCCTCCTCCTTCAGACGGCCCTGCAGCTGTTCACTGACATCCTTGACATGTCCGGGATAGTTTTTTGAAATTAATCTACGGGATGTGAGTGTCACTGGCTAGCCCAGCATTTATTGCCCATCCCTAGATGCCCTTCAGAAGGTGGTGGTGAGCTGCCTTCTTGAACCGCTGCAGTCTCTGTGGTGTAGGTACACCCACAGTGCTGTTCGGGAGGGAGTTCCAGGATTTTGACCCAACGACAGCGAAGGAACGGCCGATATATTTCCAAGTCAGGATGGTGAGTGACTTGGAGGGGAACCTCCAGGTGGTGGGGTTCCCAGGTATCTGCTGCTCTTGTCCTTCTGGATGGTAGTGGTCGTGGGTTCGGAATGTTGCTAACTTTTGGTTGGCTCTTAAATGTTGCTCGTTGTGTCTTTACTTAATTTGCTCTGTTTCTATAACCTTTGCTCTAGAGTCGCCAGGTATCTTTATGATACCACCACAAGGTTCAAGATCAAATACTGATCAATAACTCAACACATCAATTAGTAAGATTCAAATCAAAACACATTTATTATACACAGTCAATCACTACTCATGCATAAAACTCTACTTACTAGACTATCTCTAACACTAAAAGGCCTATACTTAGCTTTGGAACTGGCCCACCAGGTCAGGGGAACAAATAGCCTTTCGTTCGATTCTGAGTCTGCAGGATTCAAAGCTGGTATAGACTGGTAGCTAGGAGCGCCTATCTCGTAGCGAGCGTTGACTGGAGACTTACTTGGTTGATGCGGCAGCTTAGACAGTTCACTCTCAAGGGTTGTTTCGAGTTGCTGCGTGACCCTGCCAAGAAGGTCGATTTGAACTTGGGGACTCTACTTTATAGTCCCCAGGGGCTTCGTGCCGTTCGGGGCGGACCCCGTATCTGGTTCCAAGTGATTGGACTACGTTCCGATCACCTTGATCGATTTCTCCAATACTGGAGCGGTTCCCTGATCGCTGGGCGGTTCCTGAGTGTCCATTGGCCTTCCTTTGTCTTGGCTCCTGCTGGCGTCGAGGAGTCTGGCTTGGCCTTGTTTACCTTAAATGTTTCAATTGTTCCTGGGGATCACTTATTAATATGCGGATGGGTGCTAGTTTCAGTGCTGTCTGGGTTTCTGCAAGTTCTAATACACAGGAAACTTTGCACCTGCTAGTTTTCCTGGCTTGACTGAATTTCCCAGCATTCTTTGCGTCTCCATTTTAAGTCGGGAAGTGGCCAACCCAGGTGGCTACAGGGAGATGCTGTCTAAGGAACCTTGATGAGTTACTGCAGTGCATCTTGTAGATGGTACACACGGCTGCTACCATTCGTTGGCAGTGGAGAGAGTGAATGTTTGCGGAAGGGATGCCAATGGAGTGAGCTGCTTTGTCCTGGATGGTGTTGAGCCTTCTTGAGTGTTGTTGGAGCTGCACTCATCCAGGCAAGTGGAGAGTATTCCATCACACTCCTGACTTGTGCCTTGTGGATAGTGGACCAGGCTTTGGGGGGTCAGGGGGTGAGTTACTTGCCGTAGGATTCCTAGCCTCTGACCTGCTCTGGTAGCCACAGTATTAATATGGCTAGTCCAGGTCAGTTTCTGATCAATGGGAACCCCCAGGATGTTGATTGTGGAGGATTCAGCAATGGTAATGTCAATGAATGTCAAGGGGTGGTGGTTAGATCCTCTCTTGTAGGAGATGGTTATTGCCTGGCACATTGTGTGGCACAAATGTAACTTGCCACTTGTCAGCCCAAACCTGGATATTGTCCAGGACTTGCTGCATTTGGACACGGACTGCTTCATTATCTGAGGAGTCGCGAATGAAATGAAAATGAAAATTGCTTATTGTCACGAGTAGGCTTCAATGAAGTTACTGTGAAAAGCCCCTAGTCGCCACATTCCGGCGCCTGTTCAGGGAGGCTGGTATCAGCACAATGATGCTGAACATTGTGCAGTCATTGCGCAAACATCCCCACTTCTGACCTTATAATGCAAGGGAGGTCATTGCTGGAGCAGCTGAAGATGGCTGGGCCTAGGATGCTACCCTGAGGAACTGCTGCTGATTTGAACTCCAGTTGATTTTTCCTTCAGCTCTGGGTGCTCAGAATATTGCTTTCTTCCTTCTGTCATTTTGCATCAGACATGGGGATGATATTCCAAGCGTCCGGTTCTGGTGCAGGTGGCTCTTGTTTTCGTGAAGGGAATACATTGGGGATTTTGTCCCGGATTTATCCGGTGTTTTTTGTTTCCATTCTTGCATTGACCAAGCTACGTTGTTACCTTTGACAAGTGCGTTACCCGAGCACCTCCTTCAATCTGGTCTATTGCATTTGCTGCTCTCCCAGTGTAGCCGACTCTACATTGGATATTGGTCACATGTTTATTAATGATTTGGATGAGAATGTAGGGGCATGGTTAGTAAGTTTGCAGATGACACCAAGATTGGTGGCATAATGGATAGTGAAGAAGGTTACATAAGATTGCAACAGGATATCTGACCACGCTCCACGTTACATGGATGTGAGGTTGGAGGCGGGCAGGGTCCAACGCCCCACATGGAGGCTGGACACTGCCCTACTAGCAGACAAGGCCTTCAACGAAAAGATATTGCAGGCCATAGCAGAGTACACGGAGAACAACCAAAACAGGGAGGCTACCAGGGAGGCAAAGGCCAAAACGTCGGCCTCTTTCACTCCCTGAACTCCCGGGTGTTTTGACACTCCAAATAGGTCCCCCATCTGTCTAATTCCTGCTCTCTGCCAACTTCGGAACCCGCCATCTATCCTGCCCAGCGCGAACCTGTGGTTATTGCAAATCGGGGTCCAGACTGACGCACCCTCCACCTTCTTATACCTCCTCCATTGCCCCCAGATCCTCAGAGCCGCCAACACCACCGGGCTAGTGGACTAACGGGCCGGCGAAAACGGCAGAGGTGCCGTTACCAGTGCTCCCAAACTGGTGCCTTTGCATGACGCCGCCTCCTCCCATGCCGACCCCTCCCCCACTGCCCACTTCCTGATCATGGCTATATTAGCCACCCGGTAGTAATTGCAGAAGTTCGGCAGCGCCAACCCACCCTCCCCCCGACTGCGCTCCAGCAACACTTTCTTCACTCGCGGGGTTTTACCCGCCCACACAAAGCCCAAAATAATCTTATTCACCCGCTTGAAAAAGGCCTTAGGGATGAAGATGGGGAGGCACTGGAAGACAAACAGAAATCTGGGGAGGACCGTCATTTTCACGGTCTGTACCCTCCCCGCCAACGATAACGGGAGCATATCCCATCTTTTAAAATCCCCCTCCATCTGCTCCACCAGCCGAGTTAGGTTGAGCCTGTGTAATTACTCCATTTCCGAGCCACCTGTATTCCCAGGTAGCGAAAGCTTCTCTCTACAATCCTGAGTGGCAGCTCCTTCAGTCTCCTCTTCTGTCCCCTTGCCTGGATCACGAACAATTCACTTTTTCCCATGTTCAATTTGTACCCGGAGAACCTGCCAAATTCCCCCAAGATCTGCATAACCTCCCCCATCCCCTCCACCGGGTCCGAGATGTACAAGAGCAGATCGTCCGTGTACAGCGAAACCCGGTGCTCCACCCCCCCTCCGAATCAGCCCCTGCCACTTCCTTGATGCTCTCAGCGACATGGCCAGCGGCTCTATAGCCAGAGCGAACAGCAACGGGGAGAGGGGGCACCCCTGCCTCGTCCATCGGTGTAGATTAAAGTAGTCGGTTCATGCACACACTCGCTACCGCCGCCTGGTGGAGCAATTGCCCCCAGTCGATGAAGCCCTCACCAAACCCAAACCTTCCCAGCGTCTCTCAAAGATACTCCCACTCCACCCAATCAAAAGCCTTCTCCGCATCCATCGCAACCACCACCTCCGCCTCCTCGCCTTCTGAGGGCATCATAATTACATTTAAAAGCCTCCAGACGTTAGCATTGAGCTAGCTACCCTTAACGAATCCGGTTTGGTCCTCCCCTATCGCCCCCAGGACACAGTCTTCTATCCTAGTGCCCAAAATTCAAAAGCGAGATCGGCCAAAATGACCCACATTGCTCCGGGTCCTTTTCTCGTTTAAGGATGAGCAAAATCGAGGCCTGCGACATCGTTGGGGGGAGGATTCCCCTCTCTTTAGCCTCATTTAAGGTCCTCATCAGCAGTGGGCACAACACCTCTGAGAACGTCTTGGGTTGGGTGGGTTTAGCTCAGTGGGCTGGACAGCTGGTTTGTAATGTAGAAAAAGGCCAGCAGCACGGGTTCAATTCTTGGGCAGCACGGTCGCATTGTGGATAGCACAATTGCTTCACAGCTCCACGGTCCCAGGTTCGATTCCGGCTTGGGTCACTGTCTGTGCGGAGTCTGCATATCCTCCCCGTGTGCGCGTGGGTTTCCTCCGGGTGCTCCGGTTTCCTCCCACAGTCCAAAGATGTGCAGGTTAGGTGGATTGACCATGCTAATTTGCCCTTAGTGTCCAAAATTGCCCATAGTGTTGGGTGGGGTTGCTGGGTTATGGGGATAGGGTGGAGGTGTGGACCTTGGGTAGGTTGCTCTTTCCAAGAGCCGGTGCAGACTCGATGGGCCGAATGGCCTCCTTCTGCACTGTAAATTCTATGAATTCTACCGGGTAACTGCCGGCCACGGAGCCTTGCCCGACTGCATCCGACAAATATGTAGACAGATAATATGTAGACAGATTATAGAAAAATGTAGGAGCAATAGGGTGGTCGTGATGGGAGATTTTAACTTCCCCAACATTGAACACCATTTAATCTACACCCTCATGTAGTGTTGGAGGCAGAGATGGAGCAGAATTTCTAAGGAGCATCCAGGAGAGTTTTTTAGAGCAGTATGTAAATAGTCAAACTCGGGAAGGGGCCACACTGGACCTGGTATTGGGGAATGATCCTGGCCAGGTGGTTAAAGATTCAGTCGGTGATTATTTTGGGAATAGCGATCACAATTCCGTAAGTTTTAGAATACTCATGGACAAAGACGAGAATGGTCCTAAAGGAAGAGTGCTAAATTGGGGAAAGGCCAAGTATAACAAAAGTCGGCAGGAGCTAGGGAATGTGGATTGGGAGCAGCTGTTTAAGGGTAAATCCACATTTGAAATGTGGGAGTCTTTGAAGGAAAGGTTGATTAGAGTGCAGGACAGACATGTCCCTGTGAAAATGAGGGATAGAAATGGCAAGATTAGGGAACCATGGATGACGGGTGGAATTGTGAGACTACCTAAAATGAAAAAGGAAGCATACATAAGATCTTGGCGACTTAAAACTGATGAAGCTTTGGAGGAATATCAGGAAAGTAGGACAAATCTCAAACGCGCAATAAAGAGGGCTAAAAGGGGTCATGAAATATCTTTGGCTAACAGGGTTAAGGAAAATCCCAAAGCCTTTTATTTGTATATAAGGAGCAAGAGGGTAACTAGAGAAAGGATTGGCCCATTCAAAGACAAAAGAGGGAATTTATGCGTGGAGTCAGAGGAAATGGGTGAGATTCTTGATGAGTACTTTGCATCGGTATTCACCAAGGAGAGGGACATGACGGATGTTGAGGCTACGGATGGATGTTTAAATACTCTAGGTTAAGTCGGCATAAGGAACGGGGAAGTTTTGGGTATTCTAAAAGGCATTAAGGTGGACAAGTCCCCAGGTCCGGATGGGATCTATCCCAGGTTCCTGAGGGAAGCGAGGGACGAAATAGCTGGGGCCTTAACAGTTTTCTTTGCAGCATCCTTGAGCACGGGTGAGGTCCCGGAGGACTGGAGAATTGCTAACGTTGTCCCTTTGTTTAAGAAGGGTAGCAGGGATAATCCAGGGAATTATAGACCTGTAAGCTTGACGTCAGAGGGATAGGATCTATTCACATTTGGAAGAAAATAGACTTATCAGTGATAGGCAGCATGGTTGTGTGCAGGGAAGGTCATGTCTTACAAACCTAATAGAATTCTTTGAGGAAGTGACAAAGTTAATTGATGAGGGAAGAGCTGTAGATGTCATATACATGGACTTCAGTAAGGCATTTGATAAAGTTTTCCATGGCAGGTTGATGGAAAAAGTGAAGTCGTATGGGGTTCAGGGTGTACTAGCTAGATGGATAAAGAACTAGCTGGGTAACAGGACGCAGAAAGTAGTGGTGGAAGGGAGTGTCTCAAAACGGAGAAAGGTGACTAGTGGTGTTCCACAGGGATCCGTGCTCGGACCACTGTTGTTTGTGATATACATAAATGATCTGGACGAAGGTATAGGTGGTCTGATTAGCAAGTTTGCAGATGATACTAAGATTGGTGGAGTTGCAGATAGCGAGGAGGACTGTCAGAGAATACAGCAAAATATAGATAGATTGGAGAGTTGGGCAGAGAAATGGCAGATACAGTTCAATCCAGGCAAATGCGAGGTGATGCATTTTGGAAAATCTAATTCAAGAGCGGACTATACAGTGAATGGAAGAGTACTGGGGAAAATTGATGTACAGAGAGATCTGGGAGTTCAGGTCCATTGTACCCTGAAGGTGGCAATGCAGGTCGATAGAGTGGTCAAGAAGGCATACAACATGCTTGCCTTCAGCGGGCATTGAGTACAAGAGTCAGCAGGTCATGTTACAGTTGTATAGGACTTTGGTTAGGCCACATTTGGAATACTGCGTGCAGTTCTGGTCACCACATTACCAGAAGGATGTGGATGCTTTAGAGAGGGTGCAGAGGAGGTTCACCAGGATGTTGCTTGGTATGGAGGGTGCTAGCTATGAAGAAATGTTGAGTAGATTAAGATTGTTTTCGTTGGAAAGACGGAGGTTGAGGGGGGAACCTGATTGAGGACTACAAAATTATGAGAGGTATGGACAGGGTGGATAGCAACAAGTTTTTTCCAAGAGTGGGAGTGTCAATTACAAGGGGTCACGATTTCAAGGTGAGAGGGGGAAAGTTTAAGAGAGATGTGCGTGGAAAGTTTTTTACGCAGAGGGTGGTGGGTGTCTGGAACGCTTTGCCAGCTGACACGGTAGAGGCGGGCACGATAGCATCATTCAAGATGCATCTAGACAAATATATGAACGGGCGGGAAATAGAGGGAAGTAGATCCTTGGAAAATAGAAGACAGGTTTAGATCAAGGATCTGGATCGGCGCAGGCTGGGAGGGCCGAAGAGCCTGTTCCTGTGCTGTAATTTTCTTTGTTCTTTTCTTTGTTCTTTAACAATTTCCTCTGCTTCAATCGGGGCCCCCAGCCCCTCGACCAGGTCCTCCTCCACCCTCGGAAACCTCAACTGATCAAGGAACTGCCTCATCCCTTCTACACCGGGCGGAGGTTCCGACTCATATAATTTGCTATAAAATTCTTTAAAAACGTTGTTCAACCCTCTGGGTCCAAGACCATGTTGCCCTCCCTATTCCTTACTCCCCCAATCTCCCTGGCCGCTTCTCTCTTCCTAAGCTAGAGCGCCAACATTCTGCTCGCCTTTTCCCCATATTCGTAGAGCGCCTCCCTTTCCCTCCTCAACTGCTCCACCGCCCTCCCCGTGGTCAACAACTCAAACTCTGCGTGCAGTTTCCGACGCTCCCTCAGGAGCCCCGCGTCCGGGGCCTCCGCATATCTCCTATCCACTCGAAGTATCTCCTCCACTAATCTCTCCCTCTCTGCTCGTTCCACCTTTTCTCTATGGGACCGAATCGAAATTAGTTCCCTTCTGCTTTCCCAACTGCTTTCAGAGCCTCCCAAACCACCGCTGCTGATACCTCACCCGTTTGTATCCAGGTAATTCTGAATGGACTTATTCACCCGCCCGCAGACCGCTTCGTCCGCCAACAACCCCACATCCAGTCTCCACCACGGGTGCTGAGCCTCTCTCCTCACTCAACCACAAATCAACCCAAATGCGGGGCATGATCAGAGACTGCAATCGCTGAATATTCCGTCCCCGCCACCTTCGGAATTAGCGCCCTGCTTAGAACAAAAAAAATCAATTTGGGAGTAAACTTTATGGACGTGAGAAAAAAACGAAAACTCCTTCGCCCTCGGCCGTTTGAATCTCCACGGGTCTGCCCCCCTCCCCCTTCCACCTGCTCCATAAAACCCCTCAACTCCTTTGTCGCGGCAGGCCTCCTTCCAGTCCTGGATTTTGACCGGTCCAGATCGGGATCCATGACCGTGTTAAAGTCCCCCCCCATGATAAAGCCATGAGACTCCTGGTCCGGGATCTTGCCTAACACCCATCTCATAAATCCCACATCATCCCAGTTCAGAGCGTATACGTTTACAAGCACCACCCGTACACCTTACACCTTCCAGCTTCCCACTCACCATAATATATCTACCCCCCCTTATCTGCCACAATTCTTCCAGCCTCAAACGCCACCCGCTTGCTGATCAATATTGCTACCCCCCCGGGTCTTTGAGTCCAGCCCAGAGTGAAACACCTGCCCAACCCACCCCTTTCTCAATCTCGTCTGATCCTTAATCTTTAGATGTGTCTCCTGAAGCATTGCTACATCTGCCTTCAGCCCCTTTAAATGCGTGAGAACGCGAGCCCCTTTGACCGGCCCATTCAAACCCCTCACATTCCACGTAACAGCCTGGATGGGGGGCTGCACCCCACCCCCCCCCGCCGACAAGCCATAGCCTTTTTTGGCCAGCCCAGAGCCCGCGCCACCCGCTTTCCCGAGCTCCCCCACATGCAGCAACCGCCCTCGACCTCCCTTTTGTTCCACGATAATAGTTCCCCCTCTATCAGTGAAGCAGCCTCCCCCCCCCCGCCCCCCCACAACAGCACCCGAAACCTGATCCCCCAGGTCAAGCACCATCTTAGCACATGTTGACCCCCCACCTCGTTCCCGAGAGTCAGCTGAACCATGCTGACCCCGACAGCCCCACCCCTGGTGCCAAACAGTCTGGCTCCCTATTGTTCAAACCCCTCTCCCGACATGCATAAACCATTTAACAACATCGCAGAATCCAGTAAGTTAATAACCTCAAGTAAAAGAAATTACCATAAACCAATGAAGAACCAATCGCTTGGAACCAAACCCACCCTCCACAGAATAGCACCACCTTCGGGGCTCCCCTCCCCCCTCCGCATCCAATCTCTGCAAAAACAAAGCACCCTCAAACCACCACCCCAGCCCAATACTTAACCCAGAACCACATACAGTCTTATTTGAACCGATACAAGAATTACAAAAATTACAAACTGCCGCCACATAACTCCTTCAATACTTCAGTGTCCTTTAAGATGCTTCCAACTTCTTTTTTTTTGATAAATGACCATACATCGTCCGGGGCCTCAAAGTAAAAGTGCCGGTCTTCGTGCGTAACCCACAACCGCGCTGGATACAGCACCCCGAATTTCACCCCCTTCTTGAAGAGGATCGCCTTCACCCGGTTAAACTCAGCACGTCTCTTGGCCAGCTCCGCTCCCAGATCCTGGTCGATGCGGACCTCGCTGTTCTACCATCTGCTGCTCCGCTCCTTCTTGGCCCACCGCAAGACGAGCTCTTTGTCCGAAAAACGGTGGAAACGCACCATCATGGCGCTCGGCGGGTCATTCGCCTGAGGCTTCCTTGCGAGGGCTCGATGTGCTCCGTCCACTTCCAGGGACTGAGAAAATGCCCCGGGCCCCGTTAGCGTCCCCAGCATGCCCGCCACATGCCCGCCACATATGCTCCCGCATTCGACCCCTCAATTCCTTCAGGGAGGCCAACGATCCTTAAGTTCTGCCTTCTGGACCTATTCTCCAGGTCCTCCAACTTCTCGCTTCTCGGCCTTTTGGCTCAGATCAAGTGTAGTCTCATTTGATCGAGGGAAGCTGAGGATTTCGATGTCGATCATGGATTGGAGAACTCGGAGGGATTGAAGTCGTCAAAGAGGAAATGTTTGGAGCTCGGCTGCTATTGGTGGATCTACATGCTGGTCTAAACCTCTGGTTTAGGCCTAACGCCGATACAGTTCAGACCCAACGCACGAGCTATAGATGCAGCTGCATCCCGACCACCAGGCTGGGGAGTGCGAAACACTGTCCGAGTCACAGTGAAGAAAACGGAAGGAGAGTCACCTTTGGACCGGAAACTCTTCGTGAAGCGGGTGCTGCTCGAGTGTTGTGGGTTTAAAGCAACAGCGATCTTCTGCTTGCAAAACTTCCCCAACAATGGTTTTTTTGATGTCACCTTCAAGAGCGTCGCAGCGTGCATCAAATTCTTGAACGTCTTCAAGGAAAAAGGTAACCAGAGTCCCCTGTCGATCCTGACTGCGGAGCCTCTGTTTACGCTACCGTCGCAGCAAAACCGGGTTCTAACACTGCACACGTACAACCCCCACGTCCCCGTGTCTGATGTGCTCACGTTCCTCGCCAGGTACGCTGAGCTGAAAAGTGGCAGCGTGCAAGTGAAAGACACCTTCGCCATCTGGACAAGTGAGCACCAGATCAAGGTGACTCTGAGAACAGATGGCAACGGAACCATCCTGCATCCCCCCTCTAGTTTTGCCATTGGAGGAAATCGTGGCTACCTCTACTACGTGGGACAGCCACGAGTGTGCCGCACCTGTGGCAAAATGGGGCATGTTGCCGCCAACTGCAGTGTGACCTTCTGCAAAAACTGCAGGCAGGAGGGACACATGACTAAGGACTGCAAGGAAGACAAGTGCTGCAACCTGTGTGGGGAGGCCGGCCATCTTTACAGGGCCTGCCCGAAACGCGGGGCAACGTGCGCACAAATCATCAGCAGCGGAGTTAAAAAGGCGACCACAGAGGAGGTTCATGCGCCCTCCATCGACAAAGACACCACAGCACAGAATGCGGAAAAGCAACAGAAGGGCCCTCAACAAAAAGAGGAGGCCCCAGCTCGCCCTGACAACCCAACCCCAGCCTCATCTGACGAGGAAGACTCAATGGAAGAGGATGGAACCAAGAAACAAGAGCCCTGGGAAACGGTGAACAGGGACAAACGAAAGAGAAAACGAAAAAACAAACTGAAGAACCCCCCGATGGGGAGCGGCAAAAAGCGACACCTTTCAGCCAGCGGACTTAGCGCCGACACCTCCTCCGATGAGGGAAAACAAGACAAGGATCAGTCTCAAATAAAGAGGCAAAGCACCAATGTGGAACGGGAGGCACAGCCCCCCCCAGACCACAGACCGGGAAGAAAATAAAACACGCCGAGACAATCAACCCCTGGCTCATGGGAACAGCAATTTGACCAACAGCCACCAAAAGGTGCACAGAGAGACCTCTGCGATCAGCAGCCTGAAGGAAGAAGGCAGCTCAGTGAGTTCGTCGCAGTCTGACATCCCGAGGATCAGCAAACCCTTTTCAAGTCGGACTGTCTGACCTGAAGCCAACAGACATCACGGCCTCCCAGTCCTTCCTGTCCTCTATCACGGAGGTCTTTGAGGACAGTGAGGGCGAGAGCCTGGATATACCATTAACTCTGGATGAGCTGCGCTGCACGGTGGCACAGTGGTTAGCCGATGGCGCTGAAGACCCAGGTTGGATCCCGGCTCTGGGTCACTGTCTGTGTGGAGTTTGCACATTCTCCCCGTGTCTGAGTGGGTCTCACCCCCACAACCCAAAAGATGCGCTGGGTAGGTGGATTGGCCATGATAAATTGCCCCTTAATTGGGAAAAAATAATTGAGTACTCTAAATTTATTTTAAAGAAACAGAAACAAAATCCAACTGACAACAATAAAAGCACCCGTTGTGAACCAAAATAAAAACAGCCTTCCCACAGTAACAATTACCAAATCCTTAAACTGCAAAATGAACGGCAGCCATCCTCGGTAGAACCCATCAATCAACCCCTCACAGTGAGTGCGGCCTTCTCAAGGTACAGAAACTCCATCAAGTCACCTAGCCATGCTGAGGCACTAGATGGCGCCATTTGACTGCAACACAACAATGTCCACCACAGAGGTAGCAATGAGGCAAATGTCTCACACCCATCCTCAACTCCGGCTCGTCTGACACCCCAAGTACAGCCACTAACAGACAGGGCTCTGAATCCAATTCAAGATTGCCGATATGGTGCTGAAAAGGGACCCCCAAAAGCCCACCAGTTTGGGGCAGGACCAGAACATGTGTGTGATTCACAGTCCCTCTCGATTGGATTGGATTGGATTTGTTTATTGTCACGTGTACCGAGCTACAGTGAAAAGTATTTTTCTGCGAGCAGCTCAACAGATCATTAAGTACATGGGAAGAAAAGGGAATAAAAGAAAATACATAATAGGGCAACACAACATATACAATGTAAACAAAAGCACTGGCATCGGATGAAGCATACAGGGTGTAGTGTTAATGAAATCAGTCCTTAAGAGGGTCATTTAGGAGTCTGGTGACAGCGGGGAAGAAGCTGTTTTTGAGTCTGTTCGTGCGTGTTCTCAGACTTCTGTATCTCCTGCCCGATGGAAGAAGTTGGAAGAGTGAGTAAGCCGGGTGGGAGGGATCTTTGATTATACTGCCCGCTTTCCCCAGGCAGCAGGAGGTGTAGATGGAGTCAATGGATGGGAGGCAGGTTTGTGTGATGGACTGGGCGGTGATCACGACTCTCTGAAGTTTCTTGCGGTCCTGGGCCGAGCAGTTGCCATACCAGGCTGTGATTTTTGGAGATGTGCACCCCTAGCAATTTGAAACTGCTAACCATCTCCACCTCGGCCCCGTTGATGCTGACAGGGGAGTGTACAGTACTTTGCTTCCTGAAGTCAATGACCAGCTCTTTAGTTTTGCTGGCATTGAGGGAGAGATTGTTGTCGCTACACCGCTACACTAGGTTCTCTATCTCCCTCCTGTATTCGGACTCATCGTTATTCGAGATCCGGCCCACTACGGTCGTATCGTCAGCAAACTTGTAGATGGAGTTGGAACCAGGTTTTGCCACGCAGTCGTGTGTGTACAGGGAGTAGAGTAGGGGGCTAAGTACACAGCCTTGCGGGGCGCCGGTGTTGAGGACTATTGTGGAGGAGGTGTTGTTGTTCATTCTTACTGATTGTGGTCTGTTGGTCAGAAAATCGAGGATCCAGTTGCAGAGTGGGGAGCCAAGTCCTAGGTTTTGGAGCTTTGATATGAGCTTGGCTGGGATTATGGTGTTGAAGGTGGAGCTGTAGTCAATAAATAGGAGTCTGATGTAGGAGTCCTTGTTTTCGAGATGCTCTAGGGATGAGTGTAGGGCCAGGGAAATGGTGTCTGATGTGGACCGGTTGCAGCGGTATGCGAATTGCGGTGGATCAAGGCATTCTGGGAGTATGGAGGTGATGCGCTTCATGATTAACCTCTCGAAGCACTTCATTACGACTGAAGTCAGGGCCACTGGTCGGTAGTCATTGAGGCACGTTGCCTGGTTCTTCTTTGGCACCGGTATGATGGTGGTCTTCTTGAAGCAGGTGGGGACGTCGGAGTGGAGTAGGGACAGGTTAAAGATGTCCGTGAATACCTCTGCCAGCTGGTCTGCGCAGGCTCTGAGTGCACGACCAGGGATCCCGTCTGGGCCCGTCGCCTTCCGAGGGTTCACTTTCAGGAAGGCCAATCTGACTTCGGAAGCTGTGATGGTGGGTATGGGTGAATTATGGGCTGCTGGGGCACTCGCCAGAGGATTGTTGGTTACCTGCTCGAACCGAGCATTGAATGCATTGAGTTCATCGGGGAGTGGTGCGCTGCTGCCAGAGATACTGTTCGGCTTCGCTTTGTAAACCGTTATGTTGTTTAGTCCTTGCCACAACCGCCGAGAGTCTGTCTGTGACTCTAGCTTGGTTTGATATTCTCTCTTGGCATCTCTGATGGCTTTGCGGAGGTCGTACCTGGATTTCTTGTATAGGTCAGGGTCGTCTGCATTGAACGCCTCAGATCTGTCCTTCAGTAGGGAGTCAATCTCGCGATTGAGCCATGGTTTCCGGTTGGAGAACGCACGTACTGCTTTCTTTGGCATGCAGTCATCCACACATTTGCTGATGAAGTCTGTGACGGTGGTGGCATACTCATTTAAGTTGGTCGCTGAGTTCTTAAATATGGACCAGTCCACTGTTTCTAAGCAGTCACGTAAGAGCTCTTCTGTTTCCTCAGGCCAGCACTGCACGACCTTCTTAGCTGGATTCTCCCGCTTGAGTTTCTGCTTGTATGCCGGGACAAGGAGCACCGTCTTATGGTCTGATTTCCCAAAGTGTGGTCGGGGGATGGAACGGTAAGCGCCCTTGATTTTTGAGTAGCAGTGGTCAAGAGTGATGTCGCCCCTGGTGGGACAGGAGATGTGCTGGTGGAATTTTGGCAGTACACTCTTGAGGTTGGCCTTGTTGAAGTCTCCGGCCACGATGAACAAGGCCTCCGGGTGTTCTGTTTCGTAGTTGTTTATTACTGTGTATAGTTCGTCCAGCGCCTTCCTCACTTCTGCCTGGGGTGGGATGTAGACCACTGTGATAATGGCTGAAGTGAACTCACGTGGAAGATAATATGAGCGGCACTTCACGGTCAGGTATTCCAGGTCTGGGAGCAGTAGGTCGCCAGAGTCGCCACATCCAAGCACCAGGAGGAGTTGATGAGGAGGCAAACCCCTCCACCCTTCGCCTGATGATGCCGTGCGGTCCGCCCGGTGAATTGAGAAGCCTTCAGGTTGTATGGCACAGTCCGGTGAGGCGGGGGTGAGCCATGTCTCTGTGAAACAGATCACGCAGCAGTCTCTTACTTCCCTCTGAGAGGTAAGTCTGGCGTTAAGTTCATCCAGCTTGTTTTCGATCGCTTGGACGTTTGCCAGGAGTATGCTGGGGAGAGGAGTCTTGAAACCAAAGACTCTTGCACTGATCCTGTGCCCCCACATAAAATCGACTCGTCCTGGCCTTGGTGAGAGTCGGTCTAAACACCACTTTGAGCTGTATCAAGCTCAGTCTCGCACAGAGTGACGTAGCATTCACCCTATGGAGAGACTTGCTTGCCCCTCCTCTTCCAAAATGGATTACATTTCCTTCTCCCACCTGACCTTCACCTCTTCCACTCCAACTAAATCTGTAGTCAGACAGGGCTGCCTTCTGTCTTGTTCGTGTGTTGTAGAGAACCCTTTCCATCGGGAAGCATTCCCGTAACAGCCTCCCCGTACAGGCGACGGAATGTGGCGACTAGGGGCTTTTCACAGTAACTTCATTGAAGCCTACTTGTGACTAAGCGATTTTCATTTCATTTCATTCAGGCAGAAGAGAAGTGACGATCCCAGGAAATGGAAGCACTCAAGTAAAGTACATGGTGATGATGAGTTAACAAATCGCTGACTTAAACCACCCTATCCCGCCTCACCTTTTGGAAACTAAGGGGCAATTTGGCATGGCCAATCCACCAAACCAGCAGATCTTTGGACTGTGGGAGTAAACCGGAGCACACAGAGGAAATCAACACAGAACAGGGTAAAAGAGCAAACTCCAGTCACCTGAAGCTGTGATTGAAGCAGCAATGCCATTCTGGTGCACCTTAAAAGCTGCTGCATTGTGCCAATTTTCTAATTTTTATTGTAAAGTAGGGAGAGGGAAGAGGAAACCATAAAATGGCATCCCCTTACAGGGAGCCCCAACCCACTCCCCGGCTCAAAAATTTTACTTTTTAGGAAAAGATAGCCCACAACAGACGGGAGTGAACATAAAACTGTCTTTGCCCCTCGTGTCTCCCAGAACGTTACACTTTAACAACAGGGTGGATGCATACCGATCATGCAGTTCAAAACAGTCTTTTTATTTCTTTCTATTTCTACAACATAGTCCATGTCATCAATTCTAAATAAAATGCGAAAATGTTGATTTTATTGATATAAATCGCCGGATTGTTAACAGTATATCTGCATATCGGCACCCATTCGCCAATTAACCATTTTAGTTCATCCCGGCGTAGCCGCTGATTGGTTCAGGAAATGGCAATCAGACTACAGTCCCGCCCTATGCGCTTTTCTATTGGTTAATTGCACCGCCACTCACAGGGATGCAGTGACAGGATTGGTTGCTGGGTGTAGGAGGCGGGTCTGCTCCCTGTGTGAGGCTGTCACTCCAAATCCAGGAGGATTCTCCTCCCCCCCTCCCCCGGGTTTTCAGAGGGCTGATACATCCAGTGCACAATCTGTGGGTTTTGGAGGGTTGTGTCCAGGAGTTTGTTTCTGCTCCGCCTCCGCCGTCTCAACCTCGCCTCTCAGTCTCTCCATGTGTTTGGTGCCTTCCCGAACGAACAGTCTCCATTTTGACCCCTCACTGACTCTGGGGGTTTGACTCCCCCCTTCAGGGATGTTCTGGGGACATCCCGAAACCGTTTCCGGTGTCTTCCTGGGGGTCCGCTGCCCCGACCAGGTTCCGGGGAGAGACGTTTCTTCGGGGTCTGGGGTCAGGCACATGGACAACATGTCCCACCCAACAGAGTAGATTTTGAGTAACTAGCACCTCTCGGCGGCACAGCAACACGGTGGTTAGCACTGTTGCTTCACAGCGCCAGGGACCCGGGTTCGATTCTGCACGTTCTTCCCGTGCCTGTGTGGGTTTCCTCCAGTTTCCTCCCACAAGCCTCGAAAGACGTGCTGTTCGGTAATTTAGACATTTTAAATTCTCCCTCCGTGTACACGAACAGGCGCCGGAATGTAATGACTAGGGGATTTTCACGTTAATTTCATTGCAGTGTTACTTGAGACAAGAAAGATTATTATATTATCATGTTTGAGCGCAGTCAATGTTTTGATGCTGGAGATGTTGGGCTGAGCGACAACATGGATATTGGTATGCTTACCCTGTCAATGGATTTGTAGGGTCCTGTGTCGGCAGCACTGCCGGTACTACTCCAGGGTTTTGAGGTGCCTGCTGTAAATAGTCACTGGGCGGGATTCTCCGGTTGCCAACTCCAAAATCGCGTTTAGCGATTGGCCAGAGAATCAACGTTTCCAACAAAATCGGGGGCGAAGTTCCACCACCTCCAAAGCGACGTACTCGAGGAGGCCCTCCCCCCCCCGATGCTCCGCCCCTGACTGGCGGAGCTCCCGACGCCGTGGGCCTCTCATGCTATTGCTTGTCAGGAACTCGGCGTAGTGGCTGCGGAATCAATCCAGCACCGCCACAGTCGGGGAAGAGCAGATCTACGGGCAAGGGGGACTTTGGCAGGGGCTGGGGGCACTGTGGGGGGGGTTGTACGCGGGTCGAGAGCTGGCCAACGGGGGGGGGGGGGTGAATATTTTGCAGGCCGGGTCCGTGCACGGCCGGCGCCATGTTGCACAGCGCGGACGCTGCAGGACGCTGCAGGACGCTGCAGGACGCTGCAGGACGCTGCAGGACGCTGCAGGACGCTGCAGGACGCTGCAGGCCGCTGCAGGACGCTGCAGGACGCTGCAGGCCGCTGCAGGACGCTGCAGGCCGCTGCAGGACGCTGCAGGACGCTGCAGGACGCTGCAGGACGCTGCAGGACGCTGCAGGACGCTGCAGGACGCTGCGGTGCACAAGTTAGTGAATTCCTTTATATGGGCAGGTCAGGCGCCAGGAATTTGCAGCATGTACCTCCAGAGGGGCCGACAGTTGGGAGGGGGGTCTAGCTCTACCCAACATCCTCATGTATTATTGGGCGGCCAATGTGGAGAAGGTGTTGGGGCGGTGAAGAGAACCTGGCACCACATGCGGGAGGATGGAGGGAAGTTTGTGCAAAGGGTCGAGCTGCTGGGCCTTAGTAACGGCATCGCTCCCACTCCAACGAAATATACCTCAAACCCAGTGGTGGTCTCCACTTTGAAGATATGGAGGCAACTCAGACAACATTACAAGCTGAGGGCCGTGTCGTTGTTGGCTCCTATCCGTGGTAACCATTTGTTTGCGCCATCGAGTTTGGATTCGATCTTTAAGGCATGGGCAGGGAAGGGGCGAGATGTTTTCGAGACCAGTTTCTGGATGGACGGTTCGCCAGTTGGGAGGAGTTCTCAGCAAAATTCCAACACACCTATTCCGATATTTTCAATTGAGTGACATAGTTTGCGGGGTTTGGCCTGCGTTCCTTGTTTGAGGAAATGTTTGACGGTTGGCGAAGACTGGGGGGAGGATCTCGACTATTGATGAGTGGACCATCACATTTGAATCTATGCTGCTTGATCGGGCGAAGGCGAAATGGGAGCAGGTGTTGGGAGCCAACTTCAATGAGGATGTGTCGAATGAGGCCCTTTGTAGGGTAAATCCTACCTCATCCTGCCGCCCGGCTCAGCCTGATCCAACTCAAGGTGGTTCACAAAGATCATCGAACCAAGTGTAGGCTGAGCGGGTTCTTTGATGAAGTGGAGACAGGTGTGAGCGGTGTTCTCGTGGACCCGTCAACCATAGGAACAGGAGTAGGCCATTCAGCCCCTCAAGCCTGTCCCACCATTCAATGAGATCAAGGCTGATCTGTGACCTAACTCCATATACATGCCTTTGGCCCCTATCCTTAATGTCTTTGCTGAACAGAAATCTGTCTACCTCAGATTTAAAATTAACAACTGTTTTGGCTCCGACTGCTGTTTCTGGGAGAGAGTCCCAAACCTCTCCCACACTTTGAGTGAAGAAATTCTTCCTAACATCTCTCCTGAACGATCTGTCCCTAATTTTTAGACGATGCCCCTCGTTTTCCAATCTCCAACCAGTGGAAACAATTTATCGCTATCTACCCTGCCTTTCCCTGTTAATACCTTGAATACTTTGATTAGATCACGCCCTGACCTTCTAAATTCTGGCGAAAACAGGTCTAATTTGAGTAATCGCTCCTCGTAGCTCACCCCCTGTAGTCCAGGTACCATTTTTGTAAACCTACATTGCACTCCCTCCAAGGCCCAAACATCCTTCCTAAGGTATGGTGCCAGAACTGCTCACAGTAACTCCAAGTGGGATCTAACCAGGGTTTTTTTTAGCTGCAGCATAACCTCGATGTATTTATACTCCAATCCTCTGGATATAGAATCATAGAATTTACAGTGCAGAAGGAGGCCATTTGGCCCATCGAGTCTGCACCGGCCCTTGGAAAGAGCACCCCATTTAAGCCCACACTTCCAACCTAACCCTGTAACCCCACCTAACCTTTTTGGACACTAAGGGCAATTTAGCATGACCAATCCCCCTAACCTGCACCTTTAGACTGTGGGAGGAAACCGGAGCACCCGGGCGAAACTCACGCAGGCGCGGGGAGAATGTGCAAACTCCGCACAGACAGTGACCCAAGGCGGGTATTGAACCTGGCACCCTGGAGCTGTGAAGCAACTGTGCTAACCACTATGCTACCGTGTTGCCCACTAATATAGAAGCTAGCATTTCATTAGCCCTTTTGATTATTTCCTGCACTTGTTGCTGGCATTTTATAGATCTATGCACCTGAAAATGAAAATCGCTTATTGTCACAAGTAGGCTTCAAATGAAGTTACTGTGAAAAGCCCCTAGTCGCCACATTCCGGCGCCTGTTCGGGGAGGCTGGTATGGGAATTGAACCGTGCTGCTGGCCTGCCTTGGTCTGCTTTCAAAGCCAGCCACTTAGCCCTATGCTAAACAGCCCCTAGAATCCCCAAGTTTCTTTGGACAACCACTGTACCTAACCTCTTTCCATTGAGAAAGTACTCTGCTCTATGCTTTTTGGTCCACAATGGATAACCTCACACTTGTTTACATTAAATTACATCTGCCACAATTTTGCCCATTCACCTAGTCTGTCAATATCTCCTTGCAATTTTATGCTGTCATCCAGACTGTCAACAATGCTACCTAACTTTGTATCATTCACAAATGTGGATGTACAACTTTCCATGCCATCATCCAAGTTATGAATGAATAGTGTGGTACACTACTAGTCACTTCCTGCCAATTAGAGTAATTACCCATAATCCCACTCTCTGTCACCTGCCACTCAACCCTGTCAATAATTTGCTCTCAGCTCCGCGCCACCTTAGTTTATTAAAAATAATTTTGGCGTACCCAATTATTTTTTCCCAATTAAGGGGCGATTTAGCGTGGCCCATCCACCTTCCCTGCACATCTTTGGTGAGAATGTGCAAACTCCACACAGACAGTGACCCGGGGCCGGGATTGAACCCGGGTCCTCAGCGCCGTGAGACAGCAGTGCTAACCACTGATTTTATTTTATTTTATTTATTGCCACATGTACCGAAGTACAGTGAAAACTATTTTTCTGCGGCCGAGGGAACGCACACAGTAGACAAAAAGGATAATCAATGGACAGCACGGTGGCGCAGTGGTTAGCACTGCTGCCTCACGGCGCCGAGGTCCCAGGTTCGATCCCGGCTCTGGGTCACTGCCCGTGTGGAGTTTGCACATTCTCCCCGTGTTTGCGTGAGTTTCGCTCCCACAACCCAAAGATGTGCAGGGTAGGTGAATTGGACACGCTAAATTGCCCCTTAATTGGGAAAAAGGAAATTAATTGGGTACACTAAATTTATTTTAAAAAAGAATAATCAACCGAGAACATTGACAAATGGTACATCAACAAAATGATTGGTTACAGTGCGGAACAAGGGGCCAAACAAAGCAAATACATGAGCAAGAGCAGCATAGGGCGTTGTGAATAGTGTTCTTACAGGGAACAGATCAGCCCGAGGGGGAGTCGTTGAGGAGTCTTGTAGCTGTGGGGAAGAAGCTGTTCCTATGTCGAGATGTGCGGGTCTTCGGACACCTCTACCTTCTGACTTTATTTATATTAATGATTTGGATGAGAATTCAGGAGGCATGGTTAGTAAGTTTGCAGATGACACCAAGGTTGGTGGCACAGTGGATAGTGAAGAAGGTGATCTAGGATTGCAACGGGATCTTGATCAATTAGGCCAGTGGGCCGACGAATGGCAGATGGAGTTTAATTTAGATAAATGTGAGGTGATGCATTTTGGCAGATCGAATCAGGCAAGGACCTACTCAGTTAATGGTATGGCGTTGGGGAGAGCTATAGAACAAAGAGATCTAGGAGTACAGGTTCATAGCTCCTTGAAGGTGGAGTCGCAGGTGGACAGGGTGGTGAAGAAGGCATTCGGCATGCTTGGTTTCATTGGTCAGAACATTGAATACAGGAGTTGGGACGTCTTATTGAAGTTGTACAAGACATTGGTACGGCCACACTTGGAATACTGTGTGCAGTTCTGGTCACCCTATTATAGAAAGGATATTATTAAACTGGAAAGAGTGCAGAAAAGATTTACTAGGATGTTGCCGGGACTTGATGGTTTGAGTTATAAGGAGAGGCTGGATAGACTGGGACTTTTTTCCCTGGAGCGTAGGAGGCTTAGGGGTGATCTAATAGAGGTCTATAAAATAATGAGGGGCATAGATAAGGTAGATAGTCAACATCTTTTCCCAAAGGTAGGGGAGTCTAAAACTAGAGGGCATAGGTTTAAGGTGAGAGGGGAGAGATTCAGAAGGGCCCAGAGGGGCAATTTCTTCACTCAGAGGGTAGTGAGTGTCTGGAATGGGCTGCCAGAGGTAGTAGTAGAGGCGGGTACAATTGTATCTTTTAAAAAACATTTAGATAGTTACATGGGTAAGATGGGTATAGAGGGTTATGGGCCAAGTGCGGGCAACTGGGACTAGCTTAATGGTAAAAACTGGGCGGCATGGACTGGTTGGGCCGAAGGGCCTGTTTCCATGCTGCAAACTTCTATGATTCTATGATTCTATGACTGATGGAAGGGTCTGGAAGAAGGCAATGCCTGGGTGGGAGGGGTCTCTGATAATGCTGTCTGCCTTCCTGAGGCAGCGGGAGGTGTAGACAGAATCAATGTGGGGGTGGCAAGCTTGTGTGATGCTTTGGGCTGAGTTCACCACAGTCTGCAGTTTCTTGCGATCTTGGACCGAGCAGTTGCCAGACCAAGCTGTGATGCTGCTGGATAGGGTGCTTTCTATGGGACATCTGTAGAAGTTTCTGAGAGTCAATACAGACATGCCAGGTTTCTTTGGCTTCTGTAGGAAGTAGAGACGTTGTCGGGCTTTCTTTTTTTAACAATTTAGAGGGCCCAATTTTTTTCAATTAAGGGGCAATTTAACGCGGCCAATCCACCTACCCCGCACATCTTTGGGTTGTGGAGGTGAAACCCACGCAGACACGGGGAGAATGTGCAAACTCCACACGGACAGTGACCCAGGGCCGGGATTCGAACCAGGGTCCTCAGCGCCGTAGGCAGCAGTGCTAACCGCTGTGTCATTGAGCTGCCCTGCTGTTGGGATTTCTTGACTGTTGCATCAATGTGAGTGGACCAGGACAAACTGTTGCTGATGGTGACCCCCAGGAACTTAAAGCTATCGACCATCTCCACTTCAGAGCCATTGATGTAGATTGGGGGGGGGGGGGGTCGTGCTATGCTTCCTGAAGTCGATGATCAGTTCCTCGGTCTTCCCGACATTCAGAGAGAGGTTGTTTTCGGTACACCATGCAACCAAGTGCGCAACCGTGCTGCCCGAACACAGTGAATTTAGGGCCACGGGTCATAAGGGTGTTACCCCAGGTCACCCCCCCCCCCCCCCCCAGGTGCCCTCTGGCCCCAGCCGACCCATCAGCAGGATGGGCGCACTCCAGTGTAACCAGTGCCATTTTGTTGGCTGGGATGAGTGTGTGCGGGGGTTGAAGTGCGTATATGTGGCTGCAGCTTGTCAGCCTCCTGAGTGTCAATCACAACTCCGGCGATTCCGGCACTGTTTCTCACTGGAATCGATTCTGTTCCACGTGGTGCTAGCTCCATAATAGCCGCTGAATCGGTCCAGGTGCAGCGCTAGTCTTGCTGTCGTGAAAGTCCACGAATCCTGCCCCAGTGTCAACACTTAGTCTCAGGAATGGAGAATCCCCGGCGCCGAGGCCCCAGGTTCGATCCCGGCTCTGGGTCACTGTCCGTGTGGAGTTTGCACATTCTCCCCGTGTTTGCGTGGGTTTCGCCCCCACAACCCAAAGATGTGCAGGGGAGGTGGATTGGCCACGCTAAATTGCCCCTTCATTGGAAAAAATGAATTGGGCATTCTAAATTATTTTTAAAAAGGAATGGAGAATCCCACCGATGATCTCCGGAACCCGACCCTCCCCAGGGCAAGCACTGTGTTCAGCAGCCGCCTCACATTTGCCGTCAACCTCCGCTCCTTTCCCAACC
The DNA here is from genome assembly GCF_047496885.1 of Scyliorhinus torazame. NCBI lineage: Eukaryota > Metazoa > Chordata > Chondrichthyes > Carcharhiniformes > Scyliorhinidae > Scyliorhinus > Scyliorhinus torazame. The sequence goes on along the minus strand of NC_092735.1, from coordinate 12,929,621 downwards.
CCGTGTGCTCTTTCCCCACCGCTTCCGGGAGCCAAGACCCCAGTCTTAATGCCAACACCTTAACTAGAAGCTTCGCATCCACATTTAACAGGGAAATTGGACGATATGACCCACAGTCTGTGGGGTTTTTGTCTTTCCTCAGGAGCAGCGAAGTCGATGCCTGCCCTCGTGTGTGTGGCAGAACACCTCTCTCCAAGGAGTCCCTGAATATCCCCAACAATAATGGGGTCAACTGGTCGATGTTTTTTTTCATAAAATCCCGCCGGGGGACTTGTCGGGCACCAGCACCTTCCCTGACTGCATCAATTTCAGCACGTCCTAGATCTTTTTTTTTAATAAACATTTTATTGAGGTATTTATGGTTTTATAACAACAGAAGAACAGTGTACATACAAATACAAACATAGTGCAAAAGCCGGCTTCCTCCCTCACAGGTCCCAGCTTTTCTAACCCCCTACTCAAAGCTAAACTAAACCCCCCCCCCCCACCTTCTGCTGACGGTTAATTTTCCCCAAAGAAGTCGACGAACGGTTGCCACCTCCGGGCGAACCCTAACATTGACCCTCTCAGGGCGAACTTGATTTTCTCCAAACAGAGAAAGCTAGCCATGTCCGATAGCCAGGTCTCCGACTTCGGGGGCTTTGAGTCCCTCCAAGCTAATAGTATCCGTCTCCGGGCTACCAGGGAAGCAAAGGCCAGAACGTCTGCCTCTTTCTCCTCCTGGAATCCCGGATCTTCTGACACTCCGAAAATCACCACGTCCGGATTCGGTGCCACCCTTGTTTTGAACACCGTGGACATGACATCTGCAAACCCCTGCCAGAATCCCCTAAGCTTCGGGCATGCCCAGAACATGTGGACATGGTTCACTGATCCTCCTGCACACCTTACGCACCTATCTTCCACCCCAAAGAATCTGCTCATCCGGGCCACTGTCATGTTGGCCTAGTGAACGACCTTAAACTGTGTCAAACTGAACCTGGCACATGTTGTGGACGCGTTGACTCTACTCAACGCAACTGCCCAGAGACCATCCTCAACTCTCCTCCTAACTCCTCTTCCCATTTGTGTTTCAGCTCCTCAGTCTGCATCTCCCCTGACCCCATGAGTTTCTTGTAAATGTCCGAAACCCACCCTTCTTCCACCCACATTCTGCAAACTACCCTGTCCTGCATCCCTATTGGCGGCAGGAGCGGGAAGGTTGAGTCCTGCCTGCGTAGGAAGTCCCGCGCCTGCAGGTACCTAAACTCATTCCCTCACGTCAATTCAAATTTCTCATCCAATTCCCTCAGGCTGGGAAAGCTCCCCTCTATACACATATCTCCCATCCTCTCGATCCCTGCTCCCTGCCATCTACGGACCCTCCATCTCGCCTCCCCAGGACAAACCGGTGATTATTGCAGATTGGAGACCAGACCAATGCTCCCGATGCTCCCACATGCCTCCTCCATTGCCCCCAGACTCTCAGGGCCGCCACCACCACGGGGCTGGTGGAGTAGCGTGCCGGCGGGAACGGCAAAGGCGTCGTTACCAATGCCCCCAAACTAGTGCCCTTGCATGATGCTGCCTCTACTCACTCCCACACCGACCACCCCCCCCCCCACCCCCCCACCAACCACCACAATCACCCACCACAAGCACCCACTTCCTAATCATGGCTATATTTGCCGCCCAATAATAATTACTAAAGTTAGGCAGCGCCAGCCCGCCCTCCCCCTGGCTACACTCCATTTTTACTCGCGGGGTCTTACCCGCCCATACAAAGCCAGTCATCACCTTATTGACCCGTTTAAAGAACGACCATGGAATAAAGATGGGGAGCCACTGAAACACAAACAGGAATCTCGGGAGGACTGTCATTTTCATTGTCTGTACCCTCCCAGCCAGTGACAACGGCAGCTCGTCGCACCTTCGAAAATCCTCCTTCATTTGGTCTACTAGTCGGGCCAGATTTAGCTTGTGCAGCCTGTGGTGATGTGCATCACTGTAAATACATGTAAGCTAGACAGACACTAGAGGGAGCACCAGAAACATCACACACACACACTCAACCAATAGATAAGTTAGATGGGAGGCGACCAATGGACATTCACGATACACAAGGAGGTGACACGACCACAGGGGGGCATTACACCAACCCATACATAAAGGACTCCACACACATGATCAGCCCCTTCGGCCAGTGGAGACAGTCAGTGAGGAGAGGCACAGGGTTGATTCATTATCACACCCACCACGTGGAAGACAGCAGCTGGTTAGTCAGTTGAGGTAGCTACAATAGGATTAGCAGTAGTGTCGAACCCAAGTTATAAAAGTGTACATAGTGTAAATAAATGAGTTGAAGTTATTTACACGTCTCGACCTTCCTTGACAAATGCAACACAAGGAAGCCGCTTATGTTACAAAGGAAACATAACAAAACACAGCCGTTCCCATTCCCGCGCCACCTGGATGCCTAGGTACCGATAGGTTCCCCTACCACTCTAAACGGCAGCTCCCCCAATTGCCTCTCCTGCCCCCTTGCCTAGATCGCGAACATCTCGCTTCAATTTAAAACCCAAAAACCAGCCAAATTCCCCCAGAATCCTCATAATTTCTTCCATCCCTTCTCGTGGGTCCGACACATATAGGAGCAGGTCATCTGGATATAGCAAGACTCTGTGTTCCACGCCCACCCCCCGCCTCCCCCACCCCCGGACTTGCCCCTTCCAGCCCCTTGAGGCTCTCAACGCAATTGCCAGCGGCTCTATGGATTGGATTGGATTTGTTTATTGTCACGTGTACCGAGGTACAGTGAAAAGTATTTCTCTGCGAGCAGCTCAACAGATCATTAAGTACATGAGAAGAAAAGGGAATAAAAGAAAATACATAATAGGGCAACACAACATATACAACTACATAAGCACTGGCATCGGATGAAGCATACAGGGTGTAGTGTTAATGAAATCAGCCCATAAGAGGGTCATTTAGGAGTCTGGTGACAGTGGGGAAGAAGCTGTTTTTGAGTCTGTTCGTGCGTGTTCTCAGACTTCTGTATCTCCTGCCCGATGGAAGAAGTTGGAAGAGTGAGTAAGCTGGGTGGGAGGGATCTTTGATTATACTGCCTGCTTTCCCCAGGCAGCGGGAGGTGTCGATGTGGAGTCAATGGATGGGAGGCAGGTTTGTGTGATGGACTGGGCGGTGTTCATGACTCTCTGAAGTTTCTTGCGGTCCTGGGCCGAGCAGTTGCCATACCAGGCTGTGATGCAGCCTGATAGGATGCTTTCTATGGTGCATCTCTAAAAGTTGGTAAGAGTCAATGTGGACATGCCAAATTTCCTTCGTTTCCTGAGGAAGTATAGGCGCTGTTGTGCTTTCTTGGTGGTAGCGTCGATGTGGGTGGACCAGGACAGATTTTTGAAGATGTGCACCCCTAGGAATTTGAAACTGCTAACCATCTCCACCTCGGCCCCGTTAATGCTGACAGGGGTGTGTACAGTACTTTGCTTCCTGAAGTCAATGACCAGCTCTTTAGTTTTGCTATGGGCAGTGCAATCAGCAGCGGGAGAGGGGGCATCCCTCCCTCGTCCCCCGGTGCAGCCTAAAAGAGCCAGATGTTAACCTGTTCATCCGTGCACTCGCCACGGGGCCTGATGCAGCAGCCTGACCCAATCAGTGAAGACCCGCCCAAATCCAAACCATCCCTGTACCTCCCACAGATAATCCCATTCCACCCGGTCAAATGCCTTCTCTGCGACCACTACCTCCACATCCCTACCCTCTGGGGGCATCATAATCACATTTAGAGCATTTCCTAGATCTCTTCCAACGTCAACGGAGTTTCTCGTTCATCCCCCACCTTGGGAAACTCCAACTCCCTCGGGAACTCCACCGTATCCCACTCATCCCGAGGCGGTTCGGACCTCCACAGCTTTTGGTAGAAGGCCGTAAATTCACCTTTTCCTGAGCTGAGACCAGCCCCCCATCCTGCATCATAATCTAGACAATCACCCCCTCTGCCTCCCATTGATATGCCGACTTGCCTTCTCCCCACACTTGTAACTTGCCCCTTGAGCTCGCCTCAACTGCCCCTTCTGTCGAGATCAGGGGTTGGATTCTCCGATTCTGCGGCTATGTCCGCAGGATCCGCCTGGTCGTACGACCAAAAAGTCGGCGCCGCCCCCGCACCGATCCTCCGCCCGGTGGGGGGATAGCAGCCACGATGTGTAAAGCCCCTGGCTTTCCCTGCTGATACGGTGCAGGATTGCCGGGTCCGTGGCCATGCATACGGGCGCTGGTGACCTGCGGCGGCCGCGCCGTACAAAATGGCGCTGGCCGCGCGCGGACCTGGCCCACTGAAAACTGCCCCCCATGTAACACCCTTTGCCATCCCCAGACCATCCCCCAGCAGTCTCCCCAGCCCCCGCTGAAGCCCCCCTTGCCAGCAGAATGGCCCCCTCCTGACTGTGGCGGTGCCGGACACAGGTCACCAGCGCCCATATGCATGGCCACGGACCCGGCAATCCTGCATGTTGGACAGGTGGCTCACAGGCTTCCGAACAGTCTATCCCAGAGCTATTAGCGGAGTGAAAAAAATCTGCTAACGCAGTTTGATACTGGGTTGGATTCTCCGATGCCAAAATCCCGTTGGGCGATTGGCCGGAGAATCCATTTTTACTCCGGAAGCGGGGGGTGGCGGCGTTTTTCCGATGCTCTGCCCCCTCAAAACCGGCGTACTCGAGGAGTACACCCCACGCCATCAGTACAGCCTCAGGACGCCACCTGAGGTCTTCCCCCATTGCTCCGCCCCCGACGGGCCGACTTCCCGACAGCGTCGGTCGGGTGACATCTCTCTTTCCGGGTGCACGCTTGGCGGTGCGGACTGTGTCCGGCACCGCCACAGTCAGGAGGGGGCCATTCTGCTGGCAAGGGGGGCTTCAGCGGGGGCTGGGGAGACTGCTGGGGGATGGTCTGGGGATGGCAAAAGGTGTTACATGGGGGGCAGTTTTCAGCGGGCCAGGTCCGCGCGCGGCCAGCGCCATTTGTACGGCGCGGCCGCCGCAGGTCACCAGCGCCCGTATGCATGGCCACGGACCCGGCAATCCTGCACCGTATCAGCAGGGAAAGCCAGGGGCTTTACACATCGTGGCTGCTATCCCCCCACCGGGCGGAGGATCGGTGCGGGAGCGGCGCCGACTTTTTGGTCGTACGACCAGGCGGATCCTGCGGACATAGCCGCAGAATCGGAGAATCCAACCCCTGATCTCGACAGAAGGGGCAGTTGAGGCGAGCTCAAGGGGCAAGTTACAAGTGTGGGGAGAAGGCAAGTCGGCATATCAATGGGAGGCAGAGGGGGTGATTGTCCAGATTATGATGCAGGATGGGGGGCTGGTCTCAGCTCAGGAAAAGGTGAATTTACGGCCTTCTACCAAAAGCTGTGGAGGTCCGAACCGCCTCGGGATGAGTGGGATACGGTGGAGTTCCCGAGGGAGTTGGAGTTTCCCAAGGTGGGGGATGAACGAGAAACTCCGTTGACGTTGGAAGAGATCTAGGAAATGCTCTAAATGTGATTATGATGCCCCCAGAGGGTAGGGATGTGGAGGTAGTGGTCGCAGAGAAGGCATTTGACCGGGTGGAATGGGATTATCTGTGGGAGGTACAGGGATGGTTTGGATTTGGGCGGGTCTTCACTGATTGGGTCAGGCTGCTGCATCAGGCCCCGTGGCGAGTGCACGGATGAACAGGTTAACATCGGGCTATTTTAGGCTGCACCGGGGGACGAGGGAGGGATGCCCCCTCTCCCGCTGCTGATTGCACTGCCCATAGTAAAACTAAAGAGCTGGTCATTGACTTCAGGAAGCAAAGTACTGTACACACCCCTGTCAGCATCAACGGGGCCGAGGTGGAGATGGTTAGCAGTTTCAAATTCCTAGGGGTGCACATCACCAAAAATCTGTCCTGGTCCACCCACGTCGACGCTACCACCAAGAAAGCACAACAGCGCCTATACTTCCTCAGGAAACGAAGGAAATTTGGCATGTCCACATTGACTCTTACCAACTTTTACAGATGCACCATAGAAAGCATCCTATCAGGCTGCATCACAGCCTGGTATGGCAACTGCTCGGCCCAGGACCGCAAGAAACTTCAGAGAGTCATGAACACCGCCCAGTCCATCACACAAACCTGCCTCCCATCCATTGACTCCACATCGACACCTCCCGCTGCCTGGGGAAAGCAGGCAGTATAATCAAAGATCCCTCCCACCCGGCTTACTCACTCTTCCAACTTCTTCCATCGGGCAGGAGATACAGAAGTCTGAGAACACGCACGAACAGACTCAAAAACAGCTTCTTCCCCACTGTCACCAGACTCCTAAATGACCCTCTTATGGGCTGATTTCATTAACACTACACCCTGTATGCTTCTTCCGATGCCAGTGCTTATGTAGTTATATATGTTGTGTTGCCCTATTATGTATTTTCTTTTATTCCCTTTTCTTCTCATGTACTTAATGATCTGTTGAGCTGCTCGCAGAGAATTACTTTTCACTGTACCTCGGTACACGTGACAATAAACAAATCCAATCCAATCCATAGAGCCGCTGGCAATTGCGTTGAGAGCCTCAAGGGGCTGGAAGGGGCAAGTCCGGGGGTGGGGGAGGCGGGGGTGGGCGTGGAACACAGAGTCTTGCTATATCCAGATGACCTGCTCCTATATGTGTCGGACCCACGAGAAGGGATGGAAGAAATTATGAGGATTCTGGGGGAATTTGGCTGTTTTTTGGGTTATAAATTGAAGCGAGATGTTCGCGATCCAGGCAAGGGGGCAGGAGAGGCAATTGGGGGAGCTGCCGTTTAGAGTGGTAGGGGAACCTATCGGTACCTAGGCATCCAGGTGGCGCGGGAATGGGAACGGCTGTGTTTTGTTATGTTTCCTTTGTAACATCAGCGGCTTCCTTGTGTTGCATTTGTCAAGGAAAGTCGAGACGTGTAAATAACTTCAACTCATTTATTTACACTATGTACACTTTTATAACTTGGGTTCGACACTACTGCTAATCCTATTGTAGCTACCTCAACTGACTAACCAGCTGCTGTCTTCCACGTGGTGGGTGTGAGAAGGAATCAACCCTGTGCCTCTCCTCACTGACTGTCTCCACTGGCCGAAGGGGCTGATCATGTGTGTGGAGTCCTTTATGTATGGGTTGGTGTAATGCCCCCCTGTGGTCGTGTCACCTCCTTGTGTATCGTGGGTGTCCATTGGTCGCCTCCCATCTAACTTATCTATTGGTTGAGTGTGTGTGTGTGATGTTTCTGGTGCTCCCTCTAGTGTCTGTCTAGCTTACATGTATTTACAGTGATGCACATCACCACAGGCTGCACAAGCTAAATCTGGCCCGACTAGTAGACCAAATGAAGGAGGATTTTCGAAGGTGGGACGAGCTGCCGTTGTCACTGGCTGGGAGGGTACAGACAGTGAAAATGACAGTCCTCCCGAGATTCCTGTTTGTGTTTCAGTGGCTCCCCATCTTTATTCCACGGTCGTTCTTTAAACGGGTCAATAAGGTGATGACTGGCTTTGTATGGGCGGGTAAGACCCCGCGAGTAAAAATGGAGTGTAGCCAGGGGGCGGGCGGGCTGGCGCTGCCGAACTTTAGTAATTATTATTGGGCGGCAAATATAGCCATGATTAGGAAGTGGGTGCTTGTGGTGGGTGGTTGTGGTGGTTGGTGGGGGGGTGGGGGGGGGGGGTCGGTGTGGGAGTGAGTAGAGGCAGCATCATGCAAGGGCACCAGTCTGGGGGCATTGGTAACTGCGCCTCTGCCGTTCCCGCCGGCACGCTACTCCACCAGCCCCGTGGTGGTGGCGGCCCTGAGAGTCTGGGGGCAATGGAGGAGGCATGTGCGAGCAGAGGGAGCATTGGTCTGGTCTCCAATCTGCAATAATCACCGGTTTGTCCCGGGGAGGCGAGATGGAGTGTTCCGTAGATGACAGGGAGGAGGGATCGAGAGGATGAGAGATAAGTGTATAGAGGGGAGCTTTCCCAGCCTGAGGGAATTGGATGAGAAATTTGAATTGACGTGAGGGAATGAGTTTAGGTACCTGCAGGCGCGGGACTTCCTACGCAGGCAGGACTCAACCTTCCCGCTCCTACCACCAAGGGGGATACAGGACAGGGTAGTTTCCAGAATGTGGGTGGGAGAAGGGTGGGTTTCGGGCATTTACAAGAAACTCATGGGGTCAGGGGAGATGCAGACTGAGGAGCTGAAACACAAATGGGAAGAGGAGTTAGGAGGAGAGTTGAGGATGGTCTCTGGGCAGTTGCGTTGAGTAGAGTCAACGCGTCCACAACATGTGCCAGGTTCAGTTTGACACAGTTTAAGGTCGTTCACTAGGCCAACATGACAGTGGCCCGGATGAGCAGGTTCTTTGGGGTGGAAAGTAGGTGTACAGGCGGGCCAGAGAACCATGTCCACATGTTTTGGACATGCCCGAAGCTTAGGGGGTTTTGGCAGGGGTTTGCGGATGTCATGTCCACGGTGTTAAAAACAAGGGTGGCACCGAATCCGGACGTGGTGATTTTCGGAGTGTCAGAAGACCCGGGAATCCAGGAGGAGAAAGAGGCAGACGTTCTGGCCTTTTCTTCCCTGGTAGCCCGGAGACGGATACTATTAGCCTGGAGGGACTCAAAGCCCCCGAAGTCGGAGACCTGGCTATCGGACATGGCTCGCTTTCTCTGTTTGGAGAAAATCAAGTTCGCCCTGAGAGGGTCACTGTTAGGGTTCACCCGGAGGTGGCAACCGTTCGTCGATCTCTTTGCAGGAAATAATCGTCAGCAGACAGGGTGGGGGGGGGGGGGGGGTTTAGTTTAGCTTTGAGTAGGGGGTTAGAAAAGCTGGGACCTGTGAGGGAGGAAGCCGGCTTTTGCACTATGTTTGTATTTGTATGTACATTGTTCTTCTGTTGTTATAAAACCATAACTACCTCAATAAAATGTTTATTAAAAAAAAAGATCTAGGACGTGCTGAAATTGATGCAGTCAGGGAAGGTGCTGGTGCCCGACAAGTCCCCCGGCGGGGTTTTATGAAAAAAAACATCGACCAGTTGACCCCATTATTGTTGGGGATATTCAGGGACTCCTTGGAGAGAGGTGTTCTGCCACAGACACGAGGGCAGGCATCGACTTCGCTGCTCCTGAGGAAAGACAAAAACCCCACAGACTGTGGGTCATATCGTCCAATTTCCCTGTTAAATGTGGATGCGAAGCTTCTAGTTAAGGTGTTGGCATTAAGACTGGGGTCTTGGCTCCCGGAAGCGGTGGGGAAAGAGCACACAGGGTTTGTAAAGGAGCGGAGGTTGACGGCAAATGTGAGGCGGCTGCTGAACACAGTGCTTGCCCTGGGGAGGGTCGGGTTCCGGAGATCATCGGTGGGATTCTCCATTCCTTTTTTAAAAAAATTTAGAATGCTCAATTCATTTTTTCCAATGAAGGGGCAATTTAGCGTGGCCAATCCACCTCCCCTGCACATCTTTGGGTTGTGGGGGCGAAACCCACGCAAACACGGGGAGAATGTGCAAACTCCACACGGACAGTGACCCAGAGCCGGGATCGAACCTGGGGCCTCGGCGCCGGGGATTCTCCATTCCTGAGACTAAGTGTTGATACTGGGGCAGGATTCGTGGACTTTCACGACAGCAAGACTAGCGCTGCACCTGGACCGATTCAGCGGCTATTATGGAGCTAGCACCACGTGGAACAGAATCGATTCCAGTGAGAAACAGTGCCGGAATCGCCGGATTTGTGATTGACACTCAGGAGGCTGACAAGCTGCAGCCACATATACGCACTTCAACCCCCGCACACACTCATCCCAGCCAACAAAATGGCACTGGTTACACTGGAGTGCGCCCATCCTGCTGATGGGTCGGCTTGGGCCAGAGGGCACCTGGGGGGGTGGGAGGGGGGGTAGCCTGGGGTGACACCCTTATGACCCGTGGCCCTAAATTCACTGTGTTCGGGCAGTACGGTGGCGCACTTGGTTGCATGGTGTACCGAAAACAACCTCTCTCTGAATGTCGGGATCATCGACTTCAGGAAGCGTAGCACGACCCCCCCCCCCCCCCCCCCCGACCTTCCATCAATGGCTCCGAAGTGGAGATGGTCGATAGCTTTAAGTTCCTGGGGGTCACCATCAGCAACAGTTTGTCCTGGTCCACTTACATTGATGCAACAGTCAAGAAATCCCAACAACAGGGCAGCTCAATGACACAGCGGTTAGCACTGCTGCCTACGGCGCTGAGGACCCTGGTTCAAATCCCGGCCCTGGGTCACTGTCCGTGTGGAGTTTGCACATTCTCACCGTGTCTGCGTGGGTTTCACCCCCACAACCCAAAGATGTGCAGCGTAGGTGGATTGGCCACGCTAAATTCCCCCTTAATTGGAAAATATTGGGCACTCTAAATTTAAAAAAAAAGAAAGCCCAACAACGTCTCTACTTCCTACAGAAGCCAAAGAAACCTGGCATGTCTGTATTGACTCTCAGAAACTTCTACAGATGTCCCATAGAAAGCACCCTATCCAGCAGCATCACAGCCTGGTCTGGCAACTGCTCGGTCCAAGATCGCAAGAAACTGCAGACTGTGGTGAACTCAGCCCAAAGCATCACACAAGCTTGCCACCCGCACACTGATTCTGTCTACACCTCCCACTGCCTCAGGAAGGCAGGCAGCATTATCAGAGACCCCTCCCACCCAGGCATTGCCTTCTTCCAGACCCTTCCATCAGGCAGAAGGTAGAGGTGTCCGAAGACCCGCACATCCAGACATAGGAACAGCTTCTTCCCCACAGCTACAAGACTCCTCAACGACTCCCCCTCGGACTGATCTGTTCCCTGTAAGAACACTATTCACTACGCCCTATGCTGCTCTTGCTCATGTATTTGCTTTGTTTGGCCCCTTGTTCCGCACGGTAACCAATCACTTTGTTGATGTACCATTTGTCAATGTTCTCGGTTGATTATTCTTTTTTAAAATAAATTTAGTGTACCCAATTAATTTCCTTTTTCCCAATTAAGGGGCAATTTAGCGTGTCCAATTCACCTACCCTGCACATCTTTGGGTTGTGGGAGCGAAACTCACGCAAACACGGGGAGAATGTGCAAACTCCACACGGACAGTGACCCAGAGCCGGGATCGAACCTGGGACCTCGGCGCCGTGAGGCAGCAGTGCTCACCACTGCGCCACCGTGCTGTCCATTGATTATCCTTTTTGTCTACTGTGTGCGTTCCCTCGGCCGCAGAAAAATACTTTTCACTGTACTTCGGTACATGTGGCAATAAATAAAATCAAATAAAATCAGTGGTTAGCACTGCTGTCTCACGGCGCTGAGGACCCGGGTTCAATCCCGGCCCCGGGTCACTGTCTGTGTGGAGTTTGCACATTCTCACCAAAGATGTGCAGGGAAGGTGGATGGGCCATGCTAAATCGCCCCTAAATTGGGAAAAAATAATTGGGTGCTCCAGATTTATTTTTAATAAACTAAGGTGGCGCGGAACTGAGAGCAAATTATTGACAGGGTTGAGTGGCAGGTGACAGAGAGTGGGATTATGGGTAATTACTCTAATTGGCAGGAAGTGACTAGTAGTGTACCACACTATTCATTCATAACTTGGATGATGGCAGGGAAAGTTGTACATCCACATTTGTGAATGATACAAAGTTAGGTGGCATTGTTGACAGTCTGGATGACAGCATAAAATTGCAAGGAGATATTGACAGACTAGGTGAATGGGCAAAATTGTGGCAGATGTAATTTAATGTAAACAAGTGTGAGGTTATCCATCGTGGACCAAAAAGCATAGAGCAGAGTACTTTCTCAATGGAAAGAGGTTAGGTACAGTGGTTGTCCAAAGAAACTTGGGGATTCTAGGGGCTGTTTAGCATAGGGCTAAGTGGCTGGCTTTGAAAGCAGACCAAGGCAGGCCAGCAGCACGGTTCAATTCCCATACCAGCCTCCCCGAACAGGCGCCGGAATGTGGCGACTAGGGGCTTTTCACAGTAACTTCATTTGAAGCCTACTTGTGACAATAAGCGATTTTCATTTTCAGGTGCATAGATCTATAAAATGCCAGCAACAAGTGCAGGAAATAATCAAAAGGGCTAATGAAATGCTAGCTTCTATATTAGTGGGCAACACGGTAGCATAGTGGTTAGCACAGTTGCTTCACAGCTCCAGGGTGCCAGGTTCAATACCCGCCTTGGGTCACTATCTGTGCGGAGTTTGCACATTCTCCCCGCGCCTGTGTGGGTTTCACCCGGGTGCTCCGGTTTCCTCCCACAGTCTAAAGGTGCAGGTTAGGGGGATTGGTCATGCTAAATTGCCCTTAGTGTCCAAAAAGGTTAGGTGGGGTTACAGGGTTAGGTTGGAAGCGTGGGCTTAAATGGGGTGCTCTTTCCAAGGGCCGGTGCAGACTCGATGGGCCAAATGGCCTCCTTCTGCACTGTAAATTCTATGATTCTATATCCAGAGGATTGGAGTATAAATACATCGAGGTTATGCTGCAGCTAAAAAAAACCCTGGTTAGATCCCACTTGGAGTTACTGTGAGCAGTTCTGGCACCATACCTTAGGAAGGATGTTTGGGCCTTGGAGGGAGTGCAATGTGGGTTTACAAAAATGGTACCTGGACTACAGGGGGTGAGCTACGAGGAGCGATTACTCAAATTAGACCTGTTTTCGCCAGAATTTAGAAGATCAGGGCGTGATCTAATCAAAGTATTCAAGGTATTAACAGGGAAAGGCAGGGTAGATAGCGATAAACTGTTTTCACTGGTTGGAGATTGGAAAACGAGGGGCATCGTCTAAAAATTAGGGACAGATCGTTCAGGAGAGATGTTAGGAAGAATTTCTTCACTCAAAGTGTGGGAGAGGTTTGGGACTCTCTCCCAGAAACAGCAGTCGGAGCCAAAACAGTTGTTAATTTTAAATCTGAGGTCGACAGATTTCTGTTCAGCAAAGACATTAAGGATAGGGGCCAAAGGCAGGTATATGGAGTTAGGTCACAGATCAGCCTTGATCTCATTGAATGGTGGGACAGGCTTGAGGGGCTGAATGGCCTACTCCTGTTCCTATGGTTGACGGGCCCACGGGAACACCGCTCACACCTGTCCTGCACTGCATCAAAGAACCCGCTCAGCCTACTTTTGCTTCGATAATCTTTGTGAACCACCTTGAGCTGGATCAGGCTGAGCCGGGCGGCAGGATGAGGTTGGATTTACCCTACAAAGGGCCTCATTCGACACATCCTCATTGAAGTTGGCCCCCAACACCTGCTCCCATTTCGCCTTCGCCCGATCAAGCAGCATAGATTCAAATGTGATGGTCCGCTCATCAATAGTCGAGATCCTCCCCCCAGTCTTCGCCAACCGTCAAACATTTCCTCAAACAAGGAACGCAGGCCAAACCCCGCAAACTATGTCACTCAATTGAAAATATCGGAATAGGACTTCCGGGTGCGGCGATGACCAGCTGAGTCGCACGTTTCGGCAGCTCCCTGTGAAACGGACTTTTGGGCTCTTGATAGGAGCCCCAACGGCAATTTTGACGGCTAAAAACACTGTGCGGTAAACCAGAAGGGAATCCCCCCTGGATACGGATGGAAAAAGGAGGAGAAAGTGGCCAGATTGCAGTGGATCCTTTAGAACAGCGGCAAGGAAGGCAAGCAAAAACCAAGATGGCGTCGGAAGGTGGCAGTTTAACATGAGGCCCTGAACAACAAGAGTTCTTGAAATGCTGTGTGGAAGAGATCAAAAAGGAAATGAAGAAAGAGCTGTAGGCCCCGATACTACAGGCGATCGAAGGGCTAAAGGAGGAACAAAAGACCCAGGAGCGGGAGCTTCGGGTCGTGAAGGCAAAGGCAGCCGAGAATGAGGACGACATACAGGGCCTGGTGGTGAAGACGGAGACGCAGGAGGCACATCAGAAACGATGTGTGGAAAGAACAAAGAACAAAGAAATGTACAGCACAGGAACAGGCCCTTCGGCCCTCCAAGCCCGTGCCGACCATACTGCCCGACTAAACTACAATCTTCTACACTTCCTGGGTCCGTATCCTTCTATTCCCATCCTATTCATATATTTGTCAAGATGCCCCTTAAATGTCCCTATCGTCCCTGCTTCCACCACCTCCTCCGGTAGCGAGTTCCAGGCACCCACTACCCTCTGCGTAAAAAACTTGCCTCGTACATCTACTCTAAACCTTGCCCCTCTCACCTTAAACCTATGCCCCCTAGTAATTGACCCCTCTACCCTGGGGAAAAGCCTCTGACTATCCACTCTGTCTATGCCCCTCATAATTTTGTATACCTCTATCAGGTCGCCCCTCAACCTCCTTCGTTCCAGTGAGAACAAACCGAGTTTATTCAATCGCTCCTCATAGCTTATGCCCTCCATACCAGGCAACATTCTGGTAAATCTCTTCTGCACCCTCCCTAAAGCCTCCACATCCTTCTGGTAGTGTGGCGACCAGAATTGAACACTATACTCCAAGTGTGGCCTAACTAAGGTTCTATACAGCTGCAACATGACTTGCCAATTCTTATACTCAATGCCCCGGCCAATGAAGGCAAGCATGCCGTATGCCTTCTTGACTACCTTCTCCACCTGTGTTGCCCCTTTCAATGACCTGTGGACCTGTACTCCTAGATCTCTTTGACTTTCAATACTCTTGAGGGTTCTACCATTCACTGTATATTCCCTACCTGCATTAGCCCTTCCAAAATGCATTACCTCACATTTGTCCGGATTAAACTCCATCTGCCATCTCTCCGCCCAAGTCTCCAGACAATCTAAATCCTGCTGTATCCTCAGACAGTCCTCATCGCTATCCGCAATTCCACCAACCTTTGTGTCGTCTGCAAACTTACTAATCAGACCAGTTACATTTTCCTCCAAATCATTTATATATACTACAAACAGCAAAGGTCCCAACACTGATCCCTGTGGAACACCACTGGTCACAGCCCTCCAATTAGAAAAGCATCCCTCCATTGCTACCCTCTGCCTTCTATGGCCTAGCCAGTTCTGTATCCACCTTGCCAGTTCACCCCTGATCCCGTGTGACTTCACCTTTTGTACTAGTCTACCATGAGGGACCTTGTCAAAGGCCTTACTGAAGTCCATATAGACAACATCTACTGCCCTACCTGCATCAATCATCTTAGTGACCTCCTCGAAAAACTCTATCAAGTTAGTGAGACACGACCTCCCCTTCACAAAACCGTGCTGCCTCTCACTAATACGTCCATTTGCTTCCAAATGGGAGTAGATCCTGTCTCGAAGAATTCTCTCCAGTAATTTCCCTACCACTGAAGTAAGGCTCACCGGCCTGTAGTTCCCGGGATTATCCTTGCTACCCTTCTTAAACAGAGGAACAACATTGGCTATTCTCCAGTCCTCCGGGACATCCCCTGAAGACAGCGAGGATCCAAAGATTTCTGTCAAGGCCTCAGCAATTTCCTCTCCAGCCTCCTTCAGTATTCTGGGGTAGATCCCATCAGGCCCTGGGGACTTATCTACCTTAATATTTTTTAAGACACCCAAAACCTCGTCTTTTTGGATCACAATGTGACCCAGGCTATCTACACCCCCTTCTCCAGACTCAACATCTACCAATTCCTTCTCTTTGGTGAATACTGATGCAAAGTATTCATTTAGTACCTCGCCCATTTCCTCTGGCTCCACACATAGATTCCCTTGCCTATCCTTCAGTGGGCCAACCCTTTCCCTGGCTACCCTCTTGCTTTTTATGTACGTGTAAAAAGCCTTGGGATTTTCCTTAACCCTATTTGCCAATGACTTTTCATGACCCCTTCTAGCCCTCCTGACTCCTTGCTTAAGTTCCTTCCTACTTTCCTTATATGCCACACAGGCTTCTTCTGTTCCCAGCCTTTTAGCCCTGACAAATGCCTCCTTTTTCTTTTTGACGAGGCCTACAATATCACTCGTCATCCAAGGTTCCCGAAAATTGCCGTATTTATCTTTCTTCCTCACAGGAACATGCCTGTCCTGTATTCCTTTCAACTGACACTTGAAAGCCTCCCACATGTCAGATGTTGATTTGCCCTCAAACATCCGCCCCCAATCTATGTTCTTCAGTTCCCGCCTAATATTGTTATAATTAGCCTTCCCCCAATTTAGCACATTCATCCTCGGACCACTCTTATCCTTGTCCACCAGTACTTTAAAACTTACTGAATTGTGGTCACTGTTACCGAAATGCTCCCCTACTGAAACATCTACCACCTGGCCGGGCTCATTCCCCAATACCAGGTCCAGTACCGCCCCTTCCCGAGTTGGACTGTTTACATATTGTTTTAAGAAGCCCTCCTGGATGCTCCTTACAAACTCCGCCCCGTCTAAGCCCCTGGCACTAAGTGAGTCCCAGTCAATATTGGGGAAGTTGAAGTCTCCCATCACCACAACCCTGTTGTTTTTACTCTTTTCCAAAATCTGTCTACCTATCTGCTCCTCTATCTCCCGCTGGCTGTTGGGAGGCCTGTAGTATACCCCCAACATTGTGACTGCACCCTTCTTATTCCTGATCTCTACCCATATAGCCTCACTGCCCTCTGAGGTGTCCTCTCGCAGTATAGCTGTGATATTCTCCCGAACAAGTAGCGCAACTCCGCCTCCCCTTTTACATCCCCCTCTATCCCGCCTGAAACATCTAAATCCTGGAACGTTTAGCTGCCAATCCTGCCCTTCCCTCAACCAGGTCTCTGTAATGGCAACAACATCATAGTTCCAAGTAGTAATCCAAGCTCTAAATTCATCTGCCTTACCCGTAATGCTCCTTGCATTAAAACATATGCACTTCAGGCCACCAGACCCGCTGTGTTCAGCAACTTCTCCCCGTCTGCTCTGCCTCAGAGCCACACTGTCCCTATTCCCTAGTTCTCCCTCAATGCTCTCACCTTCTGACCTATTGCTCCCGTGCCCACCCCCCTGCCATACTAGTTTAAACCCTCCCGTGTGACACTAGCAAACCTCGCGGCCAGGATATTTATGCCTCTCCGGTTTCGATGCAACCCGTCCATCTTATACAGGTCACACCTGCCCCGGAAGAGCTCCCAGTGGTCCAGATAATGGAAACCCTCCCTCCTACACCAGCTGTTTAGCCACGTGTTTGTCTGCTCTATCTTCCTATTTCTAGCCTCACTGGCACGTGGCACAGGGAGTAATCCCGAGATTACAACCCTCGAGGTCCTGTCTTTTAACTTTCTGCCTAGCTCCCTGAACTCCTGCTGCAGGACCTCATGCCCCTTCCTGCCTATGTCGTTAGTACCAATATGTACAACGACCTCTGCCTGTTTGCCCTCCCCCTTCAGGATTCCCTCTACCCGTTCGGAGACATCCTGGACCCTGGCACCAGGGAGGCAACATACCATCCTGGAGTCTCTTTCACGTCCACAGAAAGGTTGGAGGCACTGGAAAACAACGCAAGGAGGAACAACCTGAGGATTCTTGGTCTTCCTGAAGGTGTGGAGGGAGCGGACGTCGGGGCATATGTGAGCACGATGTAGCACTCGTTAATGGGGGCGGAAGCCCCGGCGGGTCCGCTGGAGGTGGAGGGAGCATACCGAGCGATGGCGCGAGGACCGAGAGCAGGAGAAATTCCCAGAGCCATAGTGGTGAGATTCCTCCGTTTTAAGGATAGAGAAATGGTCCTTCGATGGGCAAAGAAAACTCGGAGCAGTAAATGGGAGAACGCGGTGATCCGCATTTATCAAGACTGGAGTGCGGAGGTGGCGAGAAGGAGGGCGAGCTTTAATCGGGCCAAGGCGGTGCTTCATAAAAAGAAGATAAAATTTGGAATGCTGCAACCGGCAAGACTGTGGGTCACATATCGAGGGAGGCACCACTACTTTGAGACGGCGGATGAAGCGTGGACTTTTATTGTGGAAGAAAAACTGGAATGAGCGGGTTATTAAAAAGAACGTTTGAACAAAGTGGTGGGGCGAATGTGGGGGCCGAAGAGGGAGGTTAAAAAGGGGGGAAAGAGGAGTTTTATGTACTAATCCTGCGATGTGGTAACTTTTCTCTCTTCCACAGGTGGTGATGGGGGGAGGAGGGGAGGTGGAGGAGATGGGGCGTTGGCCATTGGGGGCGGGGCCAAGGGAGAAGCGCGGGCTTGGTTCCCGCGCTATGATAATCATGGCGGGAATAGAGAAGCAGGAAGGAGGGGGCGTCGCACGGTGCGAGCCGAGGTCACGGGGGGAAGCCGAGGTCAGCCAGAGTTTGCTGACTTCTGGGAGCAACATGGGGAGAGTAATTATGCTAGCGGGGGATCTAGTGGGGGGGGGGTGGGAGGGGGGAATTACTGGGTTGCTGCTGCCGGGGAAAGGGGGGAGCTGGTATGGGAGAGGATGGGCTGGGGGGCACCGCCTGGGGGAGATACAGCTGCGTGGGAACCGGGTGAGGAGCTGGAAAAAGGCGATGGCTAATCGACAAGGGGGGGGTAGGAAGCCCCCCAACTCGGCTGATCACGTGCAACGTGAGAGGGCTGAACGGGCCGATAAAGAGGGCACGGGTACTCGCACACCTTAAGAAACTTAAGGCAGATGTGCTTATGTTACAGGAAACGCACCTGAAACTGATAGACCAGGTTAGGCTACGCAAAGGATTGGTGGGGCAGGTGTTCCATTCGGGGCTAGATGCGAAAAACAGGGGGGTGGCTATATTAGTGGGGAAGCGGGTAATGTTCGAGGCAAAGACTATAGTGGCGGATAACGGGGGCAGATACGTGATGGTGAGTGGCAAACTACAGGGGGAGACGGTGGTTTTGGTAAACGTATATGCCCCGAACTGGGATGATGCCAATTTTATGAGGCGGATGCTAGGACGCATTCCGGACCGAGAGATGGGAAAGCTGATAATGGGGGGAGATTTTAATACGGTGTTGGAACCAGGGCTGGATAGGTCGAAGTCCAGGACTGGAAGGAGGCCGGCAGCAGCCAAGGTACTTAAAGATTTTATGGAGCAGATGGGAGGTGTTGACCCGTGGAGATTTAGCAGACCTAGGAGTAAGGAGTTCTCGTTTTTCTCCTATGTCCATAAAGTCTACTCGCGAATAGACTTTTTTGTGCTGGGTAGGGCATTGATCCCGAAGGTGAGGGGAACGGAGTATACGGCTATAGCCATTTCGGATCACGCTCCACACTGGGTGGACTTGGAGATAGGGGAGGAAACAGGAGGGCGCCCACCCTGGAGAATGGACATGGGACTAATGGCAGATGAGGGGGTGTGTCTAAGGGTGAGGGGGTGCATTGAAAAGTACTTGGAACTCAATGATAATGGGGAGGTCCAGGTGGGAGTGGTCTGGGAGGCGTTGAAGGCGGTGGTTAGACGGGAGCTGATATCAATAAGGGCACATAAAGGGAAGCAGGAGAGTAAGGAACGGGAGCGGTTGCTGCAAGAACTTTTGAGGGTGGACAGACAATATGCGGAAGCACCGGAGGAGGGACTGTACAGGGAAAGGCAAAGGCTACATGTAGAATTTGACTTGCTGACTACAGGCACTGCAGAGGCACAATGGAGGAAGGCACAGGGTGTACAGTACGAATATGGGGAGAAGGCGAGCAGGTTGCTGGCACACCAATTGAGGAAAAGGGGAGCAGCGAGGGAAATAGGGGGAGTGAGGGATGAGGAAGGAGAGATGGAGCGGGGAGCGGAGAGAGTGAATGGAGTGTTCAAGACATTTTATAAAAAATTATATGAAGCTCAACCCCCGGATGGGAGGGAGAGAATGATGGGCTTCTTGGATCGGCTGGAATTTCCCAAGGTGGAAGAGCAGGAAAGGGTGGGACTGGGAGCACAGATCGAGGTAGAAGAAGTGGTGAAAGGAATTAGGAGCATGCAGGCGGGAAAGGCCCCGGGACCGGATGGATTCCCAGTCGAATTCTATAGAAAATATGTGGACTTGCTCGCCCCGGTACTGACGAGGACCTTTAATGAGGCAAAGGAAAGGGGACAACTGCCCCCGACTATGTCTGAAGCAACGATATCGCTTCTCTTAAAGAAGGAAAAGGACCCGCTACAATGCGGGTCCTATAGACCTATTTCCCTCCTAAATGTAGATGCCAAGGTCCTGGCCAAGGTAATGGCAATGAGAATAGAGGAATGTGTCCCGGGGTGGTCCACGAGGACCAAACTGGGTTTGTGAAGGGGAGACAGCTGAACACGAATATACGGAGGTTGTTAGGGGTAATGATGATGGCCCCACCAGAGGGAGAAACGGAGATAGTAGTGGCGATGGATGCCGAGAAAGCATTTGATAGAGTGGAGTGGGATTATTTGTGGGAGGTGTTGAGGAGATTTGGTTTTGGAGAGGGGTATGTTAGATGGGTGCAGCTGTTGTATAGGGCCCCAGTGGCGAGCGTGGTCACGAATGGACGGGGATCTGCATATTTTCGGCTCCATAGAGGGACAAGGCAGGGATGCCCTCTGCCCCCATTATTGTTTGCACTGGCGATTGAGCCCCTGGCGATAGCGTTGAGGGGTTCCAAGAAGTGGAGGGGAGTACTTAGGAGAGGAGAAGAACACCGGGTATCTTTGTATGCGGACGATTTGCTACTATACGTGGCGGACCCGGCGGAGGGGATGCCAGAAATAATGCGGATACTTGGGGAGTTTGGGGATTTTTCAGGGTATAAATTGAACATGGGGAAAAGTGAGTTGTTTGTGGTGCATCCAGGGGAGCAGAGTAGAGAAATAGAGGACCTACCGTTGAGGAAGGTAACAAGGGACTTTCGTTACCTGGGGATCCAGATAGCTAAGAATTGGGGCACATTGCATAGGTTAAATTTAACGCGGTTGGTGGAACAGATGGAGGAGGATTTCAAGAGATGGGATATGGTATCCCTGTCACTGGCAGGGAGGGTGCAGGCGGTTAAGATGGTGGTCCTCCCGAGATTCCTCTTTGTGTTTCAGTGCCTCCCGGTGGTGATCACGAAGGCTTTTTTAAAAAGGATTGAAAAGAGCATCATGGGTTTTGTGTGGGCCGGGAAGACCCCGAGAGTGAGGAAGGGATTCTTACAGCGTAGCAGGGATAGGGGGGCGCTGGCACTACCGAGCCTAAGTGAGTATTATTGGGCCGCTAATATTTCAATGGTGAGTAAGTGGATGGGAGAGGAGGAGGGAGCGGCGTGGAAGAGATTAGAGAGGGCGTCCTGTAGGGGGACTAGCCTACAGGCTATGGTGACAGCCCCATTGCCGTTCTCACCGAGGAACTACACCACAAGCCCGGTGGTGGTGGCTACACTGAAGATTTGGGGACATTGGAGACGGCATAGGGGAAAGACTGGAGCCTTGGGGGGGTCCCCGATAAGAAACAATCATAGGTTTGCCCCGGGGGGAATGGATGGGGGATATGGAATGTGGCAAAGAGCAGGAATAACGCAACTGAAAGATCTGTTTGTGGATGGGAAGTTCGCGAGTCTGGGAGCGCTGACCGAGAAATATGGGTTGCCCCAAGGGAATGCATTCAGGTATATGCAACTGAGGGCTTTTGCGAGGCAACAGGTGAGGGAATTCCCGCAGCTCCCGACACAAGAGGTGCAGGACAGAGTGATCTCAAAGACATGGGTGGGGGATGGTAAGGTGTCAGATATATATAGGGAAATGAGGGACGAAGGGGAGACTATGGTAGATGAACTAAAAGGGAAATGGGAAGAAGAGCTGGGGGAGGAGATCGAGGAGGGGCTGTGGGCAGATGCCCTAAGCAGGGTAAACTCGTCGTCCTCGTGTGCCAGGCTAAGCCTAATTCAGTTTAAGGTATTACACAGGGCACATATGACTGGAGCACGGCTCAGTAAATTTTTTGGGGTGGAGGATAGGTGTGCGAGGTGCTCGAGAAGCCCAGCGAATCATACCCATATTTTTTGGTCATGCTCGGCACTACAGGGGTTTTGGATGGGGGTGACAAAGGTGCTTTCAAAAGTAGTAGGAGTCCGGGTCGAACCAAGCTGGGGGTTGGCTATATTTGGGGTTGCACAAGAGCCGGGAGTGCA
Source organism: Scyliorhinus torazame (assembly GCF_047496885.1). NCBI lineage: Eukaryota > Metazoa > Chordata > Chondrichthyes > Carcharhiniformes > Scyliorhinidae > Scyliorhinus > Scyliorhinus torazame. Next base: position 12,907,572 of record NC_092735.1, on the reverse strand, counting down.
GGAGGCGAGAGAGGCCGATGTTTTGGCCTTTGCGTCCCTAGTAGCCCGGCGCAGGATATTGCTAATGTGGAAAGAAGCCAAGCCCCCGGGGGTGGAGACCTGGATAAATGACATGGCGGGGTTTATAAAGCTAGAGCGGATTAAGTTCGTCCTAAGGGGGTCGGCTCAAGGGTTCACCAGGCGGTGGCAACCGTTCGTCGAATACCTCGCAGAAAGATAGACGGAATGGGAAAAAGAAGGCAGCAGCAGCAGCCCAGGATCGGGGGGGGGGGGGGGGAGGAGGAACCAGAAGGACTCTCAGGGTTGTTAATATATACTGTATAGTATGTATAGGTCGTTGCTACAGATAATTATATATTGGACTGTTAAATTATATTTTTGGAGAGTGTTACTTGTGATAAGGCAGTTGCCAATTAGGGCTAGTTTTCATTTTTGTTATTTATTATTTATTCATTTTTTGTTTATAAAATAGGTCATTGTTATTTGTGCTGTTATAATATTGTGTAAAGGATGCACAATGTACTGTGTTGGTTGACCAAAAATTTTCAATAAAATATTTAATAAAAAAAAAGAAAATATCGGAATAGGTGTGTTGGAATTTTGCTGAGAACTCCTCCCAACTGGCGAACCGTTGATCCATAAACTGGTCTCTAACGCACTCTCGCCCCTTCCCTGCCCATGCCTTAAAGATCGAATCCAAACTCGATGGCGTAAACAAATGGTTACCACGTATAGGAGCCAACAACGACACGGCCCTCAGCTTGTAATGTTGTCTGAGCTGCCTCCATATCTTCAAAGTGGAGACCACCACTGGGTTTCAGGTATATTTCGTTGGAGTGGGAGCGATGCCGTTACTAAGGCCCAGCAGCTCGACCCTTTGCACAAACTTCCCTCCATCCTCCCGCATGTGGTGCCAGGTTCTCTTCACCGCCCCAACACCTTCTCCACATTGGCCGCCCAATAATACATGAGAATGTTGGGTAGAGCTAGACCCCCCTCCCAACTGTCGGCCCCTCTGGAGGTACATCCTGCAAATTCCTGGCACCTGACCTGCCCATATAAAGGAATTCACTAACTTGTGCACCGCAGCGTCCTGCAGCGTCCTGCAGCGTCCTGCAGCGTCCTGCAGCGTCCTGCAGCGTCCTGCAGCGGCCTGCAGCGTCCTGCAGCGTCCTGCAGCGTCCTGCAGCGTCCTGCAGCGTCCTGCAGCGGCCTGCAGCGTCCTGCAGCGTCCTGCAGCGTCCTGCAGCGTCCTGCAGCGTCCTGCAGCGTCCGCGCTGTGCAACATGGCGCCGGCCGCACACAGACCCGGCCTGCAAAATATTCACCCCCCCCCCCCGTTGGCCAGCTCTCGACCCGCGTACAACCCCCCCCACAGTGCCCACAGCCCCTGCCAAAGTCCCCCTTGCCCGTAGATCTGCTCTTCCCCGACTGTGGCGGTGCTGGATTGATTCCGCAGCCACGACGCCGAGTTCCTGACCCGCAGCCACTACGCCGAGTTCCTGACCCGCAGCCACTACGCCGAGTTCCTGACCCGCAGCCACTACGCCGAGTTCCTGACCCGCAGCCACTACGCCGAGTTCCTGACCCGCAGCCACTACGCCGAGTTCCTGACCCGCAGCCACTACGCCGAGTTCCTGACAAGCAATACCATGAGAGGCCCACGGCGTCGGGAGCTCCGCCAGTCAGGGGCGGAGCATCGGGGGGGGGGAGGGCCTCCTCGAGTACGTCGCTTTGGAGGTGGTGGAGCTTTGCCCCCGATTTTGTTGGAAACGTTGATTCTCTGGCCAATCGCTAAACGCGATTTTGGAGTTGGCAACCGGAGAATCCCGCCCAGTGACTATTTACAGCAGGCACCTCAAAACCCTGGAGTAGTACCGGCAGTGCTGCCGACACAGGACCCTACAAATCCATTGACAGGGTAAGCATACCAATATCCATGTTGTCGCTCAGCCCAACATCTCCAGCATCAAAACATTGACTGCGCTCAAACATGATAATATAATAATCTTTCTTGTCTCAAGTAACACTGCAATGAAATTAACATGAAAATCCCCTAGTCATTACATTCCGGCGCCTGTTCGTGTACACGGAGGGAGAATTTAAAATGTCTAAATTACCGAACAGCACGTCTTTCGAGGCTTGTGGGAGGAAACTGGAGGAAACCCACGCAGACACGGGAAGAACGTGCAGAATCGAACCCGGGTCCCTGGCGCTGTGAAGCAACAGTGCTAACCACCGTGTTGCTGTGCCGCCGAGAGGTGCTAGTTACTCAAAATCTACTCTGTTGGGTGGGACATGTTGTCCGTGTGCCTGACTCCAGACCCCGAAGAAACGTCTCTCCCCGGAACCTGGTCGGGGCAGCGGACCCCCAGGAAGACACCGGAAACGGTTTCGGGATGTCCCCAGAACATCCCTGAAGGGGGGAGTCAAACCCCCAGAGTCAGTGAGGGGTCAAAATGGAGACTGTTCGTTCGGGAAGGCACCAAACACATGGAGAGACTGAGAGGCGAGGTTGAGACGGGGGAGGCGGAGCAGAAACAAACTCCTGGACACAACCCTCCAAAACCCACAGATTGTGCACTGGATGTATCAGCCCTCTGAAAACCGGGGGGGGGGGGGGGGGGGATCTGAGTGGAAGAGAATCCTCCTGGATTTGGAGTGACAGCCTCACACAGGGAGCAGACCCGCCTCCTACGACCAGCAACCCATCCCGTCACTGCATCCCTGTGAGTGGCGGTGCAATTAACCAATAGAAAAGCGCACAGGGCGGGACTGTAGTCTGATTGCCATTTCCTCCACCAATCAGCGGCTACGCCGGGATGAACTAAAATGGTTAATTGGCGAATGGGTGCCGATATGCAGATATACTGTTAACAATCCGGCGATTTATATCAATAAAATCAACATTTTCGCATTTTATTTAGAAGTGATGACATGGACTATGTTGTAGAAATAGAAACAAATAAAAAGACTGTTTTGAACTGCATGATCGGTATGCACCCACCCTCCTTTTAAGGTGTAACGTTCTGGGAGACACGAGGGGCAAAAATATTTTCATGTTCACTCCCGTGTGTTGTGGGCTATCTTTTCCTTAAAAAGTAAAATTTTTGAGCCGGGGAGTGGGTTGGGGCTCCCTGTAAGGGGATGCCATTTTATGGTTTCCTCTTCCCTCTCCCTACTTTACAATAAAAATTAGAAAATTGGCACAATGCAGCAGCTTTTAAGGTGCACCAGAATGTCATTGCTGGTTCAATAACAGCTTCAGGTGACTGGAGTTTGCTCTGTTTCTCTGTTCTGTGTTGATATTCTCCGTGTGCTCCGGTTTACCCCCACAGTCCAAAGATCTGCGGTTTGGTGGATTGGCCATGCCAAATTGCCCCTTAGTTTCCAAAAGGTGAGGCGGGATAGGGTGGTTTAAGTCAGCGATTTGTTAACTCGTCATCACCATGTACTTTACTTGAGGGCTTCCATTTCCTGGGATCGTCACTTCTCTTCTGCCTGAATGAAATGAAATGAAAATCGCTTACTGTCACAAGTAGGCTTCAATGAAGTTACTGTGAAAAGCCCCTAGTCGCCACATTCCGTCGCCTGTTCGGGGAGGCTGTTACGGGAATGCTTCCCGATGGACCCGGCAAAGGGTTCTCTACAACACACGAACAAGACAGAAGGCAGCCCTGTCTGACTACAGATTTAGTTGGAGTGGAAGAGGTGAAGGTCAGGTGGGAGAAGGAAATCGGTTCGAGCAGGTAACCAACAATCCGCTGGCGAGTGCCCCAGCAGCCCATAATTCACCCATTCCCACCATCACAGCTTCCGAAGTCAGATTGGCCTTCCTAAAAGTGAACCCTCGGAAGGTGACGGGCCCAGACGGGATCCCTGGTCGTGCACGCAGAGCCTGCGCGGACCAGCTGGCAGAGGTATTCACAGACATCTTTAACCTGTCCCTACTCCACTCCGAGGTCCCCACCTGCTTCAAGAAGACCACCATCATACCGGTACCAAACAAGAACCAGGCAACGTGCCTCAATGACTACCGACCAGTGGCCCTGACTTCAGTCGTAATGAAGTGCTTCGAGAGGTTGATCATGAAGCGCATCACCTCCATACTCCCAGAATGCCTTGATCCACTGCAATTCGCATACCGCTGCAACCAGTCCACATCAGACACCATTTCCCTGGCCCTACACTCATCCCTAGAGCATCTCGAAAACAAGGACTCCTACATTAGACTCCTATTTATTGACTACAGCTCCGCCTTCAACACCATAATCCCAGCCAAGCTCATATCAAAGCTCCAAAACCTAGGACTTGGCTCCCCACTCTGCAACTGGATCCTCGATTTTCTGACCAACAGACCACAATCAGTAAGAATGAACAACAACATCTCCTCCACAATAGTCCTCAACACCGGCGCCCCGCAAGGCTGTGTACTTAGCCCCCTACTCTACTCCCTGTACACACACGACTGCGTGGCAAAACCTGGTTCCAACTCCATCTACAAGTTTGCTGACAATACGACCATAGTGGGCCGGATCTCGAATAACGATGAGTCCGAATACAGGAGGGAGATAGAGAACCTAGTTGAGTGGTGTAGCGACAACAATCTCTCCCTCAATGCCAGCAAAACTAAAGAGCTGGTCATTGACTTCAGGAAGCGAAGTAACGTATACACCCCTGTCAGCATCAACAGGGCAGAGGTGGAGATGGTTAGCAGTTTCAAATTCCTAGGGGTGCACATCTCCAAAAATCTGTCCTGGTCCAGCCACGTCGACGCTACCACCAAGAAAGCACAACAGCGCCTATACTTCCTCAGGAAACTAAGGAAATTCGGCATGTCCACATTGACTCTTACCAACTTTTACAAATGCACCATAGAAAGCATCCTATCGGGCTGCATCACAGCCTGGTATGGCAACTGCTCGGCCCAGGACCGCAAGAAACTTCAGAGGGTCGTGAACACCGCCCAGTCCATCACACGAACCTGCCTCCCATCCATTGACTCCATCTATACCTCCCGCTGCCTGGGGAAAGCGGGCAGTATAATCAAAGATCCCTCCCACCCGACTTACTCACTCTTCCAACTTCTTCCATCGGGCAGGAGATACAGAAGTCTGAGAACACGCACGAACAGACTCAAAAACAGCTTCTTCCCCGCTGTCACCAGACTCCTAAATGACCCTCTTATGGACTGACCTCATTAACACTACACCCTGTATGCGTCATCTGATGCCAGTGCTTTTGTAGTTACATTGTATGTGTTGTGTTGCCCTATTATGTATTTTCTTTTATTCCCTTTTCTTCCCATGTACTTAATGAGCTGTTGAGCTGCTCGCAGAAAAATACTTTTCACTGTAGCTCGGTACACGTGACAATAAACAGATCCAATCCAATCCAATCGAGAGGGACTGTGAATCACACACATGTTCTGGTCCTGCCCCAAACTGGTGGGCTTTTGGGGGTCCCTTTTCAGCACCATATCGGCAATCTTGAATTGGATTCAGAGCCCTGTCTGTTAGTGGCTGTACTTGGGGTGTCAGACGAGCCGGAGTTGAGGATGGGTGTGAGACATTTGCCTCATTGCTACCTCTGTGGTGGACATTGTTGTGTTGCAGTCAAATGGCGCCATCTAGTGCCTCAGCATGGCTAGGTGACTTGATGGAGTTTCTGTACCTTGAGAAGGTCGCACTCACTGTGAGGGGCTGATTGATGGGTTCTACCGAGCATGGCTGCCGTTCATTTTGCAGTTTAAGGATTTGGTAATTGTTACTGTGGGAAGGCTGTTTTTATTTTGGTTCACAACGGGTGCTTTTATTGTTGTCAGTTGGATTTTGTTTCTGTTTCTTAAAAATAAATTTAGAGTACTCAATTAATTTTTCCAATTAAGGGGCAATTTAGCGTGGCCAATCCAGCTACCCAGCGCATCTTTGGGTTGTGGGGGCGAAACCCACGCAGACACGGGGAGAATGTGCAAACTCCACACGGACAGTGACCCAGAGCCGGGATCGAACCCGGGACCTCAGCACCTTGATGCAGCAGTGCTAACCACTGCGCCACCATGTCGCCCTGGGGATTTCAACTGACGCATAGATTGGGAGAGGCAAACAAGCACTTGTCAGAAAGGCAGTGGTTGATGCCAAAATCAGGAATCGCAATTGTGCGGAGAATAGATTCCGCGGTGCGTGCTGATTTGATGCGAAATCGCAATTCTCCGTCACCTCGACAGCGGCGCCAATCTGGTCCAGTAAACACCGTTTGCATATCATTCGCGGGCCTGACCCGCTATTCTCCGAGGCCTCTGCGATGCTCCGTCTCCACTGGGCCGAATTCCTGACGGCGAGGTTCCCTTGTGCTTTTAAAAGTCATGAAACCGGCGTCATGGCTGCTGAGGGAGAGAGGGCGGGTACGGAAAGTGTCCAACGTCTCCGCCGTTTGCTGACAGTTGTGCCGCTGGCCCCGGCGCTTTTGCCAGGGCCGGGGGGAGTAGCAGGGGGTTGCCAGGAGGTGCGCTTTAGGGTCGGGGTGGACGGGCCCGGCCAGAAAGGCAGTCATGCAGCTGCGCACGCCAGTGACATCCACTGTGAACTTAGGGCCACGGGTCGTATAGGTGTTCCCCCAGGGCGCACCCCCCCCCGGGTCATCACCAGAACTTTCAAACAAGCACCAAGACCTAGCTTGGCTGGTGGTGAGAAGGGCCCTCCCTGTCAGATTCTTCATGCACACCCGAAGGCTCTGCGCCAATGCACGCTGCCCTCGGAGTGGCTGTGGGGGAAATGAGACGGTCACCCACCTCCTTGTGGAATGTGCTTTTGCAAAGAAGGTCTGGAGAGAGATGCAGTGGTATTTGTCAAGGTTCATCCCGAGCAGCTCTGTGACACAGGACTCTGTGCTCTACGGACTGTTTCCAGGGACACACACCGAGACGAATATCAACTGCTGCTGGAAGGTCATCAACTCGGTGAAAGACGCTCTTTGGTCTGCCCGAAACTTGCTGATCTTCCAGTGCAAAGAGTTGCCCTCAACCGAGTGTTGCAGACTGGCACATGCCAAGGTCCAGGACTACGTGCTGAGGGACGCACTCAAGCTTGGGGCAGCTGCCGCCAAGGCGCAATGGGGAAAGACCCCTGTGTAAGGTCTTTCCAGCAAATGTACACCGAGGGGTGGGTAACAGTGTAAACCCCCCTCGGTCTGGGCCACCAACACTCCAATGTATAAAAGAAACATGACAATGTAAATGTTTAAGAAGGAATTGTAACGTAAAGAGTGATATGTGAATAATAATATCAAAATTGAATGGAAGAAAGTCAAGGCAATGTGTAACTCTGACGGAAATGTACAGTCAAGACAATTTGAAATGTTCCTGTAATGCTTATGATAGATTTTATGAATAAAGTATATTTTTTTTGAATAAAAAAAAAATGAATCCCAGGTCCCAGTTGAGGCCGCACTCATGTGTGCGGAACTTGGCTATAAGCTTCTGCTCGGCAATGCTGCGTTGTCGCGCGTCCTGAAGGCCGCCTTGGAGAACGCTTACCCGGAGATCAGAGGCTGAATGCCCTTGACTGCTGAAGTGTTCCCCGACTGGAAGGGAACATTCCTGCCTGGTGATTGTCGCACGATGTCCGTTCATTCATTGTCGCAGCGTCTGCATGGTCTCGCCAATGTACCACGCTTCGGGACATCCTTTCCTGCAGCGTATGAGGTAGACAACGTTGGCCGTGTCGCACGAGTATGTACCGCGTACCTGGTGGGTGGTATTCTCACGTGTAATAGTGGTATCCATGTCAATGATCTGGCACGTCTTGCAGAGATTGCCATGACAGGGTTGTGTGGTGTCGTGGTCACTGTTCTGAAGGCTGGGTAGTTTGCTGCAAACAATGGTTTGTTTGAGGTTGCGCGGTTGTTTGAAGGCAAGTAGTGGGGGTGTGGGGATGACCTTGGCAAGATGTTCATCTTCATCGATGACGTGTTGAAGGCTGTGAAGAAGATGTCGTAGTTTCTCCGCTCCGGGAAAGTACTGGACGACGAAGGGTATTCTGTCGGCTGTGTCCCATGTTTGTTTCCTGAGGAGGTCGGTGAGTTTTTTGCTGTGGCGCGTTGGAACTGTCGATCGATGAGTCGAGTGCCATATCTCGTTCGTACAAGGGCATCTTTCAACGTCTGTAGATGTCTGTTACGCTCCTCTTCGTCTGAGCAGATCCTGTGTATACGGAGAGCTTGTCCATAGGGGATGGCTTCTTTAATGTGTTTAGGGTGGAAGCTGGAGAAGTGGAGCATCGTGAGGTTATCCGTGGGTTTGCGGTAAAGCAAAGTGCTGAGGTGACCGTCCTTGATGGAGACGAGTGTGTCCAAGAATGCAACTGATTTTGGAGAGTAGTCCATGGTGAGTCTGATGGTTGGATGGAACTTATTGATGTCATCGTGTAGTCGTTTCAGTGATTCTTCGCCGTGGGTCCAAATAAAAGCTAACACACCGTACGCCTTCTTAACAACCCTCTCAACCTGGGTGGCAACTTTCAGGGATCTATGTACATGGACTCCGAGATCTCTCTGCTCATCCACACTACCAAGAATCTTACCATTAGCCCAGTACTCTGTCTTCCTGCTACTCCTTCCAAAATTAATTACTTCATACTTTTCTGCATTAAACTCCATTTGCCACCTCTCAGCCCAGCGCTGCAGCTTATCTATGTCCCTCTATTACTTGTTGGCATCAAATCCCTCCCCCACCCCTCCCAAAATCACCCCCCATCCACTTCCTCTCGAAAACACCACACCCAGTATCAGTCCCCTCCCCCCCCCCCTTTTTTCAAACCTCCTCGGCCAATCGAAACCTGTTCGACCAGGCTCCAATGTCCGCAGCCCCTCCCCCACCACACCTCCGTTCACGAGCCAGGTTGAACTTGCTAGTGTGGAGGCCCCTACCCAGGCTCACTTCCCCCCCAATCCCCTCCCTACCTGGTCCCAGGAAAACAAGAATTCCCCTTCAAACAAACAAGGCAAGTGCAAACACACAAACAGCAGACAACCATCATTGCAAAAAAAGCCCAACTCCTACCTTATCCAAATGGGCAACTTTACCCCGTTTAACTCATATAACAACATGAAATAAAAAATAGAACTGTATACAATCTTTTATCCCCTCTACCCTCAGTCCAAGACCAATCACCAGTCCCATTGCTCACTCCTGCCCCAGTCCTCCTGCCTTCACAAACGCCCCCGCCGCATCCCCCATCTCGAAATAAAAGTCTTTAGAGTTGTAGATCACCCTCAACCTAGCTGGGTACACTACGCTGAACTGCACCCTGCTGTTATACAGTGCCATCTTCACTCGGCCGAAGGCTGCCCGCCTCCTCGCCAATTGGCCAAGATCCTGTTGCAGGGCAGCACGGCGGCGCAGTGGTGAGCACAGCTGCCTCACGGCGCCGACGTCCCAGGTTCGATCCCGGCTCTGGGTCACTGTCCGTGTGGAGTTTGCACGTTCTCCCCGTGTTTGCGTGGGACTCGCTCCCACAACTCAAAGATATGCAGGGGAGGTGGATTGGCCGCGCTAAATTGCCCCTTAATTGAAAATATTTAATTGGGTTATTTTGCTGACCATCTTTAATCAAACTATGTTTTTCTTGTTAATCATAAATTTCCCTATTCCGTTTCTTGAATAGGGGAACAACATTCGCCTCCCTCCAATCATCCGGTACTACTCCAGTGGAGAGTGAGGATGCAAAGATCATCGCCAATGGCGCAGCAATCTCCTCCCTCGCTTCCCGTAGTAACCTTGGGTATATCCCGTCAGGCCCAGGGGGCTATCTATCCTTTTCAAAATTTCCACCACATCCTCCTTCTTAATATCAACCTGTTCGAGTCTAATAACCTGGTTCACACTGTTCTCGTGGGCAACAATGTCCCTCTCTCTAGTGAATACTGAAGCAAATATTCATTTAGGGTCTCCCCCATCTCTTAAGACTCCAGGCACAAGTTCCCTCCATTATCCCTGATCTCACTCCCACTCTGACCATCCTCTTATTTCTCACATAAGAGAAGAACGCCTTGGGATTTTCCCTAAACCTTCCCGTCGGGGCTTTTTCATGCCCCCTTCTAGCTCTCCTCAGTCCATTTTTGAGTTCCTTCTTGGCTACCTTGTAACCCTCCAGAACCAAGTCAGATCCTTGCTTCCTCAACCTTACGTAAGCTTCCTTCTTCCTCTTGACTAGAAGCTCCACTTCTCTTGTCATCCAAGGCTCCTTCACCTTACCATTCCTTCCTCGTCTCAGTGGGACAAAACTATCCAGCACTCGCAGCAAGTGCTCCTTAAACAACCCCCACATTACTGTTGTGCATTTCCCCAAGAACAATTGTTCCCACTTTATGCTCCTCAGCTCCTGTCTAATAGCAGTATAATTTCCCCTCCCGCAATTAAATACCTTCCCATACTGTCTGTTCCTATCCCTCTCCATGACTATGGTAAAGGTCAAGGAGTTGTGGTCACTGTCACCGAAATGCTCTCCCACCGAGACATCTGACACCTGGTCTGGTTCGTTGCCAAGCACCAAATCCAATATGGCCTCCCCCCCGAGTCGGCCTATCTACATATTGAGTCAGGAATCCTTCCTGTACACACCTGACAAAATCTGCTCCATCCAAACCATTTGCACTAAGGAGGTTCCAGTCAATATTAGGGAAGTTGAAGTCACCCATGACAACAATTCTGTTACTTCTGCACTTTTCCCAGATCTGCCGCCCAATCTGTTCCTCTATCTCTCTGCTGCTATTGGGGGTGGGGGGGGGGGGGGGGGGGGGAACTATAGAAAACTCCCAATAAAGTGACTGCTCCTTTCTTGTTTCTGACTTCCACCCATACTGACTCAGTAGACAAACCCTCCTCAACTACCTCCTTTTCTGTGGCTCTTTCTGAGGTATCAGCGAGATTGAGGCCTGTGCTGGTGTGGGTGTCAGTGTGCCCCTAGCTAGCGAGTCTGTGAACATACCCCACAGGTGCGGGGCCAATGCTGTCCCAGATATTTTGTAGAAGTCCGCCGGGAACCCGTCCGGTCCCGGTGGCTTCCCTGCCTGCATGGAGGTAATGCTGTCCATTATCAGGCAGCACGGTAGCACAAGTGGATAGCACGGTGGCTTCACAGTGCCAGGGTCCCAGGTTCGATTCCCCGCTGGGTCATTGTCTGTACGGAGTCTGCACGTTCTCCCCGTGTCTGCGTGGGTTTCCTCCGGGTGCTCCGGTTTCCTCCCACAGTCCAAAGACGTGCAGGTTAGGTGGATTGGCTATGCTGAATTGCCCTTAGTGACCAAAAAAAGGTTAGGGGGGTGCCATTGGGTTGCGGGGATAAGGTGGAAGTGAGCGCTTAAGTGGGTTGGTGCAGACTTGATGGGCTGAATGGCCTCCTTCTGCACTGTATGTTCTATGTTCTATCTCTCCCAGCACTCGTGGTGCTTCCAGGCCCCATTTTCTGCCCTCCCCCATGACTGGCATGTCCAGTCCATCAATGAACTGTTTAATCCCGGACTCCCCTGTTGGGGGCTCTGAGGTGTACAACCCTCGGTAGAAGGCCTCAAAGGTTTTGTTGATCTTTTCTGGTTCTGTTTGTGCCTCTGGTGTCCTTGATTTGAGCAATTTCCCTGGTGGCTGCCTGCTTTCTCAGCTGGTGTGCCAACAGGCGGCTGGGACTTCCGGTGGCCACCATGGAGGAGTAGGTCGCACATTCGATAGCTCCCGCCTGAAACGGACTTTCGGACCTTTTTTCCCCAACTTTTCTCGGACTTTATGGGATAGATCAGTGTAGTGGACAATATTAAGAAGGATTCCCCCTCCGATGTATGGCTAATTGGACTAGAAGTGGCCGTGTGAAAAGACTCAGCGCGGATAGAGTGAAGCAGTCGGAGCTGGTACCGCGGAGCAGCACGGCGCAGGGTCAGGACCAGGGCGCGGGGGGTCAGGACCAGGGAGCGGAGGGTCAGGACCAGGGAGCGGTGGCTCAGTGGTCTAAGGAGCAGCAGATGAAGTTCTTTAAGGACTGTTTCGCTGAGCTGAAAAAGGAAACGCTGGACCCGATCAAGGCTGCGATCGATCAAGTGGTATTGAATCAGGCGACCCAAGGGAAAGCGATACAAGAAATTGAGCTGAAGCTGTCCAGCCAGGAGGACTATCTAACCGTGCTGGAGCACAAGGCGGAGGTGTTGGATGAGCGCCACAAGAGAATGCAGGTGAAGTTGGAGGACCTGGAGAATAGGTCCAGAAGGCAGAACTTAAGGATCGTTGGCCTCCCTGAAGGAATTGAGGGGTCAAATGCGGGAGCATATGTGGCGGGCATGTGGCGGGCATGTGGTGGGCATGTGGCGGGCATGCTGGGGACGCTAATGGGGCCCGGGGCATTTTCTCGGTCCCTGGAAGTGGACGGAGCCCATCGAGCCCTCGCAAGGAAGCCTCAGGCGAATGACCCGCCGAGCGCCATGATGGTGCGTTTCCACCGTTTTTCGGACAAAGAGCTCGTCTTGCGGTGGGCCAAGAAGGAGCGGAGCAGCAGATGGTAGAACAGCGAGGTCCGCATCGACCAGGATCTGGGAGCGGAGCTGGCCAAGAGACGTGCTGAGTTTAACCAGGTGAAGGCGATCCTCTTCAAGAAGGGGGTGAAATTCGGGATGCTGTATCCAGCGCGGTTGTGGGTTACATAAGAACATAAGAAGAACATAAGAACTAGGAGCAGGAGTAGGCCATCTGGTCCCTCGAGCCTGCTCCACCATTCAATGAGATCATGGCTGATCTTTTGTGGACTCAGCTCCACTTTCCGGCCCGAACACCATAACCCTTAATCCCTTTATTCTTCAATACGCACGAAGACCGGCACTTTTACTTTGAGGCCCCGGACGATGTATGGTCATTTATCAAAAAAAAGAAGTTGGAAGCATCTTAAAGGACACTTAAGTATTGAAGGAGTTATGTGGCGGCAGTTTGTAATTTTTGTAATTCTTGTATCGGTTCAAATAAGACTGTATGTGGTTCTGGGTTAAGTATTGGGCTGGGGTGGTGGTTTGAGGGTGCTTTGTTTTTGCAGAGATTGGATGCGGAGAGGGGAGGGGAGCCCCGAAGGTGGTGCTATTCTGTGGGAGGGTGGGTTTGGTTCCAAGCGATTGGTTCTTCATTGGTTTATGTTAATTTCTTTTACTTGAGGTTATTAACTTACTGGATTCTGCGATGTTGTTAAATGGTTTATGCATGTCGGGAGAGGGGTTCGAACAATAGGGAGCCAGACTGTTTGGCACCAGGGGTGGGGCTGTCGGGGTCAGCATGGTTCAGCTGACTCTCGGAAACGAGGTGGGGGGTCAACATGTGCTAAGATGGTGCTTGACCTGGGGGATCAGGTTTCGGGTGCTGTTGTGGGGGGGCGGGGGGGGAGGCTGCTTCACTGATAGAGGGGGAACTATTATCGGGGAACAAAAGGGAGGTCGAGGGCGGTTGCTGCATGTGGGGGAGCTCGGGAAAGCGGGTGGCACGGGCTCTGGGCTGGCCAAAAAAGGCTATGGCTAGTCGGCAGGGGGGGGGGGGGGGGGGTGCAGCCCCCCATCCAGGCTGTTACGTGGAATGTGAGGGGTTTGAATGGGCCGGTCAAAGGGGCTCGCGTTCTCACGCATTTAAAGGGGCTGAAGGCAGATGTAGCAATGCTTCAGGAGACACATCTAAAGATTAAGGATCAGACGAGATTGAGAAAGGGGTGGGTTGGGCAGGTGTTTCACTCTGGGCTGGACTCAAAGACCCGGGGGGGTAGCAATATTGATCAGCAAGCGGGTGGCGTTTGAGGCTGGAAGAATTGTGGCAGATAAGGGGGGGTAGATATATTATGGTGAGTGGGAAGCTGGAAGGTGTAAGGTGTACGGGTGGTGCTTGTAAACGTATACGCTCTGAACTGGGATGATGTGGGATTTATGAGATGGGTGTTAGGCAAGATCCCGGACCAGGAGTCTCATGGCTTTATCATGGGGGGGGACTTTAACACGGTCATGGATCCCGATCTGGACCGGTCAAAATCCAGGACTGGAAGGAGGCCTGCCGCGACAAAGGAGTTGAGGGGTTTTATGGAGCAGGTGGAAGGGGGAGGGGGGCAGACCCATGGAGATTCAAACGGCCGAGGGCGAAGGAGTTTTCGTTTTTTTCTCACGTCCATAAAGTTTACTCCCAAATTGATTTTTTTTGTTCTAAGCAGGGCGCTAATTCCGAAGGTGGCGGGGACGGAATATTCAGCGATTGCAGTCTCTGATCATGCCCCGCATTTGGGTTGATTTGTGGTTGAGTGAGGAGAGAGGCTCAGCACCCGTGGTGGAGACTGGATGTGGGGTTGTTGGCGGACGAAGTGGTCTGCGGGCGGGTGAATAAGTCCATTCAGAATTACCTGGATACAAACGGGTGAGGTATCAGCAGCGGTGGTTTGGGAGGCTCTGAAAGCAGTTGGGAAAGCAGAAGGGAACTAATTTTGATTCGGTCCCATAGAGAAAAGGTGGAACGAGCAGAGAGGGAGAGATTAGTGGAGGAGATACTTCGAGCGGATAGGAGATATGCGGAGGCCCCGGACGCGGGGCTCCTGAGGGAGCGTCGGAAACTGCACGCAGAGTTTGAGTTGTTGACCACGGGGAGGGCGGTGGAGCAGTTGAGGAGGAAAAGGGAGGCGGTCTACGAATATGGGGGAAAGGCGAGCAGGATGTTGGCGCTCTAGCTTAGGAAGAGAAAAGCGGCCAGGGAGATTGGGGGAGTAAGGAATAGGGAGGGCAACATGGTCTTGTACCCAGAGGGTTGAACGACGTTTTTAAAGAATTTTATAGCAAATTATATGAGTCGGAACCTCCGCCCGATGTAGAAGGGATGAGGCAGTTCCTGGTCGAGGGGCTGGGGGCCCCGATTGAAGCAGAGGAAATTGTTAAAGAACAAAGAACAAAGAAAAGAACAAAGAAAATTACAGCACAGGAACAGGCCCTTCGGCCCTCCCAGCCTGCGCCGATCCTGATCCTTGATCTATACCTGTCTTCTATTTTCCAAGGATCTACTTCCCTCTATTTCCCGTCCGTTCATATATCTGTCTAGATGTATCTTGAATGATGCTATCGTGCCCGCCTCTACCGTGTCCGCTGGCAAAGCGTTCCAGACACCCACCACCCTCTGCGTAAAAAACTTTCCACGCACATCTCTCTTAAACTTTCCCCCTCTCACCTTGAAATCGTGACCCCTTGTAATTGACACTCCCACTCTTGGAAAAAACTTGTTGCTATCCACCCTGTCCATACCTCTCATAATTTTGTAGTCCTCAATCAGGTTCCCCCCTCAACCTCCGTCTTTCCAACGAAAACAATCCTAATCTACTCATCATTTCTTCATAGCTAGCACCCTCCATACCAGGCAACATCCTGGTGAACCTCCTCTGCACCCTCTCTAAGGCATCCACATCCTCCTGGTAATGTGGTGACCAGAACTGCACGCAGTATTCCAAATGTGGCCTAACCAAAGTCCTAGACAACCGTAACATGACCTGCCGACTCTTGTACTCAATGCCCGCTGAAGGCAAGCATGTTGTATGCCTTCTTGACCACTCTATCGACCCGCATTGCCACCTTCAGGGTACAATGGACCTGAACTCCCAGATCTCTCTGTACATCAATTTTCCCCAGGACTCTCCCATTCACCGTATAGTCCGCTCTTGAATTAGATCTTCCAAAATGCATCACCTCGCATTTGCCTGGATAGAACTCCATCTGCCATTTCTCTGCCCAACTCTCCAATCTATCTATATTTTGCTGTATTCTCTGACAGTCCTCCTCGCTATCTGCAACTCCACCAATCTTAGTATCATCTGCAAACTTGCTAATCAGACCACCTATACCTTCGTCCAGATCATTTATGTATATCACAAACAACAGTGGTCCGAGCACGGATCCCTGTGGAACACCACTAGTCACCTTTCTCCATTTTGAGACACTCCCTTCCACCACTACTCTCTGCCTCCTGTTGCCCAGCTAGTTCTTTATCCATCTAGATAGTACACCCTGAACTTCATACGACTTCACTTTTTCCATCAACCTGCCATGGAAAACTTTATCAAATGCCTTACTGTAGTCCATGTATATGACATCTACAGCTCTTCCCTCATCAATTAACTTTGTCACTTCCTCAAAGAATTCTATTAGGTTTGTAAGACATGACCTTCCCTGCACAAAACCATGCTGCCTATCACTGATAAGTCTATTTTCTTCCAAATGTGAATAGATCCTATCCCTCTGACGTCAAGCTCACAGGTCTATAATTCCCTGGATTATCCCTGCTACCCTTCTTAAACAAAGGGACAACATTAGCAATTCACCAGTCCTCCGGGACCTCACCCGTGCTCAAGGATGCTGCAAAGAAAACTGTTAAGGCCCCAGCTATTTCGTCCCTCGCTTCCCTCAGTAACCTGGGATAGATCCCATCCGGACCTGGGGACTTGTCCACCTTAATGCCTTTTAGAATACCCAAAACTTTCCCCTTCCTTATGCCGACTTAACCTAGAGTATTTAAACATCCATCCGTAGCCTCAACATCCGTCATGTCCCTCTCCTTGGTGAATACCGATGCAAAGTACTCATTAAGAATCTCACCCATTTCCTCTGACTCCACGCATAAATTCCCTCTTTTGTCTTTGAATGGGCCAATCCTTTCTCTAGTTACTCTCTTGCTCCTTATATACGAATAAAAGGCTTTGGGATTTTCCTTAACCCTGTTAGCCAAAGGTATTTCATGACCCCTTTTCGCTCTCTTTATTGCGCGTTTGCGATTTGTCCTACTTTCCCGATATTCCTCCAAAGCTTCATCAGTTTTAAGTCGCCTAGATCTTATGTATGCTTCCTTTTTCATTTTAGCTAGTCTCACAATTCCACCCGTCATCCATGGTTCCCTAATCTTGCCATTTCTATCCCTCATTTTCACAGGGACATGTCTGGAGTTTAAGACTAGGGAGGTTCTGCTGCAATTGTATAAGGTGTTAGTGAGGCCACACCTGGAGTATTGTGTTCAGTTTTGGTCTCCTTACTTGAGAAAGGACGTACTGGCACTGGAGGGTGTGCAGAGGAGATCCACTGGGTTAATCCCAGAGCTGAAGGGGTTGGATTACGAGGAGAGGTTGAGTAGACTGGGACTGTACTCGTTGGAATTTAGAAGGATGAGGGGGGATCTTACAGAAACATATAAGATTATGAAGGGAATAGATAGGGTAGATGCGGGCAGGTTGTTTCCACTGGCGGGTGAAAGCAGAACTAGGGGGCATAGCCTCAAAATAAGGGGAAGTAGATTTAGGACTGAGTTTAGGAGGAACTTCTTCACCCAAAGGGTTGTGAATCTATGGAATTCCTTGCCCAGTGAAGCAGTAGAGGCTCCTTCATTAAATGTTTTTAAGATAAAGATAGATAGTTTTTTGAAGAATAAAGGGATTAAGGGTTATGGTGTTCGGGCCGGAAAGTGGAGCTGAGTCCACAAAAGATCAGCCATGATCTCATTGAATGGTGGAGCAGGCTCGAGGGGCCAGATGGCCTACTCCTGCTCCTAGTTCTTATGTTCTTATGTCCTGCACTCTAATCAACCTTTCCTTCAAAGACTCCCACATTTCAAATGTGGATTTACCCTTAAACAGCTGCTCCCAATCCACATTCCCTAGCTCCTGCCGACTTTTGTTATACTTGGCCTTTCCCCAATTTAGCACTCTTCCTTTGGGACCATTCTCGTCTTTGTCCATGAGTATTCTAAAACTTACGGAATTGTGATCGCTATTCCCAAAATAATCACCGACTGAAACTTTAACCACCTGGCCGGGATCATTCCCCAATACCAGGTCCAATATGGCCCCTTCCCGAGTTGGACTATTTACATACTGCTCTAAAAAACTCTCCTGGATGCTCCTTAGAAATTCTGCTCCATCTCCGCCTCCAACACTACATGAGTCCCATTCAATGTTGGGGAAGTTAAAATCTCCCATCACGACCACCCTATTGCTCCTACATTTTTCTATAATCTGTCTACATATTATCTGTCTACATATTTGTCGGATGCAGTCGGGCAAGGCTCCGTGGCCGGCGGTTACCTGGTAGAATTCATAGAATTTACAGTGCAGAAGGAGGCCATTCGGCCCATCGAGTCTGCACCGGCTCTTGGAAAGAGCAACCTACCCAAGGTCCACACCTCCACCCTATCCCCATAACCCAGCAACCCCACCCAACACTATGGGCAATTTTGGACACTAAGGGCAATTTAGCATGGTCAATCCACCTAACCTGCACATCTTTGGACTGTGGGAGGAAACCGGAGCACCCGGAGGAAACCCACGCACACACGGGGAGGATGTGCAGACTCCGCACAGACAGTGACCCAAGCCGGAATAGAACCTGGGACCCTGGAGCTGTGAAGCAATTGTGCTATCCACAATGCTACCGTGCTGCCCAAGAATTGAACCCGTGCTGCTGGCCTTTTTCTACATTACAAACCAGCTGTCCAGCCCACTGAGCGAAACCAACCCAACCCAAGACATTCTCAGAGGTGTTGTGCCCACTGCTGATGAGGACCTTAAATGAGGCTAAAGAGAGGGGAATCCTCCCCCCAACGATGTCGCAGGCCTCGATTTTGCTCATCCTTAAACGAGAAAAGGACCTGGAGCAATGTGGGTCATATAGGCCGATCTCGCTTTTGAACGTAGATGCCAAGCTGCTGGCTAAGATTTTGGGCACTAGGATAGAAGACTGTGTCCCGGGGGCGATAGGGGAGGACCAAACCGGATTTGTTAAGGGTAGATAGCTCAATGCTAACGTCCGGAGGTTTTTAAATGTAATTATGATGCCCTCAGAAGGAGAGGAGGCGGAGGTGGTGGTTGCGATGGATGCGGAGAAGGCTTTTGATTGGGTGGAGTGGGAGTATCTTTGAGAGACGCTGGGAAGGTTTGGGTTTGGTGCGAGCTTCATCGACTGGGGGCAATTGCTCTACCAGGCGGCGGTAGCGAGTGTGTGCACGAACCGGTTACTTTAATCTACACCGATGGACGAGGCAGGGGTGCCCCCTCTCCCCGTTGCTGTTCGCTCTGGCTATAGAGCCGCTGGCCATGGCGCTGAGAGCATCAAGGAAGTGGTAGGGGCTGATTCGGAGGGGGGGGTGGAGCACCGGGTTTCGCTGTACACGGACGATCTGCTCTTGTACATCTCGGACCCGGTGGAGGGGATGGGGGAGGTTATGCAGATCTTGGGGGAATTTGGCAGGTTCTCGGGGTACAAATTGAACATGGGAAAAAGTGAATTGTTCGTGATCCAGGCAAGGGGGCAGGAGAGGAGACTGAAGGAGCTGCCACTCAGGATTGTAGAGAGAAGCTTTCGCTACCTGGGAATACAGGTGGCTCGGAAATGGAGTAATTACACAGGCTCAACGTAACTCGGCTGGTGGAGCAGATGGAGGGGGATTTTAAAAGATGGGATATGCTCCCGTTATCGTTGGCGGGGAGGGTACAGACCGTGAAAATGACGCTCCTCCCCTGATTTCTGTTTGTCTTTCAGTGCCTCCCCATCTTCATCCCTAAGGCCTTTTTCAAGCGGGTGAATAAGATTATTTTGGGCTTTGTGTGGGCGGGTAAAACCCCGCGAGTGAAGAAAATGTTGCTGGAGCGCAGTCGGGGGGAGGGTGGGTTGGCGCTGCCGAACATCTGCAATTACTACCGGGTGGCTAATATAGCCATGATCAGGAAGTGGGCAGTGGGGGAGGGGTCGGCATGGGAGGAGGCGGCGTCATGCAAAGGCACCAGTTTGGGAGCACTGGTAATGGCACCTCTGCCGTTTTCGCCGGCCCGTTAGTCCACTAGCCCGGTGGTGGTGGCGGCTCTGAGGATCTGGGGGCAATGGAGGAGGTATAAGAAGGTGGAGGGTGCGTCAGTCTGGACCCCGATTTGCAATAACCACAGGTTCGCGCCGGGCAGGATAGGTGGCGTGTTCCGAAGTTGGCAGAGAGCAGGAATTAGACAGATGGGGGACCTATTTATAGACGGGAGTTTTCCCAGTCTGAAGGTGCTGGAGGAGAAGGTCAAGCTGCCGCCGGGGAATGGTTTCAGATATTTACAACTCCGGGACTGTCTGAGTAAACAGGTGTTGGCTTTCCCGCTGATCCCGCCGCGGGGGATACAGGACAGAGTAGTCTCCGGTACCTGGGTGGGGGAGGGGAAAGTGTTGATATCTATCAGGAGTTGTTGGAGGCGGAGGAGACCCCGGTGGAGGAACTGAAGGGCAAGTGGGAGGAGGAGTTAGGTGGGGGGTTAGAGGCGGGTCTGTGGGCGGATTAATTCTTCCTCATCATGTGCCAGGCTCAGTCTGATACAGTTTAAGGTGGTACACCGGGCACACACGACGGCGGTGAGGATGAGCAAGTTTTTTGCGGTAGAAGATAGATGTGCGAGGTGTGCGGGAAGCCCAGCAAACCATGTCCTTATGTTTTGGGCATGCCCGAAGCTTGGAGGATTCTGGCAGGGGTTTGCCAAGGCAATGTCCAAGGTGCTAGATACGCAGGTGGTGCCGAGTTCAGAGATAGCGATCTTTGGAGTGTCAAAACACCCGGGAGTTCAGGGAGTGAAAGAGGCCGACGTTTTGGCCTTTGCCTCCCTGGTAGCCTCCCTGTTCTGGTTGTTCTCCGTGTACTCTGCTATGGCCTGCAATATCTTTTCGTTGAAGGCCTTGTCTGCTAGTAGGGCAGTGTCCAGCCTCCATGTGGCGCGTTGGACCCTGCCCGCCTCCAACCTCACATCCATGTAACGTGGAGCGTGGTCAGATATCCTGCTGCAATCTTATGTAACCTTCTTCACTATCCATTATGCCACCAATCTTGGTGTCATCTGCAAACTTACTAACCATGCCCCTACATTCTCATCCAAATCATTAATAAACATATGACAAATATCCAATGTAGAGTCGGCTACACTGGGAGAGCAGCAAATGCAATAGACCAGATTGAAGGAGGTGCTCGGGTAACGCACTTGTCAAAGGTAACAACGTAGCTTGGTCAATGCAAGAATGGAAACAAAAAACACCGGATAAATCCGGGACAAAATCCCCAATGTATTCCCTTCACGAAAACAAGAGCCACCTGCACCAGAACCGGACGCTTGGAATATCATCCCCATGTCTGATGCAAAATGACAGAAGGAAGAAAGCAATATTCTGAGCACCCAGAGCTGAAGGAAAAATCAACTGGAGTTCAAATCAGCAGCAGTTCCTCAGGGTAGCATCCTAGGCCCAGCCATCTTCAGCTGCTCCAGCAATGACCTCCCTTGCATTATAAGGTCAGAAGTGGGGATGTTTGCGCAATGACTGCACAATGTTCAGCATCATTGTGCTGATACCAGCCTCCCTGAACAGGCGCCGGAATGTGGCGACTAGGGGCTTTTCACAGTAACTTCATTGAAGCCTACTCGTGACAATAAGCGATTTTCATTTTCATTTCATTCGCGACTCCTCAGATAATGAAGCAGTCCGTGTCCAAATGCAGCAAGTCCTGGACAATATCCAGGTTTGGGCTGACAAGTGGCAAGTTACATTTGTGCCACACAATGTGCCAGGCAATGACCATCTCCTACAAGAGAGGATCTAACCACCACCCCTTGACATTCATTGACATTACCATTGCTGAATCCTCCACAATCAACATCCTGGGGGTTCCCATTGATCAGAAACTGACCTGGACTAGCCATATTAATACTGTGGCTACCAGAGCAGGTCAGAGGCTAGGAATCCTACAGCAAGTAACTCA
Organism: Scyliorhinus torazame; assembly: GCF_047496885.1. Lineage (NCBI taxonomy): Eukaryota > Metazoa > Chordata > Chondrichthyes > Carcharhiniformes > Scyliorhinidae > Scyliorhinus > Scyliorhinus torazame. The sequence continues at coordinate 12,885,782 of NC_092735.1, read as the reverse complement.
CCCCCTGACCCCCCAAAGCCTTGTTCACCATCTACAAGGCACAAGTCAGGAGTGTGATGGAATACTCTCCACTTGCCTGGGTGAGTGCAGCTCCAACAACACTCAAGAAGCTCAACACCATCCAGGACAAAGCAGCTCACTCCATTGGCATCCCTTCCGCAAACATTCACTCTCTCCACTGCCAACGAACGGTAGCAGCCGTGTGTACCATCTACAAGATGCACTGCAGTAACTCATCAAGGTTCCTTAGACAGCATCTCCCTGTAGCCACCTGGGCTGGCCACTTCCTGACTTAAAATGGAGACGCAGAGAATGCTGGGAAATTCAGTCACGCCAGGAAAACTAGCAGGTGCAAAGTTTCATGTGTATTAGAACTTGCAGAAACCCAGACAGCACTGAAACTAGCACCCATCCGCATATTAATAAGCGATCCTCAGGAACAATTGAAACATTTCAGGTAAACAAGGCCAAGCCAGACTCCTCAGCGCCAGCAGGAGCCAAGACAAAGGAAGGCCAACGGACACTCAGGGACCGCCCAGCGATCAGGGAACCGCTCCAGTATTGGAGAAATCGATCCAAGTGATCGGAACGTAGTCCAATCACTTGGAACCAGGTACGGGGTCCGCCCCGAAGGGCGGGAAGCCCCTGGGGACTATAAAGTAGAGTCCCCAAGTTCAATTCGTCCTTCTTGGCAGGGTCACTCAGCAGCTCGAACCGACCCTTGACAGTGACCTGCCTAGCTGCCGCATCAACCAAGTAAGTCGCCAGTCAATGCACGCTACGAGATAGGCGCTCCTAGCATACCAGCTTTTGAATCCTGCAGACTCAGAATCGAACGAAAGGCTATTTGTTCCCCAGACCTGGTGGGCCAGTTCCAAAGCTAAGTATAGGCCTTTTAGTGTTAGAGATAGTCTAGTAAGTAGAGTTTTATGCATGAGTAGTGATTGACTGTGTATAATAAATGTGTTTTGATTTGAATCTTACTAATTGGTGTGTTGAGTTATTGATCAGCACTTGAACTTGAACCTTGTGGTGGTATCATAAAGATACCTGGCGACTCTAGAGCAAAGGTTATAGAAACAGATCAAATTAAGTAAAGACGCAACGAGCAACATTTAAGAGCCAACCAAAAGTTAGCAACATTCCGAACCCACGACCACTACCATCTAGAAGGACAAGAGCAGCAGATACCTGGGAACCCCACCACCTGGAGGTTTCCCTCCAAGTCACTCAACATCTTGACTTGGAAATATATCGGCCGTTCCTTCGCTGTCATTGGGTCAAAATCCTGGAACTCCCTCCCGAACAGCACTGTGGGTGTACCTACACCACAGAGACTGCAACGGTTCAAGAAGGCAGCTCACCACCACCTTCTGAAGGGCATCTAGGGATGGGCAGTAAATGCTGGGTTAGCCAGCCACGCCCAGATCCTGTAGATTAATTTCAAAAAACTATCCCGTACATGTCAAGGATGTCAGTGAACAGCTGCAGGGCAGTCTGAAGGAGGAGGATGAACAGTCAGAGGTCGAGGTTTACATAGGTACAGAGATAGAAAGAGGGATGAGGCCCTGCAGCAAGAATTTAGGGAGCCAGGCAGCAGATTGAAAAGCAGGATCTCAAAGGTTGTAATCCCTGGATTACTCCCGGTGCCACGTGCCAGTGGGTATCGGAATAGGAGGATAGAGCAGATGAATGCGTGGGTGAAGAGATGGTGTAGGAGGGAGGGCTACAGTTTCCTCGATCACTGGGTCCATTTCTGGGGAAGGTGGGACCTGTACAATTCGGGTGGGTTGCACCTGAACCGGAATGGAACCAATATCCTTGCGGGGAGGATTGTTAGTGCTACTGGGGGCGGGTTTGAACTAATTTGCTGGAGAGGATGGGTTCTAGAGTGGGGGGGTACAGTAAGGTAACGGTAAAGATATGGTGGGTTGGGGAGTGGCGCAGCTGGGTATAGAAGGAAAGGTGAGTCAGTCTGGAAGTTAGAGCTTAAGAGAGACATGTTAAGACCTGTGTGGAATATCGCAAGAATCCACCCATAAATCCATCTGCGAGATCATGGATGACATTGTGCTGGAACTTTTGACTTTTTGACCTGGTCCAGGCCCAGCAAGACGAGAGGGCTATGGGCTAGTCTGCCACAGGTACAAGGAGCAATTAGCTGCACCCATGTCCCCCCCATGCACCCAGAGTGCCCTCTGGCATCAGGAAGTCCTCTTCATAAATGGAAGAGGTTCCACCCCCTCACTGTGCAGCTTGTGTCTCTATAATACACGTGGCTCCGTACTAAACTACACCTAATAACGATGATGACCGTTACTTCCCTTTGAGTGACCGGCACTGTGTGAGATAAGGTCTTTATCCGGGTCCACGTGGTCGATTGGAAGTTGTTGGGTCCGTCTCAGCTGGGCTCATCCTTCAGGAATCGCGCGGGTCCTTGAACTTGGGTGTTCTGCTGCAGTTGGTCGCGCACAGGCCAGTCCCAAAAGAGGCCAATCCCGAGTGCGCAGTGCTTTTTATCCTTCGTCTCTTTCGCACCCTTTTGGGTGGTCCTTACTCCGGGTCCAATGGATCGATAGGGTTTTCGATCACCCTCATTGATCTCAGCCAATTAGGGGGCGGATACCTCAATGGCTGGGCAGGCCCTAGCTATCATTGTCCCAGGCATGTAGGCCTTTCCAAATAAGGGGGGGGGGGGGGGGGGTTTGGGGGGGGGGGGGGGGGGGGCGCCGGTTAGTCTGCTATTGTTGATGGTCCTCAATGCAAATACTATTGTCTTGGGTAAAATGGTGATCGCTCTTTAATGAACTGGGAGTTTCTTACCAGGTTTCTTTGCACAATACACAGAGTCTGTGTGCCTCTCTGTGTCCCAAATTGACCGCAATTCCCATAGTCCTTTGCAGGTGGCTACAAGGATAAGGGACATTCCCTGAGATCTTGGCTGATGATGTCAGTGCGGAGGCCAGAGACAGCAGGAGAGGCCCGGTACAAAGATACTCACAGTGCCACCCAATCTGCCATCGGGTGGCATCGACCTCCTAATTATACAGTTCCCCGGCCTCGACAGGTCTGGTGCACATGAGCAGAAGGGCGAGAGGTGCCTTCATTACCTCCTGTTTTGTGGAATGGGACTAGCTTGTTGTCTGGCAGCGTGACTTCCGCCACCCGGACATCGTGTCCCCTCTGCCACTAGGGGATGAAGGTCGCAGAGATCTTAGAGGGGCAGCACGGCGGCACAGTGGTTAGCACTGCTGCCGATGCCGCTGAGGACCTGGGTTCGATCCCAGCCCCAGGTCACTGCCCGTGTGGAGTTTACACATTCTCCCCGTATCTGCGCGGGTCTCACCCCCACAAGGAATATATGGTGTCTTGATGTCAAGGGCAGTCACTCTCACCTCAACTCTGGCATTCATCTCTTGTCCACGTTTGAACCAAGGCTGCAATGAGGTCAGGAGCTGAGGCCCTGGGGGAACCCAAACTGAGCGTCCGTGAGCAGGTTATTGGTAAGTAAATGCCAGTTGATAGCACTGTTGATGACCTCTTCCATCACTTAACTGATGATCGACAGTCGGTGGATGGCGCAGTAGTTGGCTGTGGTGGATTTGTCCTGTTCCTTGTGTACAGGACATACCTGTGCAATTTTCCACATTGCAACGCTTCAGATTGGTATCTCGGTACATTTTAAATGAGCCTCAACCACCAATTCAGGCAATGAATTCCAGATACCCACCACCCTCTGGGTGAACGTTTTCCCTCATGTCCCCCCTAATCCTTCTACCTTAATCACCTTAAGTTCATACGTTCATAGGTTCACCAGATAGAGGGCAGCACGGTGGCACAGTGGGTTAGCATTGCTGCCACACGGCGCCCAGGTCCCAGGTTCGATCCCGGCTCTGGGTCACTGTCCATGCACATTAGAACATAGAACATAGAACATGGAACATACAGTGCAGAAGGAGGCCATTTGGCCCATCGAGTCTGCACCGACATTCTATCACGGCTGACATGTTCCTCATCTCCTACCTACGATGTTACAGACCAAGAGCTGGATTGCGAAAACAGCCAGAGCATCTATTCGAGTCTATTCAATTCCCCGCCCCTCAGTTCACTGAGGCTGAGAGGCCTTTGCGACCATTCCCATTATGCCCCTGCGGCTGCTGCCCCAACGTTGGTGCACCGGGGACAGGTAGAACCTGCTCCATGGTCTGATTCCTCCCATCAAAACCTCTCACTATCGGTTACACCAGCTGCTGCCTCCTGAGTGCTCTTTACCTTTAAGAGGACCAGGCACCTTTAGACAGGCTAACTGTAGCTCGAGCACATGCCTGGGCCCTGCTGAACAATCGGTCAGCAGTGTCCCTCTCCCTGGGCTGAAGGCCACAATTATTGAGATAAGGCAGGATGGTGGGTGCTTTCTGCATTACCTTGACCATGTGAATCATCGGTTGCGGATAAGCTGCAATACCGCATCCATCCAACAGATGTCGCCATCTTGCAGTGCTGCCAATATTCAATTGTGTCAGAGCCTGAGACCTGGGCCGGGATTTTCTGTTGTCTGCCGCGGGCCGGGGGCTTCTGCCAGGGTCGGGGGGAGTAGCGGGGAGTTGGCCAGGAGGTGAGCTGTGTGGTTGGGGTTGAATGGGCACGGAACACCATTGCCGCAGCCGGCAAGGCAGCCATGCCTCTGCGCCCGCCGCTGACTGCCCGCTGTGAACTTAGTGTCACGGGTCGTATTGGTGTCTCCCCCCAGGGCCACCCCTCTAGGTGACCTCTGGCCCCAGCCGACTATCAGCTGCGTGGGCGCGCTCCAGCACGACCAGTGCCATCTTGTTGGCTGGGATGAGTGCGTGTGGGGAGTGAAGTGCGTTTATGTGGCTGCAGCTTGTCAGCCTCCCGAGTGTCAATCACGGAGCCGGCCAATCCCGGACTGTTTCTCATTAGAATCGATTGCGTTCCACATGGTGCCGGTGCTAGCCCCTCCGCAGTCGCTGAATCAATCCAGGTTCAGCGGCAATTTTGCTGTGGTGAAAGTCCATGAACCGTGCGTCGGCGTCAACACTTAGTCTCAGAAATGGAGTCTCCAGCCCCCTGCTGCAGGATCCTCTGATCTCATCCATTGCTGTCCCCCCCTTCTCCCACTGTCAGGGAACTCTATCTTCCGATGGCCTTCCTGATGGGAATTTGCTTCCTCTTCGACCCAACCCTTTTTCTCCAGAAATGTACTTTATTCATAGAATGAGCACAACGTTATCACAGAAAGTACAATTCATGAAGATACCAACAAGGAGCAGGAGGAGGCCATTCGGCCCCTCGAGCCTGCTCCACTATTTCATAAGATCCTGGCTGTACTGATAATAACTTCAAATCTGCCCCGCACTTACCCCCTGGTGCCGTGAGGAGCAGTCCGAACCACTGTACCACCCCTATTTATAGGAATTATCCCTTTGTGCCAGCGGGTTTGGATTCGAAGTTCAGGTCATGGGGGGAGGAGGGTCTGGAGAGGTTTGGGGTCCTGATTATGGAGGGTAGATTTGTCAATTTACTGGGGGCGCTGGAATAAAATCCTTTTGTTCCAGGGGTCCGCGGAATTGTTAGAAAACAGGAGGCTGTGCTCAGAAAGAAGTGGATGGGACCTCCTCAAATACAAGCACATCCATTTTTGTTTAAATTCCGAGTAGCTAATTATTTTCCTTTCCCAATTAAGTGGCAATTTAGCGTGGCCCGGGTCCTCAGTGCCATACGCAACAGTGCTAACCACTGTGCCATGTGCCGTCCCCAGAAGCACTTCCTTCAGGCTGCTAACCACAGAGATCTCTCTCTGTGTGCACCTTTCGGAAGAAGAAATGTGGGCACACCTCATCCTGCTCTACAGAACGGACCCTGGACTGGGGTCTTCCGAGGCAAAGCCTGCTGACTCCCCACTTCCTGGAAATCCATCTGAACATCGACCCCAGCAGGAACAGATTTTGCATAATTTCTCAAGTCAGGACATCTCGCTCAGATTCTCTCTTTTAAAAAAAATAAATTTAGAGTACCCAATTCATTTTTTCCAATTAAGGGGCAATTTAGCGTGGCCAATCCACCTACCCTGCACATCTTTGGGTTGTGGGGGCGAAACCCACGCAGACACGGGGAGAATGTGCAAACTCCACACGGACAGTGACCCAGAGCCGGGATCGAACCTGGGACCTCGGCACCGTGAGGCAGCAGTGCTAACCACTGCGCCACCGTGTTCCTCAGATTCTCTCTTGTCTTCTGACGTTTTGAGTTTGAAGAACATCTCGATCTTCACCTTGGTCACTTCCCACTTGTGCACCGAGGCTCAAAGTGCTACCCAACCTTTGTAATCTTGTTTTTTGAGTTCCACCATGCGTTCTGCATCAACAGTTTCTCTTTCAGTTTCCATGTCCGCCTGCCAACCTTCTGATATCCTGGGACACAAGCAGGAAGTCTCTGCTAGAACAGACGACGGCCGCCTGGCTTCCTCCGGGTGGATCTGCACAGTGCTCCTGCCTGCGGAGCTGCTGAAGATGTTGTGTAGCTTCTGGTTTTTGTTTTGAAAAAATATACTCAATTCGTAAAATATCTGAAAGAACATTCCACACAAAGTGCAATAACATTCAGGTTCTCTATCCTGTTGCACTGATGAGGTGCTTCAATACAAAGAAACATTACGGGGCAGCACGGTGGTGCAGTGGGTTAGCCCTGCTGCCTCACGGCGCCGAGGTGACAGGTTCAATCCCGGCTCTGGGTCACTGTCTGTGTGGAGTTTGCGCATGATGCACGATCAATTGCACAAAGACGAGAGTTGAATACAACTGAGGCTTTATTACACTAAGATGTGTGGCCTCCTACAGCAGCTGGCGAAATGGCTGCTGTACGGGGAGCACACATATTTATACTCCGCCTACTGGGCGGAGCCAGCAGGCAGGGACTACCCCGTACCTATAGTACAGGGCCTTACCACAAATCACCTAATATATACATCAGTGGTGACTACCACAGCGCATTCTCCCCGTGTTTGCGTGGATTTCGCCCCCACAACCCAAAGATGTGCAGGGTCGGTGGATTGGCCACGTTAGATTGCCTCTTAATTGAAAAAAATGAATTGGGTTCTCTAAATGTATTTTAAAAAGAAACATTACGGACATTTCAAAAATGGTCATTACAAATGGTGCAATAGCATTTACGTTGCCTATACAAAGCAAATTGCTCTCTGAGGTATTTCAATACGATTGTGATGCATGTAATATTCACTGTATACATTCAATGTGAGTCATACAGTCCGAGAGGATTCTATACAATTCCCCTCCCTCAGTTCACTATGGCCGAAAGGTCTGAGACAGCGACCTTCCCCCATTGTGTCTCTATAGTTGCTGCCCCGAACTTTAGTGCGTCCCTCAGTGCGTAGTCCTGGCCTTTGGAATGTGTCAGTCGCTCGGGGAGAACTCTTACCTCTGTAAGTTTCGGGCAGACCAAAGAGCGTCTTTCACCGAGTTGATGATCCTCCAGCAGCAGCTGATGTTTGTCTCGGTGTGTGTCCCTGGGAACAGTCCGTAGAGCACAGAGCCCTGCGTCACAGAGCTGCTCGGGATGAACCTCGACAAACACCACCTAATCTCTCTCCAGACCTTCTTTGCAAATTACATTCATCTGACCCCCAGAACTGACTGGACCCGGCCCTCCACGAACCCGACCACCCAACCCGAATGACCCTTACCCATCCCTCAATCCGAGCCCTGACCCAAATCCCAACCCCCTGGTGTCTCACCCGCCCCCTGGCCAATATTCAATTCTGCCCCAATGACCAACTCCACCGCCCCTCCACAATGTCTGAACCTCCTGACATCCAGCTCCCCAAACCCACCCACCCATGTCTGACTCTCTGCACGGCGCCATCAAGCAAAGTGAAGGGTGGAGTGCGTTTGCCTCCTCATCAACATTCCTGGTGATCGGACGTGGCGACCCTGGTGAACTACTGCTCCCTGGACCTGGAATACCTGACTGTGAAGTGCTTCCCATTCCACCTTCCTTGGGAGTTCACATCTGCCATCATTAGAGGGATTCTACTCAGCTTTGCTTTGTAGCCCATTATATTGGTATACAGCGGTCTATATCCCACCCCAGGCAGAAGTGAAGAAGCACCTCTATAAATAACAGTGAATCAGAAGTCCCAGAGGCCTTGTTCATTGTGGCCGGAGACTTCAACCAGGCCAATCTCTAAAGTGCGCTGCCAAAATTCCACCAATACATCTCCTGTCCTACCAGGGGCCTCAACATCCTTGACCACTGCTACACAAACGTCAAGGGTGTCTATCGATCCATCCCCCGACCGCACTTCGCAAAATTGTACCACAAGGTGGTGCTCCTGGGGCGGCATGGTGGCGCAGTGGTTAGCACTGCTGCCTCTAGGCACCGAGGGCCCGGGTTCGATCATGGCTCCGGGTAACTGTTCGTGTAGAGTTTGCACATTCTCCCCGTTTCTGCGTGGGTCACCCCCCCCCCCCCCCCCCCCCCCACCCACCCACCCATAGATGTGCAATTAGGTGGATTGAACATGCTAAATTGTCCCTTAATTGGAAAAGCAAATGAACTGGGTACTCCGAATTTATAAAACAAATCAGTAAGTGTGACGAAGATTACGTGCCAAAGAAGGTAGTGCTTGGGTTCCCCAGGAAACCATGGTTTGACCAGGAAATTCACTCCCTACTGAAGGCCAGGTCTAAGGTGTTCAAGACAGGCGACCCTGACCGATTCAAAAAATCCAGCTACAAACTCTGCTCAACCATCAAAGACGCCAAGGTCCCAAAATCTAGAGTCACAGACTAACAACATGGACTCTCGTCGGTTGTGGCAAGGCTTAAACAATATAATGGGCTACTAAGCAAAGCCGAGTAGAATCTCGAGCAAGACAGCACTTCTCCCCGATGCACTCAATGCATTCTATGCTCGTTTTGAGCAGGAAACCAACAATCTGTTGTTACCTGCCCCAACAGCCTCAGACACAACTATATCCACCATCACATCCTCCAAAGTCAGATCGGCCTTCTTGAAAGTGAACCCTCGGAAAGCCTCGAACGGGTCCTGATGGCGTCCCTTGTCATGCACTCAGATCCTGCAGAGATCAAATGGCAGGTGTGTTCGCGGACATCTTCAACCTCTCCCTACTCCATTCCAAAGTTCTCACCTGCTTCAAGAAGACCACCATTATTATACCAGTGCCAAAGAAAAACTATGCAACGTGCCTCAATGACTACCGTCCAGTGTCCTTGACATCGATCATTATGAAGAGCTTCGAGAGGTTGGTCATGAGGCGCATCAACTCCATACTCCCAGAATGCCTAGATCCACTGCAATTTGCATGCCACCACAACCGGTCCACAGCAGACGCTATCTCCCTGGCCCTACACTCATCCAGCAGCATGGCAGCATAGTGGTTAGCACAGTTGCTTCACAGCTCCAGGGTCCCAGGTTCGATTCCTGGCTGGGTCACTGCCTGTACGGAGTCTGTACATTCTCCCCGTGTCTGCGTGGGTTTCCTCCGGGTGCTCCGGTTTCCTCCCACAGTCCAAAGATGTGCGGGTTAGGTTGGTTGGCCATGATAAATTGCCGTTAGTGTCCAAAAAACATTAAATGGAGGTTACTGGGTTATGGGGATAGGGTAGATACGTGGGCTTCAGTAGGGTGCTCTTTGTAAGGGCCGGTGCAGACTCGATGGGCCGAATGGCCTCCTTCTGCACTGTAAATTCGATGATTCTATGATTCTATGATCCCTGGAGCATCTCAACAACAAGGACTCCTGCGTTGGACTCTTGACTACAGCTCCACCTTCAACACCATAATCCCAGCCAAGCTCATATCAAAACTTCAAAACCTAGGACTTGGCTCCTCCCTCTGCAACTGGATCCTCGACTTCCTGACCCACAGACCACAATCAGTAAGGATAAAAAATGGCATCTCCTCCACGATAGTCCTCAATGCCGGGACCGTGCAAGGCTGCTTACTTAGCCCCCTACTATACTCCCTGTACACACATGACTGTGTGGCAAAATTTAGCTCCAATTTCATCTACAAGTTTGCTGATGACACGACTGTAGTGGGTTGGATCTCAAATAACGATAAGTCAGAATACAAGAGGGAGATAGAGAACCTAGTGGCATGGTGTAATGACAATAATCTCTCCCTCAATGTCAGCAAAACTAAGGAGCTGGTCACTGACTTCAGGCAGAGAAGTGTTGTACACACTCCTGTCAGCATCAACGGGGCCGAGGTGGAGATGGTTGAGAGCTTCAAAGTCCTAAGTGTGCACATCATCAATAATCTGTCCTGGTCCACCCACGTTGACGCTACGACCAAGAAAGCACAACAACGTCTATACTTCCTCAGGAAACTAAGGAAACGTCCACAGTGACTCTTACGGATTTTAACAGATGCACCATAGAAAGTATCCTATCGGGCTGCATCACAGCCTGGTATGGCAACTGCTCGGCCCAAGACCGTAAGAAACTTCAGAGAGTCGTGAACATAGCCCAGTCCATCACACAAACCACGCCTCCCAGCCATTGATTCCATCTACACCTCCCACTGCCTTGGGGAAAGCGGGCAGCATAATCAAAGACCCCTCCCACCTGGGTTATTTTCTCTTCCAACCTCTTCCATCGGGCAGGAGATACAAAAGTCTGAGAAGCTTCTTCCCCGCTGTTACCAGACTTCTGAATTACCCTCTTATGGACTGAACTGATCTCTCCACACATCTTCCCCACTGTGTAGCCCAACACTCCGTGTGCTTCACCCAATGTCCATGTATTTACATTGTGTATTTATCGTGTGTCCTTTATTTTTCATATATGGAATGATCTGTCTGGACTGTGTAGAAAAATACTTTTCACTGTACCTCGGTACATGTGACAACAAATCTAAATGGAAATCTAAGGGCAGCACGGTGGCGCAGTGGTTAGCACTGCTGCCTCACGGCGGCGAGGTCCCAGGTTCAATCCCGGCTCTGGGTCACTGTCCGTGTGGAGTTTGCACATTCGCCCCGTGTCTGCGTGGGTTTCACCCCCCACAACCCAAAAGATGTGCTGGGTCGGGGGATTGGCCACGGTAAATTGCCCCTTAATTGGAAAAAAAATGAATTGAGTACTCTAAATGTTTTATTTTTAAATCTAAATCTAAATCCCCGATGTCTGACTCTTTCCTCCAATGTCTGGACCCCCCCCCCCCCCCCCCCATGTCTGACTCCATCCCATGATGTCCGAACCCTGCATCCCCGATATCCGACTCCCCTCCCGATGTCCGACTGACCCCCCCATGTTCAGACCCCTACAGTCCCCCATGTCCAACTCACCCCCCGGTATCTGAGTCACCCCTGGCAATGTCCAAATCCCCACCAATCCCCATGTCTGACTCACCCTGATGTCCGAGCCCCTCCTGATATCTGACCCCCTGATGTTCGCCCCCCCCCCCCCTCTTACCCCCCAACAACGTCCGAACCCTACCTCCCCAATTCCCCACTTCTATTACACACTTATCCTCTCTGACCTGTTATTTTTGATGGGACATTGAAACTCACCTGCTTTACAACAGCTGGTGCTGCGGAAAAGGGTCTGTCCGTCCGTTACTCCATTCCGTTAACGTTCTGAAGCGGGAGCCAGGGGCCTGCTGCGTTGTCAGAATCTCACCCGGCCTGAGTCAGGAAGGTCAGGTGATTTGATTTGATTTGATTCGATTTATTGTCACATGTACCGAAGTACAGTGAAAAGTATTTTTCTGCGGCCGAGGGAACTTACACAGTACGTACCTAGTAGACAAAAAGAATAATCAACAGAGAATATTGACAAATGGTACATCGACAAATAGTGATTGGTTACAGTGCGGAACAAGAGACAAACAAAGCAAATACATGAGCAAGAGCAGCATAGGGCGTTGTGAATAGTGTTCTTACAGGGAACAGATCAGTCCGAGGGGGAGTCGTTGAGGAGTCTAGTAGCTGTGGGGAAGAAGCTGTTCCTGTGTCTGGATGTGTGGGATTTCAGACTTCTGTACCTTCTGCCTGATGTAACAGATTCTTAAGGATCTGAGTGCAGCTAAGTCGATACAGAGTGACAATCCACCTTTCCACATAGACCACTGGTGCTAAAGGAACATTGGAATCACGATATGGGGAAAAAATGATTTTAAGGTCCATCCAATTCACCTTCTGTAGTAGCCGCATGGGGGCAGCATGGGCCAGATGTGGCGGTGATCACGGAGGGGTTCGGACGTTGGTGTGGCGGCTGGGTCGCGGTGGTTGGTTGGGGAGGGTAATGAGTCAGGTTGGGTCAGGACATGGGGGTTGGGTTGGGGTGTCAGGTGGGATTGACGTGGTGTCCAGCCCTGTCGGGTGGGGGTCGGGGATGGGAGATGTATCGGGTCGGGTGGGGCTGATGGGTGACTCGGTTTGGGGTCAGTGTGTGTCCAGCCGGGGGGGGGGCCACATGGGGGAATCCTGTGCAGGTATGGAGTCAGTGGTGGGGAATACTGTGGGGTAGGGTGCTAGTGGGAGGGGTGGTGAGGCCCTTGTGGCGGGGGGAGGGGTGGGGAGTTCAGGAACATGCCGGATACCCTGTGTGTGGCTCGATCTCGACTTTTAAAAATAGTTACGCTGAAGTTAGAAGTGCTTTTATCAGGGCAGCATGGCGGCGCAATGGTTAGCACTGCTGCCTCATGGCGCCGATGTCCCAGGTTCGATCCCGGCTCTGGGTCATTGTCTGTGTGGAGTTTGCACATTCTCCCCATGTTTGCGTGGGTTTTGCCCACACAATCCAAAAATGTGCTGGGGAGGTGGATTGGCCACACTAAATTGTCCCTTCATTGGAAAGAAAAAGGATTTGGGCACTCTAAATTTATATTTAAAGTGCTTTTATCTCTTGTAACTATTTCAAGGTAACTCTGAGTGTATCACTGACAGAACCATCTGAAGTTAGTGATTTAAATATTTGTTGAATGTTTCCCAGCGCAGTGCAATTGTCAAGAGAAAGTTTGAGTTCCTGAACAATTGCCAGGAATGACCTGAGAACTTCCAAAAGTGATTCCCCAGCGCATCTTTGGGGCACCCCCCAAAATCCGATGATGGGGAGCCAGGAAGTTGCTGGCCAATCTACAACAGACCCAGATACGAGATGAAGAAACCCCCAGTGATGGAAAGCTGAGGGAACCATCAGCCCTGATAAGCCGCAATACCGTCTTTGTCCAACAGATGTCAGAGTTTTGCATTGCTGCCAAAATTCAAACCAATGAATGAGAAATGAGCTCAAGTCCTGGATGATTCATCACATGACCTCATGTCTTCACCTACCTTGACACTTCTAACATTGGTCACTCTAAAACCTAGCTTTTGCGGGTGCTTGGTGGGCTAAAATTGTCCAGGTGTGGTGTTTGAAAATTGGCCCTTGATTTCCCCGGTGCAGACAGACGCCGTGAAGAGCCAAGAATCCAAATCCCTACCTCGAGGATAGTGCTCAGGAGGCAGTCATGTCGACTAGGCAGCTCTCCGCCTGATATCCTGGCTCGTGATCTTCAGTCAGCGCTACCCCAGGCCTTCATTGGTTTTCCACAACAGCAAAGGTTGTGCCTGGATCTACTTAAAGCTTGCCTGCCGCTCTTCAAGGGGAGGTACATTGTGGATTGAAGAGGTGCCGATGTCCTTGGGAATAGTACTGTTCGCCCCTAAGCCATGGCTGACCATGGCAGACTGCGCACGCCAGGTTTTGTTGGGATTCTTTGTCCCCGCCGGCAGTTCATTGCTGCCCTTGCGTTTCCCAACAGCGTGGGGTGGCTTCAATGGAAAATCCCATTGACAAATAGCGGGAAGAGAGAATCCCACTGTCTGCGAACGGTGCCCCATCGAGACCGGAGAGTGATGTGAAAAAACTTTATCACACAACGAGTGGGTCAGGTCTGGTATGCACTGCCTGGGAGTGTGTGGGAGGCAGGTTCAATTGAGGCATTCACAACGGCATTGGCTGGTTATTTGAATAGAAACAATGCGCAGTGACCCAGGGCCGGGATGGAACCCGGGTCCTCAGCGCAGTGAGGCAGCAGAGCTAACCACTGTGTCACCGTACCGCCCTTTCATGCTCTATTCCTTTAGTCATCCAGAGAGCAACAGCTTTTTTTGGCCTTCATTGCATTCTCATGGGTGCATGCTTACTCTGTGCGCAACCAATCTCCCCTAGGCAGGCCTCCTCCTGTTTAATGACGCTTTTACCGCCTAATTCATGACCCAAATCCACTCGGGACAACCGAGTGTTGTGGACCAGCTTATTCCAAAGCCCAGGACATTGTGCTGAGGGAGGTACGAAAGCTTGGGGCAAGTGCCATAGGGACAAAATGGAGAAAGGTTGCAGCCTGAGGCTTTTCAAACATTTTTAAAAAAAAATTTAGAGTACCCAATTATTTTTTTCCAGTTAAGGGGCAATTTAGCGTGGCCAATCCACCGACCCTGCACACCTTTGGGTTGTGGGGGTGAAACCCACGCAGACAATGTGCAAACTCCACACGGACAGTGACCCGGGGCCGGGATTCGAACCCGGGTCCTCAGCGCAGTAGGCAGCAATGCTAACCACTGTGCCACCGTGCTGCCCCCAAGGCCTTTCAAACATTACAAAAACATTTCAAACTGTTGTAAAAGTAAAATGCAATAATATTCACATTTCTTCTGGAGAACAAGATACACTCCGAGGTGCTTCAGTTCAGTAATGAGAACATTACAACAATTTCAATACATCCCTTACAATTCTGTTCAAGTTATTTGCATCGGTCATGTTACACTCTGTGGTGCTTCAATATGGTTGCATACGGTTAGGATGAAGCACACAGTCCAAGGGGTTTTACACGGTTATCAATCCCTCAGTGTCTATTGGCTAAAAGGTCTTACACAGTGGGCTTCCCCCATTGGGCCTCTGTGGCGGTTGCCCCAAGCTTGAGTGCGTCCCTCAGCGCGTAGTCCTGGACCTTGGAATGTGCCAGTCTGCAACACTCAGTCGAGGAAACTGGAAGATCAGCAAGTTTCAGGCAGACCAAAGGTTCAGACCTGCATCACGTACAGCAACACCAAGAGTACTTCACAACTGGTGACCAGGCTTTTGCCCGCAATGGAGAGGGAACGTTACTCACAAATGCCCAGTTTCTGTCTTACCTTGGCGATGCGCTCCTCCCAGTTTTTGACGCACACCCCAGCCACTCGAACCATATCCCCAACACCTTCAGGTAATCTGAGCTGACAGTGAAGGGGATACGGGATTGGTCAGCCCAGTTCCCAAAGGAATTGGCCTCTCATAAACCATGTTTTATCTTGGCTCCCGAGCCCAGTTTGAACTGGTTGCTAATGATGATCAGTCTGTACACCGACAGCGGATCTGAGCAGAAGACTGACAAAGGAACCTAGGAATTAGGAGCAGGAGTGGAAATTCAGACCTTCGGGCCTGCTCCACCATTCAATAATATCAGGGTTGATCGCTTCCTGGTCCCAAATCCACCTCCCTAGCTGTTCCCCATATCCTTTAACCCATTTTTAAAATCAGAAATATATCTATCTCCTTCTTGTAACCATTTAATATTTTATTATAATCTTTATTGTCACAAGTGGACTTATATTACAATGACGTTACTGTGAAAAGCCCCTCGTCGCCACACTCCAGCGCCTGTTCGGGTACACAGAGGGAGAATTCAGAATGTCCAATTCACCTAACAGCACGTCTTTCGGGACTTGTGGGAGGAATCCGGAGCACCCGGAGGAAACCTATGCAGACACGGGGAGAACGTGCAGACTCCGCACAGACAGTGACCCAGCCGGGAATCGAATCTGGGACCCTGGAACTGTGAAGCCACAGTGCCAACCACTGTGCTACCGTGCTGCCCATAATAACTCAGATTCCACCACACTATGGGGCAGCGAGTTCCACAAATTCACTACCCTCGGCGAGAAGTAGTTCCTCCTCATCTCAATTCGAAATCTACTACCTCTCAAACTAGGTCTATTCTATGTTTACTTTATCATCCCGAGCAGCTCTGTGACACAGGACTCTGTGCTCTACGGACTGTTTCCAGGGACACACACCGAGACAAACATCAACTGCTGCTGGAAGGTCATCAACTCAGTGAAAGACGCTCTTTGGTCTGCCCGAAACTTGCTGATCTTCCAGTGCAAAGAGCTGTCCTCGACCGAGTGTTGCAGACTGGCACATTCCAAGGTCCAGGACTACGTGCTGAGGGACGCACTCAAGCTTGGGGCAGCTGCCGCCAAGGCGCAATGGGGAAAGACCACTGTGTAAGGTCTTTCCAGCAAATGTACACAGAGGGGCGGGTAACAGTGTAAGCCCCCCTCGGTCTGGGCCACCAACACTCCAATGTGTAAAAGAAACATGACAATGTAAATGTTTAAGAAGGAATTGTAACGTAAAGAGCGATATGTGTGTAATGTTATCAAAATTGAATGGAAGAAAGTCAAGGGAATGTGTAACTCTGATGGAAATGTACAGTCAAGACAATTCGAAATGTTCTGTAATGTTTATGATAAATTTTATGAATAAAGTATATTTTTTGAAAAAAAAAATCAAGCCCTTTTAGTATTTTATACACCTCAATCAGTTCCCCTCTCAGCCTTCTACGCTCCAGCGAGTGGAAACCCTCACCGTTTAATCGCTCCTCGCACATTAACCATATGTTGCATAATTTCAGATAGTATTTAGATATAGCTCTTGGGGTTAAAGGGATCAAGGGATATGGGGGGAAGGCAGGATCAGGATATTGAACTCGATGATCAGCCATGGTCATAATCAATGGCGTCGCAGGTTCAAAGGGCCGAATGGCCTCCTCCTGCTTCTATTTTCTATTTTTAAAATTTAGAGTAGCCAATTCTTTTTTTCCAATTAAGAGTCAATCCACCGACACTGCACATCTTTGGGTTGTGGGGGCGAAATCCACGCAGACACGGGGAGAATGTCGACAAAATTATGAGGGGCATAGACAGAGTGGATAATCAGAGGCTTTTCCCCAGGGTAGAGGGGTCAATTACTAGGGGGCAGAGGTTTAAGGTGCGAGGGGCAAGATTTAGAGATGTACGAGGCAAGTTTTGTACACAGAGGGTAGTGGGTGCCTGGAACTCGCTGCCGGAGGAGGTGGTGGAAGCAGGGACGACAGTGACATTTAAGGGGCATCTTGACAAATACATGAATAGGATGGGAATAGAGGGATACGGACCCAGGAAGTGTAGAAGGGCAGCATGGTCGGCATGCTCTATCAGGTCGCCCCTCAACCTCCTTCGTTCCAGTGAGAACAAACCGAGTTTATTCAACCACTCCTCATAGCTAATGCCCTCCATACCAGGCAACATTCTGGTAAATCTCTTCTGCACCCTCTCTAAAGCCTCCACATCCTTCTGCTAGTGTGGCGACCAGAATTGAACACTATACTTCAAGTGTGGCCTAACTAAGGTTCTATACAGTTGCAACATGACTTGCCAATTCTTATACTCAATGCCCCGGACAATGAAGGCAAGTATGCCGTATGCCTTCTTGACTACCTTCTCCACCTGTGTTGCCCCTTTCAGTGACCTGTGGACCTGTACTCCTAGATCTCTTTGACTTTCAATACTCTTGAGGGTTCTACCATTCACTGCATAGTCCCTACCTGCATTAGACCTTCCAAAATGCATTACCTCACATTTGTCCGGATTAAACTCCATCTGCCATCTCTCCGCCCAAGTCTCCAAACAATCTAAATCCTGCTGTATCCCCTGACAGTCCTCATCGCTATCCGCAATTCCACCAACCTTTGTGTCGTCTGCAAACCTACTAATCAGACCAGTTACATTTTCCTCCAAATCATTTACATATACTACAAACAGCAAAGGTCCCAGCACTGATCCCTGTGGAACACCACTGGTCACAGCCCTCCAATTAGAAAAGCATCCTTCCATTGCTACTCTCTGCCTTCTATGACCTAGCCAGTTCTGAATCCACCTTGCCAGCTCACCCCTGATCCCGTGTGACTTCACCTTTTGTACTAGTCTACCATGAGGGACCTTGTCAAAGGCCTTACTGAAGTCCATATAGACAACATCCACTGCCCTACCTGCATCAATCATCTTAGTGACCTCCTCGAAAAACTCTATCAAGTTAGTGAGACACGACCTCCCCTTCACAAAACCATGCTGCCTCTCACTAATACGTCCATTTGCTTCCAAATGGGAGTAGATCCTGTCTCAAAGAATTCTCTCCAGTAATTTCTCTACCACTGACGTAAGGCTCACCGGCCTGTAGTTCCCTGGATTATCCTTGCTACTCTTCTTAAACAGAGGAACAACATTGGCTGTTCTCCAGTTCTGCGGGACATCACCTGAAGACAATGAGGATCCAAAGATTTCTGTCAAGGCCTCAGCAATTTCCTCTCCAGCCTCCTTCAGTATTCTGGGATAGATCCCATCAGGCCCTGGGGACTTATCTACCTTAATATTTTTTAAGACATCCAACACCTCGTCTTTTTGGATCTCAATGTGACCCAGGTTATCTACATACCCTTCTCCAGACTCAACATCTACCAATTCCTTCTCTTTGGTGAATACTGATGCAAAGTATTCATTTAGTTCCTCGCCCATTTCCTCTGGCTCCACACATAGATTCCCTTGCCTATCCTTCAGTGGGCCAACCCTTTCCCTGGCTACCCTCTTGCTTTTTATGTACATGTAAAAAGCCTTGGGATTTTCCTTAACCCTATTTGCCAATGACTTTTCGTGACCCCTTCTAGCCCTCCTGACTCCTTGCTTAAGTTCCTTCCTACTTTCCTTATATGCCACACAGGCTTCGTCTGTTCCCAGCCTTTTAGCCATGACAAATGCCTCCTTTTTCTTTTTGAAGAGGCCTACAATATCTCTCGTTATCCAAGGTTCCCGAAAATTGCCGTATTTATCCTTCTTCCTCACAGGAACATGCTGGTCCTGAATTCCTTTCAACTGACACTTGAAAGCCTCCCACATGTCAGAAGTTGATTTGCCCTCAAACACCCGCCCCCAATCTATGTTCTTCAGTTCCCGCCTAATATTGTTATAATTAGGCTTCCCCCAATTTAGCACATTCATTCGAGGACCACTCTTATCCTTGTCCACCAGCACTTTAAAACTTACTGAATTGTGGTCACTGTTCCCGAAATGCTCCCCTACTGAAACATCTACCACCTGGCCGGGCTCATTCCCCAATACCAGGTCCAGTACCGCCCCTTCCCTAGTTGGACTGTCCACATATTGTTTTAAGAAACCCTCCTGGGAAGGCTTCCGGGTGCGGCGATGACCAGCTAAGTCGCACGTTTTGGCAGCTCCCGGTGGAAAGGACTTTTGGGCTCTTAATAGGAGCCCCAACGGCAATTTTAACGGCTAAAAACACTGTGCGGTAAACCAGAAGGGAATCCCCCCTGGACACGGATGGATAAAGGAGAGGAAAGTGCCCGGATTGCGGTGGATCCTCTAGAGCAGCGGCCAGGAAGGCAGGCACGAAGCAAGATGGCGTCGGAAGGAGGCAGTTTAATATGGGGCCCTGACCAACAAGAGTTCCTGCGGCGTTGCGTGGAAGAACTTAAAAAGGAGACGAAGAAGGAGCTGTTGGCCCCGATATTACAGGCGATTGAAGGTCTAAAGGAGGAGCAAAAGACCCAGGAGCAGGAGCTTCGGGTCGTGAAGGCAAAGGCTGCTGAGAATGAGGACGACATACAGGGCCTGGTGGTGAAGACAGAGATGCACGAGGCACAACACAAAAGGTGTGTGAAAAGGCTGGAGGTGCTGGAGAATAATGCGAGGAGGAAGAATTTAAGGATTCTTGGTCTTCCCGAAGGTGTAGAAGGGGCGGACGTCGGGGCATATGTGAGCACGATGCTGCACTCGTTAATGGGATCGGAGGCCCCGACGGGCCCGCTGGAGGTGGAGGGAGCCTATCGAGTTATGGCGCGAAGACCGAGGGCTGGAGAAATTCCTCGAGCCATAGTGGTGAGATTTCTCCGTTTTAAGGACAGAGAGATGGTCCTCAGATGGGCAAAGAAAACTCGGAGCAGTAGGTGGGAGAACGCTGTGATCTGTGTATATCAAGATTAGAGTGCGGAGGTGGCGAGAAGGAGGGCGAGCTTTAATCGGGCCAAGGCGGTGCTGCACAAAAGGAAGGTTAAATTTGGAATGCTGCAGCCGGCAAGACTGTGGGTCACACATCAAGGGAAACACCACTACTTTGAAACGGCAGAAGAGGCGTGGACATTTATTGTCGAGGAGACACTGGAATAAGCGGGCTAGAAAAAGAACGTTTGGGACAAAGTGGTGGGGTGAATATGTGGGGTGAAGGGGGGGAAAAGGGGGAAGAGATGATTTCCCAAGTTGTTAATCCTGCGACCCTGTAACTTTTCTCTCTTCCCCATGTCGTGGGGGAGGAGGGGAGGGAGGATGAGGAGCTGGGGGCGCCGGCCATTGGGGGCAGGGCAAATTGGGAAGCGCGGGCTTTGTTCCCGCGCCATGGTAATCATGGCGGGAACAGGGAAGCAGGAAGGAGGGGGCTTCGCACAGTGGGAGCCGAGGTCACGGGGGGAAGCCGAGGTCGGCCAGAGTTTGCTGACTTCTGGGAGCAACATGGGGGGTGCAATTACGCTAGTGAGGGATCTAGCGGGGGGGGGGGGTTAACTGGGTTGCTGCTGCTGGGGAGAAGGGGGAGTTGGTATGGGGTGGGGTGGTCGGGGCGGGAGGGCGCCGTTGGGGGGAGATACGGCTACATGGGAACCGGGTGAGGAGCTGGATTGAAAAAGGAGATGGCTAGTCGACAAGGGGGGGGGGGGGTAAAGAGCCCCCCAACCCGGCTGATCACGTGGAATGTGAGAGGGCTGAATGGGCCGATTCAGAGGGCACGGGTACTCGCACACCTAAAGAAACTTAAGGCAGATGTGGTTATGCTCCAGGAGACGCATCTGAAACTGAAAGACCAGGTCAGACTACGCAAAGGATGGGTGGGGCAGGTGTTTCATTCGGGGCTAGACGCAAAAAACAGGGGGGTGGCTATACTAGTGGGGAAGTGGGTAATGTTTGAGGCAAAGACCATAGTGACGGATAGTGGGGGCAGATACGTGATGGTGAGTGGCAAATTGCAAGGGGAGGCGGTGGTCTTAGTGAACATATATGCCCCGAACTGGGATGATGCCAACTTTATGAGGCGTATGTTAGGACGAATCCCGGACCTAGAGGTGGGGAAGTTGGTAATGGGGGGAGATTTTAATACGGTGCTGGACCCAGGGCTGGACAGATCGAGTCCAGGACCGGAAGGAGGCCGGCTGCAGCCAGGGTGCTTAAGGACTTTATGGAGCAGATGGGAGGAGTAGACCCCTGGAGATTTACTAGACCGAGGAGTAAGGAGTTTTCGTTTTTCTCCTATGTCCACAAAGTTTATTCACGAATAGACTTTTTTGTTTTGGGAAGGGCACTGATCCCGAAGGTGACGGGGACGGAGTACACGGCTATAGCTATTTCGGATCACGCTCCACATTGGATGGACCTGGAGATAGGGGAGGAAAAACAACAGCGTCCACCCTGGAGAATGGACATGGGATTATTGACAGATGAGGGGGGCTGTTTAAGGGTGAGGGGGTGTATTGAAAGGTACTTGGAACTCAATGATAATGGGGAGGTTCAGGTGGGAGTGGTCTGGGAGGCGCTGAAGGCAGTAGTTAGAGGGGAGCTGATATCTATTAGGGCACATAAAGGAAAGCAGGAGGGTAGGGAAAGGGAGCGGTTGTTGAAAGAACTTCTGAGGGTGGACAGACAATATGCGGAGGCACCGGAGGAGGGACTGTACAGGGAAAGGCAAAGGCTACATGTAGAATTTGACTTGTTGACTACGGGTAATGCAGAGGCACAATGGAGGAAGGCACAGGGTGTACAATACGAATATGGGGAGAAGGCGAGCAGGTTGCTGGCCCACCAACTGAGGAAAAGGGGAGCAGCGAGGGAGATAGGGGGGGTGAGAGACGAGGAGGGAGAGATGGAGCGGGGAGCGGAGAGAGTGAATGGAGTGTTCAAGGCATTTTATGAAAGATTATATGAAGCTCAGCCCCCGGATGGGAAGGAGAGAATGATGTGCTTTCTGGATCAGCTGGAATTTCCTAAGGTGGACGAGCAGGAGAGGGCGGGACTGGGAGCACAGATTGAGACGGAGGAAGTAGTGAAAGGGATGGGCGCATGCAGGCGGGGAAGGCCCCGGGACCAGACGGATTCCCAGTTGAATTCTATAGGAAATATATGGACTTGCTGGCCCCGCTACTGATGAGAACCTTAAATGAGGCGAGGGAAAGGGGGCAGCTGCCCCCGACTATGTCAGAGGCAACGATATCGCTCCTCCTAAAGAAGGAAAAAGACCCGCTGCAATGCGGGTCCTATAGGCCCATTTCCCTCCTGAATGTGGATGCTAAGATTCTGGCCAAGGTAATGGCAACGAGGATAGAGGATTGTGTCCCGGGGGTGGTTCATGAGGACCAAACTGGGTTTGTGAAGGGGAGACAGCTGAATACAAATATACGGAGGCTGCTAGGGGTAATGATGTTGCCCCCACCCGAGGGGGAAGCGGAGATAGTGGTGGCGATGGATGCCGAGAAAGCATTTGATAGAGTGGAGTGGGATTATTTGTGGGAGGTGCTGAGGAGATTTGGCTTTGGAGATGGGTATATCAGATGGGTACAGTTGCTGTATAGGGCCCCGATGGCGAGCGTGGTCACGAATGGACGGGGGTCTGATTATTTTCGGCTCCATAGAGGGACGAGGCAGGGATGTCCTCTGTCCCCGTTATTGTTTGCACTGGCGATTGAACCCCTGGCCATAGCATTGAGGGGTTCCAGGAAGTGAAGGGGAGGACTCAGGAAGGAGAAGAGCACCGGGTATCTCTGTATGCGGATGATTTGTTGCTGTATGTTGCGGACCCGGCGGAGGGGATGCCAGAGATAATGCGGATACTTGGGGAGTTTGGGGATTTTTCAGGGTATAAACTGAACATGGGGAAAAGTGAGTTGTTTGTGGTGCATCCAGGGGAGCAGAGCAGAGAAATAGAGGATTTACCATTGAGGAAGGTAACAAGGGACTTCCGGTACTTCCAGATAGCCAATAATTGGGGTACACTACATAGGTTTAATTTAACGCGGTTGGTGGAACAGATGGAGGAGGACTTTAAGAGATGGGACATGGTGTCCCTGTCACTGGCAGGTAGGGTGCAGGCGGTTAAAATGGTGGTCCTCCCGAGATTCCTTTTTGTGTTTCAGTGCCTCCCGGTGGTGGTCACGAAGGCTTTTTTCAAAAGAATCGAGAAGAGTATTATGAGTTTTGTGTGGGCTGGGAAGACCCCGAGAGTGAGGAGGGGATTTTTGCAGCGTAGTAGGGACAGGGGGGGGGCTGGCACTACCGAGCCTAAGTGAGTATTATTGGGCCGTTAATATTTCAATGGTGTGTAAGTGGATGGGAGAAGGGGAGGGAGTGGCATGGAAGAGATTGGAGAGGGCGTCCTGCAGGGGGGCTAGCCTACAAGCAATGGTGACAGCACCGTTGCCGTTCTCATCGAAGAAATACACCACAATCCCGGTGGTGGTGGCTACATTGAAGATTTGGGGGCAGTGGAGACGGCATAGGGGAAAGACAGGAGCCTCGGTGCGATCCCCGATAGGAAATAACCATAGGTTTTTTCCGGGGAGAATGGACGGGGGATTTGGAGCATGGCAAAGAGCAGGGGTAGCACAATTGAGAGATCTGTTCGTGGATGGGACGTTTGCGAGTCTGGGAGCGCTGACGGAAAAATATGGGTTGCCCCAAGGGAATGCATTTTGGTATATGCAACTGAGGGCTTTTGCGAGGCAACAGGTGAGGGAATTCCCGCAGCTCCCGACGCAGGAGGTGCAGGATAGAGTGATTTCAGAGACATGGGTGGGGGACGGTAAGGTGTCGGACCTATATAGGGAAATGAGGGACGAGGGGGAGATCATGGTAGATGAGCTGAAAGGGAAATGGGAAGAAGAGCTGGGGGAGGAGATTGAGGAGGGGCTGTGGGCTGATGCCCTACGTAGGGTAAACTCATCGTCCTCGTGTGCCAGGCTAAGCCTGATACAATTTAAGGTGTTACACAGGGAGCATATGACTGGAGCACGGCTTAGTAAATTTTTTTGGGTAGAGGATAGGTGTGCGAGATGCTCGAGAAGCCCAGCGAATCACAGCCACATGTTCTGGTCATGCCCAGCACTACAGGGGTTTTGGGTGGGGGTGGCAAAGGTGCTTGCGAAGGTGGTGGGGGTCCAGGTCGAACCAAGCTGGGGGTTGGCTATATTTGGGGCGGCAGAAGAGCCGGGAGTGCAGGAGGCGAGAGAGGCTGATGTTTTGGCCTTTGCGTCCCTAGTAGCCCGGCGCAGGATATTGTTAATGTGGAAGGAAGCCAAACCCCCGGGCGTGGAGACCTGGATAAACGACATGGCAGGGTTTATCAAGTTAGAACGGATTAAGTTCGTATTAAGGGGTTCGGCTCAAGGGTTCACCAGGCGGTGGCAACCGTTCGTCGACTACCTCACAGAAAGATAGAGGGAATGGAAAAGAAGAAGACAACAGCAGCAACCCAGGGGGGAGCGGGGGGGGGGGGGGGGGGGGGGATCGGACGGACTCTCAGGGATGTTATTGTATATGTATAGGCACTTGTTTTAGGTAATGTATATTGGACTGTTGGATTGTATCTTTGGAGAGTATTTATTTTTGACCAGGCAGTTGCCATTTAGTTTGGTTTTTATTTCTGTTCATATATTATTTATTTATTTGTTTAAAACTGGCCACTGTTATTTATATTGCTTTATTGTTGTGTAAAGGAAACACTACGTACTGTTATGTTTGGCCAAAATATATTTATTTTAAAAAAAGAAGCCCTCCTGGATGCTCCTTACACACTCCGCCCCGTCTAAGCCCCTGGCACTCAGTGAGTCCCAGTCAATATTGGGGAAGTTGAAGTCTCCCATCACCACAACCCTGTTGTTTTTACTCTTTTCCAAAAACTGTCTACCTATCTGCTCCTCTATCTCCCGCTGGCTGTTGGGAGGCCTGTAGTAAACCCCCAACATTGTGACTGCACCCTTCTTATTCCTGATCTCTACACATATAGCCTCACTGCCCTCTGAGATGTCCTCCCGCAGTACAGCTGTGATATTCTCCCTAACCAGTAGTGCAACTCCGCCACCCCTTTTACATCCCCCTCTATCCCGCCTGAAACATCTAAATCCTGGAACGTTTAGCTGCCAATCCTGCCCTTCCCTCAACCAGGTCTCTGTAATGGCAACAACATCATAGTTCCAAGTACTAATCCAAGCTCTAAGTTCATCTGCCTTACCCGTAATACTTCTTGCATTAAAACATATGCACTTCAGGCCACCAGACCCGCTGTGTTCAGCAACTTCTCCCTGTCTGCTCTGCCTCAGAGCCCCACTGTCCCTATTCCCTCATGCCCATTCCTGCCTATGTCGTTAGTACCAATATGTACAACGACCTCTTCCTGTTTGCCCTCCCCTTCAGGATGCCCTCTACCCGTTCGGAGACATCCTGGACCCTGGCACCAGGGAGGCAACATACCATCCTGGAGTCTCTTTCACGTCCACAGAAGCGCCTATCTGTGCCCCTGACTATAGAGTTCCCGATTACTATTGCTCTTCTGCGCTTTGACCCATCTTTTGAACATCAGAGCCAGCCATGGTGCCACTGCTCTGGCTGCTGCTGTTTTCCCCTGATAGGCTATCCCCCCCCGACAGTATCGAAAGGGGTATACCTGTTCAAGAGGGGGACAACCACAGGGGATTCCTGCACTGACTGCCTGCCCTTTCTGGTGGTCACCCATTTCTCTGCCTGCACTTTGGGTGTGACTACATTATATAACTGCGATCTATGACGCTTTCCGCCACCTGCATGCTCCTAAGTGCATCCAATTGCTGCTCCAACCGAACCATGCGGTCTGTGAGGAGCTCCAATTGGGGGCTCTTTCTGCAGATGAAGCCATCCGGGACGCTGGAAGCCTCCCGGACTTGCCACATCTCACAGTCAGAGCATTGCACCCCTCTAACTGACATTGCGTCAATTAATTAGTAAATTAAAGTTAAAAGTTAAAATTTAAAAAATAAAAATAAAAAGTTACTGTTAACTATCTGTTTCCTAGCACTAGATTTCTACTATAAATGTGAAAGCTAAATATCGTACTCTCCGATCTCTGGCTTAGATACCCCTCTAAATTATAATTAAGTAATTATGTTTAATTAGTTACCAATGCTTAATTGTTTTAATTTAGTGTAGATTCCCAACCAGCCACTCAGGTCACAGCTTTTTCTGTGATGTCACTTCAGTTTCCACCCCCCCCCCCCACCCCCCGCCCCGCACGCACACAATTTGAAAAGGTAATAAAAGTAAAAATGAGTAAAAATCTGAGGGTCTCAGATGTTCTCAGGTTCTCTCCTTGACAGAGACTGCTCCTCCTCCTCCGAACGGCTCCCGAAACTAGGCCGCGATTTAAAAAAATCTCCGCTCCGACTCTCAGCTCCTGCTCTTTTTGAATCTCCGCTCCGACTCTCAGCTCCTGCACTTTTTAAATCTCCGCTCCGACTCGCAGCTCCCTCACTTTTTAAATCTCCGCTCTGACCCGCAGCTCCTGCGCTTTTTAAATCTCCGCTCTGACTCGCAGCTCCTGCATTTTTTAAATCTCCGCTCCGACTCGCAGCTCCCGCTCTTTTTAAATCTCCGCTCTGACTCGCAGCTCCTGCGTTTTTTAAATCTCCGCTCTGACTCGCAGCTCCTGCGTTTTTTAAATCTCCGCTCTGACTCGCAGCTCCTGCTCTTTTTAAGTCCCCGCTCCGACTCTCAGCTCCTGCTCTTTTTAAATCTCCGCTCCGACTCGCAGCTCCGGCTCTTTTTAAATCTCTGCTCCGACTCGCAGCTCCCGCGCTTTTTTAATCTCCACTCCGACTCGCAGCTCCCGCTCTTTTTAAATCTCCGCTCTGACTCGCAGCTCCGGCTCTTTTTAAAACTCTGTTCCGACTCGCAGCTCTCGCGCTTTTTAAATCTCTGCTCCGAGTCACAGCTCCCGCTCTTTTTAAATCTCCGCTCCGACTCGCAGCTCCCGCGCTTTTTAAATCTCCGCTCGGACTCGCAGCTCCTGCTCTTTTTAAATCTCCGCTCCGAGTCGCAGCTCCCGCTCTTTTTAAATCTCCACTCCGACTCGCAGCTCCCGCTCTTTTTAAATCTCCGCTCTGACTCGCAGCTCCCGCGCTTTTTAAATCTCCGCTCTGACTCTCAGCTCCCACTCTTTTTAAATCTCCGCTCCGACTCGCAGCTCCCGCTCTTTTTAAATCTCCGCTCCGACTCGCAGCTCCCGCTCTTTTTAAATGTCCGCTCCGACTCGCAGCTCCCGCGCTTTTTAAATCTCCGCTCCGACTCTCAGCTCCTGCTCTTTTTAAATCTCCGCTCCGACTCGCAGCTCCTGCTCTTGTTAAATCTCCGCTCCGACTCTCATCTCCCGCTCTTTTTAAATCTCCGCTCCGACTCGCAGCTCCCGTGCTTTTTAAATCTCCGAAGAGTTTGCACATTCTCCCCGTGTCTGTGTGGGTTTCACCCCCACAACCCAAAAGATTGGCAGGATAAGTGGATTGGCCATGCTAAATTGCCCCTTAATTGGAAAAAATAAATAAATAAATGGGTACTCTAAATTTATTTTTTTTAAACGCCCATACGTCCATCATAACCCAGTAACCCCCCTAGCCTCAGGCAAAACCACCTGTACATCTTTGGACTATGGGAGGAAACCAGAGCACCCGGAGGAAACCCACACAGTCACGGGGAAATGTGCAAACTCCACATAGACAGTGTCCGAAGCCGGAAATCAAACCTGGGACCCTGGAGCTGTGAAGAAACTGTGCTAACCACTGTGCTACCGTGCTTCCCCATTGCCGAAACCTTCTCCCCAAAGGCCTCCATCGCAGACGCCACCCGTGTGTTGTTAGTCTGGGTGGCACGCATGGCTCCTTCCCCTTCAAGCGGTTGGACTCCTCAGCCGACAACCCCTCATGTCGTCCCTAGCTCTGCGACTGCATCTCCACAATCGATGGGACCATCCATTCCAGAAGCCTGAGACCCATCTGGACGGCGATTAGTGCCTTGGGTCGGCCCACCCTCCGATCGTCTGCCTCCTTGGTGGTTCCTACCTCTACCTGATGTACCACAGCTCGTGTGTGGTGCACACCAGATAGTGTCCCAGGAGCCTCTTCACAAAAGTGTCCAACAAAGTTGATTGTCTCTGGGATGGTGGAGGGGAGTGGAATCATGTATGATGGGACCTCGGTGACTATCCCGGGCTCGAGTTCGGGGATGCACAGGAGTGTGTCCAGGGCTCCCATCCATGTCCATGTCATCATTGGAAAAGGAGGTGGAGCGCCTTATTGGTTAAAGATGGCATCAAGGCTGTATTAAGAAATTATATTGGCACTAAGGGCCAAAATGTTGCATTGATCTGGGTGGGAGTAAAAAACAAGGGGAAAAAACTCCTTTGTAGGAATAATTTATAGGCCCGCCGACCAATACTTCCAAAGTGGGGCATTGTATAAACTATAAAACAGTGATGGCTTATGAGAATGGTACAATGGTAATCATGGGTGATTTTAACATGCAGATTGACTGGATTAATCAAATTGGAAAGTGTAGCCTTGAGGGAGATCCATAGAGTGTGTGAGCGATTATTCTTAGAGCAATATGCTCTGGAACCAACCAGGGAGCAGGCTATTTCAGATTTAGTATTATGTAACAAAGAAGGTTTCATAAATAGTCTTGCCATTATGGATCCTCTTGGAAGGAGTGATCACAGCATGCTAGCATTTCAAATTCAGATTGAGCGAGAGAGGACAGAGTGGAACACTGGTTAGCACTGCTGCCTCATGGCGCCGAGGACCTGGGTTCGATCCCGGGTCGCTGTCAGTGTGGAGCTTGCACATTCTCCCCGTGTCTGCATGGGTCTCACCCCCACAACCCAAAGATGTGCAGGGTAGGCGGCTTGGTCATGCTAAATTGCCCCTTAATTGAGAAAAAAAGAATTGGGTACTTTAAAATTATATTAAGAGTGCTTCGGGAGGGCGGCACAGTGGCACACTGATTAGCACTGCTGCCTATGGTGCTGAGGACCCGGGTTCGATCCCGGCCCCGGGTCACTGTCCGTGAGAAGTTTGCCAGTGCCATCCCCTTAATGGCCTGGTCCAGGTGCGACTCCAGTTTTGTTGTCCCGAACTCCACTGGCTCTTTTTTTCTTAAATGTAGAGTACTCAATTCATTTTTTCCAATTAAGGGGCAATTTAGCGCGGCCAATCCACCTGACCTACCCATCTTGGGTTCTGGGGGCAAAACCCACGCAGACACGGGGAGAATGTGCAAACTCCACACGGACAGTGACCCAGAGCTGGGATCGAACCCGGGACCTCGGCGCCATGAAATGAAAAATGAAATGAAAATCGCTTATTGTCACAAGTAGGCTTCAAATGAAGTTACTGTGAAAAGCCCCTAGTCGCCACATTCCGGCGCCTGTTCGGGGAGGCTGGTACGGGAATTGAACCGTGCTGCTGGCCTGCCTTGGTCTGCTTTCCAAGCCAGCGATTTAGCCCTGTGCTAAACAGCCCCTGTTTAGTGCTAACCCACTGCACCACCTTGCTGCCCTGAACTCCATTAATCCAGCCCCAGCGTCAACACTGAGACTCATAAACGGAAGATCTGGCCCATGGAGGCACCTGAGAGGTGAGGTTGAGGCGTTGGGAACAGGCGCAGGAAACTCAAAACTCACGGACACAAGCCCCCCAAAACCCACAGATCGTGCACTGGATTTATCAGCCCTCTGAAAACTTGGGGGGGACTGTATAAAAATAAAAGGTGGAAGAGAAGGCTACTGGATTTGGAGTGACAGCATGCAGAGGGAGCAGACCCGCCTCCTACAACTAACTACCAATCCCGTCCGTTCTTCTAGTGTGAATGGCGGACGAATCGAACAATGGAAAGGACAGATGGGCGGGACTGTATTGTGATTGCCATTTTTCCAACCAATCGGCGGTTACGTTGAGGATGTCGTCAGGTGATTAACTACCGAATGGGTGCGGATATGCAAATAAGGTGAAGAACGGTAACTACTTATAGCGATTCTAGAAACATTTGCCCATTTTATTCACGGGCGACGGCAGGCGGCAATATGAAACATACAGAAATATTGTTTTGAACGGCATGGTTAGTCTGCAGTCATCCTCTTATTACAGTGTTATGCTCTGGAAGGCATGGGCAGAAAGCAGCGCTTATATCTGCGGTTGTGTGCGGTCCTGTCGGACCGGAAGAAAAAAATTTTTGAGCCGGGGATTCCATCTGATGGTTTCCCCTCCCTTTCCCTACTGTTCTGCTGATGTTCGAAAGTTCAGTCAACGGGTGAAAGTGTTATGCTCCTTCACATGAGGAAGGAGCAGTACCCAGGAAGCTAGTGACATCAGAACAAACCTGTTGGACTTTAACCTTGTGCTGTAAGACCCCTTACGATGCCCGAACAGGCGCCAGAATGTGGCGACTAGGGGCTTTTCACAGTAACTTCATTTGAAGCCTACTTGTGACAATAAGCAATTTTCATTTCATTTTTCATTTCATGGCGCCGAGGTCCCGGGTTCGATCCCAGCTCTGGGTCACTGTCCGTGTGGAGTTTGCACATTCTCCCCGTGTCTGCATGGGTTTCGCCCCCAGAACCCAAGATGGGTAGGTCAGGTGGATTGGCCACGCTAAATTGCCCCTTAATTGGAAAACATGAATTGAGTACTCTACAGACCTCTGAAAGTTACTGATTCCAAATAAACCGGTTAGGCTTTAATTTGGTGTTGTCAGATTTCTTACTGTGCCAGCATCTGCACATCATGTATATCAGAAAGTTGATTTGGCTGTTGTACTGACAAACCGTGTGTTTTCCATGATAGCGCAAAGCTGTTGAAATCTTTCATTTTAAATTAATTCTTTTTTTTTTAAATTTAGAGTACCCAATTATTTTTCTTTCCAATTAAGGGGCAGTTTAGCGTGGCCAGTCCACCTAACCTGCACATCTTTGGGTTGTGGGGGTGAAACCCACGCAGACTGTGGCTTCACAGTGCCAAGGTCCCAGGCTCCGATTCCGCGCTGGGTCACTGTCTGTGCGGAGTCTGCACGTTCTCCCCGTGTCTGCGTGGGTTTCCTCCGGGTGCTCCGGTTTCCTCCCACAGTCCAAAGACGTGCAGGTTAGGTGGATTGGCCATGCTAAATTGCCCTTAGTGTCCAAAAAAGGTTAGAAGGGGTTATTGGGTTGCGGGGATCGGGGGGAAGTGAGGGCTTAAGGGGGTCGGTGCAGACTCGATGGGCCAAATGGCCTCCTTCTGCACTGTAAGTTCTGTGTTGTGTGTGTGTGAACCCGGGTCCTCAGCGCCGCAGTCCCAGTGCTAACCACTGCGCCACATATTTTAAATTAATTCTGATGCAATAATTATTTTCCTTCATCATTTCTGACAGATATAGAGCTTTGACTCCAGTGCCTCCACATCCTGAGATTGTTATTCCTCTTCTGCCTGGGTCTTCCCTGATGGACTCGGCAAAGGGTTCTATAAAACACAAAAGCAGGACGGGAGAGAGAGGGCAGCCCTGTCTGAATCCAGATTTAATTGGAAAGCTTTTCAATTCCCACCCGTTGATTGAAACTATCAGCTGTCGTCTGCGCCAGTTTTGCTCGTCTCAAAGGACTTGGCGGTATTTTTATTCTTCTCCTTATTCACGTTTTCTCCCAAGTTTACACCCACCAACTATAATCAGTAACGAAGGCGATGTCATTCCCCATATCAACAATAACAATCCTCCCACCAAACCCCCAACAGCAGCCCGCATGTTAACATAAACAAAAAGGAATCAGGGATCACCCACAGTCACCAATAGTCATTCCCCAACCAAACCCCCTCCCCCCGAATATTCAATGTAATCCAATTCTCGAAAGTGCACAATGAATAACGCCCATGAATTGTAGAACCCCTCCATCCTTCCCCTCAGTTCAAATTTGACCTTCTCAAGAGTCAAGAATTCCAGCAGGTCCCCCCCGCCACGCCAGGGCACACAGAGTGGAGAGGTTGATCTCCTTCCCAACAGGATCCACCTTCGGGCGATCAACAAGGTGAAGGCATCTGCCTCCGTTTCCAACCCCAGCTGGTCCGACACCCCGAATATGGCCTCCAGGGGGCCCTGTCCAGTTTCACCTGCACCATTTTAGAGATTACCCTAAATATTCCTTCCAGTAATCCTCCAGCTTTGGACAGGGCCAAAACATATGAACGTGGTTTGCGGAGTCTGCACGTTCTCCCCGTGTGTGCGTGGGTTTCCTCCGGGTGCTCCGGTTTCCTCCCACAACCCAAAGATGTGCGGGGTAGGTGGATTGGCCACGCTAAATTGACCCTTAATTGGAAAAAATTAATTGGGTACTCGAAATTTATTTTAAAAAACCACTGAAATAGGTCGGCAGTTTCTAATTTCTTCCCATTCGCCCTTCTGCTTGTCGAGGGTGATGATGCCTTTCCTCATGGGTTCTGACATGCTGCCTTCCAGAAGCATACTCTCGTACACTTCCAGCAGGTCTGGGCCCATCCAGTCCCACAGAGCCGAATACAACTCAGCCGGTAAACCGTCGCTTCCGGAGGTTTGACTCATCACAAAGGCCTTGATGGCCTTCGTCAGCTCATCCAGAGTTTGCGGCTTGTCCAGGAGTTCCCGCTCATTGTCGTCTCAGACCTCCGTGATAGACGACAGGAAAGACTGGGAAGCCGTGCTGTCTGTTGGCTTCAGGTCAGGCAGTCCGGCATGGAAAGGATGTCAGACTGCGATGACTTTACTGAGCCGTGTTCTTCCTTCAGGCTGCTGATGGCAGAGTCTCTCTGTGCACCTTTTGCAAGAAGATGCGCGAGCACGTTTCATCCTGCTCCATGGAGCGGACCCGAAGATAAACTTGGAGGCTTCCATGGTATAGAGCAAGGCTTGCTGGTTCTCCACCTCTTGGAGATCCTCCTTGACATCGACCCCAGCTGGAGCAGATTCCGCATGCCTTTCTGGGGTCAGGACATGGCCTCCCGTCTCACTCTCACCTTCTGAACGCCTTTGAGGATGAAAACCTCCTGATGTTCCCCTTGATTGCTTCCCACCAGAGCGATGGAGACTCAAAGAGGGGTTTCACGGTTCTCCAACCTCTGTAATCCCTTTTGAGTTTCTCGATGTTCTCTGGGGTCAACAGTTTCACATTCAGCTTCCATGTCCCCCTGCCTCTGATTTTCCTGTAGGTGTTAGTTGGCCAGTAGGAGGCAGTGGTCAGAGAAGAACCACCGGCCTGACGTTGGTGGACCCGACCGTGAACGCATGGGACACAAGTCTACCCTGGAGCGGGTAGATCAATCTGGCCGTGACCATGTGTATATACGTTGCGCTCCGTCTGCAGGGTTGTTGAAGACGTTGTGCAGTTTGGCGTTTTTGTTTTCCTGTCGGTCCTGGCGACCGTCCAGCCCCATCAATGATGGAGGTGAAGTCACCGCCCAGAATGACCGGCATGGAAGTGGCCAACAGCAGTGGGAGTTGCTGAAGGACTGCCAGCCGCTCACTCTTTACGTCAGGGGCGGACACATTAATGAGTCTGAGAGGGGCGTTTGTGTATTTGACGTCAATTACGAGGAGGCATCCACCCACTGCCTCCTTAACTTGGGTAATGGTGAAGTTGCCTCCCCGCAGCAGAATATCCAGGCCGGAGGAACAACAATCGCTTCCTCCTGACCACATGGGACCAGCAGCTCGACCAGCTCCTGTAGTTGCTGAGGTGCGGAAAGCCACACTCCTGCAGCAACAGCAGGTCGACTTTCACATTGGGCAGGTAACTAAGGGCAGCTCCACATCTCAAGGTGTCTTTGATGCTTTGCATAGATGCAAGACCCGTTTTCCAAACGTAGATTCACCAGTCACAGAGTCAAGCTGTTGGATGTGTCTCTGCAGACCGGTGACGCTGACAAACTTTGCGGATAGCAGGGCTGAGAAAACCGCCCTGGTCACATCCCGAATCCACATTCAGCAGTGAAATGGATTGCCGATTTCTTTTTTTTTATATAAATATTGTATTGAAAATTTTTGGTCAACCAACACAGTACATTGTGCATCCTTTACACAACATTGTAACAACACAAATAACAATGACCTATTTTATAAACAAAAAATGAATAAATAATAAATAACAAAAATGAAAACTAGCCCTAATTGGCAACTGCCTTGTCACAAGTAACACTCTCCAAAAATATAATTTAACAGTCCAATATATAATTATCTGTCGCAACGACCTATACATATTATACAGTATATATTAACAACCCTGAGAGTCCTTCTGGTTCCTCCCCCCCCCTCCCCCCCCCCCCCCGATCCTGGGCTGCTGCTGCTGCCTTCTTTTTTCCATTCCATCTATCTTTCTGCGAGGTATTCGACGAACGGTTGCCACCGCCTGGTGAACCCTTGAGCCGACCCCCTTACAACGAACTTAATCCGCTCTAGCTTTATAAACCCCGCCATGTCATTTATCCAGGTCTCCACCCCCGGGGGCTTGGCTTCTTTCCACATTAACAATATCCTGCGCCGGGCTACTAGGGACGCAAAGGCCAAAACATCGGCCTCTCTCGCCTCCTGCACTCCCGGCTCTTGTGCAACCCCAAATATAGCCAACCCCCAGCTTGGTTCGACCCGGACCCCCACTACTTTTGAAAGCACCTTTGTCACCCCCATCCAAAACCCCTGTAGTGCCGGGCATGACCAAAACATATGGGTATGATTCGCTGGGCTTCTCGAGCACCTCGCACACCTATCCTCCACCCCAAAAATTTACTGAGCCGTGCTCCAGTCATATGTGCCCTGTGTAATACCTTAAACTGAATCAGGCTTAGCCTGGCACACGAGGACGACGAGTTTACCCTGCTTAGGGCATCTGCCCACAGCCCCTCCTCGATCTCCTCCCCCAGCTCTTCTTCCCATTTCCCTTTTAGTTCATCTACCATAGTCTCCCCTTCGTCCCTCATTTCCCTATATATATCTGACACCTTACCATCCCCCACCCATGTCTTTGAGATCACTCTGTCCTGCACCTCTTGTGTCGGGAGCTGCGGGAATTCCCTCACCTGTTGCCTCGCAAAAGCCCTCAGTTGCATATACCTGAATGCATTCCCTTGGGGCAACCCATATTTCTCGGTCAGCGCTCCCAGACTCGCGAACTTCCCATCCACAAACAGATCTTTCAGTTGCGTTATTCCTGCTCTTTGCCACATTCCATATCCCCCATCCATTCCCCCCGGGGCAAACCTATGGTTGTTTCTTATCGGGGACCCCCCCAAGGCTCCAGTCTTTCCCCTATGCCGTCTCCACTGTCCCCAAATCTTCAGTGTAGCCACCACCACCGGGCTTGTGGTGTAGTTCCTCGGTGAGAACGGCAATGGGGCTGTCACCATAGCCTGTAGGCTAGTCCCCCTACAGGACGCCCTCTCAATTTCTTCCACGCCGCTCCCTCCTCCTCTCCCATCCACTTACTCACCATTGAAATATTAGCGGCCCAATAATACTCACTTAGGCTCGGTAGTGCCAGCCCCCCCCTATCCCTGCTACGCTGTAAGAATCCCTTCCTCACTCTCGGGGTCTTCCCGGCCCACACAAAACCCATGATGCTCTTTTCAATCCTTTTAAAAAAGCCTTCGTGATCACCACCGGGAGGCACTGAAACACAAAGAGGAATCTCGGGAGGACCACCATCTTAACCGCCTGCACCCTCCCTGCCAGTGACAGGGATACCATATCCCATCTCTTGAAATCCTCCTCCATTTGTTCCACCAACCGCGTTAAATTTAACCTATGCAATGTGCCCCAATTCTTGGCTATCTGGATCCCCAGGTAACGAAAGTCCCTTGTTACCTTCCTCAATGGTAGGTCCTCTATTTCTCTACTCTGCTCCCCTGGATGCACCACAAACAACTCACTTTTCCCCATGTTCAATTTATACCCTGAAAAATCCCCAAACTCCCCAAGTATCCGCATTATTTCTGGCATCCCCTCCGCCGGATCTGCCACGTATAGTAGCAAATCGTCCGCATACAAAGATACCCGGTGCTCTTCTCCTCCTCTAAGTACTCCCCTCCACTTCTTGGAACCCCTCAACGCTATCGCCAGGGGCTCAATCGCCAGTGCAAACAATAATGGGGACAGAGGGCATCCCTGCCTTGTCCCTCTATGGAGCCGAAAATATGCAGATCCCCGTCCATTCGTGACCACGCTCGCCATCGGGGCCCTATACAACAGCTGCACCCATCTAACATACCCCTCTCCAAAACCAAATCTCCTCAACACCTCCCACAAATAATCCCACTCCACTCTATCAAATGCTTTCTCGGCATCCATCGCCACTACTATCTCCGTTTCCCCCTCTGGTGGGGCAATCATCATTACCCCTAACAGCCTCCGTATATTCGTGTTCAGCTGTCTCCCCTTCACAAACCCAGTTTGGTCCTCGTGGACCACCCCCGGGACACATTCCTCTATTCTCATTGCCATTACCTTGGCCAGGATCTTGGCATCTACATTTAGGAGGGAAATAGGTCTATAGGACCCGCATTGTAGCGGGTCCTTTTCCTTCTTTAAGAGAAGCGATATCGTTGCTTCAGACATAGTCGGGGGCAGTTGTCCCCTTTCCTTTGCCTCATTAAAGGTCCTCGTCAATACCGGGGCGAGCAAGTCCACATATTTTCTATAGAATTCGACTGGGAATCCATCCGGTCCCGGGGCCTTTCCCGCCTGCATGCTCCTAATTCCTTTCACCACTTCTTCTACCTCGATCTGTGCTCCCAGTCCCACCCTTTCCTGCTCTTCCACCTTGGGAAATTCCAGCCGATCCAAGAAGCCCATCATTCTCTCCCTCCCATCCGGGGGTTGAGCTTCATATAATTTTTTATAAAATGTCTTGAACACTCCATTCACTCTCTCTGCTCCCCGCTCCATCTCTCCTTCCTCATCCCTCACTCCCCCTATTTCCCTCGCTGCTCCCCTTTTCCTCAATTGGTGTGCCAGCAACCTGCTCGCCTTCTCCCCATATTCGTACTGTACACCCTGTGCCTTCCTCCATTGTGCCTCTGCAGTGCCTGTAGTCAGCAAGTCAAATTCTACATGTAGCCTTTGCCTTTCCCTGTACAGTCCCTCCTCCGGTGCTTCCGCATATTGTCTGTCCACCCTCAAAAGTTCTTGCAGCAACTGCTCCCGTTCCTTACTCTCCTGCTTCCCTTTATGTGCCCTTATTGATATCAGCTCCCCTCTAACCACCGCCTTCAACGCCTCCCAGACCACTCCCACCTGGACCTCCCCATTATCATTGAGTTCCAAGTACTTTTCAATACACCCCCTCACCCTTAGACACCCCCCCTCATCTGCCATTAGTCCCATGTCCATTCTCCAGGGTGGGGATTGCCGATTTCTAATGTCTTCCCATTCGCCCCTCAGCTTGTGAAGGGTGATGATTTATTTTCTTTTATTCAAAGAAATATACTTTATTCATAAAATTTATCATAAGCATTACAGAGCATTTTGAATTGTCTTGACTGTACATTTCCGGCAGAGTTACACATTGCCTTAACTTTCTTCCATTCAATTTTTTTAAAAAAAATATATTTTATTCAAATTTTTTGGCCAAACATAACAATACAAAGTTTTTCCTTTTTAACAACAATAAAACAATATAAATAACAGGGGCCAGTTTTTAACAAATAAATAAATAATATATAAACAAAAAACTAAATGGCAACTGCCTTATCAAAAATAATTACTCTCCAAAAATGCAATCCAACAGTCCAATATACATTACCTAATACAAATATCTATACATATACAGAGACATCCCTGATAACCCGCCCGGGTCCTCCCCCCGCCCCCCCCCTCTCCCCCCTGGGTTGCTGCTGTTGCTTTCCCATTCCCTCTATCGTTCTGTGAGGTAGTCAATGAACGGTTGCCACCGCCTGGTGAACCCTTGAGCCAAACCCCTTAATGCGAACTTTATCCGTTCTAGTTTTATAAACCCTGCCATGTCATTTATCCAGGTCTCCACCCCCGGGGGTTTGGCATCCTTCCACATAAGCAATATCCTTCGCCGGGCTACTAGGGACGCAAAGGCCAAAATCAGCCTCTTTCGCCTCCTGCACTCCCGGCTCTTCTGCAACCCCGAATATAGCCAGCCCCCAGCTTGGCTCGACCTGGACCCCCACCACCTTCGAAAGCACCTTTGTCACCCCCACCCAGAACCCCTGTAGTGCCGGACATGACCAGAACATGTGGGTGTGGTTCGCTGGGCTTCTCGAGCATCTCCCACACCTATCCTCTCCCCAAGAAAATTTAGTGAGCCGTGCTCCAGTCATATGCGCCCTGTGTAGAACCTTGAATTGTATCAGGCTTAGCCTGGCACACGAGGACGACGAGTTTACCCTACGTAGGGCATCAGCCCACAGCCCTTCCTCAATCTCTTCCCCCAGCTCTTCTTCCCATTTCCCTTTCAGCTCATCTACCATGATCTCCCCCTCGTCCCTCATTTCCCTATATATATCTGACACCTTACCATCCCCCACCCATGTCTCTGAGATCACTCTATCCTGCACCTCCTGCGTCGGGAGCTGCGGGAATTCCCTCACCTGTTGCCTCGCAAAAGCCCTCAGTTGCATATACCGAAATGTATTCCCTTGGGGCAACCCATATTTTTCCGTCAGCGCTCCCAGACTCGCAAACGTCCCATCTACAAACAGATCTCTCAGTTGTACTACCCCAGCTCTTTGCCATGCTCCAAATCCCCCATCCATTCTCCCCGGGACAAACCTATGATTATTTCTTATCGGGGACCGCACCGAGGCTCCCGTCCTTCCCCTATGCCGTCTCCACTGCCCCCAAATTTTTAATGTTGCCACCACCACTGGGCTTGTGGTGTAT
Source organism: Scyliorhinus torazame (assembly GCF_047496885.1). Taxonomy (NCBI): domain Eukaryota; kingdom Metazoa; phylum Chordata; class Chondrichthyes; order Carcharhiniformes; family Scyliorhinidae; genus Scyliorhinus; species Scyliorhinus torazame. The sequence continues at coordinate 12,846,697 of NC_092735.1, read as the reverse complement.
TTCTTCGGTGAGAACGGCAACGGCGCCGTCACCATAGCTTGTAGGCTGGTCCCCTTGCAGGACGCCATCTCCAATCTCTTCCACGCCGCTCCCTCCCCTTCTCCCATCCACTTACACACCATTGAGATATTGGCGGCCCAGTAATAATCACTTAGGCTCGGTAGTGCCAGCCCCCCCCTATCCCTGCTACGCTGCAAGAACCCCCTCCTCACTCTCGGGGTCTTCCCGGCCCACACAAAACTCATAACACCTTTCTCAATTCTCTTGAAAAAAGCCTTCGTGACCATCACCGGGAGGCACTGAAACACAAAAAGGAATCTCGGGAGGACCACCATTTTAACCGCCTACACCCTTCCTGCCAGTGACAGGGACACCATGTCCCATCTCTTGAAATCCTCCTCCATCTGTTCCACCAATCGTGTTAAATTAAGCCGGTGTAAGGTTCCCCAACTCCTGGCTATCTGAATCCCTAAGTACCGGAAATCTCTTGTCACCTTCCTCAGCGGTAAATCCTCTATTCCCCTGCTCTGCTCCCCCTGATGCACCACAAACAACTCACTTTTCCCCATGTTCAATTTGTACCCCAAAAAATCCCCAAACTCCCTAAGTATCCGCATTATCTCAGGCATCCCCTCCACCGGGTCCGCAACATACAACAATAAATCATCCGCATACAGAGATACCCGGTGTTCTTCTCCTCCCCTGAGCACTTCCCTCCACTTCCTGGAACCCCTCAGTGCTATGGCCAGGGGCTCAATCGCCAATGCAAACAGTAACGGAGACAGGGGACACCCCTGCCTCGTCCCTCTATGAAGACGGGAGTAATCAGACCTCTGTCTGTTCGTGGCCACACTCGCTACCGGGGCCCTGTACAGCAGCTGTACCCATCCGATATACCCTTCTCCAAAACCAAATCTCCTCAACACCTCCCACAGATAATCCCACTCCACTCTGTCGAATGCTTTCTCGGCATCCATCGCCACCACTATCTCCGCCTCCCCCTCTGGTGGGGGCATCATCATTACCCCTAGCAACCTCCGTATATTCGTGTTCAGCTGTCTTCCCTTCACGAACCCGGTTTGGTCCTCATGGACCACCCCCAGGACACAGTCCTCTATCCTCGTCGCCATCACCTTGGCCAGAATCTTAGCATCTACATTTAACAGGGAAATGGGCCTGTAGGACCCGCATTGCAGCGGGTCTTTTTCCTTCTTTAAAAGGAGCGATATCGTTGCCTCCGACATAGTCGGGGGCAGCTGCCCCCTTTCCCTCGCCTCATTAAAGGTTCTCGTCAAAAGCGGGGCCAGCAAGTCCATATACTTCCTATAAAATTCCACCGGGAATCCGTCTGGTCCCGGGGCCTTCCCCGCCTGCATGCTCCCAATCCCTTTCACTACCTCCTCCATCTCAATCTGTGCTCCCAGTCCCGCCCTCTCCTGCTCTTCCACCTTAGGGAATTCCAGCTGTTCCAAGAAACACATCATTCTCTCCTTCCCTTCCGGGGGCTGAGCTTTATATAACCTTTCATAAAATGACTTGAACACCCCATTCACTCTCTCCGCTCCCCGCTCCATCTCTCCCTCCTCATCCCTCACTCCCCCTATTTCCCTCGCTGCTCCCCTCTTCCTCAGTTGGTGGGCCAGTAACCGACTCGCCTTCTCTCCATATTCATACTGGACACCCTGTGCCTTCCTCCATTGTGCCTCTGCCTTACCCGTGGTCAACAGGTCAAATTCTACATGTAGCCTTTGCCTTTCCCTGTACAGTCCCTCCTCCGGTGCCTCAGCATATTGTCTGTCCACCCTCAAAGGTTCTTGCAGCAACCGCTCCCTTTCCCTACCCTCCTGCTTTCCTTTATGTGCCCTGATGGATATCAGTTCCCCTCTAACCACCGCCTTCAACGCCTCCCAGACCACTCCCACCTGAACATCCCCATTGTCATTAAGCTCCAAGTACCTTTCAATACACCCCCTCACCCTTAAACATACCCCCTCATCCGCCAATAATCCCATATCCATTCTCCAGAGTTGGTGCTGTTCTTTTTCCTCTCCTACCTCCAGGTCCACCCAATGTGGAGCGTGGTCCGAGATAGCTATGGCTGTATATTCCGTCCCTGTCACCTTCGGAATCAGTGCCCTTCCCAAAACAAAAAAGTCTATCCGTGAGTATAGTTTGTGGACATAGGAGAAAAACGAGAACTCCTTACTCCTAGGCCTGCTAAATCTCCAGGAGTCTACTCCTCCCATCTGCTCCATGAAGTCCTTGAGCACCCTGGCCGCTGCCGGCCTCCTCCCGGTCCTGGACCTCGACCGGTCCAGCCCTGGGTCCAGCACCGTATTGAAGTCTCCCCCCATTACCAACTTTCCCGCCTCCAGGTCCGGGATACGTCCCAACATACGCCTCATAAAATTTGCATCATCCCAGTTCGGGGCATATACTTTCACTAGAACCACCGTCTCCCCTTGCAATCTGCCACTCACCATCACGTATCTACCCCCACTATCCGCCACTATGGTCTTTGCCTCAAACAGTACCCGTTTCCCCACCAAAATAGCCACCCCCCTGTTCTTCACATCTAAACCCGAATGAAACACCTGCCTCACCCATCCTTTACGTAGTCTGACCTGGTCTGTCAGTTTCAGATGCGTCTCCTGCAACATAACCACATCTGCCTTTAATTTCTTTAGGTGTGCGAGTACCCGTGCCCTTTTAATCGGCCCGTTCCACGTGATCAGCCGGGTTGGGGGGCACTTTACCCCCCCCCTTGTTGACTAGCCATCCCCTTTTTTAACCCAGCTCCTCACCCGGTTCCCACGTACCCGTATATCCCCCCGACGGCGCCCTCCCGCCTCGACCACCTCACCCCATACCAGCTCCCCCTTCTCCCCAGCAGCAGCAACCCAGTTAACCCCCCCCACTCCGCTAGATCACTTTCTAGAGTAATTGCACCCCCCATGTTGCTCCCAGAAGTCAGCAAACTCTGGCTGACCTCGGCTTCCCTCCTTAACCTCGGCCCCCACTGTGCGAGGCCCCCCCCTTCCTGCGTCCCTGTTCCCGCCATATTTACCATAGCGCGGGAACAAAGCCCGCGTTTCCCACTTGGCCCCGCCCCTAATGGCCGGCGCCCACAGCTCCTCATCCTCCCCCCCTCCCCCACAACATGGGGAAGAGAGAAAAGTTACAGGGTCGCAAGATTAACAACTTGAAAAATCATCCCCTCCCCCTTTTTCCCCCCCTCACCCCACATAATCACCCCACCACTTTGTCCCAAACGTTCTTTTTCTCGCCCGCCTATTCCAGCTTCTCGTCCACAATAAATGTCCACGCCTCTTCTGCCGTCTCAAAGTAGTGGTGCTTCCCTTGGTGTGTGACCCACAGTCTTGCCGGCTGCAACATTCCGAATTTGACCTTTTTGTGAAGCACCGCCTTAGCCCGATTAAAACTTGCCCTCCTTCTCGCCACCTCCGCACTCCAATCCTGATATACGCGGATCACCGCGTTCTCCCACCTACTGCTCCGAGTTTTCTTTGCCCATCTGAGGACCATCTCTCTGTCATTATAGTGGAGAAACCTCACCACTATAGCTCGAGGTATTTCTCCAGCCCTCGGTCTTCGCGCCATAACTCGATAAGCTCCCTCCACCTCCAAAGGGCCCGCCGGGGCCTCCGATCCCATTAGCGAGTGAAGCATCGTGCTCACATATGCCCCGACGTCCGCCCCTTCTGCGCCTTCAGGAAGACCAAGAATCCTTAAATTCTTCCTCCTCGCATTATTCTCCAGCACCTCCAGCCTTTCCACACACCTTTTGTGTTGTGCCTCGTGCGTCTCTGTCTTCACCACCAGGCCCTGTATATCGTCCTCGTTCTCAGCAGCCTTTGCCTTCACGACCCGAAGCTCCTGCTCCTGGGTCTTTTGCTCCTCCTTTAGCCCTTCAATCGCCTGTAATATCGGGGCCAACAGCTCCTTCTTCATCTCCTTTTTCAGTTCTTCCACACAGCGCCGCAGGAACTCTTGTTGGTCAGGGCCCCATATTAAACTGCCACCTTCCGACGCCATCTTGCTTTGAGCTTGCCTTCCTTGCCGCTGCTCTAGAGGATCCTCCGCAATCCGGCCGCTTTCCTCTCCTTTTTCCATCCGTATCCAGGGGGGATTCCCTTCTGGTTTACCGCACAGTGTTTTTAGCCGTTAAAATTGCCGCTGGGGCTCCTATTAAGAGCCCAAAAGTCCTTTCCACTGGGAGCTGCCGAAACGTGCGACTCAGCTGGTCATCGCCGCACCCGGAAGTCCCTTCCATTCAATTTTGATAACATTACACACATATCACTCTTTACGTTACAATTCCTTCTTAAATATTTACATTGTCATGTTTCTTTTATACATTGGAGTGTTAATGACCCAGACCGAGGGGGGTTTACACTGTTACCCACCCCTCGGTGTACATTTGCTGGAAAGACCTTACACAGGGGTCTTTCCCCATTGCGCCTTGGCGGCAGCTGCCCCAAGCTTGAGTGCGTCCCTCAGCATGTAGTCCTGGACCTTGGAATGTGCCAGTTTGCAACACTCGGTCGAGGACAATTCTTTGCACTGGAAGATCAGCAAGTTTCGGGCAGACCAAAGAGCGTCTTTCACCGAGTTGATGACCTTCCAGCAGCAGTTGATATTTGTCTCGGTGTGTGTCCCTGGAAACAGTCCGTAGAGCACAGAGTCCTGTGTCACAGATCTGTTCGGGATAAACCTTGACAAATACCACTACATCTCTCTCCAGGCCTTCTTTGCAAAGGCACATTCCACAAGGAGGTGTGTGACCGTCTCATTTCCCCCACAGCCACTCCGAGGGCAGCGTGCATTGGCGCAGAGCCTTCGGGTGTGCATGAAGAATCTGACAGGGAGGGCCCTTCTCACCACCAGCCAAGCTAGGTCTTGGTGCTTGTTTGAAAGTTCTGGTGATGAGGCGTTCTGCCAGATGACTCTGGCAGTCTGCTCAGGGAACCATCCAACGTCCTCCACGGTCTCCTTTTCCCTGAGGGCCTCGAGGACATTACGTGCTGACCACTGCTTCATTGCCTTGTGGTCAAAGGTGTTTTTCTTCAAAACCTTTTCCACGAAGGACAGGTGGTACGGTACGGTCCAACTACTTGGAGCGTTCCGCGTCAATGAGGCCAGGCCCATCCTTCGTAACACCGGGGACAGGTAGAACCTCAGTATGTAGTGACACTTGGTGTTTGCATACCGGGGGTCCACGCAGAGCTTGATGCAGCTGGACACAAAGGTGGCCGACAGGATGTGGGAGGCGTTGGGTACGTTCCGCGCTCCCTTCTCTAGAGGTTTGTACATGGTGTCCCTTCGGACACGGTCCATCTTGGATCTCCAGATAAATTTGAAGATGGCCCGGGTGACTGCTGTGGCGTAGGGTCGGGTTATGGGCCAGACCTTCGCCACGTGCAGTAACACCGAGAGTACCTCACACCTGATGACCAGGGTTTTGCCCGCAATGGAGAGGGAGCGTTGCTCCCACCAACCCAGTTTCTGCCTTACCTTTGCTATGCACTCCTCCCAGTTTTTGGTGCACGCCCCAGCAGCTCCGAACCATATCCCCAGCACCTTCAGGTAATCTGACCTGACAGTGACGGGGACAAAGGACCGGTCGGCCCAGTTCCCAAAGAACATGGCCTCGCTCTTGCCACGGTTTACCTTGGCTCCCGAGGCCAGTTCAAACTGGTCGCAGGCGGTCAAGAGCCTGCGTACAGACGCAGGATCCGAGCAGAAGACGGCAACGTCGTCCATGTACAGGGAGGCCTTGACTTGCACGCCTCCGCTGCCTGGGATCGTCACTTCTCTTATACCCGGATCCTTCCTGATGAACTCGGCAAAAGGTTCTATGCAGCACACAAACAGGGCCAAGGAGAGAAGGCAGCCCTGCCTGACTCCGGATTTGATCTGGAACTTTTCTGATTCCCACCCATTGATTGAGACTACGCTATAGATGTTTGTGTAGAGCAGTTTGATCCAATTGCGAATTCCCTCCCCAAACCCCATTTTGGAGAGCACATCCATCATGTAGGTGTGCGATATTCTGTCAAAAGCCTTCTCCTGGTCAAGGCTGATGAGGCAGGTGTCCACCCTCCTGTCCTGCACGTAGGCGATCGTATCCCTGAGTAGCGCGAGGCTATCAGAGATCTTCCTGCCGGGCACAGCACAGGTCTGGTCAGGGTGGATCACCGACTCCAGAGCAGACCTGACCCGATTGGCGATGACCTTGGCTAGAATTTTGTAATCCACATTCAACAGTGAAATGGGTGGCCAATTTCGAATTTCTTCCCTTTCCCCCTTCTGCTTGTAGATGAGGGTGATGATGCCTTTCCTCATGGACTCTGACATGCTGCCTTCCAGAAGCATACTCTCGTACACTTCCAGCAGGTCTGGGCCCATCCAGTCCCACAGAGCCGAATACAACTCAACCGGTAAGCCGTCGCTTCCGGGAGTTTTACTCGTCTCGAAGGACTTGACGGCCTTTGTCAGCTCAAAGAAAAACAAAGAACAAAGAAATGTACAGCACAGGAACAGGCCCTTCGGCCCTCCAAGCCCGCGCCGACCATACTGCCCGACTAAACTACAATCTTCTACACTTCCTGGGTCCGTATCCTTCTATTCCCATCCTATTCATATATTTGTCAAGATGCCCCTTAAATGTCCCTATCGTCCCTGCTTCCACTACCTCCTCCGGTAGCGAGTTCCAGGCACCCACTACCCTCTGCGTAAAAAACTTGCCTCGTACATCTACTCTAAACCTTGCCCCTCTCACCTTAAACCTATGCCCCCTAGTAATTGACCCCTCTACCCTGGGGAAAAGCCTCTGACTATCCACTCTGTCTATGCCCCTCATAATTTTGTAGACCTCTATCAGGTCGCCCCTCAACCTCCTTCGTTCCAGAGAGAACAAACCGAGTTTATTCAATCGCTCCTCATAGCTTATGCCCTCCATACCAGGCAACATTCTGGTAAATCTCTTCTGCACCCTCTCTAAAGCCTCCACATCCTTCTGGTAGTGTGGCGACCAGAATTGAACACTATACTCCAAGTGTGGCCTAACTAAGGTTCTATACAGCTGCAACATGACTTGCCAATTCTTATACTCAATGCCCCGTCCAATGAAGGCAAGCATGCCGTATGCCTTCTTGACTACCTTCTCCACCTGTGTTGCCCCTTTCAATGACCTGTGGACCTGTACTCCTAGATCTCTTTGACTTTCAATACTCTTGAGGGTTCTACCATTTACTGTATATTCCCTACCTGCATTAGCCCTTCCAAAATGCATTACCTCACATTTGTCCGGATTAAACTCCATCTGCCATCTCTCCGCCCAAGTCTCCAGACAATCTAAATCCTGCTGTATCCTCAGACAGTCCTCATCGCTATCCGCAATTCCACCAACCTTTGTGTCGTCTGCAAACTTACTAATCAGACCAGTTACATTTTCCTCCAAATCATTTATATATACTACAAACAGCAAAGGTCCCAGCACTGATCCCTGTGGAACACCACTGGTCACAGCCCTCCAATTAGAAAAGCATCCCTCCATTGCTACCCTCTGCCTTCTATGGCCTAGCCAGTTCTGAATCCACCTTGCCAGCTCACCCCTGATCCCGTGTGACTTCACCTTTTGTACTAGTCTACCATGAGGGACCTTGTCAAAGGCCTTACTGAAGTCCATGTAGACAACATCCACTGCCCTACCTGCATCAATCATCTTAGTGACCTCCTCGAAAAACTCTATCAAGTTAGTGAGACACGACCTCCCCTTCACAAAACCGTGCTGCCTCTCACTAATACGTCCATTTGCTTCCAAATGGGAGTAGATCCTGTCTCGAAGAATTCTCTCCAGTAATTTCCCTACCACTGAAGTAAGGCTCACCGGCCTGTAGTTCCCGGGATTATCCTTGCTACCCTTCTTAAACAGAGGAACAACATTGGCTATTCTCCAGTCCTCCGGGACATCCCCTGAAGACAGCGAGGATCCAAAGATTTCTGTCAAGGCCTCAGCAATTTCCTCTCCAGCCTCCTTCAGTATTCTGGGGTAGATCCCATCAGGCCCTGGGGACTTATCTACCTTAATATTTTTTAAGACACCCAACACCTCGTCTTTTTGGATCACAATGTGACCCAGGCTATCTACACCCCCTTCTCCAGACTCAACATCTACCAATTCCTTCTCTTTGGTGAATACTGATGCAAAGTATTCATTTAGTACCTCGCCCATTTCCTCTGGCTCCACACATAGATTCCCTTGCCTATCCTTCAGTGGGCCAACCCTTTCCCTGGCTACCCTCTTGCTTTTTATGTACGTGTAAAAAGCCTTGGGATTTTCCTTAACCCTATTTGCCAATGACTTTTCATGACCCCTTCTAGCCCTCCTGACTCCTTGCTTAAGTTCCTTCCTACTTTCCTTATATGCCACACAGGCTTCGTCTGTTCCCAGCCTTTTAGCCCTGACAAATGCCTCCTTTTTCTTTTTGACGAGGCCTACAATATCACTCGTCATCCAAGGTTCCCGAAAATTGCCGTATTTATCTTTCTTCCTCACAGGAACATGCCTGTCCTGTATTCCCTTCAACTGACACTTGAAAGCCTCCCACATGTCAGATGTTGATTTGCCCTCAAACATCCGCCCCCAATCTATGTTCTTCAGTTCCCACCTAATATTGTCATAATTAGCCTTCCCCCAATTTAGCACATTCATCCTCGGACCACTCTTATCCTTGTCCACCAGTACTTTAAAACTTACTGAATTGTGGTCACTGTTACCGAAATGCTCCCCTACTGAAACATCTACCACCTGGCCGGGCTCATTCCCCAATACCAGGTCCAGTACCGCCCCTTCCCTAGTTGGACATCCAGAGTTAGTGGTGTGTCCAGGTTTTCCAGCTCGCTGTCGCCTATGACCTCCGTGATAGTCGACAGGAAGGTCTGGGAAACAGTGCTATCTGTTGGCTTCAGGTCATACAGACCGGCATAAAAGGATTGACTGATCCTCAGGATGTCAGACTGTGATGACTTTACAGAGCCATCTTCTTCCTTCAGGCTGCTGATCACAGAGGTCTCTCTGTGCACCTTTTGGAAGAAGAAGCGTGAGCACTCTTTGTCCTGCTCCACGGAGCGGACTCTGGAACGGAAGATAACCTTGGAGGCCTCCGAGGTGTAGAGCGAGGCTTGCTGGCTCTTCACCTCTTGGAGATCCTCCTTGACATCCACCCCCATCGACTGCAGCTGGAGCAAATTCTGCATACTTTTCTGGAGCCTGGACATGACCCCTCGTCTCTCTCTCACCTTTTGAACGACCTTGAGGATGAAAAACCTCTTGATATTCCCCTTGATTGCTTCCCACCAGAGATGTGGGGCCTCAAAGAGGGGTTTCACGGTTCTCCAACCCTTGTAATCCCTCCTGAGTTCCTCAGGGTTCTCAGGGGTCAGCAGTTTTACATTTAGCTTCCATGTCCCCCTGCCTACCCCCTGGTCTTCCTGCAGGTGGCAGTCGGCCAGTAGGAGGCAGTGGTCAGAGAAGAACACCGGCCTTACGTCGGTGGACCTGACCGTGAAAGCTCGGGACACAAAGAAGAAGTCTATCCTGGAGCGGACGGACCCGTCTGGCCGTGACCATGTGTATCTACGCTGCGCTCCGTCTGCAGGGTTGCTGCAGACGTCGAGCAGCTTGGCGTCTTTTACCGTTTCCATCAGGAGTCTGGACGTAGCGTCTAGTTTGCTGTCGGCTCTGCTGGATGTCCAGCCGCATCGATGATGCAGTTGAAGTCACCACCCAGGATGACCGGCTTGGAGGTGGCCAACAGCAGCGGGAGTTGCTGAAGGACTGCCAGCCGCTCACTTTTTACGGCCGGGGCGTACACATTAATAAGTCTGAGAGGGGTGTTTTTGTATTTCACATCTGCTACGAGGAGGCGCCCGCCCACCACCTCCTTAACGTCGGAGATGGTGAAGTTGCCTCCCCGCAGCAGAATACCCAGGCCGGAGGAGCGGCAGTCGTTTCCTCCTGACCAGATGGATGGCCCGTGGGACCACCAGCTCGACCAGCGCCTGTAGTTGCTGAGGTGCGGAATTCCGCACTCCTGCAGGAACAGTAGGTCAGCTTTCACATTTGCTAAATAGTTGAGTGTGGCTACACACCGCAAAGTATCTTTGATGCTTCGCACATTTATGGATGCAATTTTAAAACCCATTGTAAAAAGGTAGATTTACCAGTCTCAAGAGTCCAGAGTCTATACAGTTGGCTGTTCCAGCTGTTGGATGTTCCCCAGCATGCCGGTGGTGCTCGCAAACTTTAGCACAGTTGCAGGGCTGAGAAAACTGTTCTGGTCCGCACTGGCCCCGTGAACTTGATGCAGATGCATTGGGGGGGTGGTGTAGCCCTGGCGTTCGTTGTGGCAGTCAGTGGGTGTTGGGGTTGCAGGTCGGTCGTCGCCTGGGTTGTTGCTGCTTGTTACTTTCGGGGGTTGGTCTGTGACCTTGTTTTCGATGTCTGGCGTTTGGTGGCCGTTGGTCATATTGCTGTTCCCATGAGCCAGAGGATGATTGTCTCGGCTGGTTTTATATTCTTCCCGGTCGGTGGTCTGGGGGGGGCTGTGCCTCCCGTTCCACGTTGGTACTTTGCCTCTTTATTTGAGGCCGATTCTTGTCTTGTTTTCCCTCATCGGAGGAGGTGTCGGCGCTAAGTCCGCTGGCTGGAAGGTGTCGCTTTTTGCCGCTCCCCATCGGGGGGGGGGGTTCTTCGGTTTGTTTTTTCGTTTTCTCTTTCGTTTGTCCCTGTTCACCGTTTCCCAGGGCTCTTTATTCTCTGTCCCATCCTCTTCCTCTTCCATTGAGTGTTCCTCGTCAGATGAGGCTGGGGTTGGGTTGTCAGGGCGTGCTGGGGCCTCCTCATTTTGTTGGGGGCCCTTCTGTTGCTTTTCCGCATTCTGTGCTGTGGTGTCATTTTCGGTGGAGGGTGTGTGGACTTCCTCTCTGGTCGCCTTTTTAACTCCGCTGCTGATGATTTGAGCGTATGTCGCCCCGCGTTTCGGGCAGGCCCTGTAAAGATGGCCGGCCTCCCCACACAGGTTGCAGCACTTGTCTCCTTTGCAGTCCTTAGTCATGTGTCCCTCCTGCCTGCAGTTTTTGCAGAAGGTCACACTGCAGTTTGCGGCAACATGCAGCGTTTTGCCACAGGTGCAACATACTCGTGGCTGTCCCACGTAGTAGAGGTAGCCTCGATTTCCTCCAATGGCGAAACTGGAGGGGAGATGCAGGATGGTTCCGTTGCCGTCTGTTCTCAGAGTCACCTTGACCTGGTGCTCACTTGTCCAGATGCCGAAGGTGTCCTTCAGTTGCACGCTGTCACTTTTCAGCTCAGCGTACCTGGCGAGGAACGTGAGCACATCAGACACGGGGACGTGGGGGTTGTACGTGTGCAGTGTTACAACCCGGTTTTGCTGCGACGGTAGCGTAAACAGAGGCTCCGCAGTCAGGATAGACAGGGGACTCTGGTTACCTTTTTCTTTGAAGACGTTCAAGAATTTGATGCACGCTGCGACGCTCTTGAAGGTGACATCAAAATATTCATTGTTGGGGAAGTCTTGCAAGCAGAAGATATCTGTTGCGTGAAACCCGCAGCACTCGAGCAGCACCCGCTTCACAAAGAATTTCCGGTCCACAGGTGACTCTCCTTCCGCTTTCTTCACTGTGACTCGGACAGTGTTTCGCATTCCCCAGCCTGGTGGTCGGGATGCAGCTGCATCCATAGCTCGTACGTTGGGTCTGAACTGTATCGGCGTTAGGCCTAAACCAGAGGCTTAGAACAGCATGTAGATCCACCAATAGCAGCCGAGCTCTAAACGTTTCCTCTTTGACGACTTCAATCCCTCCGTGTTCTCCAATCCACGATCGACATCGACATCGAAATCCTCAGCTTCCCTCGATCAAACGAAACTACACTTGATCTTAGCCAAAAGGCCGAGAAGCGCCAAATTCAATTTGTGTTTTGTTCCCATCCCCGCGCCCCCTGGATGCCCAGGTACCTGAAGTTCATCCCCACCACTTTAAATGGCAGCTTGCCCAGCCTCCTCTCCTGCCCTCTTGCCTCGATTGGAAAAACTTCACCCTTCCCCATGTTTAATTTATATCGGGAAAATCAGCCAAATTCCTCTAAAATGTTCATGATCCCTCCGATACCTCGCACTGGGTCCGATATGTAGAGCAGCAGATTGTCCGCACACAGTCAGCCCCTGTGCTCCACACCCCCGCACCATCCCTTGCCAAATCCTTGAAGCTCTAAGCGCCATTGCCTGTGGCTCTATCGCCAAGGCAAAAAGCAATGGGGAGAGTAGGCACCCCTGCCTTGTCCCATGGTGTAGCCTGAAATACCCCAAACTCTTTTTTTAAACATGTATTTGATTACAAACCTGTATCAAAGCAGGTTACAGTGAATAAACACCCCAGGAAACATACTTCCCAACAATTAACGAGACAGTCTGTACAGGTATTTCCTCTTTATCCCCCCCCCCCCCCCCCCGGCGACAAACAGCCCCTCAAACACGGTCACAAACAATAGAGCAATAGAACATTACAGCGCAGTACAGGCCCTTCGGCCCTCAATGTTGCACCGACCTGTGAAACCACTCTAAAACCATCTACACTATTCCCTTATTGTCCATATGTCTATCCAATGACCATTTGAATGCCCTTAGTATTGGCGAGTCCACTACTGTTGCAGGCAGGGCATTCCACGCCCTTACTACTCTGAGTAAAGAACCTACCTCTGACATCAGTCCTATATCTATCTCCCCTCAATTTAAAGCTATGTCCCCTCATGCTGGCCATCACCATCCGAGGAAAAAGGCTCTCACTGTCCACTCTATCTAATCCTCTGATCATCTTGTATGCCTCTATTAAGTCACCTCTTAACCTTCTTCTCTCTAGCGAAAACAGCCTCAAGTCCCTCAGCCTTTCCTCATAAGATCTTCCCTCCATACCAGGCAACGTCCTGGTAAATCTCCTCTGCACCCTTTCCAATGCTTCCACATCCTTCCGATAATGCGGCGACCAGAACTGCACGCAATACTCCAAATGCGGAAGCATCAGAGTTTTGTACAGCTGCAATATGACCTCATGGCTCCGAAACTCAATCCCTCGACCAATAAAAACTAACACACCGTACGCCTTCTGAACAACCCTATCAACCTGGATGGCAACTTTCAGGGATCTATGTACATGGACACCAAGATCTCTCTGCTCATCCACACTACCAAGAATCTTACCATTAGCCCAGTACTCTGTATTCCTGCTACTCCTTCCAAAATGAATCACCTCACACTTTTCTGCATTAAACTCCATTTGTCACCTCTCAGCCCAGCTCTGCAGCTTATCTACGTCCCTCTGTAACCTGCAACATCCTTCCGCACTGTCCACAACTCCACCGACTTTAGTGTCATCCGCAAATTTACTCACCCATCCTTCTATGCCCTCCTCCAGGTCATTTATAAAAATAACAAAATAACAAACAGATCCTTGTGGTACATCACTAGTAACTGAACACCAGGCTGAACATTTCCCATCAACCACCACCCTCTGTCTTCTTACAGCTAACCAATTTCTGATCCAAACTACTAAATCACCCTCAATCCCATGCCTCCGTAATTTCTGCGATAGCCTACCGTGGGGAACCTTATCAAACGCTTTACTGAAATCCATATCCACCACATCAATTGCTTTACCCGTGTCCATCTGTTTGGTCACCTTCTCAAAGAACTCAATAAGGTTTGTGAGGCACGACCTACACTTCACAAAACCGTGTTGACTATCCCGACACAAATTATTCCTTTCTAGATGATTATAAATCCTATCTCTTACAATCCTTTCCAAGACTTTGCCCACAACAGAAGTAAGGCTCAGTGGTCTATAGTTAGCGGGGTTGTCTCTACTCCCCTTCCTGAACAAGGAACATTTGCTATCCTCCAGTCTTCTGGCACTATTCCTGTAGGCAATGACGACATTAAGATCAAAGCCAAAGGCTCTGCAATCTCCTCCCTAGCTTCCCAGACAATCCGAGGATAAATCCCATCTGGCCCAGGGGACTTATCTATTTTCACACTTTCCAGAATTACTAACACCTCCTCCTTATGAACCCCAAGCCCTTCTAGTCTATTAGCCTGTATCTCAGTATACTCCTCGACAACATTGTCTTTCTCCTGTGTGAATACTGACGAAAAATATTCATTTAGCGCCTCTCCTATCTCCTCGGACTCGATACACAACTTCCCACTACTGTCCTTGACTGGCCCTACTCTTACCCTAGTCATTCTTTTATTCCTGACATACCCATAGAAAGGTTTAGGGTTTTCCTTGATCCTACCTGCCGAGGACTTCTCATGTCCCCTCCTGGCTCTTCTTAGCTCTCTCTTTAGGTCCTTCCTGGCTAACTTGTAACTCTCAAGTGCCCTAACTGAAGCTTCACGTCTCATCTTTACATAAGCCTCCTTCTTCCTCTTGGCAAGTGATTCAACTACTTTAGTAAACCACGGTTCCCTTGCTCGACCACTTCCACCCTGCCTGACAGGTACATACTTATCAAGGACACGTAGTAACTGTTCCTTGAACAAGCTCCACATTTCAATTGTTCCCATCCCCTGCAGTTTCCTTCCCCATCCTATGCATCCTAAATCTTGCCTAATCGCATCATAATTGCCTTTCCCCCAGCTATAACTCTTGCCCCGCGGTATATACCTATCCCTTTCCATCGCTAAAGTAAACGTAATGGAATTGTGGTCACTATCACCAAAGTGCTCACCTACCTTTAAATCTAACACCTGGCCTGGTTCATTACCCAGTACCAAATCCAATGTGGCCTCGCCTCTTGTTGGCCTATCTACATACTGTGTCAGGAAACCCTCCTGCACACATTGGACAAAAACTGACCCATCTAAAGTACTCAAACTATAGCGTTTCCAGTCAATATTTGGAAACATCCCTCACCTTTCCTCAAGCCCCCCTGAAGAGCCCCTTAACTCATACTTTATCTTCTCTAATTGCAGGAAGTTGTACAGGTCACCAGTTTTGAGGAAAAACTACTTCTCCCAAAGGGGTGTGAATCTGTGGAATTTGCTACCCCAGAGTGCGGTGCATGCTGGGACAGTGAGTAAGTTTAAGGAGGAGTTAGACAGATTTTTTTTTTTTTTTAAATAATATTTTATTGAAAATTTTGGTCAACCAACACAGTACATTGTGCATCCTTTACACAACATTGTAACAATACAGATAATAATGACCTTTTTAAATTTAAACAAAAACAACAACAAATAAATAAATATTAAATAACAAAAAAATAAAAACTAGCCCTAATTGGCAACTGCCTTGTCTCAGGCCACCCCCCCCCCATCCCCCCCCATCCCTCCCCCCCCCGCCCCCCAAGTCCTGGGCCGCTGCTGCTGCCTTCTTTGTTCTCCCCTATCTATCTTTCCGCAAGATATTCGACGAACGGTTGCCACCGCCTAGTAAACTCTTGAGCCGACCCCTTTAGGACGAACTTAATCCGCTCTAACTTTATGAACCCCGCCATATCATTTATCCAGGTCTCCACCCCCGGGGGCTTGGCTTCTTTCCACATTAGTAATATTCTGCGCCGGGCTACTAGGGACGCAAAGGCCAAAACATCGGCCTCTTTCGCCTCCTGCACTCCCGGCTCTTGTGCAACCCCAAATATAGCCAACCCCCAGCTTGGTTCGACCCGGACTCCTACTACTTTCGAAAGCACCTTTGTCACCCCCATCCAAAACCCCTGTAGTGCCGGGCATGACCAAAACATATGGGTATGATTCGCTGGGCTTCTCGAGCACCTCGCACACCTATCCTCCACCCCAAAAAATTTACTGAGCCGTGTTCCAGTCATATGTGCCCTGTGTAATACCTTAAACTGAATCAGGCTTAGCCTGGCGCACGAGGACGACGAGTTTACCCTGTTTAGGGCATCTGCCCACATCCCCTCCTCAATCTCCTCCCCTAGCTCTTCTTCCCATTTCCCTTTTAGTTCGTCCATCATAGTCTCCCCTTCGTCTCTCATTTCCCTATATATATCCGACACCTTACCGTCCCCCACCCATTTCTTTGAGATGACTCTGTCCTGCACCTCTTGTGTCGGGAGCTGCGGGAATTCCCTCACCTGTTGCCTCGCAAAAGCCCTCAATTGCATGTACCTGAATGCATTCCCTTGGGGCAACCCATATTTCTCGGTCAGCGCTCCCAGACTCGCAAACTTCCCATCCACAAATAGATCTTTCAATTGCGTTATACCTGCTCTTTGCCACATTCCATATCCCCCATCCATTCCCCCCGGGGCAAACCTATGGTTGTTTCTTATCGGGGACCCCCCCAGTGCTCCGGTCTTTCCCCTATGTCGTCTCCACTGTCCCTAAATCTTCAGTGTAGCTACCACCACCGGACTCGTGGTATAGTTCCTTGGTGAGAACGGCAATGGGGCTGTCACCATAGCCTGCAGGCTGGTCCCCCTATAGGACGCCCTCTCTAATCTCTTCCACGCCGCTCCTTCCTCCTCTCCCATCCACTTACTCACCATTGAAATATTAGCGGCCCAATAATACTCACTTAGGCTCGGTAGTGCCAGCCCCCCCCTATCCCTACTACGCTGTAAGAATCCCTTCCTCACTCTCGGAGTCTTCCCGGCCCAAACAAAACCCATGATACTCTTTTCTATCCTTTTGAAAAAAGCCTTCGTGATCACCACCGGGAGACACTGAAACACAAAGTGGAATCTCGGGAGGACCATCATCTTAACCGCCTGCACCCTCCCTGCCATTGACAATGCTACCATATCCCATCTCTTGAAATCTTCCTCCATCTGTTCCACCAACCGCGTCAAATTTAGCCTGTGCAATGTGCCCCAATTCTTAGCTATCTGGATCCCCAGGTAACGAAAGTCTCTTGTTACCTTCCTCAACGGTAGGTCTTCTATTTCTCTACTCTGCTCCCCTGGATGCACCACAAACAGCTCACTCTTCCCCATGTTCAATTTATACCCTGAAAAATCCCCAAACTCCCCAAGTATCCGCATTATTTCTGGCATCCCCTCCGCTGGATCCGCCACATATAGTAGCAGATCATCCGCATATAAAGATACCCGGTGTTCTTCTCCTCCCCTAAGTATTCCCCTCCATCCCTTGGAACCTCTCAGCGCTATCGCCAGGGGCTCAATCGCCAGTGCAAACAGTAATGGGGACAGAGGACATCCCTGCCTTGTCCCTCTATGGAGCCGAAAATATGCCGATCCCCGTCCATTCGTGACCACACTCGCCACTGGGGCCCTATACAACAGCTGCACCCATCTAACATACCCCTCTCCGAACCCAAATCTCCTCAACACCTCCCACAGATAATCCCACTCCACTCTATCAAATGCTTTCTCGGCATCCATCGCCACTACGATCTCCGTTTCACCCTCTGGTGGGGCCATCATCATTACCCCTAACAACCTCCGTATGTTCGCGTTCAGCTGTCTCCCCTTCACAAACCCAGTTTGGTCCTCATGAACCACCCCCGGGACACATTCCTCTATTCTCATTGCCATTACCTTGGCCAAGACCTTGGCATCTACATTGAGGAGGGAGATTGGTCTGTAGGACCCGCATTGTAGCGGATCCTTTTCCTTCTTTAAAAGAAGCGATATCGTTGCTTCTGACATAGTCGGGGGCAGTTGTCCCCTTTCCTTTGCCTCGTTGAAGGTCCTCGTCAGTAGCGGGGCGAGCAAGTCCAAATATTTTCTGTAAAATTCAACTGGGAATCCGTCCGGTCCCGGGGCCTTTCCCGTCTGCATGTTCCTAATTCCTTTCACCACTTCTTCTACCGTGATCTGTGCTCCCAATCCCATCCTTTCCTGCTCTTCCACCTTGGGAATTTCCAGCCGATCCAAAAACTCCATCATTCTCTCCCTCCCATCCGGGGGTTGAGCTTCATGCAATTTTTTATAAAATGTCTTAAACACTTCATTCACTCTCTCCGCTCCCCGCTCCGTCTCTCCATCTTCGTCTCTCACCCCCCCTATTTCCCTCGCTGCTCCCCTTTTCCTCAATTGGTGTGCCAGCAATCTGCTCGCCTTCTCTCCATATTCATACTGTACACCCTGCGCCTTCCTCCATTGTGCCTCTGCAGTGCCTGTGGTCAGCAAGTCAAATTCCACATGCAGCCTTTGCCTTTCCCTATACAGTCCCTCCTCCGGTGCTTCCGCATACTGTCTGTCCACCCTCAAAAGTTCTTGCAACAACCGCTCCCGTTCCTTACTCTCCTGCTTCCCTTTATGTGTCCTTATTGATATCAGCTCCCCCCTAACCACCGCCTTCAACGCCTCCCAGACCACTCCCACCTGAACCTCCCCATTGTCATTGAGTTCCAAGTACTTTTCAATGCATCCCCTCACCCTTAAGCACACCCCCTCATCCGCCATTAGTCCCATGTCCATTCTCCAGGGTGGACGCCCTCTTGTTTCCTCCCCTATCTCCAAGTCTACCCAGTGTGGGGCATGATCCGAAATGGCTATAGCCGTATATTCCGTTCCCCTCACCCTCGGGATCAATGCCCTACCCAACACAAAAAAGTCTATGCGTGAATAGACTTTATGGACATATGAGAAAAACGAGAACTCCTTACTCCTAGGTCTACTGAATCTCCACGGGTCCACCCCTCCCATCTGCTCCATAAAATTCTTAAGCACCTTGGCTGCTGCCGGCCTCCTACCAGTCCTGGACTTCGACCTATCCAGCCTTGGTTCCAACACCGTGTTAAAGTCTCCCCCATTATCAACTTTCCGGTCTCTAGGTCTGGGATGCGTCCTAGCATTCGCCTCATAAAATTGGCATCGTCCCAATTCGGGGCATACACGTTTACCAACACCACCATCTCTCCCTGTAATTTGCCACTCACCATCACGTATCTGCCCCCGTTATCCGCCACTATAGTCTTTGCCTCGAACATTACCCGCTTCCCCACTAATATAGCCACCCCCCTGTTTTTCGCATCCAGCCCCGAATGGAACACCTGCCCTACCCATCCTTTGCGCAACCTAACCTGATCTATCAGTTTCAGGTGCGTTTCCTGTAACATGACCACATCTGCTTTAAGTTTCTTAAGGTGTGCGAGTACTCGTGCCCTCTTTATCGGCCCGTTAAGCCCCCTCACGTTCCACGTGATCAGCCGAGTTGGGGGGCTTCCCACCCCCCCCTCTTGCCGGTTAGCCATCATCTTTTTCCAGCTTCTCGCCCAGTTCCTACGCGGCTGTATTTCTCCCAGACGGTGCCCCCCCGCCCATCCTTTCCCGTACCCACTCCCCCCTTTCCCCAGCAGCAGCAACCCAGTAATTCCCCCCTCCCCCCCCCCCCCCCCGCTAGACCCCCCGCTAGCGTAATTACTCCCCCCATGTTGCTCCCAGAAGTCAGCAAACTCTGGCTGACCTCGGCTTCCCCCCGTGATCACGGCTCGCCCCGTGCGGCGCCCCCTCCTTCCTGCTTCTCTATTCCCGCCATAATTATCATAGCGCGGGAACCAAGCCCGCGCCTCTCCCTCGGCCCGCCTCCCATGGCCAACGCCCCATCTCCTCTCCCTCCCCACCTCCCCCCATCACCACCTGTGGGAGAAAGAAAAGTTACCATACCGCAGGATTAATCATACAATCCCTCTTCGCCCCCCCCCCCCACTCGTCCCACCACTTTGTCCAAACGTTCATTTTCGTAGTCCAATCATTCCAATTTTTCTTCTACAATAAAAGTCCACGCTTCATCCGCCGTCTCAAAGTAGTGGTGCCTCCCTTGATATGTGACCCACAGTCTTGCCGGTTGCAGCATTCCAAACTTTATCTTTTTTTTGTGAAGTACCGCTTTGGCCCGATTAAAGCTCGCCCTCCTTCTCGCCACCTCCGCACTCCAATCTTGATAGACGCGGATCACCGCGTTCTCCCATTTACTACACCGAGTTTTCTTCGCCCATCTAAGGACCATTTCTCTATCCTTAAAACGGAGAAATCTCACCACTATGGCTCTGGGAGCTTCTCCTGCTCTCGATCCTCGCACCATAACTCGGTATGCTCCCTCCACCTCCAACGGACCCGTCGGGGCCTCCACTCCCATTAACGAGTGCAGCATCGTGCTCACATATGCCCCGACGTCCGCCCCCTCCACACCTTCAGGAAGGCCAAGAATCCTCAAGTTGTTCCTCCTTGCGTTATTTTCCAGTGCCTCCAACCTCTCCACAGATCGTTTCTGGTGTGCCTCCTGTATCTCCGACTTCACCACCAGGCCCTGTATGTCGTTTTCATTCTCTGCTGCTTTCGCCTTCACGACCCGAAGCTCCTGCTCCTGTGTCTTTTGTTCCTCTTTCAGCCCTTCAATCGCCTGTAATATCGGGGCCAACAACTCTTTCTTCATTTCCTTTTTTATCTCCTCCACGCAGCGTTTCAAAAACTCTTGTTGTTCAGGGCCCCATATGAAACTGCCACCTTCCGACGCCATCTTGGTTTCTGCTTGCCTTCCTAGCCGTTGTTCCAAAGGATCCGCTGCAATCCGGCCACTTTCCTCTCCTTTTTCCATCCGTGTCCAGGGGGAACACCCTTCTGGTTTACCGCACGGTGTTTTCAGCCGTTAAAATTGCCGTTGGGGCTCCTATCAAGAGCCCAAAAGTCCGTTTCACAGGGAGCTGCCGAAACGTGCGACTCAGCTGGTCATCGCCGCACCCGGAAGTCGTTAGACAGATTTTTAATTGGCAATGGGTTGAAGGGTTATGGAGAACGGGCAGGACGGTGGAGTTGAGGCCAGGATGGGATCAGCCATGATCACATTGAGGGTGTTCGGCTCGGGAGGTTACATTGCCGACTCCCGCTCCTCGGTCATGTGTTCTAGGGAGGAGATGCTCTGGCTGATTTTGCAATCCAGCTCTTGGCCTGTAACATTGTAGGTAGCAGATAGAATGGCGGAGCAGACCTGATGGGCTGAATGGCCTAATTCAGCTCCTATATCTTTATGAACTTATTAACGTAAGGCCACTGACGCTCATCACAATGTCAGAAATGGTCCTTACTGTTGCAATAAAACTGCAACATTCTTTCTCCAGCACTCATAACAGAGTTGCTATTCATACAATCATAGAATTTCCAGTGCAGAACGAAGTCATTCGGTCCATCGAGTCTGCACCAACCCTTGGGGAGAGCATCCTACTGAAGTCCACTCCTCTACCCTATCCCCGTAATCCAGTAACCCCACCTAACATTTTAGACACGAAGGGGCAATTTAGTTTGGCCAATCCACCTAACCTGCACATATTTGGACTGTGGGTGGAAACCGGAGCACCCGGAGGAAACCCACGCAGACACGGGGAGGAAGCGCAAACTCCACACAGTCACCCGAGGCCGGAATCAAACCCAGATCTCTGGTGCAGTGAGGCAGCAGTGCTAACCACAGTGCCACCATGGTGGGCCAACTGTAGGTCAAGCACACACCTGGAGCGAGTGGGGTGGGTCGAGACGGGGGTATGCCGCTGTGGGGAACGGGCCGGGTGTGGGGTGCGGGCGCGTGGCTGGCCGAGGAGGGGTCATGGCTAGTCGGCGGGGGAGGGGGGGCGGGTAGCCCCCTGATCCGGCTGATAACCTGGAATGTAACGGGACTGAATGGGCCGGTTAAGCGGGTCCCGTGTTTGCGCACCTGAAGGGGCTCAAGGCGGATGAGGTTATGCTCCAGGAGACACACCTGAAGGTGGCAGACCAGGTAAGACTGAGGAAAGGGTGGGTAGGTCAGGTGTCTCACTCGGGGCTAGATGCCAAAAATCGAGGGGTTGCGATCTTGGTGGGAAAGAAGGTGTTATTCGAGGCGTCGAGCATTGTGGCAGATAATGGCGGTAGGTACATAATGGTAAGTGGTAAGTTGCAGGGGGAGAGGGTGGTACTGGTCAATGTGTATGCTCCGAACTGGGACGATGCGGGTTTTATGCGGCGTATGTTGGGTCGGATCCCAGACTTGGAAGTGGGGGGCCTGATAATGGGGGGAGACTTTAACACGGTGTTGGATCCTGCACTGGATCGCTCCAGGTCTAGGACGGGTAGGAAGCCGGCGGCGGCTAGAGTGTTGAAGGGATTTATGGACCAAATGGGAGGGGTGGACCCTTGGAGATTTGCAAGGCCGGGGGCTAGGGAATTTTCATTCTTCTCACATGTCCATAAGGCTTATTCTCAAATCAACTTTTTCATTTTGAGTAGGGCGCTGATAGCGAGAGTAGAGGATACCGAGTATTCAGCAATAGCCATTTCGGACCACGCCCCGCATTGGGTGGACTTGGAGATGGGGGAGGAGAGGGACCAGCGCCCGCTGTGGGGCTTGGAGGTGGGGCTGTTGGCGGACGAGGAGGTGAGCGAGCGGGTCCGAGGAAGTATGGAGAGGTACTTGGAAACCAACGACAACGGGGAGGTCTGAGGGGGGATGGTATGGGAGGCACTGAAGACAGTGGTGAGGGGTGAGCTGATCTCCATCAGGGCCCACAAGGAGTGGAGGGAGCGGGGGAAGAGGGAGAGGCTGGTGGGGGAGATGGTGAGGGTAGACAGGAGGTATGCGGAAGAGCCTGAGGAAGGATTGTTGAGGAAGAGGCGCAGCCTCCAGGCCGAATTCGATCTGGTGACCACCAGGAAGGCGGAGGTGCAGTGGAGGAAGGCCCAGGGGGCGGTCTACGAGTGTGGGGAAAAGGCAAGCCGGATGCTGGCGCACCAGCTTCGGAAATGGGACGCAGCTAGGGAGATCGGGGGAGTTAAGGACAGGGGAGGAAGCGTGGTGCGGAGTGGGGTTGGCATCAATGGGGTATTCAGGGACTTCAAGCCATTCAAGAGGGGGAAGCAAAAAGACAAGTGGTAGTTGTAGGGGATTCTATAATTAGGGGGATTGATGGCATCCTTTGTAAGCCAGATCGAGAGTCCCGCATGGTATGTTGCCTGCCCGGTGCCAGGGTGAGGGACATCTCTGATCGGCTTGAAAGGATTTTGGAGAGGGAGGGGGAGGATCCAGTTGTTGTGGTCCACGTTGGGACTAACAACATAGGTAAGACGAGGAAAGAGGACCTGTTTGGGGATTATCAAACACTAGGGACTAAATTAAAGAACAGGTCCTCCAGGGTTATAATCTCTGGATTACTACCCGAGCCACTTGCCAATTGGCATAGGGTTGAGAAAATTAGAGAAGTTAACACGTGGCTAAAGGAGTGGTGCGGGAAAGAGGGATTCCATTTCATGGGGCATTGGCATCAGTACTGGGGCAGGAGGGACCTGTACCGTTGGGACGGTCTTCACCTGAACCATTCTGGGACCAGTGTTCTAGCGAATAGGATAAATAGGTTGGTCACAAGGACTTTAAACTAGCAAGTTGGGGGGAAGGGAAGTGTAAAGCTGTGGACAGTATAATGGTTAATGGAGATCAAGGCAGCAGGTTACGTGACAGGTTATTATGTAGAGATATGGGTTCAAAGACAAGGAAAATTAGGAGAAAGGGTAAGAGGAAAATTAAATTGCGAAAAGTTACTGATCAAGGTGTTAGGATTCATAACAAAGACATAAAAAACAGCATAAGTGTACTTTACCTGAATGCTCGTAGTATACGAAATAAAGGTAAATGAGTTGATGGCGCAAATCATCATGAATGACTATGATTTAGTGGCCATTACTGAAACATGGTTAAAAGATGGTCACGACTGGGAGTTAAATATCCAAGAGTATCAGACTATACGAAAGGATAGAATGGACGGTAAGGGCGGTGGTGTAGCTTTGTTGTTTAAGGATGGCATCCGGGCAATAGTAAGGGATGATATTGGTGCTATGGAGGACAAGGTTGAATCAATTTGGGTGGAAATCAGGAATAGTAAGGCGAAAAGGTCACTGATAGGAGTAGTCTATAGGCCACCAAATAGTAACAGGATGGTAGGGCAGGCAATAAGCAAAGAAATAACGGATGCATGTAGAAATGGTACAGCGGTTATCATGGGAGATTTTAATCTGCATATCGATTGGTTTAACCAGGTTGGTAAAGGCAGCCTTGAGGAGGAGTTTAAAGAATGTGCCCGGGATAATTTCCTGGAACAGTATGTAATGGAACCTACAAGGGAACAAGCGGTCCTAGATCTGGTCCTGTGTAATGAGGCAGGATTGATTAATGATCTCATTGTTCGGGATCCTCTTGGAAGGAGCGACCACAATATGGTGGAATTTAAAATACAGTTTGAGGATGACAAGGTAAAATCAAACACTAGTGTTTTGTGCTTAAACAAAGGCGATTACAATGGGATGAGAGAAGAACTAGCTAAGGTAGACTGGGAGCAAAGACTTCATGGTGAAGCAGTTGAGGAACAGTGGAGAACCTTCCGAGCGATCTTTCACAGTGTTCAGAAAAGGTTCATACCGACAAAAAAGAAAGACGGTAGAAAGGGGAAAAATCGACCGTGGATATCTAAGGAGGTGAGGGAGAGTATCAAATTGAAGGAAAAAACATACAAAGTGGCAAAAATTAGTGGGAGACTAGAGGACTGGGAAGTCTTTAGGGGACAACAGAAAGCTACTAAAAAAGCCATAAAGAAGAGTAAGGTAGACTATGAAAGTAAACTGGCTCAGAACATAAAAGCAGATAGTAAAAGCTTCTACAAATATATAAGACAAAAAAGAGTGGCTAATGTAAATATTGGTCCTTTGGAAGATGAGAAAGGAGATTTAATAATAGGAGACGGGGAAATGGCTGAGGAGCTGAACAGGTTTTTTGGGTCAGTCTTCACAGTGGAGGACACAAATAACATGCCAGTGACTGATGGAAATAAGGATATGATAGGTGAGGACCTTGAGATGATTGTAATCACTAAGGAGGCAGTATTGGGCAAGCTAATGGGGCTAAAGGTAGACAAGTCTCCTGGCCCTGATGGGATGCATCCCAGAGTGTTAAAAGAGATGGCTAGGGAAATTGTAAACGCACTAGTGATAATTTATCAAAATTCACTAGACTCTGGGGTGGTCCCAGGGGACTGGAAAGTAGCAAACGTGACACCACTGTTTAAAAAAGGAGGTCAGCAGAAAGCGGGTAATTATAGGCCGGTAAGCTTAACTTTGGTTGTAGGGAAAATGCTGGAATCTATCATTAAGGAGGAAATAGCGGGGCACCTGGAGGGAAATTGTCCCATTGGGCAGACGCAGCATGGGTTCACAAAGGGCAGGTCGTGTCTGACTAATTTGGTATAATTTTTTGAGGACGTTACCAGTGCAGTAGATAACGGGGAGCCAATGGATGTGGTATATCTGGATTTCCAGAAAGCTTTTGACAAGGTGCCACACAAAAGGTTGCTGCATAAACTAAAGATGCATGGCATTGAGGGTAAAGTGGTAGCATGGGTCGAGGATTGGTTAACTAACAGAAAGCAGAGAGTGGGGATAAATGGGTGTTTCTCTGGTTGGCAACCTGTAACTAGTGGGGTCCCTCAAGGATCAGTGTTGGCCCCGCAGTTGTTCACAATTTACATAGACGATTTGGAGTTGGGGACCAAGTGCAATGTGTCAAAGTTTGCAGACGACACTAAGATGAGCGGTAAAGCAAAAAGTGCAGAGTATACCGGAAGTCTGCAGAAGGATTTGGATAGGTTAGGTGAATGGGCTCGGGTCTGGCAGATGGAATTCAATGTTGCCAAGTGTGAGGCTATCCATTTTGGGAGGAATAACAGCAGAATGGATTATTATTTAAACAGTAAGATGTTAAAACATGCTGCTGTGCAGAGGGACCTGGGTGTGCTGGTGCACGAGTCACAAAAAGTTGGTGTGCAGGTGCAACAGGTGATTAAGAAGGCTAATCGAGTTTTGTCTTTCATTGCTAGAGGGATGGAGTTCAAGACTAGTGAGGTTATGCTGCAATTGTATAGGGTGTTGGTGAGGCCGCATCTGGAGTATTGTGTTCAGTTTTGGTCTCCTTACCTGAGAAAGGACATATTGGCACTGGAGGGAGTGCAGAGGAGATTCACTAGGTTGATCCCAGAGTTGAGGGGATTAGATTATGACGAGAGGTTGAGTAGACTGGGACTGTACTCATTGGAGTTTAGAAGGATGCGGGGGGATCTTATTGAGACATATAAAATTATGAAGGGAATAGGTAGGATAGATGCGGGCAGGTTGTTTCCACTGGTCGGGGAAAGCAGAACTAGGGGGCATAGCCTCAAAATAAGGGAGGTAGATTTAGGATGGAGTGTAGGAGGAACTTCTTCACCCAAAGGGTTGTGAATCTCTGGAATTCCTTGCCCAGTGAAGCAGTTGAGGCTCCTTCTTTCAACGTTTTTAAGAAAAAGATAGATGCCTTTCTAAAGAATAAAGGGATTCGGGGATATGGTGTACGGGCCGTGGAGTGGAGCTGAGTCCACAAAGATCAGCCATGATCTCATTAAATGGCAGAGCAGGCTCGAGGGGCCAGATGGCCTACTCTTGTTCCTAATTCTTATGTTCTTATGTTCTACGAGGAATTGTACCGATCCGAGCCCCCACAGGAGGAGGGAGGGATAGGCCGTTTCCTGGACCAATTGAGGTTTCCAAAGGTGGAAGAGGGACTGGTGGCGGGACTGGGGGCCCTGATTGGGCTGGAGGAGCTGATCAAAGGCATAGGAAGCATGCAGGCGGGGAAGGCACCGGGGCCGGACGGTTTCCCGGTCGAGTTCTATAAAAAATATATGGACCTGTTGGGCCCGCTGTTAGTTAGGGCCTTCAATGAGGCAAGGGAGGGGGGGGGCTTTACCCCCGACGATGTCCGGGGCACTGATCTCCTTGATCCTGAAGCGGGACAAGGATCCCCTGCAATGTGGGTCTTACAGACCGATTTCCTTGCTAAATGTAGATGCCAAGGTGCTGGCGAAGGTCTTAGCCACGAGGATTGAGGATTGTGTGCCGCAGATCATCCATGAAGACCAGACGGGGTTTGTGAAGGGGAGACAGTTGAACGCAAATGTGCGGAGGCTTTTGAACGTTATCGTGATGCCGGCGAGGGAGGGGGAGGCGGAGATAGTGGTGGCGATGGACGCTGAGAAAGCCTTCGATAGGGTAGAGTGGGGGTACCTGTGGGAGGTGCTGAAGAGGTTCGGGTTTGGGGAGGGGTTTGTCAGGTGGGTTAGGCTGTTGTATGAGGTCCCGATTGCGAGTGTGGCCACAAATAGGAGGAGGTCCGAGTACTTTCGGTTGCACCGAGGGACGAGACAGGGGTGTCCCCTGTCCCCCCTGCTCTTCGCACTGGCGATTGAACCCCTGGCTATGGCACTGAGAGAGTCGAGGAACTGGAGGGGGTTGGTGCGGGGTGGGGAGGAGCATAGGGTGTCGCTTTATGCGGACGACCTGCTGCTATATGTGGTGGACCCGGTGGGAGGAATGCCAGAGGTAATGAGGATCCTTAGGGAATTCGGGGACTTTTCGGGGTACAAGCTCAATATGGGGAAGAGCGAGCTGTTCGTAGTTCAGCTAGTGGAGCAGGAGAGGGGGATTGGCGAGCTCCCACTAAAAAGGGCGGCGAGGAGCTTCAGATATTTGGGGGTCCAGGTGGCCAGGAGCTGGGGGGCCCTGCATAGGCTTAACTTTACAAGGCTGGTGGAGCAAATGGAGGAGGAGTTCAAGAGGTGGGACGCGTTGCCGCTGTCCCTGGCGGGTAGGGTGCAGTCAATCAAAATGACGGTGCTCCCAAGGTTTTTGTTCCTGTTCCAGTGCCCCCCCGTGTTTATCCTGAAGGCTTTTTTCAGGCGGGTTAACGGGAGTATAATGGGGTTTGTGTGGGCGCGAGGGACTCCGAGGGTGAGAAGGATGTTCCTGGAGCGGAGTAGAGATAGGGGGGGCTGGCGCTGCCCAACCTCTGTGGGTACTACTGGGCCGCCAATGCGACAATGGTGCGCAAGTGGGTGATGGCGGGGGAGGGGCCTGCATGGAAGAGGCTGGAGACGGCGTCCTGTGTGGGTACGAGTCTGGGGGCGCTGGCAACGGCGCCGCTGCCGCTCCCTCCAAGGAGGTATACCACGAGCCCGGTGGTGGTGGCTGCCCTCAAACTTTGGGGGCAGTGGAGGCGGCAATGTGTGGGAAGTTAGGGCCTCGGCGTGGACCCCATTACGGGGGAACCACCGGTTCGCCCCAGGAAGAACAGGTGGAGGGTTTTCGGGCTGGCACAGGGCAGGGATACGAAAGTTAGGGGACTTGTTTGTGGACGGGAAGTTCGCGAGCTTGGGTGAGCTGGAGGAGAAGTACGGGCTCCCCCTGGGGAACACCTTCAGGTACTTACAGGTAAGGGCGTTTGCCAGATGGCAGGTGATGGAATTCCCATGGCTGTTGCCACGCACAGTACAGGACAGGGTGCTCTCGGGGGGGTGGGTGGGAGTGGGGAAGATCTCGGAAACTTACCAGGTGATGCAGGAGGAGGAGGAGGCCTCGGTGGTGGAGTTGAAAGGTAAGGGGGAGGAGGAGTTGGGAGAGGAGATCGAAGAGGGGACGTGGGCAGATGCCCTAGGGAGGGTGAATTCTTCCTCTTCGTGCGCGAGGCTCAGCATCATACAGTTTAAGGTGCTGCACAGGGCACACATGACCGGGAGAAGGATGAGCCGGTTTTTTTGGGGTGAGGACAGGTGTGTTAGGTGCTCAGGGAGCCCAGCAAACCACACCCATATGTTCTGGGCATGCCCAGCGCTGGAGGAATTTTGGAAGGGCGTAGCGAGGATGGTGTCGAGGGTGGTAGGATCCAGGGTCAAACCGGGCTGGGGGCTCGCAATATTTGGGGTGGCAGAGGAGCCGGGAGTGCAGGAGGCGAAAGAGGCCGGAATTCTGGCCTTTGCGTCCCTGGTAGCCCGGCGAAGGATTCTTCTTCAGTGGAAGGATACGAGGCCCCCAAGCGTGGAATCCTGGATCAGCGATATGGCGGGGTTCATTAAATTGGAGAGGGTGAAATTCGCCTTGAGAGGGTCGGTACAAGGGTTCTTCAGGCGGTGACAACCGTTTGTAGACTTTCTGGCAGATCGATAGACATTGGTCAATGGCAGCAGCAGCTCGGGGTGGGGGGTGGGGGGGGGTTTACTTTATTTTTGTTTCTGTTATTTACACTGGAGGGTCTGAGGGGGTGTATACACCGGTTGTGTTAAGTCGGGGTGTTAATGTTAATTTATTATTTAGGTACGGGGGGAGGGGTTTGGGGGGTTGCTTTTTTAGACTGTGTTTTGTACTTAACCCTGTTGGGGTCTTTTTTCTTTCTCATTTTGTTGTTGATATTTTATGAAAACCTTTAATAAAAATTTTTTAAAAAAAATTTTTTTTTTTTAAAAAGCACGCACCTGGAGCTCCTGTTAAACGGGCAATCAGTCAGCAGTGCGCCTCACACTGGGGCAGCACACCGCAATCATTGAGATGAGCAGACAGGATGGAGTTTGGGTTAATCCCGAATAACTTTTATAATATGAATCCTTGTTTCTGATAAACTGCAATACCGCATTCGTCCAACAGATGCTGCCATCTTCCAGTGTTGCCAAAATTCAAACTAATGAGTAAGAAACCTGACATTTATCAAAACTCCATTTTTTTCCTGTCTCATATTATCCTCTATATCTTTAGTCATCCAGCGAGCTGTACCGTCCAATGTCCTTGCTTTTAACCTCATGGGAATTTGCTTCCTCATAATCCAAACATTGTTCTCCACAAATGTAGTTTATTTATAGAATTTGTAAAATGTACATTCCAAAACATTTCAAATTGATTGTTACAGAAACTTTTCTTTATAAATCATGTTGCGGGTGACACGTGGCACAGTGATTAGCATTGCTGCCTACGGCACTGATGACGTGGCTCCCCTCGCGCTCTTTGAGGAAATGGAGGAAATGAAAGAAGCATCTTGCTACCTCCTCACCAAACTCCCTTAGTCACCAAACACCCACTTTAGCACTCTAATGCAGCCCAGTCAGCACTCCAGTGCAAAAAAAATTAATGAACCAGTTCTAGTGGTGAGCACTGCTGTCCCACAGCGCCAAGACCCCGGGTTACTGTCCGTGTGGAGTTTGCACCTTTTCCCCTTGTCTGCGTGGGTCTCAACCCCCAAAACCCAATGATGTGCAGAGTCGGTGAATTGGCCACGCTAAATTGCTACTTCTTGGAAAAGAAGAATTGGGTACTCGAAATAAAAGAAAAGAATGAGCTAGTTCTGTATCCATTTTGCCAGTTCACCTCTGATCCCTTTTGTACCAGTCTGCCATGAGGGACCTTGTCAACGACCTGACTGAAGTCCATGGCGACAGCATTCACTGCCCTAGCTTCATCAATCATCTTCGTCACTTCCTCAAAAAACTCAATCTATTGAGACACAAACTCCCCTTCACAAAACCATTCTGCATCTCGCTAATAAGTCAATTTGTTTCCAAATGGAAGTAAAAACCTGTCCCGAAGAATCCTCTCCAATAATTTCCCTGTCACTGACGTAAGGCTCAAAGGCTCAAAATTTCCTGGATTATCCTTGCTACCCTTCTTTTTTTCAAAATAAATTTAATGTACTCAATTCCTTTTTTCTAATTAAGGGGCAATTTAGCGTGGCCAATCCACCTACCCTGCACATCTTTGGGATGTGGGGGCGAAACCCACGCAAACACGGGGAGAATGTGCAAACCCCACACGCACTGGGACCCAGAGCCGGGATTGAACCTGGGACCTCGGCGCCATGAGGCAGCAGGGCTAACCCACTGCGCCACCGTGCTGTGCTGCCCTTCTTAAACAAAGGAACAACATTGGCTACTCTCCAGTTCTCTGGGACATCTCCTGTAGCCAATGAGGATACAAAGAATCATGTCAAGGACCCAGCAATTTTCTCCCTTGCCTCCCTCAGTATTTTGGGGTAGACCTATCAGGCCCTGGGACTTATTTACCTTAATGTTGTTCAAGTTGCCCAACACCTCCTCCTTTTTGATATCAACATGACCGAGACTTTCCACACACCCTACCCTAGACTCATCTTCCACCAAGTCCTTCTCTCTGGTGAAGGCTGATAAATCCCCAGGGCCTGATCATCCACATCCCAGAGTACTTCAGGAAGTAGCATTAGAAATAATGGAAGGGTTCCTACAGATTGGAGGGTAGCTAATGTAACCCCATTAAGAGATGGCGGCATGTGGTGCAGTGGTTAGCACTGGGACTGCGGCGCTGAGGACCCGGGATCGAATCCCGGCCCTGGGTCACTGCCCGTGTGGAGTTTGCACATTCTCCCCCTGTCTGCCTGGGTTTCACCCCCACAACCCAAAGATGTGCAGCGTAGGTGGATTGGCCATGCTAAATTGCCCCTTAATTAGAAAAAAAAATAATTGGGTACTCTAAATTTTTTTTTTAAAGATATAATGGAAGAGTTCCTCCCGATTGGAGGGTAGTTAACGCAACCCCATTATTTATAAAGTGAGGTTGAGAGAAAACAGGGAATTAGAGACCAGTCAGCCTGACATCAATAGTGGGGGAAATGCTAGAGTCCATTATAAAAGATTTAACAGCAGAGCACTTGGAAAACAGTGGTGGGATCAGACATAGTCAGATGTCCTCGATCGAGTGTTGCAGACTGGCACATTCCAAGGTCCAGGACTACGCGCTGAGGGACGCACTCAAGCTTGGGGCAGCCGCCACCAAGGCGCAATGGGGAAAGGCCACTGTGTAAGGCCTTTCAGCAAATGTACCTCGAGGGGCTAGTATCCATGTAGAACCCCTCGGTCTGGGTGATTAACACTAAATGTATATAACTAACCGCGGGGTGTAACATGACTGATGTAAATACTTTGAGAAGAATTGTAATGAAAATATTGAAATATTTGTAATGTCCTCATTATTGGATTGAAGCAACTCAGAGTGAATTTGGACCTCTGGAGAAAATGTTATCGTACTTTACTGTTATGACATAAGAACATAAGAACTAGGAATAGGAGTAGGCCATCTGGCCCCTCGAGCCTGCTCCGCCATTTAATGAGATCATGGCTGATCTTTGTGGACTCAGCTCCACTCTCCGGCCCGTACACCATATCCCCAAATCCCTTTATTCTTTAGAAAGGCATCTATCTTTTTCATAAAAACGTTTAAAGAAGGAGCCTCAACTGCTTCACTGGGCAAGGAATTCCAGAGATTCACAACCCTTTGGGTGAAGAAGTTCCTCCTACACTCCATCCTAAATCTACCTCCCCTTATTTTGAGGCTATGCCCCCTAGTTCTGCTTTCCCCGACCAGTGGAAACAACCTGCCCGCATCTATCCTATCTATTCCCTTCATAATTTATATGTCTCAATAAGATCCCCCCGCATCCTTCTAAACTCCAATGAGTACAGTCCCAGTCTACTCAACCTCTCGTCATAATCTAATCCCCTCAACTCTGGGATCAACCTAGTGAATCTCCTCTGCACTCCCTCCAGTGCCAATATGTCCTTTCTCAGGTAAGGAGACCAAAACTGAACACAATCCTCCAGATGCGGCCTCACCAACACCCTATACAATTGCAGCATAACCTCACTAGTCTTGAACTCCATCCCTCTAGCAATGAAAGACAAAACTCGATTAGCCTTCTTAATCACCTGTTGCACCTGCACACCAACTTTTTGCGACTTGTGCACCAGCACACCCAGGTCCCTCTGCACAGCAGCATGTTTTAACATCTTACCGTTTAAATAATAATCCATTCTGCTGTTATTCCTCCCAAAATGGATAGCCTCACACTTGGCAACATTGAATTCCATCTGCCAGACCCGAGCCCATTCACCTAACCTATCCAAATCCTTCTGCAGACTTCCGGTATCCTCTGCCCTTTTTGCTTTACCACTCATCTTAGTGTCGTCTGCAAACTTTGCCACATTGCACTTGGTCCCCAACTCCAAATCATCTATGTAAATTGTGAACAACTGCGGGCCCAACACTGATCCTTGAGGGACCCCACTAGTTACAGGTTACCAACCAGAGAAACACCCATTTATCCCCACTCTCTGCTTTCTGTTAGTTAACCAATCCTCGACCCATGCTACCACTTTACCCTCAATGCCATGCATCTTTAGTTTATGCAGCAACCTTTTGTGTGGCACCTTGCCAAAAGCTTTCTGGAAATCCAGATATACCACATCCATTGGCTCCCCGTTATCTACTGCACTGGTAATGTCCTCAAAGAATTCTACCAAATTAGTCAGACACGACCTACCCTTTGTGAACCCATGCTGCGTCTGCCCAATGGGACAATTTCCCTCCAGGTGCCCCGCTATTTCCTCCTTGATGATAGATTCCAGCATTTTCCCTACAACTGACGTTAAGCTTTGTGGTGGTATGTATTAGGGGTCATGTGGGACTGTGAAGCCGTGATGCTATTGGCTGACAGATCCCGGGTCCTGGTTGGCTGCTGACTCCTGGCTCCGCCCTGAAGGCGGAGTATAAGAACCCGAGCTTCTCCCCGCCGCTTCATTCTGTTGCTGAACTGCTGGGGCCAAGTCTCGCTTAATAAAGCCTGAATCGACTTCATCACTTCTCGTCTCTCTCGTAAGTCATTGTGCGCTACAAGCTTACCGGACTATAATTACCCGCTTTCTGCCGACCACCCCAGAGTCTAGTGAATTTTGATAAATTATCACTAGTGCGTTTACAATTTCCCTAGCCATCTCTTTTAACAGTCTGGGATGCATCCCATCAGGGCCAGGAGACTTGTCTACCTTTAGCCCCATTAGCTTGCCCAATACTGCCTCCTTAGTGATTAAAATCATCTCAAGGTCCTCACCTATCATATCTTTATTTCCATCAGTCACTGGCATGTTATTTGTGTCCTCCACTGTGAAGACCGACCCAAAAAACCTGTTCAGCTCCTCAGCCATTTCCCCGTCTCCTATTATTAAATCTCCCTTCTCATCTTCCAAAGGACCAATATTTACCTTAGCCACTCTTTTTTGT
Source organism: Scyliorhinus torazame (assembly GCF_047496885.1). Lineage (NCBI taxonomy): Eukaryota > Metazoa > Chordata > Chondrichthyes > Carcharhiniformes > Scyliorhinidae > Scyliorhinus > Scyliorhinus torazame. The sequence goes on along the minus strand of NC_092735.1, from coordinate 12,812,721 downwards.
CTTATATATTTGTAGAAGCTTTTACTATCTGCTTTTATGTTCTGAGCCAGTTTACTTTCATAGTCTACCTTACTCTTCTTTATAGCTTTTTTAGTAAGTTTGCAGACGACACAAAGGTTGGTGGAATTGCGGATAGCGATGAGGACTGTCTGAGGATACAGCAGGATTTAGATTGTCTGGAGACTTGGGCGGAGAGATGGCAGATGGAGTTTAACCTGGACAAATGTGAGGTAATGCATTTTGGAAGGGCTAATGCAGGTAGGGAATATACAGTGAATGGTAGAACCCTCAAGAGTATTGAAAGTCAAAGAGATCTAGGAGTACAGGTCCACAGATCACTGAAAGGGGCTACACAGGTGGAGAAGGTAGTCAAGAAGGCATACGGCATGCTTGCCTTCATTGGCCGGGGCATTGAGTATAAGAATTGGCAAGTCATGTTGCAGCTGTATAGAACCTTAGTTAGGCCACACTTGGAGTATAGTGTTCAATTCTGGTCGCCACACTACCAGAAGGATGTGGAGGCTTTAGAGAGGGTGCAGAAGAGATTTACCAGAATGTTGCCTGGTATGGAGGGCATAAGCTATGAGGAGCGATTGAATAAACTCGGTTTGTTCTCACTGGAACGAAGGAGGTTGAGGGGCGACCTGATAGAGGTATACAAAATTATGAGGGGCATAGACAGAGTGGATAGTCAGAGGCTTTTCCCCAGGGTAGAGGGGTCAATTACTAGGGGGCATAGGTTTAAGGTGAGAGGGGCAAAGTTTAGAGTAGATGTACGAGGCAAGTTTTTTACGCAGAGGGTAGTGGGTGCCTGGAACTCACTACCGGAGGAGGTAGTGGAGGCAGGGACGATAGGGACATTTAAGGGGCATCTTGACAAATATATGAATAGGATGGGAATAGAAGGATACGGACCCAGGAAGTGTAGAAGATTGTAGTTTAGTCGGGCAGTATGGTCGGCACGGGCTTGGAGGGCCGAAGGGCCTGTTCCTGTGCTGTACATTTCTTTGTTTGTAGTAGCTTTCTGTTGTCCCCTAAAGACTTCCCAGTCCTCTAGACAATTTAAAATGTTTTTGTAATGTCTTTTCTTTCGACATTTTATGAATAAAGTTTTGAAATCAAACATGTGCAACGAGACCTGGGTGTCCTGTGTGTCGCTGAAGGTAGGCATTCAGGTACAGAAGGAGGATGATCATACTGAATGGTTGAGCTGGCTTGAAGGGTCGAATGATCTAATAATAATAATCTTTTATTGTCACAAGTATCAAGATACTGTGAAAAGCCCCGAAACGCCACATTCCGACTCCTGTTCGGGTCAGCTGGTACAGGAATTGAACCCGCGCTGCGTGCCTTGTTCTGCATTACAAACCAGCTGTCTCTGCTCCTATTTTCTCTGTTTCTATCTTGCCATCACCCTGTGCTCCATGGGCTGTTCCCAGGGATGTGCATCAAGACAGCCATCAACTGTGGTGTAGGACCATCAACTTGTGAAACTTGAGTCAAGTATACGGACCGGATGTTTCATAGAGCGTTTGCGGCAGGCAAAATAAGTTGTTCCTAATCGGCGGTGATGAACACATATGGCGGGGTGGGACAGGAATGTAAGGAGGGACTGAAAGACTGAATGACTGGAATTAACACACAAAAGAACAAAGAACAGCACAGGAACAGGCCCTTCGGACCTCCAAGCCCGTGTCGACCATGCTGCCCGACTAAATACAATCTTCTACACTTTCTGGGTCCGTATCCTTCCATTCCCATCCTATTCATGTATTTGTCAAGATGCCCCTTAAATGTCACTATCGTCCCTGCTTCCACCACCTCCTCCGGCAGCGAGTTCCAGGCACCCACTACCCTCTGTGTAAAAACCTTGTCTCATACATCTACTCTAAACCTTGCCCCTCTCACCTTAAACCTATGCCCCCTAGTAATTGACCCCTCTACCCTGGGGAAAAGCCTCTGACTATCCACTCTGTCTATGCCCCTCATAATTTTGTAGACCTCCATCAGGTCGCCCCTCAACCTCCGTCGTTCCAGTGAGAACAAACCAAGTTTGTTCAACCGCTCCTCATAGCTAATGCTCTCCATACCAGGCAACATCCTGGTAAATCTCTTCTGCACCCTCTCTAAAGCCTCCACATCCTTCTGGTAGTGTGGCGACCAGAATTGAACACTATACTCCAAGTGTGGCCTAACTAAGGTTCTATACAGCTGCAACATGACTTGCCAATTCTTATACTCAACACCCCGGCCAATGAAGGCAAGCATGCCGTATGCCTTCTTGACTACCTTCTCCACCTGCGTTGCCCCTTTCAGTGACCTGTGGACCTCTCCATTTAGATTTCTCTGACTTTCAATACTCTTGAGGGTTCTACCATTCACTGTACATTCCCTACCTGCATTAGACCTTCCAAAATGCATTACCTCACATTTGTCCGGATTAAGAACATAAGAACATAAGAACTAGGAGCAGGAGTAGGCCATCTGGCCCCTCGAGCCTGCTCCACCATTCAATGAGATCATGGCTGATCTTTTGTGGACTCAGCTCCACTTTCCGGCCCGAACACCATAACCCTTAATCCCTTTATTCTTCAAAAAACTATCTATCTTTATCTTAAAAACATTTAATGAAGGAGCCTCTACTGCTTCACTGGGCAAGGAATTCCATAGATTCACAACCCTATGGGTGAAGAAGTTCCTCCTAAACTCAGTCCTAAATCTACTTCCCCTTATTTTGAGGCTATGCCCCCTAGTTAAACTTAGATGGATTAAACTCCATCTGCCATCTCTCCACCCAAGTCTCCAAATGATCTAAATCCTGCTGTATCCTCTGACAGTCCTCATCGCTATCCGCAATTCCACCAACCTTTGTGTCATCTGCAAACTTACTAATCAGACCAGTTACATTTTCCTCCAAATCATTTATATATACTACAAACAGCAAAGGTACCAGCACTGATCCCTGCGGAACACCACTAGTCACAGCCTCCAATTAGAAAAGCACCCTTCCATTGCTACTCTCTGCCTTCTATCATCTTGCAGTTCTGTATCCATCTTGCCAGCTCACCCCTGATCCCGTGTGACTTCACCTTTTATACCAGTCTACCATGAGGGACCTTGTCAAAGGCCTTACTGAAGTCCATATAGACAACATCCACTGCCCTACCTGCATCAATCATCTTTGTGACCTCTTCGAAAAACTATCAGGTTAGTGAGACACGACCTTCCCTTCACAAAACCATGCTGCCTCTCACTAATACGTCCATTTGCTTCCAAATGGGAGTAGACCCTGTCTCGAAGAATTCTCTCCAGTAATTTCCCTACCACTGACGTAAGGCTCACCGGCCTGTAGTTCCCTGGACACATCCTGTGCTGTTGCGATGGGTGACTTTAACCACTACTGTGTGTCAACAGGTAACTTCAGACTTCAACGCGTTGAGGAAGGAGCAGTGCTCCGAAAGCTAGTGTTTGAAACAAACAGGTTTGATTTTAACCTGGTGTTGTAAGACTTCTTACTGTGCTCACCCCAGGCCAATGCCGGCATCTCCACATCAACACTTTTTGTTCAACCTTGAATGCAACAAAGACCATGTTGAACATAGAACACAGAACATACAGTGCAGAAGGAGGCCATTCGGCCCATCGAGTCTGCACTGACCCATTTAAGCCCACAGTTCCACTCTATCCCCATAACCCAATAACCCCTCCTAACCTTTTTGGACCCAAGGGCAATTTATCATGGCCAATCCACCTAACCTGCACATCTTTGGACTGTGGGAGGAAACCGGAGCACCCGGAGGAAACCCACGCAGACACGGGGAGAACATGCAGACCCCGCACAGACAGTGACCCAGTGGGGAATCGAACCTGGGGCCCTGGCGATGTGAAGCCACAGTGCTAGCCACGTGTGTTACCGTGCTGCCCATGTGTTCAAAATATCATATGTGAGTCATTCTGGTGCATAGATGCATATGTCCAGCAGTGCTTCGGACAACTTGCAGCCAGAAATTCGAGTTTAAAGTGAATAGACACTTGTAATCAATCGCATCATCAGGGAGATGGAACAGAGGAAACCAAAGCCTGGCCTCCCTCCGCCGAAGCAGTGGTGCTTCAATAAATATTTATATGCGGTTAGGATTAAGCGCACAGAGCAAAAGGTTTTACAGGGTTGGGTCACTGTCTGTGTGGAGTTTGCACGTTCTCGCCGTGTGTGCGTGGGTTTCCTCCGGGTGCTCCGGTTTCCACCCACAATCCAAAGATGTGCGGGTTAGGTGGGGTTACTGAGATAGGGTTGGAAGTGGGCCGAGGTAGGATGCTCTTTCAGAGGGTCGGTGCAGAGTCGACGGGCTGAATGGCCTCCTTCTGCACAGCACTGGGGGCAGCACGGTAGCATTGTGGATAGCACAATTGCTTCACAGCTCCAGGGTCCCAGGTTCGATTCCGGCTTGGGTCACTGGCTGTGCGGAGTCTGCACATCCTCCCCGTGTGTGCGTGGGTTTCCTCCGGGTGCTCCGGTTTCCTCCCACAGTCCAAAGATGTGCAGGTTAGGTGGATTGGCCATGATAAATTGCCCTTAGTGTCCAAAATTGCCCTTAGTGTTGGGTGGGATACGGGGATAGGGTGGAGGTGTTGACCTTGGGTAGGGTGCTCTTTCCAAGAGCCGGTGCAGACTCGATGGGCCGAATGGCCTCCTTCTGCACTGTAAATTCTATGAAAAAAACACTGGTTCGATGGACCTGCCCACAGGGAAATGCATCCTCCCCAAACAGGTACCAATTCCGTCGAGGCAGTCCATTTGAGTGGCATTAGGCCTATCCAATGACTAAGAAGGATGGGCGGGGTTCCGATGTGATTGCCAGTTCTTACACCAATCAGCGGCTGGGGTCGGGGAGGAGGTCCCGCAGCCTAATTGGCGAATGGGTGCGGATATGCAAATATAGAAAGACAAGCGAGCTGCACAGCCTGAGACTGAAAACCGACAAAGCTCTCTATATATTTTAAATTGCGATTTAATTAAGGCTGGAAAATATTTGGCAGACGGATGTTGGATAAAGCTGAATGAGCGATACATAATCATCTTCATATAAACGTGCTTAGGTCGGCAGGACATGAAGGTGATTTTAGTTATCGGATAACGAATGCATCTGTAGATAATTATTTAAATTTTTGGGCTGGGGAGGTGGTGGAGGCTCCCCTACTTCAGTGGAGGGAGGCCATGCATTGGTATCCTCTGCTCCACCTCCCTAATCGTATCATTGATTTAAAAAGTTTTAACTCCCAATTTCTGAATGCAAGATGTGTCACATATGCTATTTTGAGCACATTATCTTTGTCGCATTCAAGGTTCAACAAAAAGCATTCATGATCTGGAGATGCCAGCGTTGCCATGACAAAACGTTTAAGTTTGGAAGTTATCTGTTGACACACAGTACTGGTTAAAGCCACCCATTGGCACAGCGCAGGATGTGTTCATTCCAGTCATTGAGCCCTTTCAGCCCATCCTCACTTTCCTGGTCCCACCCCGTCATCACATCCGATTATGAACAGTGTATGAGGACACCCAGGTCTCGTTCAACATGTTTGTTTTCAAAACAATACTTTATTCACAAAATGTCAAAAGAAAAAACATTACAAAAACATTGTAAATTGTCATAACAGTAATACAAAGTATATAAAAGTACAATAACATTTTCTCCAGAGGTCCAAATTCACTCTGAGTTGCTTCAATCCAAGATTGAGGACATTACAAATATTTCAATATTTTCATTACAATTCTTCTCAAAATATTTACATCAGTCATGTTACACCCCGCGGTTAGTTATATACATTTAGTGTTAATCACCCAGACCGAAGGGTTTTACATGGATACTAGCCCCTCGAACCACATTTGCTGAAAGGCCGTACTCAGTGCCCTTCCCCCATTGCACCTTGGTGGCAGCTGCCTCGAGCTTGAGTGCGTCCCTCAGCGCGTAGTCCTGGACCTTGGAATGTGCCAGTCTGCAACACTAAGTCGAGGACATCTGACTATATCTGACCCTACAGTTTTCCAAGTGCTCTGCTATTAAATCTTTTATAATGGACTCTAGCATTTTCCCCACTATCGATGTCAGGCTGACTGGTCTATAATTACCTGGTTTTTTTCAACCTCACTTTATAAATAATTAATTTTTCCCAATTGAGGGGCAATTTAGCGCGGCCAATCCACCTGCCCTGCGCATCTTTGGGTTGTGGGGGCGAAACCCACGTAAACACGGGGAGAATGTGCAAACTCCACACGGACAGTGACCCAAGCCGGAATCGAACCTGGGACCCTGGAGCTGTGAAGCAATTGTGCTATCCACAATGCTGCCGTGCAGCCCACGTGGTGTAGAGAGGACATGAGGAAGAACTTTTTTTGCGCAGAGGGCAGTGGGAGTCTGGAATCGCTGCCCGAGTTGGTGGTGGAGGCAGATACCCTAAACTCTTTTAAAAAGTATCTGGATCGGGGTGGCACGTGGCGCAGTGGTTGGCACTGGGACTACGGCGCTGAGGACACGGGTTCGAATCCCGGCCCTGGGTCACTGTCCGTGTGGAGTTTGCACATTCTCCCTGTGTCTGCGTGGGTTTCACCCCCACAACCCAAAGATGTGCAGGGTAGGTGGACTGGCCACGCTAAATCGCCCTTTAATTGGAAAAAAATAATTGTGTATTCTAAATGTTATTAAAAAGTATCTGGATCTACACAGGTGCTCTAACATACAGCGCTATGGGCCGGGTGCAGGAAGGTGGGATTAGAAAGGACAGCTGGGTGTCTTCGGGCTAGCACGGACAAGGTGGGCCGAATGGCCTCATTCTGGGCTGTAACTTTTCCATGATTCTGTGAGTAGGGACGGGGCAAAGCCAGGTGATATCTCACTGAGGCGCAAATAGGCAGACGTAGTGATGGTGGAGCCGTACACCTGAATTTTCCACCTGCTAAGCGTGCGCGCTCGTTACGCCAGAAATATGTCCCCGGCTGCGAACGGCCCCGGAATGCAATATCACGCTGGCTGACCAACCAACAGCCATCCACCAGGCTCTGAAAGGCTGAGTGCTGCCGGGGAGGGTGCAGGCTGGTGTTACCAATGTGCTCCTTCAGGGTGGACAACCGCTGCGGAGATGTACCATAAGAACTAGGAGCAGGAGTAGGCCATCTGGCCCCTCGAGCCTGCTCCGCCATTCAATGAGATCATGGCTGATCTTTTGTGGACTCAGCTCCACTTTCCGGCCCGAACACCATAACCCTTAATCCCTTTATTCTTCAAAAAACTATCTATCTTTATCTTAAAAACATTTAATGAAGGAGCCTCTACTGCTTCACTGGGCAAGGAATTCCATAGATTCACAACCCTTTGGGTGAAGACGTTCCTCCTAAACTCAGTCCTAAATCTACTTCCCCTTATTTTGAGGCTATGCCCCCTAGTTCTGCTTTCACCCGCCAGTGGAACCAACCTGCCCGCATCCAGTGAGCAGCATGGTAGCCTTGTGGATAGCACAATTGCTTCACAGCTCCAGGGTCCCAGGTTCGATTCCGGCTTCGGTCACTGTCTGTGCGGAGTCTGCACATCCTCCCCGTGTGTGCGTGGGTTTCCTCCGGGTGCTCCGGTTTCCTCCCACAGTCCAAAGATGTGCAGGTTAGGTGGATTGGCCATGATAAATTGCCCTTAGTGTCCAAAATTGCCCTTAGTGTTGGGTGGGGTTACTGGGTTATGGGAATAGGGTGGCGGTGTTGACCTTGGGTAGGGTGCTCTTTCCAAGAGCCGGTGCAGACTTGATGGGCCGAATGGCCTCCTTCTGCACTGTAAATTCTATGATCTATGATCTATGAAAGCTGAATATCAATGTTAAAAAATGCCACGAGTGTCGAGGCAGCACAATCATAAGCAGACCTCAGTCCCCAGGCACGTTTCTTCATTTTATCTCAACCCTGACAGTTCACCCTGCTCTGCATCGAGATTGCAGCTAATCGGCCCCACCCACGAACCTTTAAAGCACTCAGGCCGTGTAGGATTGCATCTGATTGGCTCCTTCCTGGGCCAAATTGCCTCCTTGATTGTCGGCCCGGTGCATTTCTGACTCTTATGCAACCCAAAATATTGACCGAATGTGCAACGATGTTAGAACCCGTGCCCACCTGACCATCAAGAATTCTGGCCATGAGGTTGGAAGCTCAAGTCGGGGTCAAATGTGACACCAAGAGTGCAAACAGACCGGCTTAATCCCAGACCGTTACCGGGGAGAGGGACGGAGGATATAGCGAGGGGAAAGTGTTTGGAGCCTGCCCTCAAATGATCGCACATAGAACATAGAACATTACAGCGCAGTACAGGCCCTTCGGCCCTTGATGTTGCGCCGACCTGTGAAACCAATCTAAAGCCCATCTACACTATTCCCTTATTGTCCATATGTCTATCCAATGACCATTTGAATGCCCTTAGTGTTGGCGAGTCCACTACTGTTGCAGGCAGGGCATTCCACGCCCTTACTACTCTCTGACTAAAGAACCTACCTCTGACATCTGTCTTAGATCTACCTCCCCTCAATTTAAAGCTACGTCCCCTCGTGCTAGACATCACCATCCGAGGAAAAAGGCTCTCACTGTCCACCCTATCTAATCCTCTGATCATCAGCACAGGGCCAGCAGCTGACCTTCATGCCATGGGCATTTCGCCATGGGAAATGCATTATAGTGGAACCAGATGCCAACAGGCCAAGTGAAAGTGAATTCAATAATTGCCTGAAGAGAAAAGATTTCACAGCTGGGGACTCAGAAAGAAAAGAGAAGCAAAAACTGTTAATAGGAACGCTGGTCTGAACTGCTTTTCCCCCCCTGGCAGAAGATGTGGGTGTGGGGAATGCGGGATGCATGGGAGCGAGTTGCTCTTGCAGAGATCCTCACATGTGTAGGGTAAGGGAAGTAAAGTTTGCGTAAAGGAAGCAAGTGTTGTGTTATGTAATTTGGAATAACACAAGCTGCCACTTGATGCAGTTTTGAGTAAAAGATGCTCCAGACTTTGAAGTGAGTTCAATGTGTTTTATTGAACTATTAGCACAGTTCTCAATGAGTTCGACTCTCTGCTAATCTAAATGTAGTAACTCGGTCTAACTGAACCAGCCTTGCTCTAAGCCACGTGCTGGGGTGTGATGCTGAGGATACACCCTGTCTCACTCTGTAGATGTTGGCCTGTGGAAAGAGGCAGGGTGTGAGTGCCTCATCCCTTTTATAGTGAGATACCACTCCTGAGTGTCCTGACTGCTCATTGGTCGTGTCCTATTCTATGTGTTCATTAGCTGCATGTTTGCATATCATGACATCTCCCCTTTTTTAAATGTTTTGTTGGCATATGTGAATGTATTTACATGTGAAGGAGTCTGTCTAATGCGACTGACGGAGGACAACAGAACAGAGCAAACAAAACAAATGTTCACAAGTCCAGTCTCTGAAACTTTTGTCTGATCCTGGTCGACCGCCGGAGAGGTGGCGGAGGAGACGACGGCGCCTTGACAGGCGGGATGGAAGCCTGACTGGTGGCCTCGTGGGGCTAGGTATCAGGAGGTGGCAATTCAACATATGGAAATGGAGGAGAAAGTGGTTGCGGGCAGGCAGCTTTGCGCAGTGCCCGTCGATTCCTTCGCACATTGGAGCCATCAGCCATACGTACAACATAAGAGCGGAGCGCGGCCTGTCGAACAACGACAGCCGGAGCAGACCACCCACCATCCGGTATCTGGATCCTGACAGTATCTGCCAAGGATAGCAAGGCCAGATCTATGGCATGGGCATCATAGCCCTGCTTTTGACGGTCTCTGAGCTGCTGCATCTTCTTCAGCACCGGGAGGTGATCCAGGTTGGGCAGGTGTATGGCTGGAAGCGTCGTCCACAGGTCCCTGTTCATCAGGAGTTGAGCCGGCGACATGCCAGTGGACAATGGAGTCGCCCTGTACGCGAGCAGTGGAAGGTGTATGTCAGATGCAGAGTCCGCCTTGCAGATGAGCTGTTTCACAATGTGCATCCCTTTCTCGACTTTTCCATAGGACTGCGGATAGTGCGGACTGGAGGTGACATGCTGGAAATTGTATGACCTGCCAAACGTGGACCATTCTCGCCTGTTAAAACATGGGCCATTGTCGCTCATGACGCCTTGAAAACGTCTCAGTCTCAATCAATGGGTAGGAATCAGAAAAGTTCCAGATCAAATCCGGAGTCAGGCAGGGCTGCCCTCTCTCCTCGGCCCTGTTTGTGTGCTGCATAGAACCTTTTGCCGAGTCCATCAGGAAGGATCCGGGTATAAGAGGAGTGACGATCCCAGGCAGTGGAGGCACACAAGTCAAGGCCTCCCTGTACATGGACAACGTTGCCGTCTTCTGCTCGGATCCCGCGTCTGTACGCAGGGTCTTGACCACCTGCGACCAGTTTGAACTGGCCTCGGGAGCCAAGGTAATACGCGGCAAGAGCGAGGCCATGTTCTTTGGGAACTGGGCCAACCGGTCCTTTGTCCCCTTCACTGTCAGGTCAGATTACCTGAAGGTGCTGGGGATGTGGTTTGGAGCAGTTGGGGCGTGCACCAAAAACTGGGAGGAGCGCATAGCAAAGGTAAGACAGAAACTGGGTGGGTGGGAGCAACGCTCCCTCTCCATTGCGGGCAAAACCCTGGTCATCAGGTGTGAGGCACTCTCGGTGTTACTGTACATGGCGCAGGTCTGGCCCATTACCCGACCCTACGCCGCAGCAGTCACCCGGGCCATCTTCAAATTCATCTGGAGATCCAAGATGGACCGTGTCCGAAGGGACACCATGTACAAACCTCTGGATAAGGGAGGGCGGAACGTACCCAACGCCTCCCTCATCCTGATGACCACCTTTGTGTGCAGCTGCATCAAGCTGTGTGTGGACCCCCAGTATGCAAACACCAAGGGCGGGATTCTCCACTCCCGCGCCGAAGCGGCCGCGCCGTCGTAAACGCCGTCGAGGTTCACGACGGCGCGAAACGGCCCCGATCCTGACCGATTCAGGCCCTGACAATGGGCCAGGATCGGGGCTGCGTCATCTACACGCGCCAGGCCTTGTCGCCGCGTAAAGGCGGCGCCGCATAGATGGCGCGGCCGGCGCCGCATAACTGGCGTCATCCGCGCATGCGTGGTTGCCGTCCTCTCTAAGTCCGCCCCGCAAGAAGATGGCAGACAGACTTGCGGGGCCGCGGAAGGAAGGAGGTCCTCCTTCAGAGAGGACGGGCCGACGATCGGTGGGCACCGATTGCGGGCCACCCCACATGTGAGGTATCCCCCGGTGCAGGATCCCCCCCCCCCCCCCCCCCCCCCCCCCCGCAGGCGCGCTGTTCCCGACGGCAGTGACCAGGTGTGGATGGCGCCGGGGGGAACCCGCCGTTTTGGCCTGGCCGCTCGGCCCATCCGGGCCTGAGAATCGCGGGGGTGCCGGAGAATCGCCATTTTGGGTGTCTCCGGCAATTCTCCGGCCTGCAGTCCGCGAAACTCGACCGGGCCGTTCCCGCCGATTGGGAGAATTGCGATAGGGCGTCGGACCCGCGTCCCGGGAAATTTTGGCGGCCCAGGCGATTCTCCCAACCGGCGCGGGAGTGGAGAATCTCGCCCCAAGTGTCCCTACATACTGAGGCTCTACCTGTCCCCGGTGTTACGAAGGATGGGCCTGGCCTCATTGCCGCGGAACGCTCCAAGTAGTTGGACCGTGCCGTACCACCTGTCCCTCGTGGAAAAGTTTTTTCAGAAAAACACCTTTTTAAAAGAAAAATTAAAAAATTTTAATTCCCCCCCCCGCATACGTAAATAATAAATTAACAGCCATCATCAACACAAAAGCAAATATACTCCTCCAGCTCACCCAGGCTCGCGAACTTCCCGTCCACAAACAGGTCCCCCATCCTTCTAATACCTGCCCTGTGCCAGCTCAAGAACCCTCCATCCATCCTCCCCGGGACAAACCGGTGGTTCCCCCGTATCGGGGACCACACCAAGGCCCCCACCTTCCCCCTGTGACGTCTTCATTGCCCCCAAATTTTGAGGGCAGCCGCCACCACCGGGCTCAGGGTGTACCTCGTTGGAGGGAGCAGCAGCGGCGCCGTGACCAGCGCCTCCAGGCTCGTGCCCACAGAGGACGCCATCGCCAGCCTCTTCCATGCTGCCTCATCCCCCTCCATCACCCACTTACGCACCATCACCACGTTGGCAGCCCAATAATACCCACAGAGGTTGGGCAGCGCCAACCCCTCCCTATCCCTGCACTGCTCCAGGAACACCCTTCTCACCCTCGGGGTCTTCTGTGCCCACACAAACCCCATAATGCTCCTATTAACCCGCCTGAAGAAGGCCTTAGGGATCAGGATGGAGAGGCACTGGAACAGGAACAAAAATTTCGGGAGCACCGTCATTTTAACTGACTGCACCCTACCCGCCAGGGAGAGTGGCAGCACGTCCCATCTCTTAAACTCCTCCTCCATTTGCTCCACCAGTCTCGTGAAGTTAAACTTATGCAGGGCCCCCCAAATCCTAGCCACCTGGTCGCCCAGGTACCTGAAACTCCTCTCCGCCCTTTTTAGTGGGAGCTCGCCAATCCCCCTCTCCTGGTCCCCTGGGTGAACCACGAACAACTCGCTCTTCCCCATATTGAGCTTATACCCGGAGAATCCCCAAACTCCCTGAGAATCCTCATCACCTCTGGCATTCCCCCCACCGGGTCCGCCACATAGAGCAGCAAATCGTCCACATAGAGCGCCACTCGATGTTCCTCCCCACCCCGCACCAGCCCCCTCCAAGTCCTTGACTTCCTCAATGCCATGGCCAGGGGCCCAGAAAAACACCTTTGACCACAAGGCAATGAAGCAGTGGTCAGCACGTAATGTCCTCGAGGCCCTCAGGGAAAAGGAGACTGTGGAGGACGTTGGATGGTTCCCTGAACAGACTGTCAGAGCCATCTGCCAGAACGTCTCATCACCAGAACTTACAAACAAGCACCAGGACCTAGCTTGGCTGGTGGTGAGAAGGGCCCTCCCTGTCAGATTCTTCATGTACACCTGAAGGCTCAGCGCCAATGCACGCTGCCCTCGGAGTGGCTGTGGGGGAAATGAGACACTCGCCCACCTCCTTGTGGAATGTGCCTTTGCAAAGAAGGTCTGGAGAGAGATGCAGTGGTATTTGTCGAGGTTCATCCCGAGCAGCTCTGTGAGACAGGACTCTGTGCTCTACGGACTGTTTCCAGGGACAGACACCGAGACAAACATCAACTGTTGCTGGAAAGTCATCAACTTGGTGAACGACGCTCTTGGGTCTGCCCGAAACTTGCTGATCTTCCAGTGCAAAGAGCTGTCCTCGACCGAGTGTTGCAGACTGGCACATTCCAAGGTCCAGGACTACGTGCTGAGGGATGCACTCAAGCTTGGGACAGCTGCCGCCAAGGCGCAATGGGGAAAGACCACTGTGTAAGGTCTTTCCAGCAAATGTACACCGAGGGGCGGGTAACAGTGTAAACCCCCCTCGGTCTGGGTCAGTAACACTCCAATGTATAAAAGTATTGAATGAAACATGTTGATGTAAATACTTAAGAAAGATTTGTAAAGTAAACAGGGAATGTGTGGAATGTCATCCCAATTGAATGTAAGAAATGTACAGTCATAACAATTTGAAATGTTCTGTAAAGTTTATTAGAGATTTTATGAATAAAGTATATTTTGTGGAAAAAAAATGTTTGTAACGGAGATCGCGTCTCGGCCTTTTGGCTATGGTCCAGTGTAGCGAGACCACTGGATCAAGTGAGGCTGAGGATTTTGATGTCGATCGTGGATTGAAGAACACGGAGGGATTGAAGACATCGAAGAGGAAACGTTTGAGCTCTGCTGCTATTGGTGGATCTCCATGCTGGTCTAAGCCTCTGGTTTAGGCCTAATGCCGATGCAGTTTAGACTCAATGTGTGAGCTATGGCTGCAGCTGCATCCCGACCACCAGGCCAGGGAGTGCGAAACACTGTCCGAGTCACAGCAAAGAAGTCAGAGGGAGACTGGCCTGTGGATCGGAATTTCTTCGTGAAGCGGGTGCTGCTCGAGTGCTGCGGGTTTGAAGCAACAGATGTCTACTGCTTGCAAGACTTCCCCAACAATGGATATTTTGACGTCACCTTGCAGCTTGCATCAAACCTTTGAAGGCGTTGAAGGAAAAAGGCAACCATGGCCCCCTGTCCATCCTGACTGCGGAACCTCTGTTCACGCTACCGTCACAGCGAAACCGGGTTGTTACACTACACACGTACAACCCCTACATCCCCATGTCTGATGTGCTCACGTTCCTCGCCAGGACGTCGAGCTGAAAGGTAGCAGCGTGCAACTGAAAGACACCTTTGGCATCTGGACAAGTGAGCACCAGATCAAGGTGACCCTGAGAACAGACAGCGACAGAACCATCCTGCATCCCCCCTCCAGTTTCGCCATTGGAGGAAGTCGCGGCTATCTCTACTACGTGGGACAGCCACGAGTATGCCGCACCTGTGGCAAAACGGGGCATGTTGCCGCAAACTGCAGTGTGACCTTCTGCAAAAACTGCAGGCAGGAGGGACACATGACTAAGGACTGCAAGGAAGACAAGTGCTGCAACCTGTGTGGGGAGGCCGGCCATCTTTACAGGGCCTGCCCAAAATGCGGGGCAACGTACGCACAAATCAGCAGCAGCGGAGTCAAAAAGGTGACCAGAGAGGAGGTTCATACACCCTCCATCGACAAAGACACCACGGCACAGAATGCTGAAAAGCAACAGAAGGGCCCTCAACAAAAAGTGGAGGCCCCAGCTCACCCTGACAACCCAACCCCAGCCTCATCTGACGAGGAAGACTCAATGGAAGAGGATGGAACCAAGAAACAAGAGGCCTGGGAAACGGTGAACAGGGACAAACGAAAGAGAAAACAGAAAAATAAACCGAAGAACCCCCCGATGGGGAGCGGCAAAAAGCGACACCTTTCAGCCAGCGGACTTAGCGCCGACACCGCCTCCGATGAGGGAGAACAAGCTAAGGATCAGCCTCAAATTAAGAGGCCAAGCACCAATGTGGAACGGGATGCACAGCCCCTCAGACCACAGACAGCAAAGACAATGAAACACGCCAAGATCATCAACCCCTGGTCGATGGGAACAGCAATGTGACCAACGGACACCAAATGCCGGACATTAAAAACAAGGTCACAGACCAACTCCAGAAATTAACAAGCAGCAACAACCCAGGCGAAGACCGGCCTGCAACCCCAACTCCCACTGACTGCCACGACGGACGCCAGGGCTACACCACCCCCCCCCAATGCATCCCTGTCGAGTTCACGGGCCCAGTGCGGACCAGGACAGCTTTCTCAGCCCTACAACTGTGCAACAGTTTGCGAGCACCACCGGCATGCTGGGGAACATCCAACAGCTGGAACACCCAACTGTATAGACTCTGGACTCTGAGACTGGTAAATCTACCTTTTTAAAATGGGTTTAAAATTGCATCCATAAATGTGCGAAGCATCAAAGATACTTTGCGGTGTGTAGCCACACTCAGCTACTTAGCAAATGTGAAAGCCGACCTACTGTTCCTGCAGGAGTGCGGAATTCCGCACCTCAGCAACTACAGGCGCTGGTCGAGCTGGTGGTCCCACGGGCCATCCATCTGGTCAGGAGGAAACGACTGCCGCTCCTCCGGCCTGGGTATTCTGCTGCGGGGAGGCAACTTCACCATCTCCGACGTTAAGGAGGTGGTGGGCGGACACCTCCTTGTAGCAGACGTTAAATACAAAAACACCCCTCTCAGACTCATTAACGTGTACGCCCCGGCCGTAAGGAGTGAGCGGCTGGCAGTCCTTCAGCAACTCCCACTGCTGTTGGCCACCTCCAAGCCAATGACCCTCGGTCTGGGTCATTAACGCTCTAATGTATGAAAGTATTGAAAGAAACATGACAATGTAAATATTTAAGAAAGAATTGTAACGTAAACAGGAAAATGTGTGGAATATCATCCCAATTGAATGCAAGAAATGTATATTTTCTGGGAAAAAAAATTGTGACGGGGAGTAGGTGCGAGCTCCCTCCTACAGGGGGAGGCCAAGTCAATGGCATCTCAGCTCCAACTGTCGAATGCTCCTCTATTGTCATGGTGTGGAGATGCCGGCGTTGGACTGGGGTGAGCACAGTAAGAAGTTTTACAACAACAGGTTAAAGTCCAACAGGTTTGTTTCGATGTCACTAGCTTTCGGAGCGCTGCTCCTTCCTCAGGTGAATGAAGAGGTATGTTCCAGAAACATATATATAGACAGATTCAAAGATGCAAAACAATGCTTGGAATGCGAGCATTAGCAGGTGATTAAATCTTTACAGATCCAGAGATGGGGTAACCTCAGGTTAAAGGGGTGTGAATTGTGTCAAGCCAGGACAGTTGGTCGGATTTTGCAGGCCAGATGGTGGGGGATGAATGTAATGCAACATGAATCCCAGGTCCCGGTTGAGGCCACACTCATGTGTGCGGAACTTGGCTCTCAGCTTCTGCTCGGCGATTCTGCGTTGTCGCGCGTCCTGAAGGCCGCCTTGGAGAATGCTTACCCGGAGATCAGAGGCTGAATGCCCTTGACTGCTGAAGTGTTCCCCGACTGGAAGGGAACATTCCTGCCTGGTGATTGTCGCACGATGTCCGTTCATTCGTTGTCGCAGCGTCTGCATGGTCTCGCCAATGTACCATGTTTCGGGACATCCTTTCCTGCAGCGTATGAGGTTGGCGGAGTCGCACGAGTATGTACCGCGTACCTGGTGGGTGGTGTTCTCACGTGTAATGGTGGTATCCATGTCGATGATCTGGCACGTCTTGCAGAGATTGCCATGGCAGGGTTGTGTGGTGTCGTGGTCACTGTTCTGAAGGCTGGGTAGTTTGCTGCAAACAATGGTTTATTTGAGGTTGCGTGGTTGTTTGAAAGCAAGTAGCGGGGGTGTGGGGATGACCTTGGCAAGATGTTCATCGTCATCGATGACGTGTTGAAGGCTGTGAAGAAGATGTCGTAGTTTCTCCGCTCCGGGAAAGTACTGGACGACGAAGGGTATTCTGTCGGTTGTGTCCCATGTTTGTCTTCTGAGGAGGTCGGTGCGGTTTTTTGCTGTGGCGCGTTGGAACTGTCGATCGATGAGTCGAGCGCCATATCCCGTTCGTACGAGGGCATCTTTCAACGTCTGTAGATGTCTGTTACACTCCTCCTCGTCTGAGCAGATCCTGTGTATACGGAGAGCTTGTCCATAGGGGATGGCTTCTTTAATGTGTTTAGGGTGGAAGCTGGAGAAGTGGAGCATCGTGAGGTTATCCGTGGGTTTGCGGTAAAGCGAAGTGCTGAGGTGACCATCCTTGATGGAGACGAGTGTGTCCAAGAATGCAACTGATTTTGGAGAGTAGTCCATGGTGAGTCTGATGGTGGATGGAACCTAGTGATATCATCGTGTAGTCGTTTCAGTGATTCTTCGCCGTGGGTCCAAAGGAAAAAAAAGTCATCGATGTATCTGGTGTATAACGTCGGTTGAAGGTCCTGTGCGGTGAGTAAGTCTTGTTCAAACTTGTGCATGAAGATGTTGGCCTATTGGGGTGCAAATCTGGTCCCCATGGCTGTTCCGTGCGTCTGGATGAAGAACTTGTTGTCGAAGGTGAAGACGTTGTGATCCAGAATGAAGCGGATGAGTTGCAGAATTGCGTCTGGAGATTGGCAGTTGTCGGTGTTGAGTACTGAGGCTGTTGCAGCAATGCCGTCGTCATGGGGGATGCTGGTGTCAGTCAGTGCCTGTTTAATTTTCATTGCTAGTTTATTTGTCAAAAATGTTTGGGTTAACTTTGGATTTGCTGCATGCAGTGGGTGCTACTATCTCAGTGCCAGCATCCTGGGTTCAATTCCACTCTTGGGTGATTGTCTTTAGTGTGGAGTTTTGTTCTCCCTGTGTCTGTGTGGATGTAAAGATATGCAGGTTAGGAGCCTCGGTTGTGTGAAATTGCCCCTTAGTGTCTAATAAGAATCTTTTTATAAACTTAGAGTTCCCAATTTTCTTTTCCAATTAAGGGGCAATTTAGCGTGTCCAATCCACCTAACCTGCACATTTTTTATATTGTGGGGGTGAGACCCACGCAGACACGGGGAGAAACTGCAAACTCCACACGGACAGCGACCCGGGGCTGGGATCGAACCACTGCGCCACCGTGATAATCAGTAATAGGAGGAGAATATATTATAATAATAATCTTAATTGTCACAAGTCGGCTCACATTAACACTGCAATGAAGTTACTGTGAAAAGGCCCTCGTCGCCTCATTCCGGCACTTGTTTGGGTACACTGAGGAGAACTCAGAATGTCCAAATTACCTAATAGCACGTCTTTTAGGGCTTGTGGGAGGAAACCGGAGCACCCGGAGGAAACCCACGCAGACACGGGGAGAACGTGCAGACTCCGCACTGACAGCGACCCAAGCCAGGTATTGGACCTGGGACCCTGGCGCTGTGAAGCAACTGTGCTAACCACTGTGCTACTGTGCTACCCATATACAACTGAACAAAATTACAAGAAGGATACAGCACAGCGAGGTGACAAATTCCTAACATACATGAACGCAGAGAGGGACAGGAGAACAACAGGACAACTGGCTCGAAACAATCATTGGGCAGAACTTGCTGCCTCTATAAACCCATGATGTGGAGATGCCGGTGTTGGACTGGAGTGGGCACAGTAAGAAGTCTTGCAACACCAGGTTACAGTCCGACAGGTTTGTTTCAAATCACTTGCTTTCGGAGCACTGCTCCTTCATTTAACCTGAGGAAGCCCAAGCGACCCTCAGCCTACCCCCCAGCCAGGTGGGTGGGTGGGGTAGCTCAACACGATCGGCCACCTCCAACCCCTCACAATGAGCTTCGAGAACAGGGTCATATAGGGCCAGTGGGCGGGGGTGGGGGGACCGATCCCAGGCTTCGAAGGTCACCCACTCTGTGCTCTGTCGAACCTGATGCTCCCAGCCTCCAAATCAAGATTATTAAAGCAGATCAGTCAATTTTCAAACTCAGTCGAGAATGAGCCTCCCACTTCTCATCAGGGACTGGATTCACGGACACTCCTTATCCATCCTCTACATCCCAAACACATCAGGATAGATGACACACCATGCAGCGGATCTCAACGTTTCAACGGTGGGCACTCACCAGGGAACGTGCTCTATCGAATAAAAGGATTCTCGCCTCCACCTTCATAATTCTTCCAAGGATACCTCGCAGTTCCTCAAAGTGAGCTCGAAAGACCTGCACCACAGAACCAAGAATCTCATCCGGAACAGCATTCTCAATGGCGGCCATAATCCCGATGCACTCGGCACCGCCAAGGCCCAGGCCGGGCTCTCCAGCAACGACCCCACTGCAAGCTGGGCCCCATCCTAGCCAACTCCGACCGCCAAGGATTCTCTACGATTTAACTTGGCTCCTCATTGTAAAACCCCAATCAGGATTGTCCAGAGACAAAGCGCTTGATGTACATCCCCCAAAAAAGGACAATTGTCAAATTTGCACCAGGATAAAATAAAGGAATAAAAGATGAGAAGAACCATTACTCGGGAAAACGCAGCCGCTCCCGCGCTCACATCACGTGACCCACCTTCTCCCCCGCTGTCTCCAGCTCTGATCCATCTCCGGGAGATGGCGGTAGATTAGGCCCTAGTCCTGATTGACGGAGATCGCTGATTGGTAAGTGATGGGGTGCGGTGAATTGAGCAGTTGCTGAGGCTGGTGGGGTAGTCATCCGGATGAGGCATTTAAAGCCTCCAGCGCAACACCTGAAAATGTGGAACATGCACTCATACGTACATACACAGAAGATAGGAGCAGGAGCAGGCCTTTTGGCTGTTGGAGCTTGCCCTGCCATGGCCAGCTATCGCTCAGAGATGAACAGCTGGTTAGGCAAGTGAATCGGAGATTATCGAGGGATGATGTTGAACACGGAGCCCTTCACATACAATCAGCCATGCTCTTATTGAATGGCGGAGAAGGCTCGAGGGGCTAATTGGCCCACTTCTGCTCCTATTACATATGTTCGTAGCACTATTCTGAAGGACATCAGTATGTAGTCCAATTTTCACCCCCCATACCTTAGCAATTTGACCCCCACCAGCATCCTGCGTTTTTCTCAGTGACACGCCATTCGCTGGCAGCGGGATTCTCTAGTCCCGGCGCTTATCAACGGGATTTTGCATTGAAGTCAACCCATGTTGCCAGGAAACCCATGGATGGAGGTGCACGCCCAGCCGGAACAGAGAATCTCAACGGCTGGAGAAATCCGGCCCAAAAAAATCTCCCTCACTGTTTGAATTTTGGCTGCAGTGCAAGATCACGACATCTGTTGGAAGGAGGTGGTATTGCAGGTTATCAGAGACTGGTGGCGCCTGCAACCGTTCTCACATCCCGCTTCACGCTCATTCCACAATCTCTGCTGGCTGAGAATTTGCGAATGGTGTAAACATGCACTTCTCAATTTCACCACTCACCTTACCGCTACCCAACACTCATCCCCTTCGACACGAAAGAACTGGAACCTGCCCAGGCAATGGTCTTTAAGTGGGGAGTGTGTTGTGGACAATGGCTCTTTCAGAGGCTCTGAAATTTTTCAGGGTGGATATGGTAACACGCAGTACCTTACGGACAGAGACAAAAAGCAGACAGTTAGATTTGGCAAAAACATTACAGTTAACATTACCTGACAAAATGCGAAAAGATGAGGTAATTATGGCGGTGGTTAAGCATTTAAAGTTGCCTGAGATACAGTTTGAATCATTGGAAATGGCAAAAATTCAGTTATAAATTAAACAAATGGAACATGAGAAAGAATTAAAGCAGCTTGAATACGAAACAGAGAAAAAAGAAAGAAAGAGAGATAGAGAGGAAAAAGAAAGAGAGAGAGGGAGAGGAAAAAGAAATGGGGCACGATTCTCCGACCCCCCACCAGGTCGGGGAATCACCGGGGGCCGGCGTGAATCCCGTCCCCGCCGCGTCCTGAATTCTCCGCCACCGGAGATTCGGCGGGGGCGGGAACCGTGCCACGCCGGTCGGCGGAAATCCCCCAGCAATTCTCCGGTCTGCGATGGGCCGAAGTCCCGCCGCTGTCAACCCACGCCAGCCGGCTTGGATTGAACCACCTTTCGACCGGCGGGACAAGGTGGCGCGGGCGGGCTCCGGGGTCCTGGGGGGGGGCGTGGGGCGATCTGGCCCCGGGAGGTGCCCCCCCGGTGGCCTGGTCCGCGATCGGGGGCCCCCGATCCGCGGGCAGGCCTGTGCCGTGGGGGCACTCTTTTCCTTCCGCCTTCGCCATGGTCTCCACTATGGCGGAGGTAGAAGAGACCCCCTCCACTGCGCATGCACGGGGATGCCGTGAGCGGCCGCTGACGCTCCCGCGCATGCGCCGCATGGCAAAGTCATTTCCGCGCCAGCTGGCGGGGCACCAAAGGCCTTTCCCGCCAGCTGGCGGGGCGGAAATCAGTCCGGTGCAGGCCTAGCCCCTCAAGGTGAGGGCTCGGCCCCTCAAGATGCGGAGAATTCCACACCCTTGGGGCGGCGCGATGCCGGACTGATTCGCACCGTTTTTGGCGCCGGTCGGCGGACATGGCGCCGATTGCGGAGAATCCCGCCCACGGAGAGAGAAGAAAGGAGAAAAGAAAGAATACCTCTAGCAGAACAAAAAGAAAGGGAGATACAGATCAGGGAAAAAGATAAAGAGAGAAAGTTTGAACTTCAGAAATTGGCCATGAAACATGACAGTCAGTAAAAATTGGCGGATGTAAAAGGAAACATACAGTTGGATGATAGTGATGAGGATAATGAGAAAGAGCGTCAAAGTCAAAGGCTTGGTGGGATCTATTTAAATATGTCCATGCATTGCCAAGATTTGATGAGAAGGATGTAGAAGCCTTTTCCATTTCATTTGAGAAGGTAGCTAAACAAATGAAATGGCCACAGGACATGTGATATTACTGATTCAAACAAAGCTGGTAGGTAGGGCTAGTGAAGTGTTTGCATTACGACCGGAGGAGGTGAATGAGAGGTGAAAAAATCCAGCTTAGGTGCATATGAACTAGTGCCTGAAGCCTACAGACAAAGGTTTAGAAATTTAAGGAAAGAATTTGGGCAAACATACATGGAGTTTGAAAGGATCAAACAGAGTAATTTTGATCGGTGGATAAGGGCTTTGAAAATAGATCAAATGTATGAAGCTCTCAGAGAAATTATGCTTTTGGAGGAGTTTAAAAATTGAATTCCTGATGTAGTGAGAACTCATGTGGAAGAGCAGAGGGATAAAACTGCGAGATTAGCAGCAGAAATGGCAGATGATTATGAATTAGTTCATAAATCAGAGCTTGGTTTCCGACATCAGTTTCAGCCTGTGAGGGAGAGAAACTGGGGACATGAGAAATACTCAAGTGGGAAAGGTAAAGGTGATCTGATGGGAGATAATAAGGAGAGTGTACCTCCGACTAAAAAATAAATCCAGGAGGGTGGAAAAAAAATGAAAAGTTTCAAATGTTTTCACTGTAATAAACTAGGCCATGTAAAGTCACAGTGTTGGTGGTTGAAGAAAAGCACTGGGAAGGTTGATGTGGTAAAACAGGATAAGACAGTGGGGTTTGTTAAAGTGGGAAAGGAAAGTCCAAGTGAAGCGAAGGAAGTGCAAAAGATTGTACAGCCTGATCAAGAGGTGATTGATAAGAAGGTGCCAGATCTCTTTAAAGAATTTACTTGTGTGGGTAAAGTTTACTCATGTGTATCAGGAGGAGCAGGTAAAGAAGTCACAATTTTAAGAGATACAGGGGCTAGTCAGTCTTTAATGGTAAGAGATGAGGAGTTATGTAGTTTGGGAAGAATGTTGCCAGAAAAGATGGTAATATGTAGAATTCAGGGTGAGAGGAGTAGTGTTCCAATATATAAGGTAAGGTTGGAAAGTCCAGTGAAGAGTGGTGAAGTGGTAGTAGGAGTAATAGAGAAACTATCTTGTCCAGGAATACAGTTTATCTTGGGTAATGATATAGCTGGATCGCAGGTGGGAGTGATGCCTACTGTGGTTGATAATCCAGTGGAAAATCAGTCAACTGAAGTGTTGAAGAACGAATATCCTGGGATTTTTCTGGATTTTGTAGTGACAAGGTCACAAAGTCACAGGTTAAGACAAGAGGAGAAGTCAAAGAGTGAAGATGAATTTGAAGTGCCATTATCAGAAACGATTTTTGATCAGATGGTTGAAAAGGAACAAGAACAGGTGGAGGATGAAGTGGTTATTTTTAGTTCAGGAAAATTGGCGGAGTTACAACAAAAAGATATAGAAATAAAACGGATGTATCAGAAAGCATATACGGAAGAGGAATCTGAGTGTATACCAGAGTGTTATGACTGTAAAAGTGATGGCTTGATAAGAAAATGGAGACCTTTACATATGCAGGCGGATGAAAAGTGGGCAGAAGTTCATCAAGTAGTATTGCCGGTAGGGTATAGAAATGAGGTGTTGCGGGTTGCACATGAGGTACCAGTGGGAGGTCATTTGGGAATAAGGAAAACTCAAGCTCAAATCCAGAAACATTTTTATTGGCCTGGACTACATAAAGATGTAGTTAAATTTTGTCAATCATGTCACACATGTCAAGTGATAGGGAAACCTCAAGCAGTGATAAAACCAGTGCCCTTAATACCCATTCCAGCATTTGAAGAACCTTTTACAAGGGTGCTAATTGATTGCGTAGGACCGCTTCCTAAAGCAAAAAGTGGGAATCAATATCTTTTTACTATAATGGATGTGGCTACTAGGTTTACAGAGGCCATTCCAGTACGTAATATTACAGCTAAAAAGATTGTGGAGGAGTCACTTAAATTCTTTATTCGATATGGACTACCCACAGAAATACAATCGGATCAAGGATCAAACTTTACTTCAAGGTTATTCAAAGAAGTTATGGATAGCTTAGGAAAAAAACAATTTAAATCAACTGCGTAGCATCCAGAATCGCAGGGAGCGTTAGAAAGGTGGCATCAGGCATTAAAGACAATGTTGAGGGCTTATTGTCATGATTATCCAGAGGATTGGGATAAGGGAATTCCATTTGCACTGTATTCAATTAGGGAGGCACCTAATGAGTCAACCAAATTTAGTCCTTTTGAACTAATTTTTGGTCATGAGGTAAGAGGACCACTTAAATTGATTAAGGAAAAATTGGTGAGTGAGAAATCGGAAATTACATTATTGGGTCACGTGTCAAATTTTAGGGAACGATTAAACAGAGCAGGTGAATTGGCTAGGCAACTTTTAAAAGTTGCACAAAATGTGATGAAATGGGTAGCGGACAAGAAATCCAAAGTTCGTAGTTTTGCCATTGGAGATAAAGTTTCAGTGTTGTTACCAGTGGTAGGTGAACCTTTAAAAGCTAGGTTTTGTGGACCTTATCAGATTGAAAGGAAATTAAGTGAGGTGAATTATGTGGTACAAACACCAGATAGAAGGAAGACTCACCCAGTGTGTCATGTGAATATGCTTAAAAGGTACTTTGAAAGGGAAGGAGAGGAAAAGGAGGAGGTTTTAATGATTCTAACTCAACGTGAAAATGAAATGAAATGAAAATACAGATGATTGTGACATACCTCAAATTAAATTGGAAAATGAGGATGTTCTTAAAAATTGGGATAAATTGTTGAGTTACCTTCCAGAGGGAAAACGGACTGACCTGAAAGAGATATTGATATCACATGGGCAAGTTTGTAGAGATAAATTGGGAAGTACTAAAATGGCTATACATGATGTAGATGTGGGAAGTGCTGTTCCAATCAAACAACATCTATACAGACTTAACCCTTTAAAATTGGCACAGGTTAACAAAGAGATTGAGAGTATGCTTAAAAATGACACAATCAAAGTGGGTTGCAGCCAATGGAGCTCACCCATAGTGATGGTACCTAAACCAGACGGTACCCAACGGTTGTGTGTGGACTATAGAAAGGTTAATGCAGTTACAAGAACGGACTCATCCTATCTCACGTTTGGAGGATTGTATTGAGAAAGTGGGACAATCAGTTTTTATTTCCAAACTGGATTTACTTCAAGGTTACTGGCAGGTACCTTTATCCGAAAGGGCGAAGGAGATTTCAGCTTTTGTGACTCCAGACTGTATATACCAATTCAAAGTTATGCCATTTGGCATGAAAAACGCCCCAGCCACATTTCAACGGTTAACTAACAACGTTGTTTCAGGATTACCCAATTGTGCGGTGTACATCGACGATCTGGTAATTTTCAGCCAGATATGGAAAGAACATTTAAAACATCTGATGAAGTTATTCGATCGACTTCAGGAGGCGGGATTAGTGATAAACCTAGCCAAAAGTGAATTTGGAAAAGCCTAAGTCACTTTCCTTGGCCATACAATCGAACAGGGTGGAATGGTCACACGGGATGTGAAATCAACAGTTCTTGAGGAGTTTCCGATACCTTCGAGACAAAGGGAAATAATGCGATTTCTTGGCATGAGTGGATTTGACCGAACATTTGTGCAAAGTTTTTGTAGCGTGATTGCTCCACTGATGGACTTGCTGAAGAAGCGTAAAAAATTTCAGTGGACAGCGGAGTTTAACAGGCATTTGACGGCCTGAAAGCTGTGATAACCAATGCTCCTGTGATGGAGAATTACAAGGGATTCCGTGATCAGATTGAACTAAAGTATCTGACTTTAAAGAGAAATGCTGAGATGTAGAGAAATGGAGGGATCGTGCAGAGACGTTCTTGTTCAAAGAGACTCAATCGAGAAGGATTTCAGTTGGAGGAGGAAGAACAAAAATGGACTATATTATTATACCTGTTTGTGTGTGTTGGTTTTTTAAGCAAAAATGTATATTTACTGTGTGCATTTCTTAAAGGATGGTGAAAAGGTGAAAAATGAAACCATCTTGAAGTTGATGGGTTTTTTTTTCTTGGGGGGAGGTGTCATGTGAGAGTACCTTTAAGAAATGGGTGTTTATAAATGGATGTGTATATAAGTATCTGTAGTGAGAGTACCTTTAAGAAATGGGTGTTTATTACTGCAGTGATGTCAGAGTGGGTGGAGCTGGACTGTCTGTCAGCTTTTTACTTTCGCTTTCGGCTTTTTGCTGCAGGGTGGGTTTGGTTTCATTTTAGTTTCGGAGAAGCTGAAGTCACAGCAGGATGTGTATGAATCTCTGCAAGCTTATGAATGTTCATTTGCTGATTTCAACGTGGTAACTGTTCTCAATAGTGAATTTAAACCTGATCTTTGTGTTAAACGGGTCTTTTGTCTTCTGGATGTTGTTTGGGAATTTATTAAGGATTACTTAGTGTTCTATTCTTTGGGGATTCTATCTGAATTGATGGTTGCTAAGATGTTCACTGTATGTTTTAAAAAGGTTAACTTGAGTTCATAGAATAAACATTGTTTTGCTTTCAAAAATACTTTTCCATTTCTGCTGTACCATACCTGTCGAGTGTGCCGTGTGCTCCCCATACCACAATTTATTAAACGTTTTTGGTCAGGTGAACTCCATGATACATTTTGGGGTTCTCTAAACCCTGGCCCATAACAACTGTCAGAGGGTCAGTACTGAGGGAGTGCTGCACTGTCAGAGGGTGAGTACTGAGGGAGAGCTGCACTGTCAGAGGGTCAGTACTGAGAGAGTGCTGCACTGTCACAGGGTCAGTACTGAGGGAATGCTGCACTGTCACAGGGTCAGTACTGAGGGAGTGCTGCACTGTCAGAGGGTCAGTGCTGAGGGAATGCTGCACTGTCACAGGGTCAGTACTGAGGGAGTGCTGCACTGTCAGAGGGTCAGCACTGAGGGAGTGCTGCACTGTCAGAGGGTCAGTACTGAAGGAGTGCTGCACTGTCAGAGGGTCATTACTGAGGGAGTGCTGCACTGTCAGAGGGTCAGTACTGA
The DNA here is from genome assembly GCF_047496885.1 of Scyliorhinus torazame. Classification (NCBI taxonomy): domain Eukaryota; kingdom Metazoa; phylum Chordata; class Chondrichthyes; order Carcharhiniformes; family Scyliorhinidae; genus Scyliorhinus; species Scyliorhinus torazame. The sequence goes on along the minus strand of NC_092735.1, from coordinate 12,785,742 downwards.
GGAAGTGCTGCACTGTCAGAGGGTCAGTACTGAAGGAGTGCTGCACTGTCAGAGGGTCAGTACTGAGGGAGTGCCGCACTGTCAGAGGGCCAGTACTGAGGGAGTGCCGCACTGTCAGAGGGTCAGTGCTGAGGGAATGCTGCACTGTCACAGGGTCAGTACTGAGGGAGTGCCGCACTGTCAGAGGGTCAGTACTGAGGGAGTGCTGCACTGTCAGAGGGCCAGTACTGAGGGAGTGCTGCACTGTCAGAGGGTCAGTGCTGAGGGAGTGCTGCACTGTCAGAGGGTCAGTGCTGAGGGTGTGCCGCACTGTCAGAGGGTCAGTACTGAAGGAGTGCTGCACTGTCAGAGCGTCAGTACTGAGGGAGTGCTGCACTGTCAGAGGGTCAGTGCTGAGGAGGATAGTACTGAATGGTGAATGGAGATTTTACCTTCAACGCATTTCCAAGTTCTAAACATAGACTCGCTGCCATAACTGGCTGGTTCAATTCAATGTAAACCTGGAGAGAAAGGGAGAGAGGCTGTCACAGAACCAGAGAATTGCTACAGTGCAGAAGGAGACCATTCGGCCCATTGAGTTTGCACCGATCCTCCGAAAGAGCGCCTTACTGAGACCCACTCCCCGCCCTGTTCCCGTAATCCCAAATAACCTGCACATCTTTGGGAACTAAGGGGCAATTTAACATGGTCAATCCACCTAACCTGCACATCTTTGGACTGTGGGAGGAAACCGGAGCACCCGGAGGAAACCCACGCAGACGTGGGGAAAAAGTGCAAACTCCACACATACCCAAGGCTGGAATTGAACCCGGAACCCTGGCACTGTGAGGCAGCAGTGCTAACCACTGTGCTACCCCATCAGTGATATTTTGCTTCTATTTGATGTGGTGTGGCAGACACAGGGAGATGGCGCAAACTCCACACAGGCAGTCATCCAAGACCAGCATCAAACCCGAGGGTCTGGCGCTGTGGGGCAGCAGTGCTAACCACCGTGCCGCCTGAATCTGGGGACCTCATCCTGAGCTCTACAGTTGGCAGCCGGTATCTGAGGTCGAGGTGGGCTGGTTCGAGGTGGGCTGGTTCTGCCAGGGTTCCTCATCCTGATCATTATCTAAGGTGCCATTCGCTCATTAGCGTGTCAGGTCACAGGTTTTGAATAGCTTGTGATGCCCCCCACAGCCAATCATCCAGTCGACACCGTGGCTGGTAACGGTTGGACGAGGTGACAGAGATTTGCCGATGCTCAGGGACCCCCCTCCCACGGCGTGTCAACCCGTGGGAAAACCAAGGGAGAAATCACCCTCACAGGTTGCAAATTTCTCAAGTGGTAAATGTAATTAATGAGGCAACAACAGTTAATTTCGACGGTGGGAACGTCCCATGTCCTGCATCCCACCCTTTCGCAGTCTCGACAATCTGGGTGTCAGTCGAGACTCAGTGGACAGCAACATGCCTCCGAGGCAGGTCATGGGTTCACGTTCTACTCCAGAGAGCTCAGCACACAAACCGGACTGTCAATGGAAGTGTCGAGGGAGTGTGGCACTGTCTGGGGGGCCGTTGTTTGGATTAGACCATAATCTGCCTTCTCTGGCAACTGGAGTTATCTCGAAAGGGAGTTCCCTCTGGTGTTACGATCCCGGATCAGACCCCAACATTTGTTAGGATACCGGAAGAGAACCCCAAACAATTATTTTTAATTTGCAAAACTGTGAGGAAGGGATACTTCCCTCCCAGGAGCGATAATTTAAACACAGAATTAACCACATTATGCTATTTCTTTGATGTTGCACAATACTTATCAAAAAGAATATTGATTGATTGATTTGATTTATTTCACATGTGCCGAAGTACAGTGAAAAGTAAACTGGTCACTAATTCTAATTAAGCAACACAATACAAATAAAGTTGACACAACAGGTTTCTTTGCGATCTTTTGTGCAGAGACTTTGAGAGAGACCCTTTCAAGGGCTGATCCAGCACATCTCTCGTCAAAATCAAATCCTACGGCAAATTGCAAAACAACACACAGACCTGGCTCCTCTCGTTAATGACATCATCTGTATCCCATTAAAATGTTACCTGACCTGCTTAGCTAGGACTAAACGCAACCTCTCAAATGATTTACTCTCCAAGGAATCATCAGTAATCATAACACTATCCCATGAGCCCTCTGTCTGTAAACAATTAAATGGTTAGAATTTTAAAAAATAAATTTAAAGTACCCAATTCATTTATTTTCCAATTAAGGGGCACTTTCGCGTGGCCAATCCACCTACCCTGCACATCTTTGGGTTGTGGGGGTGAGACACATGCAGACACGGGGAGAATGTGCAAACTCCACACGGACAGTGACCCCGGGCCAGGATCGAACCTGGTTCCTCATTGCTGTGAGGCAGCAGTGCTAACCACTGTGCCACTGTGCCGTCCAGTTAGAATCAATCATGACCCCACCTTTTACAACATCTTAATGACAACTTTAGCAGTTACACAGTCGGAATACCTTAACCTAGGTTCTTTAATAATATTACTGCAACAAATATATACATAGAAAATAGAACATAGAAAATATAGCACAGAACAGGCCCTTCGGCCCACGATGTTGTGCCGAACCTTTGTCCTAGATTAATCATAGATTATCATTGAATTTACAGTGCAGAAGGAGGCCATTCGGCCCTTTGAGTCTGCACCAGCTCTTGGAAAGAGCACCCTACCCAAACTCAACACCTCCACCCAACACCAAGGGCAATTTGGACATTAAGGGCAATTTATCATTGGCCAATTCACCTAACCCGCACATCTTTGGACTGTGGGAGGAAACCGGAGCACCCGGAGGAAACCCACGCACACACGGGGAGGACGTGCAGACTCCGCACAGACAATGACCCAAGCTGGAATCGAACCTGGGACCATGGATCTGTGAAGCAATTGTGCTATCCACAATGCTACCGTGCTGCCCTTAAGAACAAATAAATCTACACTATATCATTTTCCCACACAGACACGGTCGGGCAGTGGTTAGCACTGCTGGGGTAGGGGAACGGTAGCACAGTGATTAGCACAGTTGCATCACAGCTCCAGGGTCCCAGGTTCGATTCCCAGTTTGGGTCTGTTTCATAGAATTTACAGTGCAGAAGGAGGCCATTTGGCCCATCGAGTCTGCACCAGCTCTTGGAAAGAGCACCCTACCCAACACCACACCTCCACCCTATCACCATAACCCAGTAACCCCACCCAACATCCAGAAGCATACTCTCGTACACTTCCAGCAGGTCTGGGCCCATCCAGTCCCACAGAGCCGAATATAATTCAGCCGGTAAGCCGTCACTTCCGGGAGTTTTACTCGTCTCAAAGGACCTCACGGCCTTTGTCAGCTCTTCCAGAGTTAGCGGTTTGTCCAGGTTTTCCCGCTCGCTGTCGCCTAAGACCTCCGTGATAGACGACAGGAAGGCCTGGGAAACAGTGTTATCTGTTGGTTTCAGACCATAGAGTCCGGCATAAAAGGATTTGCTGATCCTCAGGATGTCAGACTGCGATGACTTTACAGAGCCATCTTCTTCCTTCAGGCTGCTGATCACAGAGGTCTCTCTGTGCACCTTTTGGAAGAAGAAGCGTGAGCACTTTTCATCCTGCTCCACGGAGCGGACTCTGGAACGGAAGATAACCTTGGAGGCCTCCGAGGTGTAGAGCGAGGCTTGCTGGCTCTTCACCTCTTGGAGATCCTCCTTGACATCCACCCCCATTGACTGCAGCTGGAGCAAATTCTGCATACTTTTCTGGAGCCTGGACATGGCCCCTTGTCTCTCTCTCATCTTTGGAATGCCTTTGAGGATGAAAAACCTTTTGATGTTCCCCGTGATTGCTTTCCACCAGAGATGTGGAGACTCAAAGAGGGGTTTCACGGTTCTCCAACCTCTGTAATCTCTCCTGAGTTCCTCGAGGTTCTCAGGGGTCAGCAGTTTCACATTCAGCTTCCATGTCCCCCTGCCCGCCCCCTGGTCTTCCTGCAGGTGGCAGTCGGCCAGTAGGAGGCAGTGGTCAGAGAAGAACACCGGCTTAACGACGGTGCACCTGACCATGAAAGCTCGGGACACAAAGAAGAAGTCTATCCTGGAGCGGACGGACCCGTCTGGCCGTGACCATGTGTATCTACGCTGCGCTCCGTCTGCAGGGTTGCTGAAGATGTCGAGCAGCTTGGCGTCTTTTACCGTTTCCATCAGGAGTCTGGACGTAGCGTCTAGTTTGCTGTCGGCTCTGCTGGATCGTCCAGCCGCATCGATGATGCAGCTGAAGTCACCGCCCAGGATGACCGGCTTGGAGGTGGCCAACAGCAGCGGGAGTTGCTGAAGGACTGCCAGCCGCTCACTCTTTTCGACCGGGGCTTACACATTAATGAGTCTTCCTCGTCAGATGAGGTTGGGGTTGAGTTGTCAGGGTGAGCTGGGGCCTCCACTTTTTGTTGGGGGCTCCTTCTGTTGCTTTTCCGCATTCTGTGCCGTGGTGTCTTTTTCGGTGGAGGGTGTATGAACCTCCTCTGTGGTCACCTTTTTGACTCCGCTGCTGATGATCTGTGCATATGTCGCCCCGCGTTTTGGGCAGGCCCTGTAAAGATGGCCGGCCTCCCCACACAGGTTGCAGCACTTGTCTTCCTTGCAGTCCTTAGTCATGTGTCCCTCCTGCCTGCAGTTTTTGCAGAAGGTCACACTGCAGTTTGCAGCAACGTGCCCCGTTTTGCCACAGGTGTGGCATACTCGTGGCTGTCCCACGTAGTAGAGGTAGCCACGATTTCCTCCAAGGCCGAAACTGGAGGGGGGATGCAGGATGATTCCGTCGCCGTCTGTTCTCAGAGTCACCTTGATCTGGTGCTCACTTGTCCAGAGGCCAAAGGTGTCCTTCAGTTGCACGCTGTTACTTTCCAGCTCAACATACCTGGCGAGGAACGTGAGCACAACAGACACGGGGACGTGGCGGTTGTACGTGTGCAGTGTAACAACCCGGTTTTGCTGCAACAGTAGCGTAAACAGAGGCTCCGCAGTCAGGATAGACAGGGGACTCTGGTTACCTTTTTCTTTGAACACGTTCAAGAACTTGATGCACGCTGCGACACTCTTGAAGGTGACGTCAAAATATCCATTGTTGGGGAAGTTTTGCAAGCAGAAGATATCTGTTGCTTTAAACCCACAACACTCGAGCAGCACCCGCTTCACGAAGAAATTGCAATCCACAGGCCAGTCTTCCTCCGACTTCTTCACTGTGACTCGGACAGTATTTCGCACTCCCCAGCCTGGTGGTCGGGATGCAGCTGCAGCCATAGCTCACACGTTGAGTCTAAACTGTATCGGCGTTAGGCCTAAACCAGAGGCTTAGAACAGCATGTAGATCCACCAATAGCAGCCGAGCTCTAAACGTTTCCTCTTCGACGACTTCAATCCCTCCGTGTTCTCCAATCCATGATCGACATCGAAATCCTCAGCTTCCCTTGATCAAATATACACTTGATCTTAGCCAAAAGGCCGATCAGAGACACTCCCCAGCACATGCGCGGGGATGGCGTCAGCAGTCGCTGACGCTCCCACGCATGAGCGGACTTCCGCCGGCCGGCAAAGTCCTTTTGGCCCCGGCTGGCGTGGCGCCAAAGGCCTTGCACGCCAGCTGGTGGAGCGGAAACTACTCCGGCACGCGCCTAGCCCCTCACGGTGAGGGCTTGGCCCCGAAAGGTGCGGAGAAGTCCGCACCATTGGGGCGGCCCGACGCCGGAGTGGTTCCCGCCACTCCATCCCGCCGGGACCCCCCGCCGGGTAGGGGAGAATCCCGGCCCCGGTGTCTTTATTGAATCACCATGTATTAACAGGACTATCCTGTCTTTCCCATTAACAAGTTGGGGTGTGGATGGGACAAAGGCCAGTTGTGGGCATAAACCTGTGACTCAATGCCAGCATCCGAGTACAAAAAGAACATCGAACAGACCTTCAGCGATAACCTGGGAAGGCCCCAGCCATAACCATCGCAAGAAGAAAGGGCCCTGGGTTTCGAACCCAGAGAAGACATCAACATCACGGCAGCACGGTAGCATTGTGGTTAGCACAATTGCTTCACAGCTCCGAGGTCCCAGGTTCGATTCCGGCTTGGGTCACTGTCTGTGCGGAGTCTGCACATCCTCCCCGTGTGTGCGTGGGTTTCCTCCGGGTGCTCCGGTTTCCTCCCACAGTCCAAAGATGTGCAGGTTAGGTGGATTGGCCATGCTAAATTGCCCTTAGTGTCCAAAATTGCCCTTAGTGTTGGGTGGGGTTACTGGGTTATGGGGATAGGGTCGAGGTGTTAACCTTGGGTAGGGTGCTCTTTCCAAGAGCCGGTGCAGACTCGATGGGCCGAATGGCCTCCTTCTGCACTGTAAATTCTATGATCTATGATCGAGTGGTCGAAGACTGCCTGCCTCCTTCACTAGGTGCGGGTTATACCCAATCATATCTTGTTGAGTAAGAGAATTGTGGGGCAGCACGGTGGCGCAGTGGGTTAGCCCTGCTGCCTCACGGCGCCGAGGTCCCAGGTTCGGTCCCGGCTCTGGGGTTTGCACATTCTTCCCGTGCTTGTGTGGGTTTCGCCCCCACAACCCAAAGATGTGCAGATTACTTAAATAGTTGGCCACTCTAAATTGCCCCTTAATTGAAAAAAATGAATTGGGTACTCTAAATTTTCTTTTTTAAAGAAGAGTAAGAGAATTATTACATAATTTACAGTGCAGAAGGAGGTCCATTCAGCCCATCGAGTCTGCACCGGCTCTTGGAAAGAGCACCCTACCCAAGGTTAACACCTCCACCCTATCCCCGTAACCCAGTAACCCCACCCAACACTAAGGGCAATTTTGGACACTAAGGGCAATTTATCACGGCCAATCCACCTAACCTGCACATCTTTGGACTGTGGGAGGAAACTGGAGCACCCGGAGGAAACCCGCGCAGACACGGGGGGAACGTGCAGACTCCGCACAGACAGTGACCCAAGCCGGAATCGAACCTGGGACCCTGGAGCTGTGAAGCAATTGTGCTATCCACAATGCTACCGTGCTGCCCACTTGGCGCGCCCAAAAATGGCGCGAGATGTTTATCCAGAACTCTTGTGGCAATTGTGAGCAATGGGTGCGTGGGGCGGTGCGGTCTATTTTATGTTTCCATGGCCTCCTCCTGTTCCTTCCTTGTTTTCTGGTAGGGTTTATAGAAAGAAGTCTTACAACACCAGGTTAAAGTCCAACAGGTTTATTTCAAATCACTAGCTTACGGAGGAAGCCTCAGGTGAAATTAAGGAGCAGCGCTCCGAAAGCAAGTGATTTGAAACAAACCTGTTGGACTTTAACCTGGTGTTGTAAGACTTCTTACTGTGCCCCCTCCAGTGCCAACGCCGGCATCTCCACATCATGGTCCATTTGAGTGGCATTAGGCTTATCCAATGAGGAAGAAGGAAGGGCGGGGTTCCGATGTGATTGCCAGTTCTTACACCAATCAGCTGCTGAGCTCGGGGAGGAGGTCTCGCAGCCTAATTGGCGAATGGGTGCGGATATGCAAATATAGAAAGAGAAATGAGTTGCACAGCCTGAGACTGAAAACCGACAAAGCTCTCCATTTGTTTTAAAATCCGATTTAATAAAGGCTGAAAAGGATTTGGCAGACGGATGTCGGGTTAAGCTGAATGAGCGATACGTAGTCACCTTCACATAAAAGAGCTTAGCTCGGCAGGACATGAAGGTGAAGCTGGAGTTTTTGTGTGTGGTGCTCACCAATTAGTGTCCCCGAATATAAATTATTCCAATTTTTGGACTGGGGAGGTGGTGGGGGCTCCCCCTGCTTTGGTAGAGGGAGGCCATGCTTTGGTATCCTCTGTTCCATCTCCCTAATCTTATCGTTGAATAAAAAATAGAATGCTTATTCTTAACTCTCAGTTCTGGCTTCAAGTTGTCTGAATAACTGCTATCGACTGTATAAGTACCTATGCACCAAAATTGCTCACGTGCTATTTTGAACACATCGTCTTTGTTGTATTTAAGGTTGAACAAAAGACATTTATGATGTGGAAATGCCAGCGTCGCCATAAAAAAACATTTAAGTCTGAAGTCTGTTGATTCACAGTAGTGGTTAAAGTCACCCATCATAACAGCACAGGATGTGTGTTCATTCCAGTCATTGAGTCCTTTCAGCCCCTCCTCACGTTCCTGGTCCCACCCCGTCATATGTGTCATCACCGCCAATTAGGAACAACTTACTTTGCTGCAAACGCTCTATGAAACATCCAGTCCATCTACTTGACTCAAGTTTCACAAGTTGATATTCCGGGAACACCACAGTTAATGGATGGATTTGTTTATTGTCACGTGTACCGAGCTACAGTGAAAAGTATTTTTCTGCGAGCAGCTCAACAGATCATTAAGTACATGAGAAGAAAAGGGAATAAAAGAAAATACATAATAGGGCAACACAACATATACAATGTAACTACATAAACACCGGCATCGGATGAAGCATACAGGGTGTAGTGTTAATGAGGTCAGTCCATAAGAGGGTCGTTTAGGAGTCTGGTGACAGTGGGGAAGAAGCTGTTTTTGAGTCTGTTTGTGCGTGTTCTCAGACTTCTGTGTCTCCTGCCCGATGGAAGAAGTTGGAAGAGTGAGTAAGCCTGGTGGGAGGGATCTTTGATTATACTGCCCGCTTTCCCCAGGCAGCGGAAGGTGTAAATGGAGTCAATGGATGGGAGGCAGATTCGTGTGATGGACTGGGCTGTGTTCACGACTCTCATAAGTTTCTTGCGGTCCTGGGCCGAGCAGTTGCCATACCAGGCTGTGATGCAGCCAGATAGGATGCTTTCTGTGGTGCATCTGTAAAAGTTGGTAAGGGTTAATGTGGACATGCCAAATTTCCTTAGTTTCCTGAGGAAGTATAGGCGCTGTTGTGCTTTCTTGGTGGTAGCGTTGACGTGGGTGGACCAGGACAGATTTTTGGAGATGTGCACCCCTAGGAATTTGAAACTGCTAACCATCTCCACCTCGGCCCCCTTGATGCTGACAGGGGTGTGTACAGTACTTCGCTTCCTGAAGTCAATGACCAGCTCATTAGTTTTGCTGGCATTGAGGGAGAGATTGTTGTCGCTACGCCACTCCACTAGGTTCTCTATCTCCCACCTGTATTCGGACTCGTCGTTATTCGAGATCCGGCCCACTATGGTTGTATCGTCAGCAAACCTGTAGATGGAGTTGGAACCAAGTTTTGCCACGCAGTCGTGTGTGTATAGGGAGTAGAGTAGGGGGCTAAGTACGCAGCCTTGTGGGGCCCCGGTGTTGAGGACTATTGTGGAGGAGATGTTGTTGTTCATTCTTACTGATTGTGGTCTGTTGGTCAGAAAATCGAGGATCCAGTTGCAGAGTGGGGAGCCAAGTCCTAGGTTTTGGAGCTTTGATATGAGCTTGGCTGGGATTATGGTGTTGAAGGCGGAGCTGTAGTCAATAAATAGGAGTCTGATGTAGGAGTCCTTGTTTTCGAGATGCTCCAGGGATGAGTGTAGGGCCAGGGAAATGGCGTCTGATGTGGACTGGTTGCAGCGGTATGCGGATTGCAGTGGATCAAGGCGTTCTGGGAGGATGGAGTAATGTATGTCTTGATGCACATCCCTGGGAACAGCCCATGGAGCACAGGGTGATGGCAAGACAGAAACAGAGAAAATAGGAGCAGTAGATCATTCGACCCTTCAAGCCAGCTCCACCATTCAGTATGATCATCCTCCTTCTGTACCTGAATGCCTACTTTCCGTGACACCCAGGACACCCTGGTCTTGTTGCACATGTTTGATTTCAAAACGACACTTTATTCACAAAATGTTGAAAGAAAAGACATTACAGATACATTTTAAATTGTAACAACAGTAAAGTACGATAACATTTTCTCCAGAGGTCCAAATTCACTCTGAGTTGCTTCAATCCAATAATGAGGACATTACAAATATTTCAATATTTTCATTACAATTCTTGTCAAAATATTTACATCAGTCATGTTACACCCCGCGGTTAGTTATATACATTTAGTGTTAATCACCCAGATCGAGGGGTTCTACATGGATACTAGCCCCTCGAGGCACATTTGCTGAAATGCCTTACACTGTGGCCTTCCCCCATTGCGCCTTGGTGGCAGCTGCCCCGAGCTTGAGTGCGTCCCTCAGCACGTAGTCCTGGACCTTGCAATGTGCCAGTCTGCAAGACTCGGTCGAGGACATCTGACTTGTCTGATCCTACCACTGTTTTATAAGAACATAAGAACTAGGAGCAGGAGTAGGCCATCTGGCCCCTCGAGCCTGCTCCGCCATTCAATGAGATCACGGCTGATCTTTTGTGGACTCAGCTCCACTTTCCGGCCCGAACACCATAACCCTCAATCCCTTTATTCTTCAAAAAACTATCTATCTTTATCTTAAAAACATTTAATGAAGGAGCCTCTACTGCTTCACTGGGCAAGGAATTCCATAGATTCACAACCCTTTGGGTGAAGAAGTTCCTCCTAAGCTCAGTCCTAAATCTACTTCCCCTTATTTTGAGGCTATGCCCCCCTAGTTCTGCTTTCACCCGCCAGTGGAAACAACCTGCCCGCATCTATTCTATCTATTCCGTTCATAATTTTATATGTTTTTATAAGATCCCCCCTCATCCTTCTAAATTCCAACGAGTACAGTCCCAGTCTACTCAACCTCTCCTCGTAATCCAACCCCTTCAGCTCTGGAATTAACCTAGTGAATCTCCTCTGCACTCCCTCCAGTGCCAGTACGTCCTTTCTCAGGTAAGGAGACCAAAACTGAACACAATACTCCAAGTGTAGCCTCACTAAAACCTTACACAATTGCAGCATAACCTCCCTAGTCTTAAACTCCATCCCTCCAGCAATGAAGGACAAAATTCCATTTGCCTTCTTAATCGCCTGTTGCACCTGTAAACCAACTTTTTGCGACTCATGCACTAGCACACCCAGGTCTCTCTGCACAGCAGCATGTTTTAATACTTTATCATTTAAATAACAGTCCCTTTTGCTGTTATTCCGACCAAAATGGATAACCTCACATTTGTCAACATTGTATTCCAACTGCCAGACCCACGCCCATTCACTTAACCTATCCAAATCCCTCTGCAGACTTCCAGTATCCTCTGCACTTTTTGCTTTACCACTCATTTTAGTGTCGTATGCAAACTTGGACACATTGCCCTTGGTCCCCAACTCCAAATCATCTATGTAAATTGTGAACAATTGTGGGCCCAACACTGATCCCTGAGGGACACCACTAGCTACTGATTGCCAACCAGAGAAACACCCATTAATCCCCACTCTTTGCTTTCTATTAATTAACCAATCCTCTATCCATGCTACTACTTTCCCCTTAATGCCATGCATCTTTATCTTATGCAGCAACCTTTTGTGCGGCACCTTGTCAAAGGCTTTCTGGAAATCCAGATATACCACATCCATTGGCTCCCCATTATCTACCGCACTGGTAATGTCCTCAAAAAATTCCACTAAATTAGTTAGACACGACCTGCCCTTTATGAACCTATGCTGCGTCTGCCCAATGGGACAATTTCCATCCTGATGCCTCGCTATTTCTTCCTTGATGATAGATTCCAGCATCTTCCCTACTACCGAAGTTAAGCTCACTGGCCTATAATTGCCCGCTTTCTGCCTAATTCCTTTTTTAAGCAGTGGTGTCATGTTTGCTGATTTCCAATCCGCCGGGCCCACCCCAGAGTCTAGTGCATTTTGGTAAATTATCACTAGTGCATTTGCAATTTCCCTAGCCATCTCTTTTAGCACTCTGGGATGCATTCCTTCAGGGCCAGGAGACTTGTCTACCTTTAGACCCATTAGCTTGCCCATCACTACCTCCTTAGTGATAACAATCCTCTCAAAATCCTCACCTGTCATAGCCTCATTTCTATCAGTTAGACCCCCACCTCCAGCCCCTCCGGGAGGCCCAGAATCCTCAGATTCTTCCGCCTTGACTGATTCTCCATCTCCTCAAACCGCTCCTTCCATTTCTTGTGGAGCGCCTCGTGCGCCTCCACCTTTACCGCCAGGCCTAAGATCTCGTCTGGCATGTTATTTGTGTCTTCCACTGTGAAGACCGACCCAAAAAACCTGTTCAGTTCCTCAGCCATTTCCTCATCTCCCATTATTAAATCTCCCTTCTCACTCTCTAAAGGACCAATATTTACCTTAGCCACTCTTTTATGTTTTATATATTTGTAGAAACTTTTACTATCTGTTTTTATATTCTGAGCAAGTTTACTCTCATAATCTTACTCTTCTTTATAGTTTTTTTTAGTAGCTTTCTGTTGCCCCCTAAAGATTTCCCAGTCCTCTAGTCTCCCACTAATCTTTGCCACTTTGTATGCTTTTTCCTTCAATTTGATACTCTCCATTATTTCCTTAGATATCCACGGCCAATTTTCCCTCTTTCTACCGTCCTTCCTTTTTGTTGGTATAAACCTTTGCTGAGCACTGTGAAAAATTGCTTGAAAGGTTCTCCACTGTTCCTCAACTGTTTCATCATCAAGTCTTTGCTCCCAGTCTACCTTAGCTAGTTCTTCTTTCATCCCATTGTAATATCCTTTGTTTAAGCACAAAACACTAGAGTTTGATTTTACCTTCTCACCCTCCAACTGTATTTTAAATTCCACCATATTGTGATCGCTCCTTCCGAGAGGATCCCTAACTATGAGATCATGAATCAATCCTGTCTCATTGCACAGGACCAGATCTAGGACCGCTTATTCCCTCGTAGGTTCCATTACATACTGTTTTAGGAAACTAGCGTGGATACATTCTATAAAATCCTCCTCAAGGCTGCCTTGACCAACCTGGTTAAACCAATTGACATGTAGATTAAAATCCCCCATGATGGACTTCTGGTTGCGGCTATGCGGAGCTAAGTCGCACATTCGGCGGCTCCCACAAAAACGGACTTTTGGGCTCTTTTCAGGGCCCTCAACGGCACTTTTTCGACGTCTCCCGGTTTGGGAAGGAGTCTAAAACAGCTCCCCGTCAGTATATGGCTTCAACTAGGAGCGGGGCGACAAAAAAGGTGGTGGTGGACCCGAAGAAGGTGCGAGGGAAGAAGAACAAAATGGCGGCGGGCGGAGACCAGGCAGCGTGAAGACCAGGCAGTGTGGATGCAGTGGGCGAAGGAGCAGCAGGAGGGTATGCAGCGCTGCTTCAGAGAGATTAAAACGGACCTGCTAGAGCCGATGAAGGCTTCTATTGATAAGCTGCTGGAGACACAGACGGCCCAGGGGGTGGCGATCTGTGAGGCTCGACAAAAGACCTCTGACAATGAGGACGAGATCTCAGGCCTGGCAGTAAAGGTGGAGGCGCACGAGGCGCTCCACAAGAAATGGCAGGAGCGGTTCGAGGAGATGGAGAATCGGTCGAGGTGGAAGAATCTGCGGATTCTGGGCCTCCCGGAGGGGCCGGACGTGGGGGCCTATGTGGTCACCATTTTAAACTCGCTGATGGGAGCGGGGTCCTTCCAGGGGCCCCTGGAGCTGGAAGGGGCCCATAGAGTGTTGGCGAGGAGGCACAAGGCTAACGAGCCTCCGCGGGCGGTGCTGGTGCGGTTCCATCGGTTCGTCGATCGGGAGTGTGTGCTCAGGTGGGCCAAGAAGGAGAGGAGCAGCAGGTGGGAGAACGCGGAGGTTCGAATATACCAGGACTGGAGTGCGGAGGTGGCGAAGAGGAGGGCCGGGTACAATCGAGCGAAGGCGGTGCTGCACAGGAAGGGGGTGAAGTTTGGCATGTTGCAGCCGGCGCGACTGTGGGTCACCTACAAGGACCGGCACCATTATTTTGAGTCTCCGGAGGAGGCGTGGGCCTTTGTTCAGGCCGAGAAGTTGGACACATTGAGGGTCGGGATGGGCGATTGGGGACTGCGGTTGATATGTTATGTTTATTTATTTTTTTCTCGAGGGGGGGCCTTTGTATTGCTCTGTGTTTTTCTCTTTCGGGTTGGTGAAGGTGGCTGGGGCGGGTTGGGCACTGTTTTGGTTGGGTTGGTCGGGGGGGCTCTTGGAGGGGGATAGGTAAACGGAATAATGGTGGTGGCCGGCGGTGAGATGGGGCCCCGCGGGGGAGGGGGAGGCCCGAGTCAGGGATGAGGGGACCGGGCCTGTAAAAGGAGCTGCGTCAGAGGTGGCGGGGCCGGGTACAAAGAACAAAGAACAAAGAAATGTACAGCACAGGAACAGGCCCTTCGGCCCTCCAAGCCCGTGCCGACCATACTGCCCGACTAAACTACAATCTTCTACACGGTAGGTGGAAAGCGCGGGCTTGTTCCCACGCTGAAGACTGCAGGGAGCGGGGCCGGGGCGGGGAACATAGAACATAGAAAATACAGCACAGAACAGCCCCTTTGGCCCACGATGCTGTGCCAAACCTTTGTCCTAGATTAATCATAGATTATCATTGAATTTACAGTGCAGAAGGAGGCCATTCGGCCCTTTGAGTCTGCACCGGCTCCTGGAAAGAGCACCCTACCCAAAGTCAACACCTCCACCCAACACTAAGGGCAATTTTGGACATTAAGGGCAATTTATCATTGGCCAATCCACCTAACCTGCACATCTTTGGACTGTGGGAGGAAACCGGAGCACCCGGAGGAAACCCACGCAGACACAGGGAGGACGTGCAGACTCCGCACAGGCAGTGACCCAAGCCGGAATCGAACCTGGGACCCTGGAGCTGTGAAGCAATTGTGCTATCCACAATGCTACTGTGCTGCCCTTAAGAACAAATAAATCTACACTATATCATTTTACCGTAATCCATGTACCTATCCAATAGCTGCTTGAAGGTCCCTAATGTTTCCGACTCAACTACTTCCACAGGCAGTGCATTCCATGCCCCCACTACTCTCTGGGTAAAGAACCTACCTCTGATATCCCTCCTATATCTTCCACCTTTCACCTTAAATTTATGTCCCCTTGTAATGGTTTGTTCCACCCGGGGAAAAAGTCTCTGACTGTCTACTCTATCTATTCCCCTGATCATCTTATAAACCTCTATCAAGTCGCCCCTCATCCTTCTCCGTTCTAATGAGAAAAGGCCTAGCACCCTCAACCTTTCCTCGTAAGACCTACTCTCCATTCCAGGCAACATCCTGGTAAATCTTCTTTGCACCTTTTCCAAAGCTTCCACATCCTTCCTAAAATGAGGCGACCAGAACTGTACACAGTACTCCAAATGTGGCCTTACCAAAGATTTGTACAGCTGCATCATCACCTCACGGCTCTTAAATTCAATCCCTCTGTTAATGAACGCGAGCACACCATAGGCCTTCTTCACAGCTCTATCCACTTGAGTGGCAACTTTCAAAGATGTATGAACATAGACCCCAAGATCTCTCTGCTCCTCCACATTGCCAAGAACTCTACCGTTAACCCTGTACTCCGCATTCATATTTGTCCTTCCAAAATGGACAACCTCACACTTTTCAGGGATAAACTCCATCTGCCACTTCTCAGCCCAGCTCTGCATCCTATCTATGTCTCTTTGCAGCCGACAACAGCCCTCCTTACTATCCACAACTCCACCAATCTTCGTATCGTCTGCAAATTTACTGACCCACCCTTCAACTCCCTCATCCAAGTCATTAATGAAAATCACAAACAGCAGAGGACCCAGAACTGATCCCTGCGGTACGCCACTGGTAACTGGGATCCAGGCTGAATATTTGCCATCCACCACCACTCTCTGACTTCTATCGGTTAGCCAGTTTGTTATCCAACTGGCCAAATTTCCCACTATCCCATGCCTCCTTACTTTCTGCAGAAGCCTACCATGGGGAACCTTATCAAATGCCTTACTAAAATCCATGTACACTACATCCACTGCTTTACCTTCATCCACATGCTTGGTCACCTCCTCAAAGAATTCAATAAGACTTGTAAGGCAAGACCTACCCCTCACAAATCCGTGCTGACTATCCCTAATCAAGCAGTGTCTTTCCAGATGCTCAGAAATCCTATCCTTCAGTACCCTTTCCATTACTTTGCCTACCACCGAAGTAAGACTAGCTGGCCTGTAATTCCCAGGGTTATCCCTAGTCCCTTTTTTGAACAGGGGCACGACATTCGCCACTCTCCAATCCCCTGGTATCACCCCTGTTGACAGTGAGGACGAAAAGATCATTGCCAACGGCTCTGCAATTTCATCTCTTGCTTCCCATAGAATCCTTGGATATATCCCGTCAGGCCCGGGGGACTTGTCTATCCTCAAGTTTTTCAAAATGCCCAACACATCTTCCTTCCTGACAAGTATTTCCTCGAGCTTACCAATCTGTTTCACACTGTCGTCTCCAACAATATCGCCCCTCTCATTTGTAAATACAGAAGAAAAGTACTCGTTCAAGACCTCTCCTATCTCTTCAGATTCAATACACAATCTCCCGCTAGTGTCCTTGATTGGACCTACCCTCGCTCTCGTCATTCTCATATATCTCACATATGTGTAAAAGGCCTTGGGGTTTTCCTTGATCCTACCCGCCAAAGATTGTTCATGCCCTCTCTTAGCTCTCCTCATCCCTTTCTTCAGTTCCCTCCTGGCTATCTTGTATCCCTCCAATGCCCTGTCTGAACCTTGTTTCCTCAGCCTTACATAAGTCTCCTTTTTCCTCTTAACAAGACATTCGACCTCTCTTGTCAACCATGGTTCCCTCACGACTTCCGGTTGCGGCAGGGATGAGCTAGCCGCACGTTTCAGCGGCTCCAGCTCCGACGGAACTTCGGGCTCTTTTAAGAGACCCAACGGGGACTTGGACGGCCGTAAAATCCGGTGCGAGGCGCGAGGGAAGGAGTCCCCCCCTGAACGACGGAGGGAAAAACCGGCGGCGGCAGCTGCAGCCCGAAGAATCTGCAGCCAGAAGGTCAGAGGGAGTGGAACAAAATGACGGCGGAGAAACCACAGGTGACATGGGGGCCTGAGCAGGACGAGGTGGTGAGACGGTGCGTGGACCTGCTGAAGAAGGAGGTAATGACCCCGTTGTTACAGGCAATTGAGGGGATTAAGGAGACTTTAAAGACCCAGGAGACTGAACTTCGCGTGGTGGAGCAGAAGGTATCAGGTATTGAGGACGAGGTCCTGGGCCTGGCGGTCAAGACTCAGACGCACGATGCACTTCATAAAAAGTGTGCTGATAGGATTGAGGCCCTTGAAAATGGAGCGCGAAGGAAGAACCTTAGGATACTAGGTCTCCCGGAGGGTGTGGAAGGAGTGGACTGTGGAGCGTACGCAAGTAAGATGCTGAGCTCACTGATGGGTGCTGAGGCCCCTGCGGGCCCCATGGAGGTGGAGTGGGCAAATCGGATTCCGGCGAGAAGACCAAAAGCGGGAGAACCACCGAGGGCGATAATCGTGCGATTCTACCGCCTTAAGGACAGAGAAGAGGTCCTGAGATGGGCTAAAAAGGTGCGGAGTAGCAGATGGGAGAATGCGGTGGTAAGGATCTACCAGGATTGGAGTGCGGAGGTGGCGAGAAGGAGGGCGAGCTTCAACCGAGCCAAAGAGGTTTTGCACAAAAGGAAGGTGAAGTTTGGGATGCTGCAGCCGGCAAGACGATGGGTCACGCATCAGGAGAGACACTATTATTTCGAGACGGCGGAGGAAGCATGGTCCTTCATCAATGAAGAGAAACTGGACCGGAACTGAGGGACTGATGCTGCAGGGAACTGTTATTGTTGTTATTATTGTTTTTGTTAATGGGATGGTGAAAGTTAATCGAGAAGTAAACAGGGAAGGGGGGGGACACTGGGGAAATGTGGGTACCGGTGAGGGGGGAGAGGCGGGACATAGTCAGAGAATGGGGAAGGAGAGGGGGAGGGGAAAGGGAGCTGCGCCATAAGAGGCGGGTCAGGTAAAGGGATGTTCCCGCGCCAGAAAGAATAAGGCGGGAAAACAGGCGCAAGGCGGATGGGAGTTCCCTCACACCGGGGGGGCCGAGGAGCGAGCAGGAGTAGCCGGGGTCAGTTGAAGTCAGCTGACTTACGGAAGTGATATGGGGGGAGCAATCAAGCTAGATAGGGATCTAGCGGGGGGGGGGGGGGGGGGGGGGGGGCAACTGGGTTGCTGCGGCGGAAATCCAAAAGAAAATGGCTAAAGAGAGGGTGGTCGGGGGCGGAATGCGACGCTGGGGGAGCGAGCGGGAGCGCGGAGGCGGGATATGGGACTGGCCTAGAGAAGGTGATGGCTAGTCGACACGGGAGGGGGGCAGGTAGCCCCCTAGTGAGGCTGATCACGTGGAACGTGAGAGGCCTGAATGGACCGATAAAAAGGGCCCGAGCGCTCGCGCATTTGAAAGGACTAAGGGCAGACGTGGTTATGCTCCAAGAGACGCACCTAAAGGTGGCGGACCAAGTTAGGTTAAGGAAAGGATGGGTGGGACAGGTGTTCCACTCAGGACTGGACGCAAAGAATAGAGGGGTGGCCATTTTGGTGGGGAAACGGGTAGCATTTGAAGCAAAGAACATCGTAGCAGATAGTGGAGGTAGATATGTAATGGTGAGTGGTAGGCTGGAGGGAATGGAGGTCGTGTTGGTTAATGTGTATGCCCCAAATTGTGACGATGCGGGGTTCATGAGACGGATGCTGGGGCGTATTCCGGACCTGGAGGCAGGAAATTTGATTTTAGGAGGGGACTTCAATACGGTGCTGGACCCGGGGCTAGATAGATCCAGCTCAAGGACTGGAAGAAGGCCGGCAGCGGCCAAGGTACTTAAGGGGTTTATGGACCAAATGGGGGGAGTGGATCCATGGCGATTTCTTAGACCCAGGGCTAGGGAGTATTCCTTCTTCTCCCACGTCCATAAAGTGTACTCCCGGATAGATTTTTTTGTTTTAGGAAGGTCGTTGATCTCTAGGGTGGAAGAAGCTGAATACTCAGCCATAGCGGTTTCGGATCATGCCCCACATTGGGTGGACCTGGAAGTAGGAGAGGACAGGGAGTAGAGAACACTCTGGCGATTAGATGTGGGACTGATGGCGGATGAGGGAGTGTGTGCAAGAGTGAGGGGGTGTATCGAGAGATACCTGGAGGTCAATGACGACGGCGAGGTCCCTGTGGGAGTGGTCTGGGAAGCACTAAAAGCGGTGGTCAGAGGAGAGCTGATTTCTATTGGGGCCCACAAAAGGAAAACAGAGGCCAAGGAAAGGGATAGATTACTGGGGGAGATTTTAAGGGTGGACAGGGAATTTGCAGAGACCCCGGAGGAGGAGCTGTACAGGGAGAGGAGATGACTCCAGACCGAGTTTGACCTTCTGACCACCAGAAAGGCGGAGGTACTGTGGAGGAAGGCACAGGGGAGGAGGTATGAATATGGGGAAAAGGCTAGTCGCATGTTGGCGCACCAACTGCGAAAGAGGGCAGCAGCGAGGGAGATAGGAGGAATTAGGGATGAAAGGGGAGACACTGTGCGAAGGGCAGGAAAGATAAATGAGGTGTTTAAGACCTTTTATGAAGAACTGTATAGGTCTCAGCCCCCAGAGGGAGAGGAGGGGATGCGGCAGTTCCTGGACCAGTTGAGGTTCCCGAAAGTGGAGGAGCAGGCAGTGGCAGGCCTGGGGGCGCCGATTGAGGTGGACGAGGTTATTAAGGGACTGGGAAGCATGCAAGCAGGGAAGGCCCCGGGGCCGGACGGGTTCCCGGTAGAATTCTACAGAAAATATGTGGACTTGTTGGCCCCGTTGTTGGCGAGGACGTTCAATGAGGCCAGGGAAGGGGAGACACTACCCCCGACAATGTCGGAGGCGGCGATATCGCTAATTTTGAAGAGGGACAAAGATCCGATGCAGTGTGGGTCTTGTAGACCTATTTCACTATTGAACGTGGACGCCAAACTGCCAGCAAAGGTACTGGCATCGAGGATAGAGGACTGTGTCCCAGGGGTGGTGCACGAAGACCAGACAGGGTTCGTAAAAGGGAGACAATTGAATGTTAACGTGCGACGGCTATTAGGGGTGATAATGATGCCCTCAGTGGAGGGGGAGGCAGAGATAGTGGCGGCAATGGACGCAGAGAAGGCATTTGATAGGGTGGAGTGGGAGTATTTATGGGAAGTGTTAAGGAGGTTTGGGTTTGGGAACGGATTTATTCGCTGGTTAGACTACTTTATGGGGCACCGACGGCAAGCGTAGTTACAGGTCGACATTGATCGGAGTATTTCCGATTATATAGGGGAACAAGACAGGGATGCCCGCTGTCTCCATTGTTGTTTACGCTGGCAATTGAACCTCTGGCCATGGCGTTGAGAGACTCCAGGAAATGGAGAGGGGTGACTAGAGGGGGAGAAGAACACCGAGTCTCGTTATACGCGGATGACCTATTGCGATACGTGTCGGACCCAGCGGAGGGGATGATAGAGGTTATGCAAATCTTGAGGAGGTTCGGGGAATTTTCGGGGTATAGGTTAAACATGGGGAAGAGTGAATTATATGTGATACATCCAGGGGACCAGAGTAGAGAGATAGAAGGCTTACTGCTAAGGAAAGTGGAAAGAAACTTCCGATACCTGGGGATTCAGATCGCTAGGAGCTGGGGAACCTTGCACAGGCTTAATCTGACACGGCTGGTAGAACAAATGGAGGAGGACTTTAAGAGGTGGGACATGCAGCCTTTATCGCTGGCGGGCAGGGTGCAAGCAATTAAGATGATGGTCCTCCCGAGGTTCTTATTTGTATTTCAATGTCTCCCTATTTTAATCACCAGGACCTTTTTTAATAAAATAGATAGGAGCATTACGAGCTTTGTGTGGGCAGGGAAAGTTCCAAGAGTAAGGAGGGGGTTCCTTCAGCGCAGTAGGGACAGAGGAGGACTGGCACTACCGAACTTGGGAGATTATTATTGGGCCGCCAATGTGGCAATGATACGTAGATGGATGATGGAGGGTGAGGGAGCGGCGTGGAAAAGGCTGGAAAGAAGGTCCTGTAAAGGGACGAGTCTAGAGGCGCTGGTGACGGCGCCGCTCCCGCTCTCACCGAAAAAGTACACCACGAACCCAGTGGTGGCGGCAACACTGAACATATGGGGACAGTGGAGGCGACAGAGAGGGGTACGGGGAGCCCTGGTAGGGTCCCCTATCATGGACAACCATAGGTTCGCCCCAGGAAGAATGGATGGAGGATTTCAAAGCTGGTACCAGTTGGGAATTAGGAAGGTGGGAGATTTATTCATAGATGGGACTTTTGCGAGCTTGGGAGCACTGGAGGAAAAGTATAAGTTACCCCGGGGGAATTTCTTGAGATATATGCAGGTGAGGGCGTTTACTAGACAACAGGTGAGGGAATTTCCGCGGCTCCCGACACAGGGGATACAGGACAGGGTGCTTTCAGGGGTGTGGGTCGGAGAGGGCAAGGTGTCAGAGATTTATAGTGAGATGAGGGAAGAGGGGGAGGAGTCGGTAGGCTAACTAAAAAGAAAGTGGGAAGAAGAATTAGGGGAGGAGATAGAGGAGGGTATGTGGGCTGATGCCTTAAGCAGGGTAAATTCCTCTTCCTCATGCGCCAGGCTTAGCCTGATTCAATTTAAGGTGCCACATAGAGCACACATAACGGGGGCAAGATTGAGCAGGTTCTTTGGAGTGGAGGACAAATGTGGGAGGTGTGGCGGGAGCCCGGCAAACCACGCACATATGTTTTGGGCGTGCCTGGCACTGGAAGGGTATTGGAAGGGAGTGACGGGAGTGATTTCGCAGGTGGTGAATGCCCGGGTCAAACCAGGCTGGGGGTTAGCTCTATTTGGAGTTGCGGAAGAGCCGGGAGTGCAGGAGGCGAAAGAGGCCGATGTCGTGGCCTTTGTGTCCCTCGTAGCCCGGCGCAGGATCCTACTCATGTGGAAGGAGGCGAAACCCCCCGGACTGGAGGCCTGGGTAAACGATATGGCGGGGTTTATTAAACTGGAGCAGATAAAGTTTGCCCTGAGAGGATCGGCTCAAGGGTTCACCAGGCGGTGGCAACCATTTCTCGACTACCTAGGGGAACGTTAGAGGGAAGACGGATGACCAGCAGCAGCAACCCAGGGGGGAGGGGAGGGGGGGGGGGGGGAGGAGGCTCAGTTGAGTATAGGTCAATAGAGTACGAGGTTTTGTTACTTGTATATTATTATTATTATTATTATTGTTAAAAAGTTTAAAAATTTCTGTTTTGTTACTGTTATCGTTTCGCTTGTTTTGTAAGCGGGAAAAATGTTGCTCAGGGAAAAAAATTTCAATAAAATATATTTTTAAAAAAAACCATGGTTCCCTCACTCGACCATCTCTTCCCTGCCTGACAGGGACATACATATCAAGGACACGTAGCATCTGTTCCTTGAGCAAGTTCCACATTTCACTTGTGTCCTTCCCTGCCAGCCTATATTCCCAACTTATGCACTTCAATTCTTGTCTGACAACATCGTATTTACCCTTCCCCCAATTGTAAACCTTGCCCTGTTGCACGTACCTATCCCTCTCCATTACTAAAGTGAAAGTCACAGAATTGTGGTCACTATCTCCAAAATGCTCCCCCACTAACAAATCTATCACTTGCCCTGGTTCATTACCAAGTACTAAATCCAATATTGCCCCTCCTCTGGTCGGACAATCTACATACTGTGTTAGAAAAGCTTCCTGGACACACTGCACAAACACCACCCCATCCAAACTATTTGATCTAAAGAGTTTCCACTCAATATTTGGGAAGTTAAAGTCGCCCATGACTACTACCCTGTGACTTCTGCACCTTTCCAAAATCTGTTTCCCAATCTGTTCCTCCACATCTCTGCTACTATTGGGAGGCCTATAGAAAACTCCTAACAAGGTGACTGCTCCTTTCTTATTTCTGACTTCAACCCCTACTACCTCAATAGGGTGATACTCCTCGAACTGCCTTTCTGCAGCTGTTATACTATCTCTAATTAATAATGCCACCCCCCCCACCTCTTTTACCACCCTCCCTAATCTTATTGAAACATCGATAACCAAGGGTTGTTTCCCGCACTTAGAACGGAAGGGGGAGAGGGAGAGCCTACGGATGGGGAACGGAAGAGGAGGGTGTGTCACACAATGGGAGGAGTCGAGAGAGAGGCGGGAGTGGCTGGGGTCAGCAGGAGTCAGCTGACTTGCGGAAGTGCAATGGGGGGAGTAAACCAGCTAGGATGGGTCCTAGCCCGGGGGGGGGGGGGGGGGGGGGGGGGAGTCGAGTTGCTGCTGCTAAGGTCAAGGAGGAGCTGGAGCGAGTGGGGGGGGGTGTCAAGACAGGGGTATGCCGCTGTGGGGAACGGGCCGGGCGTGGGGTGCGGGCGCGTGGCTGGCCGAGGAGGGGTTATGGCTAGTCGGCGGGGGAGGGGGGCGGGTAGCCCCCTGATCCGGCTGATAACCTGGAATGTAAGGGGACTGAATGGGCTGGTTAAGCGGGCCCGCGTGTTCGCGCACCTGAAGGGGCTCAAGGCCGATGTGGTTATGCCCCAGGAGACACACCTGAAGGTGGCAGACCAGGTAAGACTGAGGAAAGGGTGGGTAGGTCAGGTGTTTCATTCGGGCTGGATGCCAAAAGTCAAGGGGTGGCGACCTTGGTGGGAAAGAAGGTGTCGTTCGAGGCGTCGAGCATTGTGGCAGATAATGGCGATAGGTACGTAATGGTAAGTGGTAAGTTGCAGGGAGAGAGGGTGATATTGGTTAATGTGTATGCTCTGAACTGAGACGATGCGGGTTTTATGCGCCGTATGTTGGGTCGGATCCCAGACTTTGAAGTTGGGGATCTGATAATGGGGGGAGACTTTAACACGGTGCTGGATCGCTCCAGGTCTAGGACGGGTAGGAAGCCTAGCGGCGGCTAGAGTGCTGAGGGAGTTTGTGGACCAGATGGGAGGGGTGCACCCTTGGAGATTGCAAGGCCGGGGGCTAGGGAATTTTCATTCTTCTCACATGTCCATAAGGCTTATTCCCGAATCGACTTTTTCGTTTTGAGTAGGGCGCTGATAGCGAGAGTAGAGGATACTGAGTATTCGTCAATAGCCATTTCGGACCACGCCCCGCATTGGGTGGACTTGGAGATGGGGGAGGAGAGGGACCAGCACCCGCTGTGGCGCTTGGAGGTGGGGCTGCAGACGGACGAGGAGGTGAGCGAGCGGGTCCGAGGAAGTATAGAGAGGTACTTGGAGTCCAACGATAACTGGGAGGTCTGAGTGGGGATGGTATGGGAGGCGCTGAAGGTGGTGGTGAGGGGAGAGCTGATCTCCATTAGGGCCCACAAGGAGCGGAGGGAACGGGTGGGAGAGGGTGAGGCTGGTGGGGGAGATGGTGAGGGTAGACAGGAGGAGCCCGAGGAAGGATTGTTGAGGAAGAGGCGTAGCCTCCAGGCCGAATTCGACCTGGTGACCACCAGGAAGGCGGAGGTGCAGTGGAGGAAGGCCCAGGGGGCGATTTACGAGTATGGGGAAAAGGCAAGCCGGATGCTGGCGCATCAGCTTCGGAAGCGGGACGCAGCTAGGGTGATCGGGGGAGTTAAGGACAGGGGAGGGAGTGTGGTGCGGAGTGGGGTTGGCATCAATGGGATCTTCAGGGACTTTTACGAGGAATTGTACCGATCCGAGCCCCCACGGGCGGAGGGAGGGATGGGCCGCTTCCTGGACCAATTGAGGTTTCCAAAGGTGGAAGAGGGACTGGTGGCGGGATTGGGGGCCCCGATTGGGCTGGAGGAGCTCATCAAAGGGATAGGAAGCATGCAGGCGGGGAAGGCACCGGGGCCGGATGGTTTCCCGGTCGAATTCTATGAAAAATATATGGACCTGTTGGGCCCGTTGCTAGTCAGGACCTTTAATGAGGCAAGAAAGGGGGGGGCTTTGCCCCCGACGATGTCCCGGGCACTGATCTCCTTGATCCTGAAGCGGGACAAGGATCCCCTGCAATGTGGGACTTACAGACCGATTTCCTTGCTAAATGTAGATGCCAAGGTGCTGGCGAAGGTCTTAGCCACGAGGATTGAGGATTGTGTGCCGCAGATCATCCATGAAGACCAGACGGGGTTTGTGAAGGGGAGACAGTTGAACGCGAATGTGCGGAGGCTTTTGAACGTTATCATGATGCCGGCGAGGGAGGGGGAGGCGGAGGTAGTGGTGGCAATGGACGCTGAGAAAGCCTTCGATAGGGTAGAGTGGGGGTACCTGTGGGAGGTGCTGAAGAGGTTCGGGTTTGGGGAGGGGTTTTTCAGGTGGGTTAGGCTGTTGTACGAGGTCCCGATGGCGAGTGTGGCCACAAACAGGAGGAGGTCCGAGTACGTTCGGTTGCACTGAGGGACGAGGCAGGGGTGTGGCTTGTCCCCCCTGCTCTTCGCACTGGCGATTGAGCCCCTGGCTATGGCACTGAGGGAGTCAAGGAACTGGAGGGGGTTGGTGCGCGGTGGGGAGGAGCATAGGGTGTCACTTTATGCGGACGACCTGTTGCTGTATGTGGCGGACCCGGTGGGAGGAATGCCAGAGGTAATGAGGATTCTTAGGGAATTCGGGAACTTTTCGGGGTACAAGCTCAACATGGGGAAGAGCGAGCTGTTCGTAGTTCATCCAGGGGACCAGGAGAGGGGGATTGGCGAGCTCCCACTAAAAAGGGCGGGGAGGAGCTTCAGGTATTTGGGGGTCCTGGTGGCCAGGAGCTGGGGGGCCCTGCATAGGCTTAATTTTACAAGGTTGGTGGAGCAAATGGAGGAGGAGTTCAAGAGGTGGGACCTGTTGCCGCTGTCCTTGGCGGGTAGGGTGCAGTCAATCAAAATGACGGTGTTCCCAAGGTTTTTGTTCCTGTTCCAGTGCCTCCCCGTGTTTATCCCGAAGGCTTTTTTCAGGCGGGTTAACAGGAGTATAATGGGGTTTGTGAGGGCGCGAGGGACTCCGAGGGTGCTGCCCAACCTCTGTGGGTACTACTGGGCTGCCAATGCGACGATTATGCGCAAGTGGGTGATGGACGGGGAGGGGGCTGCATGGAAGAGGCTGGAGACGGCGTCTTGTGTGGGTACGAGTCTGGGGGCGCTGGCAACGGCGCCACTGCCGCTCCCTCCAAGGAGGTATACCATGAGCCCGGTGGTGGTGGCTGCCCTCAAAATTTGGGGGCAGTGGAGGCGGCACAGGGGGGAAGTTGGGGCCTCGGCATGGACCCCATTAGGGGGAACCACCGGTTCGCCCCAGGAAGAACAGGTGGAGGCTTTGCGGGGTGGCACAGGGCAGGAATACGAAAGTTGGGGGACCTGTTTGTGGACGGGAAGTTCGCGAGCCTGGGTGAGCTCGAGGAGAAGTACGGGCTCCCCCCGCGGAACACCTTCAGGTACTTACAGGTAAGGGCGTTTGCCAGATGGTGTTGCTCGTTTTAGCCTTAGTTTACTTATTCTTATTCTGTCACCTTTGCTCACGAGTCGCCAGGTATCTTTCTGATACCGCCACGTGGTTCAAGTCCAAGTAATGATTAATAATGCAACACACCGCTTAGTCAGAGTTAAATCAACGATCATTTAATTAATGCTTATACAATAATTCTATTTCTAGACTACTACCTACCACTAAAGGCCAATACTTAACTTTTGGAAATGGCCCACCAGGTCAGGGAAATGATTGGTATTTCGAATTGTTTCTGAGCCTGCGGGATTCAAAAGCTGGTACAAGTTGATAGTCAGGAGCGCCTATCGGGTAGCGATCGCTGGAGTAACACTTACGGTTTCTTGTAGAAGGGTCTTGAAGGTTGCGAGCAGGAAAAGAAGGGTCGAGTTGAACTTCACCCCTATTCTTATAGTCCCCAGGAGCTTCCAGCCTCTCGGGGTGGACCTTGTACCTGGTCCCAAGTGATTGGACTTGATCCCAATCACTTGGTTCGATATTCTCCAATACTGGAGCAATTCCTTGATCGGGCGGTGGTCATTTACCTTTCTTTGTGTCAGCTCCTGCTGGCGCCGAAAGGTCTGGGTCAGCTTTGAGTTGCTAATTTGTAGCAATTGTTCCCGGGGATGGCTGCTTAATATGCAGGTGGCTGGGTTGTTGTGATGTTGATGGCTGCAGGTATCGGTCTGGGCCGACTTCCCCAGAGGCGAATACACTGTTTTACCTGCAGCTGTCCGTTTGAGTCTTGTTGGCTGATTTTCCCATCAGCCTCTTCCGTTCGCCATTTTAGATCGGGATTTGACCATTCTAATCGGGAGTCAGCCATTTTACATGGCTACACACCCTCCTTGGGATCCTAACGTGAAGAGTGAAGGATCACATAAATTTTGTTCTTTCCATTCCCTGACCGGGGAGGGGGGGACACCTCCTACATGGCCTCTGCTCTGACCCTAGCTATGAACAAAAAATTTTACCTATCAATTCTAAGGGCGCTATGTCAGACAGGGACATGCATTACAAAATAACAAACTTGGAACCTCTAATTTATCCTTATTACACTACCCTCACTAACATTCTATTATTCTATCTTCCCTAATCATACAACAAAAAAAATCACAACATTTCATATACTCTTTCCAGGCTTGGCAGTCAAGCTCAGGATCATACATTTTTTGTACATGATAAGTTTTGTACATCTCTTTATTTACAACAATAAACGCAAGTGAATGCTCTTTATTATTTTATTATAGATTGCGGGGGTTGGGAGTCTGGTCGTAACCGAATATAGGGGATCGGATCCGATATACCGGGGTTCGAGAGCGGTACGCTCTCCTTCTCCATTTACGTAGGCGCATAGTCTGCACTACACAGCAGAGTATCGCCAACGCTAACCGTGCTTCCGATCACGTAGGACAGGGAGTACCAGGTTATGAACCTGGCACACCAGGAAGATGCAGTGTCGCTGGTGACTGGGCTCTGGGTACTGCGGGGCAGTGAAACATTAACGGCTGGGAGGTTTGAAGTCATGGGGTTCGCGTTCACGCGCAACCAAATGTCCAAGATAAAAATGTTGATCACGATGAAGGAAGTCCTCGTGGCTGTCCTCTTTCCTTTTCTTTCTTTGTGTTCTCTTTATTTTCTCCGATCCTGGAGCTTCTGGAGTTCTGTAAAACAAGCATAGTATCTGTAACTATCTTTGTTTAATATCCGGTATGTTAGTGTGTCTGTCCTTTGGTGCCAATTATTCCCTTATAATTGGTCACTATGTGTGACTCCCTCATTTTTAAACAAAAACAAATTTTAGGACACGGCACACTTCCCAATGATGGACCAGAAGTTGATTTACCATCCAAATGTTCCAGGATGTAAATAGCAAATGGCGGCAACCTAATGGTCACCTAAACAAATAAAAACTTTTTGAAAGGAAAAATGTCAAATGAGGTGCATGTGGGCCGCGACGGGTAAGATTTGGATGGAGTCCCCGGGTAGGACGGCTACCAATGCCGTATCTCCCCTACCCGAGCGTGATTGACCAGCGGGGGGGTCCTCAGGCAGGGCGGGTCTCACGCCGTTTCTCCACTGCCTGAGCAACCGACAAGAACGGGCAAAAATGTAGTCATCGTGGTGGGGCTGCCATAGTGATTCTACCCTTGAACCTGTTGCTCTTTCTAGCTTTAGTCTATTTGCTCTGTTTAGGTCACCTTTGCTCATGAGTCGCCAGGTATCTTTATGATCTTACCGCCACGTGGTTCAAGTTCAGGTTATGATTAATAATACAGCACACCGCTTAGTAAGGATTAAAACAACGGTCATTTATTATATACAACAAGCAATATTAATACCCTAATACTACTTTCTATATAATAAACCTATCACTACTGGCCAATACTTAACTTAGGAAGAGCCCACCAGGTCAGGGAAAGTAATGGCTTGTCCAATCAGATCTGGCCCGCGGGATTCAAAAGGCTGCTACAGGTCGGTGGCTAGGTGTCTCTACCGGATAACGATCGCTGGATTCAAACTTACTATTCCCGGTGGCTGGTCTTGCGAAGGTCTCGAGCAGGCGAAGAGGAGAGAGAGAGAGGTCTGAACGTGGACCTTCACTTTTATAGGGCCCAGGGGCTTCCCGCCTCCCGGGGCGGCCCTTGACCCTGAGTCCCAAGTGATTGGATTCTGTCCCCAATCTCTGGGGTCGATGTGTCCAATGGTGAGGCGATTCCTCGATCGGGGGGTGGTCGCTCACCTGTCTTTGTTTCGGCCACTGCAGGCGCCGACAGGTCTGGCCCGGTATTCAATTGCTAATATGTTGCAATTGTTCCCGGGGATAGCCGATTTAACTGTGGATGTCTGGATAGATGGGCTGCAAAAAGCCCTGAATGCAACTGCGAATACCTGGGTTGATGGGCTGTTGATAGCCCTGAGTATCATCTGGGCTAACTTCCCCAGAGCCGAATATGCAATACTGTCTGCAGCTGCCTGCTTGTGTCTTCTTGGCTGCTTTTCCCTGCAGTCTTTCGGGTTAGCCGTTTTAAACTGGGTTTTGGCCAGATTAATCGGAACGCCGCCATTTTACATGGCTACAACCCAGAAGAGCAGTTACGATCGGGCGTCTGATACTCTAACAAGTATCAGCTGAAAAGCTAGTTCCGCTGAACAAGCGTCTGGTCTGTTGACCAGGTATCTGCAGATAAGTTGGTTCCGCTGAACAAGCGGCTGGAAAAAAAATTCTCCTGTCGGACAAACAACATGAAACAAACGTACAAACAACATAAAACATTCTGCAGGTTCCATCAGAAAACGGGACATCGTAAATCACCTTTGGGCTGGGGTGTAACTAGCATACGAAGGGAGTGCAGTGTGACCGAAGAAGAAAGGAAGGAGGAGTGAAACAAAAATGAAGTGGCCTTGCTGAGGTAACGCTGCCATGAGAAGTGGTGGGTAAGCGCTCCCAGTTTGCATGGGGCAGCTGGGGCCTTGTAGCTGCTGTGGGCGGTGTTCTCTTTCATATCTGGGGGCTAGTCTAGCTGGTGGGGGTCTCCTGCAATCTCGGGTGAAGTGTCCTGGCTGCCCACAGTTGTAACATGACCCCTGGGGCACATAAGGTGGAGCAGGCTCTCTGGGGCATTGTTCCCTTGGGTGTGGTTCCCTGGGTGGGGGGGTCGGGGCTGTTGGTGTCTTTGCTGGTTCGGGGGGCATTTGTGGGCTGATCCCGTTGCTGTTTCAGGGGGGCTTGGCATTCTCGCGCGTAATGTCCTAATTGTCTGCAATTATAACATTCCGGTGGTTTCTGGGGGGGTGCTGTTCCTTCCTTCGTTTACCCATGCGAGGTTCTGGTGCGTTT
Organism: Scyliorhinus torazame; assembly: GCF_047496885.1. Taxonomy (NCBI): domain Eukaryota; kingdom Metazoa; phylum Chordata; class Chondrichthyes; order Carcharhiniformes; family Scyliorhinidae; genus Scyliorhinus; species Scyliorhinus torazame. The sequence goes on along the minus strand of NC_092735.1, from coordinate 12,755,510 downwards.
TAACTGGATGCATGTCTGCCTGCTCTTCATTGGGCTCCCTAACTGTGGGTTTGTCTGCTTCTGCCTGCTGTTCTTCAGGATTTTTAACTGCGGCTTTGCTTTGGACAGACTGCTCCCAGGCGCGGGACAATCTTTTAAAATCCTTTTCTCATTGTGGGCTTCCTCTGAGGGGTCATAAATCGTACAGGCCTTTTGTCCTGCCTCTGTGGCATGGGAGATAAGGGTGCGGGTCCATTTGGCCATACCGTCTTGGGGCAAATGGACGCGTTCTAAATTACCAAAAACTGCTGTGAAATGAATCCACAGGCGTCCAGCAAACGCTGTGGGGTGTTCTGTCTTTTCCTACCTGCACTTATTGAGGCCATCTACGGGGTCACCCCGGTTATACCCGATCGCATCCAGGATCGCGGTGTGCATTTCTGCAAGGGTGCCTCCTCCTACGTTCTGAGGGTCGGGAAGGGCTGCTGCTACCGACGGATCTAAACTTAAAACCATGAGCCTTACGTGCTCTCTCTCGTCCAGGCCGTACATGTTCGCCTGATGTTTAACTGTGGCAAAGAAATGGTGGGGTCTGCGGCGGGGAGGAACTGTGTGATCTTTGCACACGCGTCCTGTAATTGGGTCACTGTTAAGGGGGTGGAATATAGGTATTCCGCCTCGTCCGATGTGGCTGTGCGGTGGGTGGTTACAGGGTTCATTGGAGCCTGAACTACCTGCTGTGTGGGGGGTTGGGGTGCTTTTCTCCTTTGGGGCTTTCCCTGCGCACATGTTCCCTGAACATATCTCTGCGCTGTTTTGTGTAACTCTTTCCAATCAGGGCCGTCTTCCTGGTCTAACTTTTCCCCAAAGGTTTCCTGAAATCCTTTCTGAACAGAAAGCAGCGATTGCAGCTCTGCAATCTGCTTCCGGCACTTTGCATGGTCTATGGTGCTCTGTCTTTGTTCTGTGGTTGCAGCGTGGAGCGCTCTCAAGGCTGCCTTGAGATCACTGCATTGTTTCTGTAGTGTCTCCACCTACTTTTCTGTCTCTTTCCTTACCAGGACTGCACGCTGCGTGACCTGATAGGCCTTTTCATACTGTGATTGGAAACTGCTTAAATGCGCCAGACAAGACTGGTGACCCCGTTTGGCGTCAGCCACCTCTTCACCCTTTGCTGCCAATTTCCCCCTTAACTCTAAATTCTCTTTCTCAACCTCGCTTAAATCGACTTTACTCATGCGATGTATGCCCTCTACTTCTTTGCGGAGCGTCTTGACGACCTCCTCTGTGCCTCGCAATTGTGCCAGACAGGACACGATTACCATCGGCTTGCGAGCTTTCGCTCAGCTCTTTTTATGGATCTCACTCATGTTCTCCCACCAAGTATGCCCTATATCTCCGGGACCTGATTCGTCATTATCGCAGAAATCATTCCACATTGGCCATCCTTTGCCCTTTCCGGATATTTCCGGATTTCCTCCTCCCAAATGGGACACTGTCCCACTCGACTGCTGCTGGTCGCTGCGACCGCAAATTCCTCAGGGTTCATGATGCGCTGCATTGCCTGCATGGCCATCTTTCCTGTCCGCTTGCTTCGTTTAAATTTGGAACAGGGGGCTAAGGTGATGTCGTAGATGCGGGTACGGCTTGCGCTAATTTCCGAAAATACAGACTTCCGACAGTTTTGACGCAACAAAAATCTATCAGTTTTATCTTATAGCCCTGTTAGTTACGCATGCATACACACACTTCCGAATTATGACTATCAATCAGAACTGCTTGAACACTTGTGGTTTTTTGTTTCCAATTGGATTGTAATTCAAAATTTCTTGGGTTCTCCCGGAGTGGTTTTCCACTTCTAGATCGGGTCCTGTCAGGATGTCGCCAAAATGTTGCTCGTTTTAGCCTTAGTTTACTTATTCTTATTCTGTCACCTTTGCTCACGAGTCGCCAGGTATCTTTCTGATACCGCCACGTGGTTCAAGTCCAAGTAATGATTAATAATGCAGCACACTGCTTAGTCAGAGTTAAATCAACGCTCATTTATTATATACAGCAATAAATACTTATACAATAATCCTACTTCTAGACATCTACTACCTACCACTAAAGGCTAATACTTAACTTTTGGAAATGGCCCACCAGGTCAGGGAAACGAATGGTCTATCGAATTGGGTCTGGCCTGCGGGATTCAAAAAGACTGGTACGAGTCGATAGTCAGGAGCGCCTATCGGGTAGCGATTGCTGGAGTAACACTTACGGTTTCTTGTAGAAGGGTCTCGAAGGTTGCGAGCAGGAAAAGAAGGGTCGAGTTGAACTTGGCTCCTATTCTTATAGTCCCCGGGGGCTTCCCGCCTCTCGAGGCGGACCTTGTACCTGGTTCCAAGTGATTGGACTTGGTCCCAATCACTTGGTTCGATACGCTCCAATACTGGAGCGAATCCTTGATCGGGCGGTGGTCATTTACCTTTCTTTGTGTCAGCTCCTGCTGGCGCCGAAAGGTCTGGGTCGGCTTTATGTTGCTAATGTGTAGCAATTGTTCCCGGGGATGGCTGCTTAATATGCAGATGGCTGGGTTGTTGTGATGTTAATGGCTGCAGGTATCGGTCTGGGCCGACTTCCCCAGAGCCGAATACACTGTTTTGCCTGCAGCTGTCCGTTTGAGTCCTGTTGGCTGATTTTCCCATCAGCCTCTTTCGTTCGCCATTTTAGATCGGGTTTGGCCATTCTAATCGGGAGTCAGCCATTTTACATGGCTACACACTCTCCTTGTGGTCCTAACGCGAAGCGTGAAGGATCACATAAATTTTGTTCTTTCCATTCCCTGACCGGGGGGGACACCTCCTACATGGCCTCTGCTCTGATTCTAGCTATGCACAAAATTTTTTACCTATCAATTCTAAGGGCGCTATGTCAGGCAGGGACATGCATTTACAAAATAACAAACTTGGAACCTCTATTTTAACCTTATTACACTATACTCACTAAACATTTCATTATCCTATCTTTCTAAAACATACAACAAAAATCACATAATTCCATAATCTTTCCTGGCTTGGCAGTCAAGCTCAGGATCATACAGTGTCTTTCATGAAAAATTTGTACATTTCTTTATTCACAGTAATAATGCAAGTGAATGCTCTTTATTATTTCATTATAGATCGCGGGGGTCGGGGGTCTGGTCGTAACCGAATATAGGGGATCGGATCCTATATACCGGGGTGCGAGCACGGTACGCTCTCCTTCTCCATTTACGTAGGCGCATAGTCTGCACTACACAGCAGAGTATCGCCAACGCTAACAGTGCTTCGATCACGTAGGACAGGGAGTACCAGGTTATGAACCTGGCACACCAGGAAGATGCAGTGTCGCTGGTGACTGGGCTCTGGGTACTGCGGGGCAGTGAAACATTAACGTCGGGGGGGTTTGGAGTAATGGGGTTCGCGTTCACGCGCAACCAAATGTCCACAAAAAGCATGTTGAGCACGATGAAGTGAGTCCTCATGGCTGTCCTGGCTGTCCTCTTTCCTTTTCCTTCTCGTGTTCTTTGTTTTCTCCGGTCCTGGAGCCTCTGGAGTTCTGTAAAAACAGGCATAGTATCTGTAACTACCTTGGTTTAATATCCGGTATGTTAGTGTGTCTGTCCTTCGGGGCCAATTATTCCCTTTATAATTGGTCACTCTGTGTGACTCCCTCATTTTTTTTCAAAACAAATGTTAGGACACGGCACAATTCCCAATCATGAACCAGTGCTGATTTACCATCCAAATGTTCCAGGATGTAAATAGCAGGTGGCAGCAACCTAAAGGTCACCTAAACAAATAAAACTTTTTGAAATGCAAGAATGTCAAATGAGGTGCGTATGGGCCGCGACGGGTAAGATTTGGATAGAGTCCCCGGGTAGGACGGCTACCAATGCCGTATCTCCCCTACCCGAGCGTGTTTGACCAATGGGGAGGTCCCCAGGCAGGGCGGGTCTCACGCCGTTTCTCCACTGCCTGAGCAACCGACAAGAACGGGCAAAAATGTAGTCATCATGGTGGGGCTGCTATAGTGATTCTACCCTTGAACCAGAAGAGCAGTTATGATCGGGCATCTGATACCCGAACAGGTATCAGCTGAAAAGCTAGTTCCTCTGAACAAGCGTGTGGTCTGTTGACCAGGTATCTGCAGATAAGCTAGTTCCGCTGAACAAGAGTTCCGCAGGAACAAATTATCCTGTCGGACGAACAACACAAAACAAACGTACGAACAACATAAAACATCCTGCAGGTTCCACCAGGAAGGACAACACTTCTCCCAAGCGTTTCCTTTAAACATCGTGTGGACACCTCAGTTCTCGGTTGCGAACAGGGTCGCAAAGGGGTTGGCGGTTTGGGAGTCAGACTCGAGGTCGTTACCTTCTCCCGGATGCCAAACTCTGGAGTGGATTAGGGCTGAAAGGGCTGCTTGGTGTGAGGTGGGGTCGCTCTCGTCGTTGTGGACGAGTCTGTAGGAGTTGTCGCGGTGCCAATGAGTTGTGTCGAGTTGTGTGGGGTCAAAGTCGGGGTCGTCCGTGTGGTTCGGTGGTCGGTGGTGGGGTTTATTTAGAAAAGTGATCAGGAAGGGATCACTGGGATCGTAGTCGGAGTCGCTGGGTGTGGGTCCGGTTGCATGGGGATAGTAGGGAGGCGTGCTGTGGCTGTCGTCCGAGTCACAGTCGCTGTCTCTGCTGCTGCAGTCTGTGGGCGTTCCGGGGCGGAGTGTATATTTCGGGGGTGGAGTCGAGGTCGAGTCCGTGGCTGGGCTGGACATGGTGGGGGTTGGTTGGGTTCCGTTGGCTGTGGGCGGGGTGTGGTCTGCTGCGTCAAGCATGACGTGGTGTGTGTGGTTCGACAGTTCCATAAACCTTCAACTGGTTTATATGAAACCACGCAGTCTTACCATTTGGGTATTTTATTTTGTAGACTGATGGGCTTACTTTATCCGCAATGGAGTACGGACCCGAGTATTTTGGTGACAGGAATGTGCTGGGGTTATATACAGGCAGTATCACTTGCTGTCCTATATCATACTCCATTGCATGCACTGCCTTATCAAAACAGGCCTTGCTCTGTTTCTTTTTGGTGCCCAATTTAACTGCGGCTGCTAACTGAGCTGTTTTTACATTAGCAACTAATTGCTCCACGACTTTCTCGTGGGTGAGGGCCGTTACTTCAGGGCTGGTCAGGTCTAAATCTAACAAGTATTCTGTCCCTTTCATGGGGCGTCTGGTCATGAGAGTGTGTGGGGTGTAACCTGTGGAGGTGGAAACAGTGTTACGCAAAAACATCAGCGCAAAAGGGAGGACTGAATCCCAAGTAGTGTTGTTCTGCTGGACCATTTTTCGGAGGGTGGTTTTTAGGGTCCGATTCATGCGCTCCACTATACCACTCGACTGTGGGTGGTACGCAATGTGGAATTTTTGGGTGATGCCAAATATCGTGAGGACGTTCTGTATGACGCGTCCCGTAAAGTGAGAACCTTGGTCCGATTCAATACTGCGGGGGAGTCCCCATCTTGTAAAGATGTGGTGGGTTAGGATCTTGGCTGTGGTTTTCGCTGTGTTGGTGCGGGCTGGAAATGCTTCCACCCACTTTGTAAAAGTGTCTATGACCACCAGTACATATTTGTAGCCATTCCTGCAAGGGGGCAATGGACCTATAAAATCAATCTGGAGGTTAGTCCAGGGGCCGTTAACGGGTCGGGTGTGGCTGAGTTGGGCCTTTTTGGCATATCTATCGGGGTTGTTCTGTGCGCAGATAAGGCAATTCTCAATACACCTTCCTTGAGATTTGGCCACCAACAAAGCTGCTTAAGGTGGGCTGTAGTGGGATCGATTCCCTGGTGTCCATGACCATCATGGAATAAACAAATTAATTGGTTCCTATCCTGCTCAGGAACTACATAAAGGGTGTCCTTTAGCACCACACCGTCATGTGTGGTTATCGTATTTCTGTACCTCTCGTATGAGGCTGGAAACTTCCCTTTCGCAATCTCAGTGAGAGCGCTGTCCTGCTTCTGGGCCTTTACTAGATCCTCGATCCTAGTCTGCGTGACCTGAACTGCGCTCACTGGCGCACTCACTGGCGCACTCACTGGCGCACTCACTGGCGCACTCACTGGCGCGCTTTCGGGGGGTTTCCAAAAATACCCATGCCTGGATCCTGCTTTAGCCAGTGCGTCGGCTTTTACATTCCAGGGGGGGAGGAACGATGGTGGCTGCGGACTTTTATAATGCCAAAAGTCCTGTTCTGGGCTTTTTGTAAAATATAGCGGAGTAATGGGGCTGAGGGGAGGGGTTTTCCATCCGCAGAAACAAATCCTCTTGTTTCCCAGAGGGCAGAAATTCTGTGAGGCTGCTGCAGACATAGAGGCTGTCCGAGTATTTGTCTGTTGGGCTGGGGAAGGAATCTGGGTGCTCTACTATGTACACGATGGCCACAAGCTCTGCTGCCTGCGCGCCTAAGTGTCCGGGGAGTTTTAATGCTATTTCCTCGAGGGCGCGTCCCTGCGCGTCCTCAACATAAATCCCGCAACCTGTTATGCGTTGTCGATCTAAGACTGTGGAAGATCCATCCACATAAATCTTAATGGGTTCACACGTGTCCGGGTGCGGGGGGCTATGAGATGAAGTTCCTATTTTTCTGGGGGGTGTTTTGGTGATAAAGGGGCCTGTATTGTGGAGTGGAGAGATGATCTCACACTCATGGGGGTTCCGGGGTACTGCAAATTGTCCGCTAAGTATGTGTGTGTCTTTGTCCGTTTTACTGTGATGTCCCATCCCTGCAAGAGAAGGGTCCACCTAGCTGCGCGTATTTGGCTGACGGTACCGTCTTAAGTCGTCCGTCCAGTAAAAGTTGGGTGGGGGTGTATTCGGTCAGAATGGTGATGGGGTTCAGTCCGGTAATGTATGAAAAGTACTGGAGTGCCCAGAAAACTGCGAGCAGGTGCCTCTCACAGGCTGAAAATCCCTGCTCCACAGCATCTAAAAATCGAGAAGCATAAGCTACGGGTCTTAGCTGGTCGTGCCGTTCCTGCAGGAGCACGGCTGAAAGGGTGCGGTCTGTGGTCGCTACCTCTATTGCGTAAGGGGAAAACGGGTCTGGAACTTGTAGTGCGGGGGCGATTCCGCAGCATACCCATTCCCAGGGGGCTCCTTTCTTTAGGAGGTCTGAGAGGGGCGCTGCCTTGCTGGCGAAACCGTCAATGTGGTTTCGGCAGTAGCCAACCAGTCCTAAAAACGACCGGAGGTCTGAAACGTTCTGGGGAAGGGGCAATTTAGCGATCCAGTCAATTCTTTTATGCTCGATCTCGCGTTTGCCGTGTGTGATAATAGTACCCAAATATACCACTTTTTCTTCCAATATCTGGGCCTTTTTGGGGTTTACTTTGCAGCCAATGGAATGTAACAATTCCAGGAGTTCGGACAGAAACTCAATGTGCTCTTCCTTAGTGTCTGTCTGCAGTAGTAGATCGTCCACATATTGCACCAGACATTCGGGGCGAGAAAATGTCACTAGTCCATTTGCCAGCTGTCGGTTGTGGAAGCCTTGTGGCAGGCATGTCCACGTGTACTGCTGCGCTCTGAAGGTGAAGGCAAATTTGTACTGGCACGCCTTTGCCAATGGAATGGACCAGAATCCATTACTGATGTCCAAAACCATGAAGTAGCGGGAATTGAGTCCCTGTTTGAGCATGGTCTCGGGACTTGTTGCTACGGTGGGGGCTGCTGCTGGGGTGACTTTATTGTGTTCCCGATAATCAATGGTCAGGCGCCATGATCCTTCGGGCTTTCTTACTGGCCAAATCGGGGCATTATTAGTAGAGGCTACTGATCTTAGTACGCCCTGCTCTAATAAGCTCTCGATAACTTTTAGGATTTCTCCCTCTGCTTCTAGGGGGAATCCGTACTGTTTTTGGGGTCTAGGGCCCAGTCCTGTTACTTGTACGGAGCCAGTCATCCGTCCACAGTCATGCTTGTGGGTCGCGAATGCTGCCCTGTTCTTTTGCAGGACTGCCCTAACCTGCCTGTCCGTGGTAAGCATGGTGGGGTTGAACCAAAACTCGCCTACTGCTTTTATACAGGTTTTGCACTGAGTGCTGAATTTGGTGCATTTGAGTGCGATAGTGAGAGTTTGGTGACCGAGGGAGTATAAGGCTTCATTTTTATCTAAAGTTTAGTCTTTCTTTTATTTAGTTAATTAACTTAAAAGTTGCTGTTTGGTTTAGAAGAAGGTGAATTTTCAATAAGCTTTAAACAGGCTTCTACTTGGAGGCACTTGCAGCTGGAGCTTGTTAATTAGTTAATTGGATTAGGCCAGTTTTCAGAGGCTAGATTCACAGTATAAAAGTGATCCCCGACAGTGCAGACTTTGTTTGCCCTGAGTGCTGAATTTGGTGCATTTGAGTGCGATAGTGAGAGTTTGGTGACCGAGGGAGTTAGGTGAGGAGGGAGTAAGGTGCTCCTTTCATTTTGTTTCTGACATTTCCGCAAAGAGTGCGAAGAGAGCCAGGAGTTTACAGAAAGTGTAGCTGACTGGGAGCAGGGTCGGAGGGCGGAGATCTAGTTAGTCCACAGGGCAGCTATATTCTGTCAGGTAAGAGGGGATGGAGGCTAGGCCAGTTACATGCTCCTCCTGTAGGATGTGGGTGGTGAGGGATACCACCGGTGTCCCCACTGACTATACCTGCGGGAAGTGCACCCAACTTCAGCTCCTCAAAGACCGTGTTAGGGAACTGGAGCTGAAGCTGGATGAACTTCGGATCATCTGGGAGGCAGAGGGGGTGATTGAGAAGAGTTACAAGGAGGTAACCACACCCAAGGTACAGGACAAGAATAGCTGGGTTACAGTCAGGGGGAAAAAAACAAACAGGCAGAAAGTGCAGGGATCCCTCGTGGCCGTTCCCCTTCAAAACAAGTATACCGTTTTGGATGCTGTTGGGGGGGATGACCTATCGGGGGAAGGCCCTAGCGGCCAGGTCTCTGGCACCGAGTCTGGCTCTGGGGCTCAGAAGGGAAGGGGGGAGAATAGAAAAGCAATAGTTGTAGGAGATTCAATGGTTGGGGGAATAGATAGGAGATTCTGTGGTCGCGAGCGAGACTCCCGGAAGGTATGTTGCCTCCCGGGTGCCAAGGCCAGGGATGTCTCGGATTGTGTCTTCAGGATCCTTAAGGGGGAGGGGGAGCAGCCAGAAGTCGTGGTGCACATTGGTACCAACGACATAGGTAGGAAAAGGGGTGTGGAGGTAATAAACAAGTTTAGGGAGTTAGGCTGGAAGTTAAAAGCCAGGACAGACAGAGTTGTCATCTCTGGTTTGTTGCCGGTGCCACGTGATAGCGAGGCTAGGAATAGGGAGAGAGTACAGTTGAACACGTGGCTGCAGGAATGGTGTAGGAGGGAGGGCTTCAGGTATTTGGATAATTGGAGCGCATTCTGGGGAAGGTGGGACCTGTACAAGCAGGACGGGTTGCATCTGAACCAGAGGGGCACCAATATCCTGGGAGGGAGGTTTTCTAGTACTCTTCGGGAGGGTTTAAACTAATTTGGCAGGGGAATGGGAACCGGATTTGTAGTCCAGCAACTAAGGTAGCTGATATTCAGGACGCCAAAGCTTGTAATGAGGCAGTGGGGAAGGGAACACTGACAAAGGAGAGTACTTGCAGGCACGGAGATGGGTTGAAGTGTGTATACTTCAACGCAAGAAGCATCAGGAATAAGGTGGGTGAACTTAAGGCATGGATCGGTACTTGGGACTACGATGTGGTGGCCATCATGGAAACTTGGATAGAAGAGGGGCAGAAATGGTTGTTGGAGGTCCCTGGTTATAGATGTTTCAATAAGATTAGGGAGGGTGGTAAAAGAGGTGGGGGGGGGTGGCATTATTAATTAGAGATAGTATAACAGCTGCAGAAAGGCAGTTTGAGGAGTATCACCCTATTGAGGTAGTATGGGTTGAAGTCAGAAATAGGAAAGGAGCAGTCACCTTGTTAGGAGTTTTCTATAGGCCCCCCAATAGTAGCAGAGATGTGGAGGAACAGATTGGGAAACAGATTTTGGAAAGGTGCAGAAGTCATAGGGTAGTAGTCATGGGCGACTTTAACTTCCCAAATATTGAGTGGAAACTCTTTAGATCAAATAGTTTGGATGGGGTGGTGTTTGTGCAGTGTGTCCAGGAAGCTTTTCTAACACAGTATGTAGATTGTCCGACCAGAGGAGGGGCAATATTGGATTTAGTACTTGGTAATGAACCAGGGCAAGTGATAGATTTGTTAGTGGGGGAGCATTTTGGCGATAGTGACCACAATTCTGTGACTTTCACTTTAGTAATGGAGAGGGATAAGTACGTGCAACAGGGCAAGGTTTACAATTGGGGGAAGGGTAAATACGATGTTGTCAGACAAGAATTGAAGTGTATAAGTTGGGAACATAGGCTGGCAGGGAAGGACACAAGTGAAATGTGGAACTTGTTCAAGGAACAGGTGCTACGTGTCCTTGATATGTATGTCCCTGTCAGGCAGGGAAGAGATGGTCGAGTGAGGGAACCATGGTTGACAAGAGAGGTTGAATGTCTTGTTAAGAGGAAAAAGGAGACTTATGTAAGGCTGAGGAAACAAGGTTCAGACAGGGCATTGGAGGGATACAAGATAGCCAGGAGGGAACTGAAGAAAGGGATTAGGAGAGCTAAGAGAGGGCATGAACAATCTTTGGCGGGTAGGATCAAGGAAAACCCCAAGGCCTTTTACACATATGTGAGGAATATGAGAATGACTAGAGCGAGGGTAGGTCCGATCAAGGACAGTAGCGGGAGATTGTGTATTGAGTCTGAAGAGATAGGAGAGGTCTTGAACGAGTACTTTTCTTCTGTATTTACAAATGAGAGGGACGATATTGTTGGAGAGGACAGTGTGAAACAGATTGGTAAGCTCGAGGAAATACTTGTTAGGAAGGAAGATGTGTTGGGCATTTTGAAAAACTTGAGGTTAGACAAGTCCCCCGGGCCTGACGGGATATATCCAAGGATTCTATGGGAAGCAAGAGATGAAATTGCAGAGCCGTTGGCAATGATCTTTTCGTCCTCACTGTCAACAGGGGTGGTACCAGTGGATTGGAGAGTGGCGAATGTCGTGCCCCTGTTCAAAAAAGGGACTAGGGATAACCCTGGGAATTACAGGCCGGTTAGTCTTACTTCGGTGGTAGGCAAAGTAATGGAAAGGGTACTGAAGGATAGGATTTCTGAGCATCTGGAAAGACACTGCTTGATTAGGGACAGTCAGCACGGATTTGTGAGGGGTAGGTCTTGCCTTACAAATCTTATTGAATTCTTTGAGGAGGTGACCAAGCATGTGGATGAAGGTAAAGCAGTGGATGTAGTGTACATGGATTTTAGTAAGGCATTTGATAAAGTTCCCCATGGTAGGCTTATGCAGAAAGTAAGGAGGCATGGGATAGTGGGAAATTTGGCCAGTTGGATAACGAACTGGCTAACCGATAGAAGTCAGAGTGGTGGTGGATGGCAAATATTCAGCCTGGATCCCAGTTACCAGTGGCGTACTGCAGGGATCAGTTCTGGGTCCTCTGCTGTTTGTGATTTTCATTAATGACTTGGATGAGGGAGTTGAAGGGTGGGTCAGTAAATTTGCAGACGATACGAAGATTGGTGGAGTTGTGGATAGTAAGGAGGGCTGTTGTCGGCTGCAAAGAGACATAGATAGGATGCAGAGCTGGGCTGAGAAGTGGCAGATGGAGTTTAACCCTGAAAAGTGTGAGGTTGTCCATTTTGGAAGGACAAATATGAATGCGGAATACAGGGTTAACGGTAGAGTTCTTGGCAATGTGGAGGAGCAGAGAGATCTTGGGGTCTATGTTCATACATCTTTGAAAGTTGCCACTCAAGTGGATAGAGCTGTGAAGAAGGCCTATGGTGTGCTCGCGTTCATTAACAGAGGGATTAAATTTAAGAGCCGTGAGGTGATGATGCAGCTGTACAAAACTTTGGTAAGGCCACATTTGGAGTACTGTGTACAGTTCTGGTCACCTCATTTTAGGAAGGATGTGGAAGCTTTGGAAAAGGTGCAAAGAAGATTTACCAGGATGTTGCCTGGAATGGAGAGTAGATCTTACGAGGAAAGGTTGAGGGTGCTAGGTCTTTTCTCATTAGAATGGAGAAGGATGAGGGGCGACTTGATAGAGGTTTATAAGATGATCAGGGGAATAGATAGAGTAGACTGTCAGAGACTTTTTCCCCGGGTGGAACAAACCATTACAAGGGGACATAAATTTAAGGTGAAAGGTGGAAGACATAGGAGGGATATCAGAGGTAGGTTCTTTACCCGGAGAGTAGTGGGGGCATGGAATGCACTGCCTGTGGAAGTAGTTGAGTCGGAAACATTAGGGACCTTCAAGCAGCTATTGGATAGGTACATGGATTACGGTAAAATGATATAGTGTAGATTTATTTGTTCTCAAGGGCAGCACGGTAGCATTGTGGATAGCACAATTGCTTCACAGCTCCAGGGTCCCAGGTTTGATTCCGGCTTGGGTCACTGTCTGTGCGGAGTCTGCACGTCCTCCCCGTGTCTGCGTGGGTTTCCTCCGGGTGCTCCGGTTTCCTCCCACAGTCCAAAGATGTGCGGGTTAGGTGAATTGGCCAATGATAAATTGCCCTTAATGTCCAAAATTGCCCTTGGTGTTGGGTGGAGGTGTTGAGTTTGGGTAGGGTGCTCTTTCCAAGAGCCGGTGCAGACTCAAAGGGCCGAATGGCCTCCTTCTGCACTGTAAATTCAATGATAATCTATGATTAATCTAGGACAAAGGTTCGGCACAACATCGTGGGCTGAAGGGCCTGTTCTGTGCTGTATTTTCTATGTTCTATGTTCTATGTACTGCGCTAATTTTGTTCATATAGTCCCCTATGTTGAGCATTGCGGGGGCTCTAGCGGATTTTGCCATCTTCCAGACACACTGGTTGACTGGATCGAAGGATAGGTGGTGGGAATTCATAAAATCAATCCCCAGGATGTGTTCTGCTGTGTGGGGCAGGTCTACTAAAACTACGGGGTGTTTTGTGGTTATGGTTCCGATTTGGATGGATACAGGGGCTGTGATGTGTCCCTGCTGTGAGTGGCCTGTGAAGCCGCTGAGGGTGATAGTGGCTGTAGTGGGCCACATGTCCTTACCAAGGGGGGAGGAATTTAAGGTGGTGCGGGACCCTCCTGTGACCCAAAGAGACTCGATGGGCTGTCCCCGAATCTTCGCTGCGACTACGGGTCGTCCTGACCTATCCCAAAGGGTATCGCAGACCCAACTGGGGGAGCCCGTACACCGTCAGTCTGTTTTGGTCAAGTCCGTCTGATCCGAACGGGCGCTAACGCTATGGATGGGCTCTGCCTTTTTCTTACTCAGAGTGCCTGTCTGTTGGGCTCTCTGGGGCATTTTGGGGCCATTGCACTCTTTTGCAAAATGTCCCAACTGTCCGCAGTTGTAACATTCTTGTGATTTGGGTGGGGGGCTGTTCTTTCCCTCATTTACCCAGGCGGGGTTGTGAGGTGTGGCTTTTACTACCTGCATGTCTGCGGCGGCCTGCTTTTCCTCGGTGGTTTTTAGCGGCGGGTTTATTGTGAACAGACTGTTCCCAAACGCGGGACAATCTTTTAACCACCCACTTCTCGTTATGAGCCTCCTCCGAGGGATCATAACTATTACAGGCATTCTGTCCTGCCTCTGTGGCATGGGAGATAAGGGTGCGGGTCCATTTGGCCATATTGTCTGGGGACAAATGGGCACGGTCTACGTCTCCAAAAACGGCTTCGAAATGAATCCACAGGCGTCCTGCGAACGCTGTGGGGTGTTCAGACTTCTTCTGCCTACACCTATTGAGGCCATCTACGGGGTCACCCCGGTTATACCCGATCGCATCCAGGATCGCGGTATGCATTTCTGCAAGGGTGCCTCCTCCTACGTTCTGTGGGTCGGGAAGGGCTGCTGCTACTGATGGATCCAAACGTAGAACCATGAGCTTTACCTGCTCTCTCTCATCCAGGCCGTACATGGTCGCCTGATGTTTGACGGTGGCAAAGAAATGGTGGGGGTCTGAAGCAGGGAGGAACGGCGTGATTTTTGCACACGCGTCCCGTAATTGGGTCACTGTGAGGGGGGTGGAATATAGGAATTCCGCCTCGTCCGATGTGGCTGTGCGGGGGGTTGTTACAGGGTTCATGGGAGCCTGAAGTACCTGCTGTGTGGGGGGTGGGGGTGCTTTTCTCCTTTGGGGCTTTCCCTGCGCACATGTTCCCTGAACATATCTCTGCACTGTTTCCTGTAATTCTTCCCAATCAGGGCCGTCTTCCTGGTCTAACTTCTCCCCAAAGGTTTCCTGAAATCCTTTCTGAACAGAAAGCAGTGACTGCAGGTCTGCAATCTGCTTCCGGAACTTTGCATGGTCTATGGTGCTCTATCTTTGTTCTGTGGTTGCAGCGTGGAGCGCTCTCAAGGCTGCCTTGAGATCACTACATTGTTTCTGTAGTGTCTCCACCTGCTTCTCTGTTTCTTTCCTCACCAGGACTGCACGCTGCGTGTCCTGGTAAGCCTTTTCATACTGGGACTGGAAACTACGCAAATTCGCCAGACAAGACTGGTGACCCCGTTTGGCGTCAGCCACCTCTTCGTCCTTTGCTGCTAATTTCCTCCTTAATTCCAGATTCACTTTCTCAACTTCACATACATTGACTTTACTCATACGATGTATGCCCTCTACTTCTTTGCGGAGCGTCTTGACGACCTCCTCTGTGCCTCGCAATTGTGCCAGACAGGACACAATTTCCATCGGCTTGCGAGCTTTTGCTAAGCTCTTTTTATGGATCTCACTCATGTTCTCCCACCAAGTATGCCCTATACATCCGGGACCTGAGTCGTCATTACTACAGAAATCATCCTTTGCCCTTGAGATATTTCCGGATTTACTCTTCCCAAATGGGACACTGTCCCACTCTACTGCTGCTGGTCGCTGCGACCGCAAATTCCTCGGGGTTCATGAGGCATTGCATTGCCTGCATGGCCATCTTTCCTGTCCGCTTGCTTCATTTAAATTTGGAACAGGGGGCTAAGGTGGTGTCGTAGATGCGGGTACGGCTTGCGCTAATTTCTGAAAATGCAGACTTCCGACAGTTTTGACGCAACAAAAATCTATCAGTTTTACCTTATAGCCCTGTTAGTTACGCATGCATACACACACTTCCGAATTGTGACTATTAATCAGAACTGCTTGAACACTTGTGGTTTTTTGTTTCCAATTGGATTCTAATTCAAAATTTCTTGGGTTCTCCCGGAGTGGTTTTCCACTTCTAGATCGGGTCCCGTCAGGATGTCGCCAAAATGTTGCTCTTATTAGCCTTAGTTTTATTAGCTCTAATTCTGTCACCTTTGCTCACGAGTCGCCAGGTATCTTTCTGATACCGCCACGTGGTTCAAGTCCAAGTAATGATTAATAATGCAGCACACCGCTTAGTAAAAGTTAAATCAACGATCATTTATTATATACAGCAATAAATACTTATACAATAATCCTACTTCTAGACTACTACCTACCACTAAAGGCCAATACTTAACTTTGGAAATGGCCCACCAGGTCAGGGAAACGAATGGTCTATCGAATTGGTTCTGGCCTGCGGGATTCAAAAGACTGGTACGAGTCGATAGTCAGGAGCGCCTATCGGGTAGCGATCGCTGGAGTAACACTTACAGTTGTCTTTGTCGAAGGGTCTCGAAGGTTGCGAGCAGGAGAAGAAGGGTCGATCTGAACTTGGCCCCTATTTTTATAGTCCCTAGGGGCTTCCCGCCTCTCGAGGCGGACCTTGTACCTGGTTCCAAGTGATTGGACTTGGTCCCAATCACTTGGTTCAATATGCTCCAATAATGGGGCGATTCCTTGATCGGGGGGTGGTCGTCTACCTTCCTTTGTCACAGCCACTGCTGGCGCCGAAAGGTCTGGATCGGCTTTATGTTGCTAATGTGTAGCAATTGTTCCCGGGGATGGCTGCTTAGTGTGCAGGTGGCTGGGTTGATGTGCTGTTAATGGCTGCAGGTATCGGTCTGGGCTGATTTCCCCAGAGCCAAATACACTGTTTTGCCTGCAGATGTCCGTTTGAGTCCTGTTGGCTGATTTTCCCATCAGCCTCTTTCGTTCGCCATTTTAGATCGGGGTTTGACCATTCTAATCGGGAGTCAGCCATTTTAGGTGGCTACAAATGTTTTCCAAGTGCTCTGCTATTAAATCTTTCATAATGGACTCTAGCATTTTCTCCACAATCGATGTCAGGCTGACTGGTCTATAATTCCCCGTTTTTTCTCTTTTAAAAAAAATGTTTTTATTCTCCATTTTCCCATTTTCCTTCAAAATTTACACCCACAGACAGTAATCGGTAACAAATACAAAATCAATCCCCTTAACAATAACAACGATCCCATCCTCCCACCACCCCAAAAAACGGCCCACCTGTCAATATATGCATCCAATAAAACAAACCCTCCCACGGTGGCAACAAAAAACAAAGGAGAAAAAGAAAAAGGAGTCCGGGACCGCCCATGGTCACCATTGACCTATAGAGTCCACTCCCCCTCCCCCCCTACACTCAACGCCATCGAACCTCTGAAAGAGTACCATACATGATACCCAAGAGTTGTAAACCCCCCCCCCTCCCCACCCTCTCCAACTCCTCCCGACCACTGCCTCTTGGAAAACTCCTCCCCCTAACCTCGGTTCCTTCCCCCCAACTTTCCGCCCCGGCTAGACCACTCGGACCCTGTTCTGCCAGGCTCTGATGGCCGCAGCCCCTCCCCCCACCTCACTCCCGTTCACTGGCCGGCTTAAACCGGCCAGCGTGGAGGCCCCCGTCCGGGTACCTTTCCCCCTTGCCCGGCCCTAGGAAAGCCCAAAGATCCCCTTTTAGCACACACACCCTGCATATCCACCTACACCCCAAAGAGCCCTCATTTCGAGTGAATGTCCCATCATTTCCCTTGTCCAAATATATACAACATTGACTCCTTTAATCTCTACACCCGCACGCAGTGAAACAAAAAAGAAGAAAATACAGTCATGAGGTTACATCGGCACATGGCCATTCCTCAATTTCTCAGTTCTGCCACAGTCCTTCTGCCTTCGCAAACTCCTCCGCTGTTTCCGCCGTTCCAAAATAAAAGTCCCTGAGCTTATAAGTCACCTTCAGCTTCGCTGGATATACAATGCCGCACTGCACCTTACCAATGTACAGTGCCCTCTTCACCCGGTTGAAGGCAGCCCGCCTCCTCGCCAGCTCCACCGCAAAGGTATTACACACTGGCCTTCCCCCATTGCGCCTTGGTGGCAGCTGCCCCAAGCTTGAGTGCGTCCCTTAGCACGTAGTCCTGGACCTTGGAATATGCCAGTCTGCAATACTCGGTCGAGGACAGCTCTTTGCACTGGAAGATCAGCAAGTTTCGGGCAGACCAAAGAGCGTCTTTCACCGAGTTGATGACCTTCCAGCAGCAGTTGATATTTGTCTCGGTGTCCCCCCCTGGAAACAGTCCGTAGAGCACAGAGTCCTGTGTCACAGATCTGTTCGGGATAAACCTTGACAAATACCACTGCATCTCTCTCCAGACCTTCTTTGCAAAGGCACATTCTACAAGGAGGTGTGTGACCGTCTCATTTCCCCCACAGTCACTCTGAGGGCATCGTGCATTGGCGCAGAGCCTTCGGGTGTGCATGAAGAATCTGACAGGGAGGGCTCTTCTCACCACCAGCCAAGCTAGGTCTTGGTGCTTGTTTGAAAGTTCTGGTGATGAGGCGTTCTGCCAGATGACTCTGACAGTCTGCTCAGGGAACCATACAACATCCTCCACGGTCTCCTTTTCCCTGAGGGCCTCGAGGACATTACGTGCTGACCACTGCTTCATTGCCTTGTGGTCAAAGGTGTTTTTCTTCAAAAACTTTTCCACGAAGGACAGGTGGTACGGTACGGTCCAATTACTTGGAGCGTTCCGCAGCAATGAGGCCAGGCCCATCCTTCGTAACACCGGGGACAGGTAGAACCTCAGTATGTAGTGACACTTGGTGTTTGCATACTGGGAGGGAGTTCTCCTTCTTCTCCCATGTGCACAAGGCCCACCCAGCTTGATGCAGCTGGACACAAAGGTGGCCATCAGGATGAGGGTGGCATTGGGTATGTTTTTCCCTCCCTTATCCAGAGGTTTGTACATGGTGTCCCTTCGGACACGGTCCATCTTGGATCTCTTATGTCTGATCCCACCACTGTTTTCCAAGTGCTCTGCTATTAATTCTTTTAGAATGAACTCTAGCATTTTCCCCACTATCGATGTCAGGCTGACTGGACTCTAATTCCCTGTCTTCTCTCAACCTTACTTTATAAATAATGGGGTTACGTTAACTGCCCTCCAATCGGGAGGAACTCTTCCATTATATCTTTTTTTTTAAATTTAGAGTACCCAATTATTTTTTTTTCCAATTAAGGACCAATTTAATGTGGCCAATCCACCTAACCTGCACATCTTTGGGTTGTGGGGGGCAACAGTCGCAGATATGGGAATAATGGGCAAACTCCACACGGACAGTGACCAGGGCCGGGATTCAAATCGGGGTCCTCAGCGCCGCTGTCCCAGTGCTAACCACTGCGCCACATGCTAAATTGCCCGTTAATTGGGAAAAATTAATTGGGTACTCTAAATTATTTTTCAAAAAAATGTTAATAAAAAGACAACAAAATGAAGGGTTCAAGGAAAATGCAGGAAATTACAGGCTTACGTCAGTGATAGGGAAATTATTGGAGAGGATTCTTTGGACAGGATTTACTTCCATTTGGAAACACTTGGAAAAACAGGGGGGTCGCAATCCTGGTGAGTGCGCGGGTGGCATTTGAGGCGGTGGGTATTGTGGCGGATAAAGGGGGTCGATATGTGATGGTGAGTGGCAGGCTGCAGGGGGCCCGGGTGGTGCTGGTGAATGTCTCTGCCCCAAACTGGGACGATGCAGGGTTCATGAAGCGGATGTTGAGTCGGATCCCGGATCTGGAGGCGGGTAATCTGATAATGGGGAGGGGGACTTCAACACGGTGCTGGGCCCGGCACTAGATCGGTCTAGGTCGAGGTTGGGTAAGAGGCCGGCAGCGGCCAAGGTCCTGAGGGGGTTTATGGATCAGATGGGGGGAGTGGATCCGTGTCGGTTTGCCAGGCCAAGGGCGAGGGAGTTCTCCTTCTTCTCCCATGTGCACAAGGCCTACTCGCGAATAGACTTTTTTGTGGTGAGCAGGGCGCTGATCCCGAGAGTGGAGGGGGCGGAGTATTCGGCCATTGCGATTTCGGATCACGCCCCGCACTGGGGGGAGCTGGAGTTGAGGAAGAAGAGGGGCCAGCGCCCGTTGTGGCGAATGGATGTGGGACTGCTGGCGGACCAGGAGGTTTGTGGACGGGTTCGGGGGTGCGGAAGAGGTTTGTGGGCGGGTTCGGGACCAAAGATATGTGGAGGCCAATGATAATGGGGAGGCGGCGGTGAGTGTGGTCTGGGAGGTGCTGAAGGCGGTGGTCAGGGGGGAGCTAATTTCGATCAGGGCTCGCAGGGAGAAGAGGGAGAGGATGGAGAGGGAGAGATTTCTGGGGGAGATACTGAGGGTGGATAGGAGGTACGCGGAATCCTCCGAAGAGGGGCTGCTGAAGGAGCGCCGGAGCATCCAAACGGAGTTTGACTTGCTGACCACGGGGAAGGCTGAGGCCCAGTGGAGGAAGGTACAGGGAGCAGTGGATGAGTATGGGGAGAAGGCAACTCGGATGTTGGCGCATCAGCTGCGGAGGAGGGAGGTGGCTAGGGGGATTAGGGGAGTCAGAGATAGAGGGGGGAACACGGTGCGGAGTCCAGCTAAAATAAACGAGGTCTTTCGGGACTTTTATGGTAACTTATACAAGTCAGAACCCCCGGAGGGGGCGGGGGGGAGGGGATGCAGCAGTTCCTGGGCCAACTGAGGCTTCCAAGGGTGGAGGGGTGAGTAGAGCGTTTGGGGGCCCCGATCGAGATGGAGGAGCTAGTTAAGAGGTTGGGGAGTATGCAGGCGGGCAAGGCCCCGGGGCCGGATGGGTTCCTGGTTGAGTTCGACAGGAAGTTCTCGGAGCTGTTGGGCCCGTTGTTGCTGAGAATCTTTAATGAGGTGAAGGAAAAGGGAATTCTTCCCCCGACGATGTCGCAGGCTTTGATCTCGCTTATCCTCAAGCGGGATAAGGACCCGCTGCAGTTTGGCTCTTATAGGCCGATTTCGCTCCTCAATGTGGATGGCAAGCTGTTGGCAAAAATCTTGGCCACTAGGATTGAGGATTGTGTCCCGGGAGTGATACATGAGGGGTTGCTCTCGGATGGGTGGGGGGGGGGGGGGAATGCAGAAGTGGTAGCGGCAATGGACGCGGAGAAGGCCTTTGACCGGGTGGAGTGGGAGTACCTGTGGGAGGTGTTAGGCAAGTTTGGGTTCGGGGAGGAGTTCATAGGGTGGGATAAATTGCTGTACCAGGCCCCGGTGGCGAGTGTATTAACGAACCGGCTGCGGTCAGGGTATTTTAGGTTGTACCGTGGAACGAGGCAGGGATGCCCTTTGTCCCCCCTGCTCTTTGCCCTGGCGATTGAGCCGCTGGCCATGGCGTTGAGGGAGTCCAGATACTGGCGGGGGTTGGTTCGGGGGGGGGGGGGGATGTACATTGCGGATCCAGTGGAGGGGATGGGGGAGGTCATGCAGACCCTCAGGGAGTTTGGAGACTTTTCGGGATATAAGCTCAACGTGGGGAAGAGCGAGCTGTTTGTGGCGCATGCGAGGGGCCAGGAAAAGAGGTTGGAGGAGCTGCCGCTCAAGATGGTGGAGAGGGGTTTTCGGCATTTGGGTATCCAGGTGGCCAAGAGTTGGGGGGTCTTGCATAATCTCAATCTGGCACGGCTGGTGGACCAGATGGAGGAGGACTTCAGGAGGTGGGACATGTTGCCACTCTCCCTGGCGGGTAGGGTGCAATCCGTTAAGATGACGGTCCTCCCTAGGTTCCTGTTCGTCTTTCAGTACCTGCCCATTCTCATCCCCAAGGCCTTCTTTTTGGGGGGGGTGGTTGGCGCTGCCAAACCTGTGCAGCTACTACTGGGCAGCGAATGTGTCTATGATTCGGAAGTGGGTAATGGAGGGAGAGGGGGCAGCGTGGAAAAGGCTAGAGGCGGTGTCCTGTATAGGTACCAGCCTGGGGGCACTGGTGACGGCACCGTTGCCGCTTCCGCCGACGCGGAATACCATGAGCCCGGTGGTGGCGGCGACACTGAGGATTTGGGGGCAGTGGAGACGGCATAGGGGGTAGGTAGAGGCCTCAGTCTGGGCTCCAATACAGGACACCCATAGGTTCGTTCCAGGTGGGATAGATGGTGGGTTCCTAAGCTGGCACCAGGCGGGAATTAAAAGGATGGGGGATTTATTCATCGATGGGACTTTTTCCAGTCTGAGGGCGCCGGAGGAGAAATTTGGGTTACCTCCGGGAAATGCCTTTAGGTATTTGCAGGTTCGGGCGTTCGTGAGAAAGCAGGTAGGGGAATTCCCGCTGCTGCCTGCCCGGAGGATACAGGGTGGTTTCGGGCGTGTGGGTCGGAGAGGGTAAGATATTGGAGATATACCAGGAGCTGCAGGAGGCGGAGGAAGCCTCGGTGGAGGAGCTGTAGGGCAAGTGGGAGGAGGAGCTAGGTGTGGAACTGGATGAGGGCCTATGGGCTGACGCCCTGGGCAGGGTCAATTCCTCCTCATCTTGCGCCAGTCTGAGCCTGATCCAGTTTAAGGTGGTGCACAGGGCGCATATGATGGGGGCGAGGATGAGTACGTTTTTCGGGGTAGAGGACAGGTGTGTGAGGTGTTCGGGGAGCCCAGCAAACCACTCTCACATGTTCTGGACATGCCCGGTGCTTACAGAATTTTGGAAGGGCTTTGCAAAGGCTATGTCCAAGGTCTTGGACACTCGCGTAAAATCGAGCTGGGGGACAGCGATATTTCGGGTATCGGACGATCCGGGAGTGCAGGAGTCGAAAGAGGCCGGAGTTCTGGCCTTTGCCTCCTTGGTAGCCCAGAGAATGCTCTTGTTAATGTGGAGGGACGTAAAGCCCCCAAGCGTAGAGGCTTGGAGCAACGACATGGCGGGGTTTCTTAGGTTGGAGAAGATAAAGTTTGCCTTGCGAGGGTCCTTGCAGGGGTTCTCCGGGCGGTGGCAACCGTTCCTTGACTTTCTCGCGGAGCGTTAGGTGGAGGTCGGCAGCAGCAACCCGGGGGCGGGGGGGGGGGGGGGGGGGGGGGGGCAGGCTGATTTCTCTTTCTTTTTGTAAGGGGTGCATGCCCCATTTTGCTTTGAGAGGGGGTGTTAAATTGTTAATCGTTTAGAGGGTTAAGTTGTTTTGTTCTGTTGGCATATTGCCCTGTTTTCTTGGTATTATTTTCCTTTTTGGAGTGTTTTGCAAAAATTATCGAAAAACCTTGAATAAAAACGTTTTAAAAAAAGAAAGAGCTCCAGGAGAATCAGGGGGCAGAGGTGAGTGCAGTGATCATCACTAAGGAGAAGGTTCTGGGGAAACTGAAAGGTCTGAAGGTGGATAAGTCACCTGGACCGGATGGACTGCACCCCAGGGTCCTAAAAGAGATAGCTGAGGAAATTGTGGAGGCATTAGTGATGATCATTCAGGAATCACTGGAGGCAGGAAGGGTCCCAGAGGACTGAAAAGTGGCTAATGTAACACCAATGTTTAAGAAGGGAGGGAGGCAGAAGACGGGAAATTATAGGCCGGTTAGCCTGACTTCTGTCATTGGTAAGATTTTAGAGTTTGTTATTAAAGAAGAGATCGTGGAGTACTTGGAAGTGCATGGTAAAATAGGACTGAGTCAGCACAGCTTTATCAAAGGGAGGTCGTGTCTGACAAATCTGTTAGAGTTCTTTGAGGAGGTAACAAGGAAGTTAGACAAAGGAGAACCAGTGGACGTGATGTATTTCGATTTCCATAAGTCTTTTAAAAAAAAATATTTTTATTACGGTATTTGAAAGTTTTTATAATAATAACAATGATATAAACATGGTATAAAAAACATTTCCACCCCCATCCCAATCTTCACACACCCCAACCATAAAACAACAATCCGGCCCTCTCTCTCTCCCCCCCCCCCCCCCCCCCCCCGCACCTTGGAATACTGCATCCGCTGACATTTTAATTTTCCCCGAGAAAGTCGACAAACGGCTGCGACCTCCGGGTGAACCCGACCATTGACCCTCCGAAGGCGAACTTTATCTTCTCGAGACTGAGAAACCCAGCCATGTCACTGACCCAGGTCTCTACACTCGGGGACTTCGAGTCCCTCCACAGTAACCAGATCCGTCTCCGGGCTACCAGGGAGGCAAAGGCTAAGACGTCAGCCTCTTTCGCCCCCTGAACTCCCAGCTCTTCCGACACTCCAAAGATCGCCATCTCCGGCCTCGGAACCACCCGTGTTTTTAGCACCGTGGACATTGCCTCAGCAAAACCCTGCCAACACCCTCTACGCTTCGGGCATGCCCAGAACATGTGGACATGATTTGCTGGGCTTCCCGCGCACCTCGCACACCTGTCCTCTACCCCGAAAAACATGCTCATCCTAGCCACTGTCATGTGTGCCTGGTGGACTACCTTAAATTGTATCAGGCTAAGCCTGGCGCACGATGAGGAGGTATTAACCCTGCTTAGGGCATCCGCCCATAGACCCGCCTCTATCTCTCCTCCTAGCTCGTCCTCCCACTTGCCCTTAAGCTCCTCCACCGGAGTTTCCTCCGCCTCCGAACGCTCCTGGTAAATATCTGAAACCTTCCCCTCCCCCACCCAGGTACTGGAAACTACTCTATCCTGTATCCCCCGTGGCGGCAGCAGCGGAAAGGCCGGAACCTGTTTTCTCAGGAAGTCTCGCACCTGCAAATACCCTGAACCCATTCCCTGCTGGCAATTCAAATTTATCCTCCAAAGCTTTCAAGCTGGGAGAGCTCCCATCTATAAATAGATTCCCCATCCTTCTAATTCCTGCCCTCTGCCATCTCCGGAACCCACCATCCAGCCTACCCGGTACGAACAGATGATTATTATAAATCAGGTCCAAACCGATGCTCCCTCCACTCTCTCATATCTCCTCCATTGCCCCAGATTCTCAGAGCTGCCACCACCACCGGACTTGTGGAGTATCGGGCCGGCGAGAACGAAAGAGGTGCCGTTATCAGTGCTCCCAAACTGGTGTCTTTGCATGATGCCGCCTCCATCCGCTCCCATGCCGACCCCTCCCCCACTGCCCACTTCCTGACCATGGCTATATTAGCCACCCGGTAATAATTGCAGATGTTCGGCAGCGCCAACCCACCCTCCCCCGACTGCGCTCCAGCAACACTTTCTTCACTCGCGGGGTTTTACCCGCCCACACAAAGCCCAAAATAACCTTATTCACCCGCTTGAAAAAGGCCTTTGGGATGAAGATGGGGAGGTACTGAAAGACAAACAGAAATCTGGGGAGGACCGTCATCTTCACGGTCTGTACCCTCCCCGCCAGTGATAGCGGGAGCATGTCCCAGCTCTTAAACGCCCCTTCCATTTGATCTACCAGCCGGGATAGGTTTAACTTGTGCAGTGCCTCCCATTCCAGGGCCACCTGGATTCCCAGATACCGAAAGATCTTTCCTACCATTCTAAGCGGCAGCTCTCCCAGTCTCTTCTCCTGCCCTCTTGCCTGGATCGCGAACATCTCGCTTTCTCCCATGTTCAATTTATAGCCCGAAAAATTGCCAAATTCCCCCAGGATTCGCATTACTTCCCCCATCCCCTCCAACCGTGTCTGAAATATACAAGAGCAGGTCAGCTGCGGAAAGCGAGACCTGATGCTCCACACCCCCAAACCAGCCTTTTCCAGTTCCTAGAGGCTCTTAACGCCATGGCCAATGGTTCTCTGGCCAGGGCAAACAGTAACAGGGAGAGTGGGCACCCTTGCCTCGTCCCTTGGTGTAGCTTAAAATACCCCGACCTCAGCTGGTTCGGCGCACACTCGCTACTGGTGCCTGATAGAG
Organism: Scyliorhinus torazame; assembly: GCF_047496885.1. Lineage (NCBI taxonomy): Eukaryota > Metazoa > Chordata > Chondrichthyes > Carcharhiniformes > Scyliorhinidae > Scyliorhinus > Scyliorhinus torazame. Next base: position 12,730,401 of record NC_092735.1, on the reverse strand, counting down.
CAACCGCACCCAATCAATAAAGCCCTCACCAAACCCAAACCTTCCCAGCGCCTCCCACAGGTAATTCCACTCCACCCGATTGAAAGCCTTCTCCCCATCCATCGCTACCACCACCTCCACCTCCTCTCCTTCTGAGGGCATCATAATAACATTCAAAAGCCTTCGAACATTGGCCTTGAGTTCCCTGCCCTTTACAAATCCCGTCTGGTCTTCCCCTGTCACCCCCGGGACACAGTTCTCTATTCTTGTGGCCAGTAACTTAGCCAACGGTTTGGCATCCACATTCAGTCGAGAAATTGGCCTGTCTGACCTGCATTGCTCCGGATCCTTCTCCCGTTTCAGGATCAATGAAATCCAGGCCTGCGACATTGTTGTGGGGAGGACTCCCTTCTCTCTTGCTTCATTAAATGTCCTCACCAGCAGTGGGCTCAATATCTCTGAAAACCTCTTATAGAATTTCACCGGGTAGCGTCAGGCCCCGGGGCCTTGCCCGACTGCATGCCCTCCAGCCCCTCGATTATTTCCTCAATCTCAGATCCTCTCAGCCCTTCCACCAGATCCTCAGCTATCCTCGGAAACCTCAACTGATCCAAAAACTGCCTCACCCCCTCCACCCCAGCCGGGGGTTCCGACTCATATAATTTACTATGGAAGTCCTTAAACACCTCGTTCACCCCCGCTGGGTCCAGGACAGTATTCCCGCCTCTACTCTTTACTTTACCTATCTCCCTGGCCGCCTCCCCTTTCCTCAGCTGGTGCGCCAACATGCTGCTTGCCTTTTCCCCATACTCATAAATCGCCCCCCTTGCCTTCCTCAACTGTTCCACCACTTTCCCTGTAGTCAACAGCCCAAACTCCGCCTGTAACCTCCGCCGCTCCCTCAGTAGCCCCGCGTCCGTGCCTCTGAGTATCTCCTGTCCACCTGGAGTATCTCCTACACTAACCTATCCCTCTCAGCCCGTTCTGCCTTTTCTCTATGGGCCCGTATCGAGATTAATTCCCCTCTGACTACTGCCTTCAGAGCTTCCCAAACCGTCGCTGCGGAGACCACCCCCATATCATTTGTTTCCAGGTAGTTCTGGATGGACTTGTTAACCCGCCCACAGATCACTTCGTCCGCTAGCAACCCCACATCCTGTCTCCACAGCGGGCGTTGCCCTCTCTCCACACTAACCCGTAGATCCACCCAATGTGGGGCATGATCCGACACTGCGATTGCCGAGTACTCAGTATCCACCACCCCCGGTATGAGCGCCCTGCCCAGAACAAAAAAGTCGATGCAAGAGTATACCTTGTGGACATGTGAGAAAAAAGAAAACTCCTTTGCCCTTGGCCGTGCAAACCTCCATGGGTCTACTCCCCCCATCTGTTCCATAAACCCTTCAATTCCTTTGCCGCAGCCGGCCTCCTCCCTGTCCTGGAATTTGACCGGTCCAATTCCGGATCAATGACTGTGTTGAAATCCCCTCCCATGATCAGTTATGTGACTCTAAGTCTGGGATCTTACCTAAAACCCGCCTCATAAATTCCACATCGTCCCAATTCGCAGCCTATATGTTCACGAGTACCACCCGCACCCCCTCCAGCCTCCCACTCACCATTATGTACCCCCCGTGTCTGACACGATTCTCCCTGCCTCGAATGCCACTCGTTTATTGATCAAGATCGCTACCCTCCTGATCTTTGAGTCCAGCCCTGAGTGGAATTCTTGGCCAACCCACCCCTTTCTCAATCTCGTCTGGTCTGTAACCTTTAGGTGCGTCTCTTGTAGCATTTCCACGTCCGCCTTCAGCCCCCTCAAATGCGCAAACACGTGAGCCCTCTTGACCGGCCCATTCAACCCTCTGACGTTCCATGTAATCAGCCTGGTTGGGGGGCTTCCCCCCGCCCGCCGACCCATCAGCCTTTTTAGGCTCGCGCCCTCTGCCTCCTCGAGCTCCCCCTCTGGCATTCGCCATTCCCGACCTCCTATTTGTCCCCTAGTAACAGTTCCTCCCCTGTCAGGAAAACAGCTCCCCCCCCCTCTCCCTCCCCCCCTAGCAACAGCACTAGAAACCCAACCCCCCAAGTCAAGCTCCAACTTAACACCTGCTGCTCGCCCCCCACTGTGCTTCCGTGAGTCAGCTGACCCATGCTGCCTTGATAGTGCCCGCCCCTGGCACCAAACAGGCTGTCTCCCCATTGTTCTCTCCCCTCTCCCCCAACTTGGACAAACATATTAAAAGCAAAACAGCAGCAGCCAGAGCAGTGGCACCATGGCTGGCTCTGATGTTCAGAAGGGAGGGTCAAAGCGCAGAAGAGCAATAGTCATAGGGGACTCTATAGTCAGGGGCACAGATAGGCATTTCTGTGGACGTGAATGAGACTCCAGGATGGTATGTTGCCTCCTTGGTGCCAGGGTCCAGGATGTCTCCGAACGGGTAGAGGGCATCCTGAAGGGGGAGGGCAAACAGGCAGAGGTCGTTGCACATATTGGTACTAACGACATAGACAGGAAGGGGCATGAGGTCCTGCAGCAGGAGTTCAGGGAGCTAGGCAGAAAGTTAAAAGACAGGACCTCTAGGGTTGTAATCTCGGGATTACTCCCTGTGCCACGTGCCCGTCAGGATAGAAATAGGAAGATAGAGCAGCTAAACACGTGGCTAAACAGCTGGTGTAGGAGGGATGGTTTCCGGGACAGGTGTGACCTATATAAGGACGGGTTGCATCTAAACTGGAGAGGCATGAATATCCTGGCCGCGAGGTTTGCTAGTGTCACACGGGAGGGTTTAAACTAGTATGGCAGGGGTGTGGGCACGGGAGCTATAGGTCAGAAGGTGAGAGCATTGAGGGAGAACTAGGGAATAGGGCCAGTATGGCTCTGAGGCAGAGCAGACAGGGAGAAGTTGCTGAACACAGCGGGTCTGGTGGCCTGAAGTGCATATGTTTTAATACAAGAAGTATTACGGGTAAGGCAGATGAACTTAGAGCTTGGATTAGTACTTGGAACTATGATGTTGTTGCCATTACAGAGACCTGGTTGAGGGAAGGGCAGGATTGACAGCTAAACGTTCCAGGATTTAGATGTTTCAGGTGGGATAGAGGGGGATGTAAAAGGGGTGGCGGAGTTGCGCTACTGGTTAGGGAGAATATCACAGCTGTACTACGGGAGGACACCTCAGAGGGCAGCGAGGCTATATGGGTAGAGATCAGGAATAAGAAGGGTGCAGTCACAATGTTGGGGGTTTACTACAGGCCTCCCAACAGCCAGCGGGAGATAGAGGAGCAGATAGGTAGACAGATTTTGGAGAAGAGTAAAAACAACAGGGTTGTTGTGATGGGAGACTTCAATTTCCCCAATATTGACTGGGACTCACTTAGTGCTAGGGGCTTAGACGGGGCAGAGCTTGTAAGGAGCATCCAGGAGGGCTTCTTAAAACAATATGTAGACAGTCCAACTAGGGAAGGAGCTGTGCTGGACCTGGTATTGGGGAATGAGCCTGGCCAGGTGGTAGAAGTTTCAGTAGGGGAGCATTTCGGGAACAGTGACCACAGTTCAGTAAGTTTTAAAGTGCTGGTGGACAAGGATAAGAGTGGTCCTAGGGTGAATATGCTAAATTGGGGGAATGCTAATTATAACAATATTAGGCGGGAACTGAAGAACCTAGATTGGGGGCGGATGTTTGAGGGCAAATCAACATCTGACATGTGGGAGGCTTTCAAGTGTCAGTTGAAAGGAATTCAGGGCCGGCATGTTCCTGTGAGGAAGAAGGATAAATACGGCAATTTTCGGGAACCTTGGATAACGACAGATATTATAGGCCTCGTCAAAAAGAAAAAGGAGGCATTTGTCAGGGCTAAAAGGCTGGGAACAGACGAAGCCTGTGTGGAATATAAGGAAAGTAGGACGGAACTTAAGCAAGGAGTCAGGAGGGCTAGAAGGGGTCACGAAAAGTCATTGGCAAATAGGGTTAAGGAAAATCCCAAGGCTTTTTACACGTACATAAAAAGTAAGAGGGTAGCCAGGGAAAGGGTTGGCCCACTGAAGGATAGGCAAGGGAATCTATGTGTGGAGCAAGAGGAAATGGGCGAGGTACTAAATGAATACTTTGCATCAGTATTCACCAAAGAGAAGGAATTGGTGGAAGTTGAGTCTGGAGAAGGGTGTGTAGATAGCCTGGGTCACATTGAGATCCAAAAAGATGCGGTGTTGGGCGTCTTGAAAAATATTACGGTAGATAAGTCCCCAGGGCCTGATGGGATCTACCCCAGAACACTGAAGGAGGCTGGAGAGGAAATTGCTGAGGCCTTGACAGAAATCTTTGGATCCTCACTCTCTTCAGGTGATGTCTCGGAGGACTGGAGAATAGCCAATGTTGTTCCTCTATTTAAGAAGGGTAGCAAGGATAATCCAGGGAACTACAGGCCGGTGAGCCTTACGTCAGTGGTAGGGAAATTACTGGAGAGAATTCTTCGAGACAGGATCTACTCCCATTTGGAAGCAAATGGACGTATTAGTGAGAGGCAGCATGGTTTTGTGAAGGGGCGGTCGTGTCTCACTAACTTGATAGAGTTTTTCGAAGAGGTCACAAAGATGATTGATGCCGGTAGGGCAGTGGATGTTGTCTATATGGACTTCAGTAAGGCCTTTGACAAGGTCCCTCATGGTAGACTAGTACAAAAGGTGAAGTCACACGGGATCAGGGGTGAGCTGGCAAGGTGGATACAGAACTGGCTAGGTCATAGAAGACAGAGAGTAGCAATGGAAGGATGCTTTTCTAATTGGAGGGCTGTGATTAGTGGTGTTCCGCAGGGATCAGTGCTGGGACCTTTGCTGTTTGAGTATATATAAATGATTTGGAGGAAAATGTAACTGGTCTGATTAGTAAGTATGCAGATGACACAAATGTTGGTAAATTGCGGATAGCGATGAGGACTGTCAGAGGATACCGCAGGATTTAGATTGTTTGGAGACTTGGGCAGAGAGATGGCAGATGGAGTTAAATCCGGATAAATGTGAGGTAATGCATTTTGGAAGGTCTAATGCAGGTAGGGAATATACAGTGAATGGTAGAACCCTCAAGAGTATTGAAAGTCAGAGTGATCTAGGTGTACAGTCCACAGGTCACTGAAAGGGGCAACACAGGTGGAGAAGGTAGTCAAGAAGGCATATGGCATGCTTGCCTTCATTGGCCGGGGCATTGAGTATAAGAATTGGCAAGTCATGTTGCAGCTGTATAGAACCTTAGTTAGGCCACACTTGGAGTATAGTGTTCAATTCTGATCGCCACCCTACCAGAAGGATGTGGAGGCTTTAGAGAGGGGGCAGAAGAGATTTACCAGGATGTTGCCTGGTATGGAGGGCATTAGCGATGAGGAGCGGTTGAACAAACTCCGTTTGTTCTCACTGGAAGGACGGAGGTTGAGGGGCGACCTGATAGAGGTCTACAAAATTATATGGGGCATAGACAGAGTGGATAGTCAGAGGCTTTTCCCCAGGGTAGAGGGGTCAATTACTAGGGGGCATAGGTTTAAGGGGCGAGGGGCAAGGTTTCGAGTAGATGTACGAGGCAAGTTTTTTACACAGAGGGTAGTGGGTGCCTGGAACTCGCTACCGGAGGAGGTGGTGGAAGCAGGGCCGATAGTGACATTTAAGGGGCATCTTGACAAATACATGAACAGGATGTGAATAGAGGGATACGGACCCAGGAAGTGTAGAAGATTGTAGTTTAGTCGGGCAGCATGGTTGGCACAGACTTGGAGGGCCGAAGGGCCTGTTCCTATGCTGTACTTTTCTTTGTTCTTTGTTCTTTTATCACATTCCCCAGTAAACAAACATCAGAAAAAACAGCGAAGAAACAGCCACTTTAGAAAAAAACCCACCCAAAAACAGAAACAGCCCCAAAGACCATCCCTCCTCTAACCAGCTCCCTGTCAGACACATTTAACTTTAGCCATCCAAACAGCCCCTTATTACACATAGCACTACTTATACTTATACAGCCCAGCACACAAATTGCCACCACAGTCCTCTCCAAGGCTTCAGTGTCTTTTAATTCGCCTCCAGCCTCTTTCCTTTAATAGAAGTCCATACTTTGTCTGGTGTTTCGAAGTAGAAGTCCCGTTCCTCATGCGTGACCCACAGACGGGCTGGGTACAGCATCCCAAACTTCACCCCCTTCTGAAAGAGGGCCGTTTTTGCCCGATTGAACCCAGCTCGCCTCTTGGCCAGATCCGCTCCCAGGTCCTGATAAATGTGCAGCTCACAATTCTCTACACTTGCTGCTCCGTTCCTTCTTGGCCCACCGCAGAACGCGTTCCTTGTCCAGGAATCGGTGAAAGCGTACCACCATCGCCCTCGGTGTCTCGTTCGCTCGGGGCTTCTTCGCGAGGGCTCTGTGTGGTCTATCCACTTCCAGGGGCCGAGGGAACGCCTCAGTCCCCATCAACTTCTCCAACATGTCCGTCACATGAGTCCTCGCATCCGATCCCTCACTGCCTTCAGGGAGGTCGACAATTCCAAGGTTCTGCGTCCAGGACCTGTTCTCCAGGTCCTCCAGCTTCTCCTGCATTCTTTTCTGGCGGTTGTTCATCACCTCCACCTTGGTCTCCAGCACGGTTATGTACTCCTCGTGCTCGGACACCTTTTTCTCCACCTCCTGGATCACTCTTTCGTGGGTCTCTTGGTTCTGCTCAACTTGATCAATCGAAGCCTTAATCGGGTCCAGCATGTCCTTCTTCAGCTTGGTGAAGCAATCGTCGAAAAACTTCACCAGCTGCCCCGTCGACCCCTGTTGCTCTCCGCCACGCTTTCCTGCGTTACTGGCTCTGCTCGCGTCTTCCTTATAGGACTTTGTCGTCTCACCCGGCCACTTCTGGTCCAATTCTCCATACACCGGAGGGGGATTTCTCCGCACTGTCTCACTCTTCACTGATTTATCCCACAAAATCCAGAAGGAATCAGGGGAAAAAGGTCCAAAAGTCCGTCACAGGCGGGAGCTATCAAATGTGCGACCTACTCCTCCATGACTGCCACCACAAGTTTCCAGAAAGCCTTTGACAAGGTGCCGCATAGGAGACTGTTAAATAAGTTAAGAGCCCATGGTGTTAAAGGTAAGATCCTGGCATGGATAGAGGATTGGCTGACTGGCAGAAGACAGAGAGTGGGGTTAAAGGGGTCTGTTTCAGGGTGGCGGCCGGTGACTAGTGGTGTGCCTCAGGGGTCTGTGCTGGGACCACAACTTACACAATGTACATTAATGATCTGCAAGAAGGAACTGGTTGACTATTCCACCTTGGCTGCAACTTGAGCCTAAGGAACAATGGCTCTTTATGCTGGATTGTTGGCTCCGCTCTAATCTCTTGAAGCCTGTGATACCGTTCTCCCCAAAAGAAAACTGAGCCTCTATCAGTTCTTCACAGAGTGCAGGGGCCTCAAGGTTCTAAGCAGTCTTTGCAGCTAACATAGCTCCTCATGTTGTTCCTCATCTGCCACCAATCAGATGTTACGTCCATCAATTAAACTTCATCTTCTGATGCTTCAGGTGACCACAACTGATAACATTTTATTTTTATTTTTTTAATTTAGAGTGCCCAATTCATTTTCTTGTCCCAATTAAGGGGCAATTTAGCGTGGCCAATCCACCTACGCTGCACATCTTTGGGTTGTGGGGGTGAAACCCAGGCAGACATGGGGAGAATGTGCAAACTCCGCACGGGCAGTGACCCGGGGCCGGGATTGAACCGGGGTCCTCAGCGCCGCAGTCCCAGTGCTAACCGCTGCACCACATGCTGCCCGTTGTTTATCCTTACTGATTGTGGCCTACGGGTCAGAAAGTCGAGGATCCAGTTGCATAAGGAGGAGCTGAATCCTAGGTTTTGGAGTTTTGATATGAGCTTGCCTGGGATTAGGTGTTGAAGGCAGAGCTGTAGTCACTGAACAGAAGTCTGCCAGAGGAGCCCTTGTTGTCGAGATTCTCCAGGGATGAGTGTCGGGCCTGGGAGATGGCGTCTGCTGTGGATCGGTTGTGGCGGTAGGCGAATTGCAGTGGATCAAAGCAATCTGGAAGGTTGGAGTTGATGTGTCTCTAGACTAACCTCTCAAAGCACTTAATAGATGTCAGGGCGGTAGTCGTTGAGGCGCGGTGCCTGGTTCTTCGTTGGCACCGGTATGATGGTGGTCTTCTTGACGCAGGTGGGAACCTTGGAACGGACAAAGAAGGGGTTGAAGATGTCTGCGAACACATCCGCCAGTTGGCCTGCGCAGGATCTGAGTGCATGACCAGGGACCCCGTCAGAACCCGTTGCTCGTTTCAAGAAGGCCAATCTAACTTCTGAGGCTGTGACGGTAGGTATGGGTGTGTCCGAGGTTATTGGGGCAGGTGACAACGGTTTCCTGGGTTCCTGCTCGAAATGAGCATGGAATCCATTGAGTTCATCGGGAGGAGTGTTCGGTTGCTAGAGATTCGACTCGGCTTTGCTTTGTAGCCCGTTATGTTGTTTAAGCCATTGGCGCAGTGGTTAGTGCTGCTGTCTCACGGGCTGAGGTCCCAGGTTCGATCCCGGCTCTGGGTCACTGTCTGTGTGGAGTTTGCACATTCTCCCTGTGTTTGCGTGGGTCTCACCCCCACAACCCAAAGATGTGCATAGGTTAATTGTCCCAGATGACCATAGACCCCTTTGAGGGGGAGAGCTGACTGGTGGTGATTTAACCTGAGGATCACCACAGCTCAGGCGAGGGGTGAGGTTGAGAAGGCGGGGCCTTCGTGAATAACCTCACCCGGTACGGGAATTGAACCCGTGATGTTGGCCTCATCTGCATCCACGAACCAGCTAAACTGGCCCCCCCTTCTTAAATATACTCAGTAACTAGGCCTTCCTTCTGTGCTAGAGAATTCCGCAGGTTCACCACCCTCTGAATGAAGAAATGTCTCCTCGTTTCAGTCCTAAATGCCTATCCCTTGTTCTAGACTCCGTCTCCCCTCCAGCCAGCGAAGCAGATTGTCCAGCCCTGTCACAATTTCAATTTGATCCCATGGTCACTTTTTGCCAATTCCTCTCCCCCGCTGAAGCAAGCTCTACTCACCTTCTTCATTCCCCAGGAACAGAGCCCGATTAAACTACAATCTTCTACACTTCCTGGGTCCGTATCCCTCTATTCCCATCCTATTCATGTATTTGTCAAGATGCCCCTTAAATGTCACTATCGTCCCTGCTTCCACCACCTCCTCCGGCAGCGAGTTCCAGGCACCCACTACCCTCTGTGTAAAAAACTTGCCTCGTACATCTACTCTAAACCTTGCCCCTCGCACCTTAAACCTATGCCCCCTAGTAATTGACCCCTCTACTCTGGGGAAAAGCCTCTGACTATCCACTCCGTCTACGCCCCATATAATTTTGTAGACCTCTATCAGGTCGCCCCTCAACCTCCGTCGTTCCAGTGAGAACAAACCGAGTTTATTCAACCGCTCCTCATGGCTAATGTTCTCCATACCAGGAAACATCCTGGTAAATCTCTTCTGCACCCTCTCCAAAGCCTCCACATCCTTCTGGTAGTGTGGCGACCAGAATTGAACACGATACTCCAAGTGTGGCCTATCTAAGGTTCTATACTGCTGCAACGTGACTTGCCAATTCTTATACTCAATGCCCCGGCCAATGAAGGCAAGCTTGCCGTATGCCTTCTTGACTACCTTCTCCACCCGCGTTGCCCCTTTCAGTGACCTGTGCACCTAGATCTCTCTGAGGACCCGGGTTCGATCCCGGCTCTGGGTCACTGTTCCTGTGGAGTTTGCACATTCTCCCCGGCGTTTGCATGGGTCACCTCCAAAAAGATGTGCAGGGTCGGTGGATTGGTCACGCTAAATTGCACATTAATTGAAAAAAAATAATTGGGTACTCTAAATTTATATTTTTTTAAAGGTGCAGGGCAATGGGATGGATTCAGTTCTCCACATCAGATGAAAAATAAAAAATAGTGCCAGGGCATAGGAGAAAAGCTTCTAACCCAACCATCCAATAATTTTAGATCAGTCCAGCAACTTGAAACTATTGATAGAAACATCGAGACGTTAAACACTTTCATTAACTATTAAGTAAAAGGGAGCCCTAAATGGCTCCCGGTTCCAAAAATTCTGAGTATTTCCAGCTGAAAAAAAAGTGAGCTGATTGGGGCTTCGTCTCGTGTCTCATGCGTCCGACCACTTTCACATCCAACTGACTGTGTGTTGACCAGGTAGCGAAACTTAATCATTTGATATAAAACATGTTCCACTACTCAGAACTTTCAGGATTTGCAATGTATCTTTCAGATCAATTAGGAAGTCCTCCGCCCATCCCTTCGGGTTTCATTTTCCTATTTGCATATCCGACAGCCATTTGCCAATCACCGTCCTCGAACCCAGCGGTGCCGCGCCGATTGGCTCGCACATGAGGGACGCCTTACTTCCTATTGGTTGCTCGTCCTACCAGTCATGCCCGTCGCGGCGTTATGATTGGTGGAGTGGGTTTGGGGGCGGGTCTGTTGCTGGTTGGCCTCTTCCCCCCCCCCAACCTGAGGCGAGTCCGATGAGCCAATGAAGGGAACAGTTGCATTTTGATAGCGCCTTTCACCACCACTGGCAGTCCCAGAGTGCTTTAAAGTCAATGGAGTACTTTCTGACACTGTCATGGTTAGAATGTGGGAAATGCAGCAGCCTTGCTACGCTCCAGTTAGCTCCCTCAAGCAGCACTGTGATAATGAGAGGGTAAGTTCTTTTTTTGTCATGTGAATTGAGGGATGAATGTTGGCCAGGACTCTGGGGGAAACACCTCTGCTTCCTTTCTGACTGAGAACCATGGAATCTGAGAGGGCAGGTTGAACACCTCATCCAAAAGACGGTACCTGTGACAGTGCAGCACTACCTCAGTCATTAGGGTGACCAGCTTTTTCAAAATTCATAACCGAAGGGCCGGCACATGATGGGAGCGACTGGGTTTTTGCCTGTCCTTCAATCTTCATTTTTATCCTTCTGCACATCTTTTCTTGGCCTGCACAGTTAGTGAAATGTACCAAGAGTTGTTGGTCAGCTTTATCATAGAGCATACAGTGCAGAAGGAGGACATTCGGCCCATCGAGTCTGCATCGACCCACTTAAGCCCTCACTTCCACCCTATCCCCGTAACCCAATAACCCCTCCTAACCTTTTTGGTCATTTAGGGAAATTTATCATGGCTAATCCACCTGACCTGCACGTCCTTGGACTGTGGGAGGAAACCGGAGCACCCGGAGGAAACCCACGCAGACATGGGGAGAACGTGCAGACTCCGCACAGACAGTGACCCAGCCGGGAATCGAACCTGGGACTCTGACGCTGTGAAGCCACAGTGCTATTCACTTGTGCTACGGCGCTGTCAAGTCGAATTAGGTGGATTGGCGGCACGGTAGCACAGTGGTTAGACCGCTTCACAGCTCCAGGGTCCCAGGTTCGATTCCCGGCTTGGGTCACTGTAAATGCGGAGCCTGCACATCCTCCCCGTGTGTGCGTGGGTTTCCTCCGGGTGCTCCAGTTTCCTCCCACCATCCAAAGATGTACAGGTTAGGTGGATTGGCCATGCTAAATTGTCCTTTGTGTCCAAAAGGGCTGTGTGGGGTTAATGGGGTGGAGTTGTGGGATTGAGTGGGGAGCTCTTTCCAAGGGTCGCTGCAGACTCGATAGGCCGAATGGCCTCCTTCTGCACTGTAAATTCTATGATATATTTCCCCTTAGTGTCCAAGGATGTGCAGGTTAGATTGCGGGGATAGGGCAGATTGCGTGGCGGAGTGGGCTTGGGTAGGGTGCTCTTTTGGAGGGTCCCCAGGCTCAGTGGGCCATATGGCCTTTCACTGCACTGTGGGGATTCTATGTCCTATGTTGTTTCAATTTAAAGGTTTTAATCCTCGTCGATTTGTGGCAGATGGAAGAAGTTGATGTGGGGCCCTGTCTTTGGTGACGCAGCCCTGATGGCTACCGGCGGTGTTCACTGGTGGATGGATGATGGCTGCCAGCGATGGTTGCATGGTGTACCGAAAACAACCTCTCTCTAAATGTCGGAAAGACCAAGCAACTGATCATCGACTTCAGGAAGCGTAGCACGACACACACTCCCGTCTGCATCAATGGCTCCGAAGTAAAGATGATCGATAGAGGGCGGCACGGTGGCACAGTGGTCAGCATTGCTGCTTCATGGTGCTGAGGTCCCAGGTTTGATCCCGGCTCTGGGTCACCTTCCATGTGGAGTTTGCACATTCTCCCCGTGTTTGCGTGGATTTTGCCCCCACAACCCAAAGATTTTTATTTTTATTTTTATAAATTTAGAGTACCCAATTCATTTTTCCAATTAAGGGGCAATTTAGCATGGCCAATCCACCTAGCCTGCACATTTTTGGGTTGTGGGGGCGAGACCCACGCAAACACGGGGAGAATGTGCAAACTCCACACGGACAGTAACCCAGAGCCGGGATCGAACCTGGGACCTCGGCGCCATGAGGCAGCAGGGCTAACCCACTGCACCACCGTGCTGCCCCCCACAACCCAAAGATGTGCAGATAGGTGAATTGTCCACACTAAATTGCCTTTAATTGGAAAAAATTAATTGGATACTCTAAATTTATAGAAGAAAAAGATGGTCGATAGCTTTAAGTTCCTGGGGGTCACCATCACCAACAGTCTGCCCTGGTCCATTTACGTTGATGCAACAGTCAAGAAAGCTCAACAACGTCTCTACTTCCTACAGAAGCTAAAGAAATTTGGCATGTCTGCATCAACTCTCACAAACTTCTACAGATGTGATTTGGAGAGCATCCTATCGGGCTGCATCACAGCCTGGTGTGGCAACTGCTCGGTCCAAGATCGCAAGAAACTGCAGAGTGTGGTGAACTCAGCCCAACGCATCACACAATTTTGCCGCCCGCACATTGATTCTGTATACACCTCCCGCTGCCTCAGGAAGGTCGGCAGCATTATCAGAGACCCCTCCCACCAGGGCATCACGGTGGCGCAGTGGCTAGCACTGCTGCCTCACGCCGCCGAGGACCTGGGTTCGAATCCCGGCCCTGGGTCACTGTCCGTGTGGAGTTTGCACGTTCTCCCCGTGTCTGCGTGCGTTTCACCCCCACAACTCAAAGATGTGCAGGCTCGGTGGATTGGACATGCTAAATTGCCCTTTTAAAAAAAAAAAAATTTTAAACATTTTTCCTTTTCTGAGCTACCAAGCCAGGGCCCAGAATCCAGCTCCTCGCCCGCTCCAAAAAACCAATTCAAATTGAATCCAATTCATGGTCCCCACAAGAGAGACACACCAGATCTGAACCAAAGGCTCAATCTACAGACACTTGATCTTAACCAAAAGGCCGAGAAGCGATCTAAATTTCCTTTTAATTGGAATAAAAAATAATTGGGTACTCGGAATTTTTTAAAAAAGATATGCAGGTTAGGTGGGGTTACGGGGATAGGGTGGGGGGGCTGCTCTTTTGGAGGGTTGGTACAGAGTCAAGGGGCCGAATGGCCTCCTTTTGCACTGTAGGGATTCTGTGGGATTTGTGCACAGTTTCTGTATCTTGGAGGCAGGGAGATGAGAAGAGTCAGAAAGGGGTGGGGGGTGGATGGTGTGGGTGATGAGGTTCATTCTGTTCTCGCTGTCCTCGAGGAAGGTTTGCCTCACTCGTCTAATCCTTTTCTTTTGGCTGCGTTTATTCTTCAGGCGCACCGGTCGCTGGCAACGGAATTCTCTCTTCCCACTGCTGGTCAATGGGATTTCCAATTTAGCCACCCCACGCTGCCGGGAACAACAATAGCCGGAGAAATCTGGCTTCTGTTTCCAGCATCCGCAGCCTTTTGCTTTTACACATCGAAACGCCTTGGGAAGGCAGGTCCCCTCAATATTTGACATATTGGGAGACCAATGGCAGGAGTCTGGGGGGTGGGGCAGTTGAAGGGGGAGTTCATCTCCCAGAATATAGAATCCCTACAGTGCCGGAGGAGGCCATTCTGTCCATTGAGTCTGCACTCAACCTGGGCCCACATCCCGCCCTATCCCTGTAAGCCCACGCATTGATCATGGCCAATCCACCCTGTACTGGGCCGGCCGGACCAAAAAACGGCTCCTCTCTCCAGTGGGGCCGGCCCTGATCTTGGTTCTTGGCTTCGGAGGTGGGAGGTGGTCCACAAGCTTTTGCACTGCCCCTCCCGTGTTTTTACAGTGTACGCTACGGGTCCCGTTCGGTTCACCACAATCCCTGGTATCCACCAGGCACTGTCTCCGAAGGTCCGGACGTATACCATGTCCCCCGGTCGAAAGCTTCTGTCCCACGGCACTGTAGCACAGTGGTTAGCACTGTTGCTTCACAGCGCCAGGGAGGCAGGAGAATTTTGGGGGGGCGGGATTCACGCCGACCCCCGGCGATTCTCCAACCCGGCAGGGTGTCGGAGAATCCCGCCCCTTATCTCCGTTCTACTTTCCCGCTAATATCAGGGGACGTTAGACTACGGTGGGTTCTGGACCTCTGGCCCATCAGCACTTCCACCGGTGCCACTCTGGTTGTTATGTGTGGCGTGGTATGGTAGCTGAACAAAAAACGCACCAACCTTGTCTCCCATGGCCTGTTTCCTTGTGAATGTCTGCACAGCTCGTTCAGCCAGACCGTTTCATAGAGGGGGTAGGGGGTGATCCGGACGCGTTTCACCCCGTTTGACTTTGTGAAGTGCCCAAACTCCTCGCTAGTATCCGTGAACAATACCTCCGGGGTGCCATGGGCACTGATTGAGAGGCGTAGCTTCTCGATGGTAGCCTTCAAAATGGTGGACGGCATCCAATGGACGTCTAACCATTTGGAATGGTGCCACTATCAGCAAGAACATCAAACATTGAAAGGATCCGGCAAAGCTCTCCTGCAGGCACCCCCAAGGCCAGCCTGTCCATTCCCAATGGTGGAGGGTGCGACTGGTGGGAGTTTCTGATGTTCCTGGCACATGGTGCATTGCTGGACCAACCGCTCGATGTCGCCATCCAAACCTGGCCACCATACGTAGCTCCCGGCGAACATCTTCATGTTTGACACCCCCGAGTGTGAATTGTGTAGGACTTTCAGTCTAGACTTCCTGCCCTGACTCGGAATCGGAATGGGAGCTCCCCACAGGAAGATGGCGTCCTCCACGCTGAGCTCTCAGTGCTTGGCATTGTAAACCCACGGTTCTGTAGACAGTTTCCCTTGTCGACTCCCATGCAGGGAGACATGGCGGAACTTCACCAAGGCCGGGTCCTTCTGCGTCCAATTGCAAACTTGCACAATTGTGACTGGCAAGGTAACCATAAAATTTAAAGTTGATATGATGTCAACCATCACCAGTGGTGATTGGGGGGGGGGTATCAACAATGGGAGTTGGCTCACAGCGTCTGCGTTTGCGATCTGCGTGCCCAGGCGATACGCATATACTTGTATGCTGCTAACAGGACCGCCCAATGCTGTATTCAGGCAGATACCATCGGCAGAATTGCCTTGTCCTCTTTTAACAACCTGAGCAATGGCTTGTGGTCGGTAACGATCGTGAAACAACGGCCATTCACGTATTGGTGGGATTTCTTCACAGCGGAAACGACAGCCAGCCCGTCATTCTCAATATGATCTTAATTTCACTCCTCCTTGGGCAAATTCCGTGATGCGTTGGCTCCATTCCGTCATCCACACGGTGGCATCACAAGTAACCAAAAAAGGCCTTGAGGGGTCGTCGTGGGTCAACAAGCCCAAAAGATAGGACGTACTGGCGCTGGAGGGTGGGCAGAGGAGATTCACTAGGTTCATCCCAGAGTTGAGGGGGTTGGATTATGAGGAGAGGTTGAATAGACTGGGACTGTACTTGTTGGAATTTAGAAGGATGAGGGTGGATCTTATAGAAACATATAAAATTTATGAAGGGAATAGATAGGATAGATGCGGGCAGGTTGTTTCCACTGGCGGGTGAAAAGGGGGCATAGCCTCAAAATAAGGGGAAGTAAATTTAGGACTGAGTTTAGGAGGAACTTCTTCACCCAAAGGGTTGTGAATCTATGGAATTCCTTGCCCAGTGAAGCAGTAGAGGCTCCTTCATCAAATGTTTTTAAGATAAAGATAGATAGTTTTTTGAAGAATAAAGGGATTAAGGGTTATGGTGTTCGGGCCGGAAAGTGGAGCTGAGTCCACAAAAGATCAGCCATGATCTCATTGAATGGCGGAGCAGGCTCGAGGGGCCAGATGGCCAACTCCTGCTCCTAGTTCTTATGTTCTTATGTAAGGCACCGGGCGCGCCCGGAAATAGTGCGGCGTGGCTCCTGGTTCGACTTGGATACGGGCTACGGCCCCTTTTATTTTCCCCAAACCGGGCTGGAATACATCTGGGTATCGTCCTCGCACCTCAGTCAACCCTCCAGAACCTGTTTGGAGGATGTGCTGCCACTGCAGCCGCAAATGGCGCAACCAGTCCCGACCCAACAGGCTGGGCCCGTGGCTGCGCACCACGATAAGTGGGAAACACCCCTCCTGGCGTCCATAAACAACAGGGGTCATCGTAGTTCCTGCAATGTCTAATGGTTCCCCCGTACAGGTGGCCAACCTGGCCTGTGTGTCAGTTAATGTAAGGGTCTGTATACCCTGCTTGTTGCGGTCGATTGTCCTCTGGGCGATCACGGAGACCGCTGCGGCAGTGTCCAACTCCATCTCAAGTGGGCGACCATTGACCCGTACTGTCACCTTAATGGGGGCCACACGGGAGCTGCCAAACAGTGCAGCTGCAGGCAGTCGTCCTCCGTCTCCATGTCCTGGGGATGCAGTCACTGCAGGTTCATCCAAATGGAAGGTACGGCCCCTGGGCTGGCTCCAGTTTCTGTCAGAACGCCGGCGCCTCTGGCGTCCCCAGGACTGTCATCCGCGACGGGGTCGGCGCCCACAAGTCTGACACGGACATGGCTCCTCATCCATTGGTTCTGGAGAAGGCTCCCTTTGGGGAGGAATGTTTGACGGCCACTGGCGTTGATCCGGATGTCGCCTCGCCCAAAGTACCGCAGGGGTGCGGGGGGACGCTTTCGGACGGAAGGAGTTGCGCCCCAAGGCATGCACCTCCATTCCCTGTATTCCTGCACTCCTCGTTCTGCGCTCTCTCGGGACAACACTATTTGAATGGCCTGCTGTAAAGTCAATGTTGGTTCAGCTAACAACTTTCTCTGGGTGGCCGCATTGTTAATACCGCAAACCAAACGGTCGCGTAACATTTCTGACAAGGTCTCACCATAGTCACAGTACTCTGCAATCCTTTTTTAAAAAAAATTATTTTTATTGAGGTTTTCATAAAATATCAATAACAAAATGAAAAAGGAACCCAACAGGGTTAAGTACAAAACACAGACTAAGAAAAAAGCAACCCTCCCTACCCCTCTCCCCCCTGTACAGAAATAATAATTTAACATTAACACCCCGACTTAACACAGCAGGTATATACACCCCCCTCAGAACCTCCAGTGTAAATAACAAAAACAAAAATAAAATAACCCCCCCCCCCCCCCTCCCCGAGTTGCTGCTGCCGTTGACCAAAGTCTATCGTTCTGCCAGAAAGTCTAAGAACTGTTGCCATCACCTAAAGAACCCTTGTACCGATCTTCTCAAGGCGAATTTCACCCTCTCCAACTTAATAAACGCCGCCATATCGTTGATCCAGAATTCCACGCTTGGGGGCCTCGCATCCTTTCACTGAAGAAGAATCCTTCGCCGGGCTACCAGGGGCGCAAAGGCCAGAATTCCGGCCTCTTTCGCCTCCTGCACTCCCGGCTCCTCTGCGACCCAAAATATTGCGAGCCCCCAGCCCGATTTGACCCTGGATCCTACCACCCTCGACACCGTCCTCGCTATGCCCCTCCAAAATTCCTCCAGCGCTGGGCATGCCCAGAACATATGGGTGTGATTTGCTGGGCTCCCTGAGCACCTAACACACCTGTCCTCACCCTCAAAAAACCAGCTCATCCTTGTCCCGGTCATTTGTGCCCTGTGCAGCACCTTAAACTGTATGAGGCTGAGCCTCGCGCACGATGAGGGAGAGTTCACCCTCCCTAGGGCGTCTGCCCACGTCCCCTCTTCGATCTCCTCTCCCAATTCCTCCTCCCACTTACCTTTCACCTCCATCACCGAGGCCTCCTCCTCCTCCTGCATCACCTGGTGAGTTTCCA
This sequence comes from Scyliorhinus torazame, assembly GCF_047496885.1. NCBI lineage: Eukaryota > Metazoa > Chordata > Chondrichthyes > Carcharhiniformes > Scyliorhinidae > Scyliorhinus > Scyliorhinus torazame. The sequence goes on along the minus strand of NC_092735.1, from coordinate 12,712,215 downwards.
AGATCTTCCCCACTCCCACCCACCCCCCCGAGAGCACCCTGTCCTGTACTGTGTGTGGCAGCAGCCGCGGGAATTCCACCACCTGCTGCCTGGCAAACGCCCTTACCTGTAAGTACCTGAAGGTGTTCCCCGGGGGGGAGCCCGTACTTCTCCATCTGACCCAGGCTCGCGAACTTCCCGTCCACAAACAGGTCCCCCAACTTTCGTATCCCTGCCCTGTGCCACCCCGAAAGCCCTCCATCTGTTCTCCCTGGGACGAACCAGTGGTTCCCCCGTATTGGGGTCCACACCGAGGCCCCAACTTGCCCCTTGTGCCGCCTCCACTGCCCCCAGATTTTGAGGGCAGCCGCCACCACCGGGCTCGTGGTATACCTCCTTGGAGGGAACGGCAGCGGCGCCGTTGCCAGCGCCCCCAGACTCATACCCACAAAAGACGCTGTCTCCAGCCTCTTCCATGCAGCTCCCTCCCCCTCTATCACCCACTTGTGCACCAACGTCGTATTGGTGGCCCAGTAGTACCCACAGAGGTTGGGCAGCGCCAGCCCCCCCCTATCTCTACTCCGCTCCAGGAACACCCTTCTCACCCTCGGAGTCCCTCGCGCCCACACAAACCCCATTATACTCCTGTTGACCCGCCTAAAGAAGGCCTTCGGGATAAACACGGGGAGGCACTGGAACAGGAACAAAAACCTTAGGAGCACCGTTATTTTGACTGACTGCACCCTACCCGCCAAGGACAGCGGCAACGCGTCCCACCTCTTGAACTCCTCCTCCATTTGCTCCACCAGCCTTGGGAAATTAAGCCTATGCAGGGCCCCCCAGCTCCTGGCATCCTGGACCCCCAAATACCTGAAGATCCTCTCCGCCCTTTTTAGTGGGAGCTCACCAATCCCCCTCTCCTGGTCCCCTGGGTGAACCACGAACAGCTCGCTCTTCCCCATGGTGAGCTTGTACCCCCAAAAATCCCCGAATTCCTTCAGGATCCTCATTACCTCCGGCATTCTCCCCACCGGGTCCGCCACATATAGCAGCAGGTCGTCCGCATAGAGCGACACCCTATGCTCCTCCCCACCCCGCTCCAACCCCCTCCAGTTCCTCGACTCTCTCAGTGCCATAGCCAGGGGTTCAATCGCCAGTGCGAAGAGCAGGGGGGACAGGGGACACCCCTGTCTCGTCCCTCGGTGCAACCGAAAGTACTCGGACCTCCTCCTATTTGTGACCACACTCGCCATTGGGACCTCATACAATAGCCTAACCCACCTGACAAACCCCTCCCCAAACCCAAACCTCTTCAGCACCTCCCACAGGTACCCCCACTCTCCCCTATCGAAGGCTTTCTCAGCGTCCATCGCCACCACTATCTCCGCCTCCCCCTCCCTCCCCGGCATCATGGTAACGTTCAAAAGTCTCCGCACATTCGCGTTCAACTGTCTCCCCTTCACAAACCCCGTCTGGTCTTCATGGATGATCTGCAGCACACAATCCTCAATCCTCGTGGCTAAGACCTTCGCCAGCACCTTGGCATCTACATTTAGCAAGGAAATCGGTCTGTAAGACCCACACTGCAGGGGATCCTTGTCCCGCTTCAGGATCAAGGAGATCAATGCCCGGGACATCGTCGGGGGCAAGGCCCCCCCCCCCCCTCCTTTGTCTCATTGAAGGTCCTAACTAGCAACAGGCCCAGCAGGTCCATTATTTTTTTGTAGAATTCGACCGGGAAACTGTCCGGCCCCGGTGCCTTCCCCGCCTGCATGCTCCCTATCCCTTTGGCCAGCTCCTCCAGCCCAATCGGGGCCCCCAGTCCCGCCACCAGTCCCTCTTCCACCTTCGGAAACCTCAATTGGTCCAGGAAGCGGCCCATCCCTCCCTCCTCCGTGGAGGCTCGGACCGGTACAATTCCTCATAGACGTCCCTGAAGACCCCATTGATGCCAACCCCACTCCGCACCACACTCCCTCCCCTGTCCTTAACTCTCCCGATCTCCCTAGCTGCGTCCCGCTTCCGAAGCTGAAGCGCCAGCATCCGGCTTGCCTTTTCCCCATACTCGTAAATCGCCTCTCCCTCTCTCCCCACTCCCTCCGCTCCTTGTGGGCCCTAATGGAGATCAGCTCTCCCCTCACCACCGCCTTCAGTGCCTCCCATACCATCCCCACTCGGACCTCCCCGTTGTCGTTGGCCTCCAGGTATCTCTCTATACTTCCTCGGACCCGCTCGCTCACCTCCTCGTCCGCCAACAGCCCCACATCCAAACACCACAACAGGCGCTGTTCCCTCTCCTCCCCCAGCTCTAAGTCCACCCAATGCGGGGCGTGGTCCGAAATGGCGATCGCCGAATACTCGGTATCCTCTACTCTCGCTATCAGCGCCCTGCTCAAAATACAAAAGTCGATTCGGGAATAAGCCTTATGGACATGTGAGAAGAATGAAAATTCCCTAGCCCCCGGCCTTGCAAATCTCCAAGGGTCCACCCCTCCCATCTGGTCCACAAACCCCCTCAGCACTCTAGCCGCCGCCGGCTTCCTACCCGTCCTAGACCTGGAGCGATCCAGTGCCGGATCCAGCACCGTGTTAAAGTCTCCCCCCATTATCAGGCCCCCCACTTCCAAGTCTGGGATCCGACCCAACATGCGCCGCATAAAACCCGCATCATCCCAGTTCGGGGCGTACACATTGACCAGCACCACCCTCTCCCCCTGCAGCTTACCACTTACCATTACGTACCTACCGCCATTGTCTGCCACAATGCTCGACGCCTCGAACGACACCTTCTTTCCCACCAAGATCGCCACCCTCGATTTTTGGCATCCAGCCCTGAATGAAACACCTGGCCTACCCACCCTTTCCTCAATCTTACCTGGTCTGCCACCTTCAGGTGTGTCTCCTGGAGCATGACCACATCCGCCTTCAGCCCCTTCAGGTGCGCGAACACGGGGCCCGCTTGACCGGCCCGTTCAGTCCCCTTACATTCCAGGTTATCAGCCGGTTCAGGGGGTTACCCGCCCCCCCTCCCCTGACGACTAGCCATAACCCCTCCTCAGCCAGCCACGCGCCCGCACCCCACGCCCGGCCCGTTCCCCACAGCGGCAGACCCCCGTCTCAACCCCCCCCCACTCGCTCCAGCTCCCCCTTGACCATAGCAGCAGCAACTTGATTCCCCTCCCACCCCCCGGCTAGGACTCATCCTAACTGTTTTACTCCCCACATTACACTTCCGCAAGTCAGCTGACTCCTGCTGACCCCGGCCACTCCCGCCTCTCCTTCGACTCCTCCCATTGTGTGACACACCCTCCTCTTCCGTTCCCCATCCATAGGCTCTCCCCCTCCCCCTTCCATCCTAAGCGCGGGAAACAACCCTCGCTTCTCCGCCCCCGCCCCCTCCAGTCTTCAGCGCGGGAAAAAGCCCGCGCTTTCCACCTTCCAGGCCCCGCCACCTCTGACGCAGCTCCTTTTACAGGCCCAGTCCCCTCACCCCCGACTCGGGCCTCCCACTCCCCCGCAGGGCCCCATCTCACCGCCGGCCATCTACCCCTGTTCCATTTGCTTACCCCCCTCCAAGAGCCCCCACGACCAGCCCAACCAAAACAGTACCCGACCCACCCTAACCACCCTCACCGAACCAGAAAGAAAAAAAAAAGAGCAAAGGACCCCCCCTCAAAAAGTAACATATCAACCGCAGTCCCCAAACGCCCATCCTGACCCTCAATCTGTGTGCAACTTCTCGGCCTGAACAAAGGCCCACGCGTCCTCCGGAGACTCAACATAATGGTGCCGGTCCTTGTAGGTGACCCACAGTCGCGCCGGCTGCAACATGCCAAACTTCACCCCCTTCCTGTGCAGCACGCCTTCGCTCGATTGTACCCGGCCCTCCTCTTCGCCACCTCCGCACTCCAATCCTGGTATATTCGAACCTCCGCGTTCTCCCACCTGCTGCTCCTCTCCTTCTTGGCCCACCTGAGCACACACTCCCGATCGACGAACCGATGGAACCGCACCAGCACCGCCCGCGGAGGCTCGTTAGCCTTGTGCCTCCTCGCCAACACTCTATGGGCCCCTTCCAGCTCCAGAGGCCCCTGGAAGGACCCCGCTCCCATCAGCGAGTTTAACATGGTGACCACATAGGCCCCCACGTCCGGCCCCTCGGGGAGGCCCAGAATCCGCAGATTCTTCCGCCTCGACCGATTCTCCATCTCCTCGAACCGCTCCTGCCATTTCTTGTGGCGCGCCTCGTGCGCCTCCACCTTTACCGCCAGGCCTAAGATCTCGTCCTCGTTGTCGGAGATCTTTTGTCGGGCCTCGCGGATCGCCAACCCCTGGGCCGTCTGTGTCTCCAGCAGCTTATCAATTGAAGCCTTCATCGGCTCAAGCAGGTTCGCTTTAATCTCTCTGAAGCAGCGCTGGATACCCTCCTGCTGCTCCTCCGCCCACTGCCTCCATGCTGCCTGGTCTCCGCCCGCCGCCATTTTGTTCTTCTTCCCTTGCACCTTCTTCGGGTCCACCACCACCATTTTAGTCGCCCCGCTCCTGGTAAAAGCCATATACTATCGGGGAACTGTTGTAATCGCCTTCCCACACCGGGAATCGAAAAAGTGCCGTTGGGGGCCCTGAAAAGAGCCCAAAAGTCAGTTTTTGCGGGAGCCGCCGAATGTGCGTCTTAGTTCCGCATAGCCGCAACCGGAATCCTGCATAGCCTGGATAGAGAATCGGCAAGGGATTCTCCTGGGGTCCTCTCAACGATATTAAACCGGTAACGCTGGACAATCGTGGACGGGGTTGGGTTAAAATGTTGCCCCACTATGTTCACAAGTTCATCAAACGTTTTGGTGTCCACCCAGCTAGGTACATAAGGCACCTAATCACCCCAAATGTATGCGGGCCGCAGGCAGTGAGCAATATGACCACCTGGCGCTCGTTTTCGGTGATGTTGTTTGCCCGGAAATAATAATGCATCCATTGTGCGTACTGGTTCCAGCTTTCCAGCGCAGCGTCAAAAGCATCCAAACGTCCATACAGAGGCATGGTATAATAGAAAACAACTTCCAACTTATATCCAACAAAAATCCAGGGAGGTGGCTTCAGCAGTGTAGACAGCTATTCACTTTAACCCTCGTCGCCAGTTTTGTGAGGGCCACGAAGAATCCAGCACGAGTTGAAGGATAGAAAAAAATAACATTTATTTACAATAACATATATATACAACAGCAGCAACTCCCTTGCTGCTCACTCTCCTCTAGCCGGTTCCAAACTGGCCAGCTTTATTTATGCAGGGAATCTCCTAATGATTTCTCCCCCCCCCCCCCCCCCCCCTCATTGGGGAAGCTCATACTCCCAAAGGATTGTGGGATTTCCATTAGTCCCCAGCCAGTAGTAAGCAGGCAGGTTATAACAGTGTGAGTGCCTCATCCCTTTTGTAGTGTTTATGTCATGCCCCTTGTGGTGATGCCACCTCTGAGTGTCCTGACTGCCCATTGGTTGTGTCCTATTCTGAGTGTTCATTGGTTGCATGTTTGCATATCATGACACAGTTAACACAAAGTTTGGGTTAAAATACACCCACAGTTAGAATGAGAGCATCTTAATCAGCAGTAGTGAGGATTTAGAGCAGAGAAAGAACAACAGATGGCAGCAGATGGCCACGGATAGACAGACATAGAGAGGAACCCCTCAGGGACCTGTCTGAATGGCAGCCATTTTGAGCAACTCCCTCACTGAAACTCTGCAACATTAAAGTAGGCCTGAAGCTTGCAGAGTTTCTGCAATTTTGTATTTTGCCTTTTATTTCTGCTCTGATTTTTAAATATTTTGTATTTTCTCACTTGTCAGACACTTAACCCAGCTATGAGTGTGCTTTGATTAATTAATAATAATCAATAGTGACCTGTTTTTCTAGATCTTACTGTGCTTGCACGGCTGTTAATTGTTTCGGCCGCACATGTTATTTAGGCTAAGTGGTTAGCACTGCTGCCTCACGGCGCTGAGGACCCCGGGTTCGATCCCGGCTCTGGGTCACTGTCCGTGTGGAGTTTGCACATTCTCCCCGTGTCTGCGTGGGTTTCACCCCCACAACCCAAAGATGTGCAGGGTAGGTGGATTGGCCACGCTAAATTGCCCCTTAATTGGGACAAGAACATGAATTGGGCACTCTAACTTAAAAAAATAAAAATAAAATGTTATCAGTTGTGGTCATCCAAAGCATGAGAAGATGAAGTTTAATTGATGGACGTAACATCTGATTGGTGGCAGATGAGGAACAACATGAGGAGCTATGTTAGCTGCAAAGACTGCTTAGAACCTTGAGGTCCCTGCACTCTGTGAAGAACTGATAGAGGCTCAGTTTTCTTTTGGGGAGAACGGTATCACAGGCTTCAAGAGATTAGAGCAGTGCCAACAATCCAGCATAAAGAGCCATTGTTCCTTAGGCTCAAGTTGCAGCCAAGGTGGAATAGTCAACCATGGACGACGAATAGGAAGGGCCAGGAATGGAGGGACTGATCATGGTGCCCACCCATTGGGACCACTCAGCAATTTGGTAATGTATGTACTGACGTGGCGGTAATGTGGGTAGGGGGCCGGTTTAGCTCACTGGACGGGTGGTTCACGGTGCGGAGCGAGGCCAGCAGCGTGGGTTCAATCCCCGTTCCGGCTGAGGTTAATCATGAAGGCCCCGCCTTCTCAACCTCGCCCCTCGCCTGAACCTCAGGTTAAATCACCACCAGTCAGGGCAGCACGGTGGCACAGTGGTTAGCACTGCAGTCTGACGGCGCCGAGGTCCCAGGTTCGATCCCAGCCCTGGGTCACTGTCCGTGTGGAGTTTGCACATTCTCCCCGTGTTTGCATGGGTTTCGCCCCCACAATCCAAAGATGTGCAGGGTAGGTGGATTGGCCACACTAAATTGCCCCTTAATTGGAAAAAATGAATTGGGTACTCTAAATTGAAAAACAAAAAATCACCATCAGTCAGCTCTCCTGCTCTCCCCCTCAAAGGGGAAAGTAGCCTCTGGTCATCTGGGACTATGGCGACTTTGTTTTACTTTAGTCCCTCCTGAACAGCACAGTGGGTGTACCTACATGTCATGGACTGCAGAGGTTCAAGAAGGCGACTCACCACATTTTTACAATTTACAACAACCCCACACATCCCCTAACCCACCAAGCTGCCTCACCCCTGTCATAATATACACCAGTATATCATGGTGCAGACACACACTGATGGACACACAGCAAAACCGATCAACACACACAACACCGCAGCCAATCACCAGTTAGAGCACACTCACTATAAAGACAGAGGGCATCAGTTTTCCCGCTCATTCGGGATGCAGCCTCTCAGAAGGACAGAGCTTATAGCACAGATCTTCACCATGTGCTGAGTGCATAGACTGGTTAGGACAGGCATAGGTCTTTAGTTTAATCTAACATCGTGTTAACCCACAGTGAAAGTATGTTCAACAGCTTCTAGCTTAATAAAATAGTGTTGCACTATTTTAAGTGTTGGTAGTCTGTATGTGTTCCACGGATCCAGAGCACCCAACACATCATGGTACCAGTAGTTGAGGGATGTTAGAACTTCTTACACCTACCTGCAAGTGATCTGCCTTCCACCTGCATACAGCCATCCTGCAAAATGGATAGCGTACGCCCGCCGCCGCCGCTCCGCATCACCGGTAACCTCGGGGCCAACTGGAAGATATTCAAACAACCCTTCCAGCTCTACCTTGAAGCCACAGACCGGGAAGCTGCCTCAGACACCAGGAAGATCGCTCTCTTCCTATCCACGGCGGGGACCATGCCATCCACATTTTCAATTCTCTCACCTTTGCTGATGGTGAAGGTAAATCAAAATTCAAGACAGTCCTCCTTAAGTTTGACAGTCACTGCGACATCGAGGTGAATGAAAGTTTCGAGCGCTATGTATTACAACAGCGTTTGCAGGGTAAGGATGAACCTTTCCAGTCCTTTCGCACCCACCTCCACATCCTTGCGCAGTCCTGTAATTATGGGTCCACCTCCGACTCCATGATACGCGACCAGATCGTTTTCAGTGTTCAGTCGGACCCCCTATGCCAGCAGCTCCTCAAGGGAAAGCAGCTCACCCGAGCGATTGCCATCGAGACCTGCGTGCTACACGAAAACGCCACTAGTCGGTATTCCCACATCCAAGCGGCTGAAACGGCGCGGCAACGTCCCCACGAGGCAGAATGGATCCGGGCAATCGAGCAGCTCCAGGGCCTCAGCCTGGATGAGGGCGGCCATTTCGCGCGCTTTTCGCGGACTCCCACGCTTGTGTGCACCGAACGAGGGGATAGCGACGGCGACGAACATACTACGCAGGCGTGCACCACGTACAGCCGCGCTGCGCATGCGTGGTGGCGCAGCGAGCGTACTGACGCTACAACGTGCGGCAACTGTGGCTCTGCCTATTTAAAGCGGCAATGTCCTGCCAAATCCTGACGATGCCTGAGATGTGGCAAACTTGGCCACTATGCTGCATTATGCAGATCAGCTAAGCCTGCCAACTCTTGTCGCTCCAGCCAGCCTCGCAGGAATGTCCGGGCCATTCAATCCACAGTTGACGAATGTGATATAAAATAGTTACTTTAGAGATATTAGTTAATGTAATGTAGAAATAAGCCACTTTGATTCTGGCAAGTAGAGACAAAGGATCTTAGACCGCATGGAAAAAAGCAGGAAGAGGTGTGTCTATGAGAGTGATGCTGAATTGATAGGGGCCGGAGAAAGGGATTGGAAGTGAGCCAATCAGAATAGATCAAACAAGTCAGGAGGGACATAGGATGACCTATGGGTGTCGAGTATATGAAACTTGATGCCATTTGAATGTATCAGTACTGATCTCTTTGTCTGGGACATTCACTTAGTCCCGGAGCTGCAGAGAGCACCATGTTATCTGTATCACTGTGGACTAAGTTTAGCTTGCAAGCTGAATAGAATAACTAATGTTATACTTGCAAATCCAACTCGACTTTTATTGAGGCCAGACTGACGGATAAAGAAATTTGGGATTCAACATTTGGTGCCGAAAACCGGGATTTCTCAGGGCGATCCTGGTCCAACTGCGAAATCAGAATTAGACTGATTATGAACAGGAGGATGGGGAACAAGGGGCCCTCAATGTAGAACTGGAAAATGACCGCGCATTGATTGTTCCCCTCTTCTTATCGTCTGATTCGTCTGGTCACTCGCGGTTGGCACAGAAAGACCGCCTCGCCGAAATCACAGGTCAGTCTGGGGATTAGCAATTTAATTGAGGGGATTTCATATTGTTGATTCGGCTTGGGTTAGGGTTTTGGGTTGATGTGACATCTCAAATGATGATTCAATTCCAAGTATAAGGGTTCAGAGGCTGATGGGACTTCAGTAGTGAAGGTTCAGTCTATTATATGGGTTCAGGGGCTGATGGGACTTCAGTAGTGAAGGCTCAGTCCAGTATAACTGTTTTTAAATCTGAAGATGGTTCAACTCTATGTGTGAGTGTTTTAAATATATAGTTGATTAAGCTAAAATTGTCTCCTTGGACTGTATTGGCGAAAAACGCAGTTCCGAGGACTAGTTGAGATTGTGGGGAATGCTGCATATTGGTTGAAGCAGAAGTCTCTCAAAGGGTTAACAGCAGCAGGCAAAATCAAAAGACAGACAGTGCTTCTCACTCAGGCTTTGAGATAACAGCAGCAGCCTGTAGTGTAATCGGATACCTTTCCTTTGAGTCAGTGAACACCAGCAAAGTTACGTTTTGAATTAATTAAAGGAAACCAGTGGGTTTCTCCACCTCTTTGATAAAAGTTATTATTTTCGAAAGCAATTGATTGAAATTGCCAGAATCTTAAGTTTTACTTACTTGAAATAATGTTTATCTCATTTTATCAGGAGATTAATAGAAACTTAAAGGAGGTCACGGACAGCATTTAAAAAAAAAAAAGTGTAAATCTGGAGATGATAGTTGATTTTGCCAACACTTATGTGAATGTAAAAGGAAAAAAAAAACTTGTTAAAAGAAAAATTGTTAAGATAAAGAAATAATTAAGTTGTAAATTTTATACAAGTTTGTGTTAAGCAAATTGTAAATTTGGTTCTGAGTTGAGATCAGAGCTAAGCTTGCAAGTTGCAGTAATTCAATTTGAATTTTCAAACATTTTTAAGTTTAAAAAAAAAAGCGCAAGTAGAGACAGGAAAGACGCGGGTCAAACAAGAGATGAGCTACGTAGTTCAATGGCTGGCCTTGAATTGACAGAAAAAGAAAAATTCAATAATTTGGAAAAGTCAGTAAAAGTTCCGTCTGCACCCATAGCATGGTCTGCGCTCATTCCAGAACCACCAGAGTACAATAATATATACCCAGTCATTGCTCCCCAGATTCCAAATATGCCAGAAACTCAAGCCCTTTTGGATGATAGTGTGGGTGATAGTGTGGGTCCGGATTTACCAACTTCACGACCAGAAGAGCAAAAGGAACTCTGTCCCACAAGCCCAGTTAGCTCTAGGACAAGATCTCGGACAGCGAGAGAGGGGCTTGACCCTCACCAGAAACAATTAAGCATATCACCTAAGTCTCTCCAAACTAAGGAGAAACCACAAGATTTGGGAACAAAAGAAGCTGAAACAACTTCTTTTGAAGAGAAAGAACTCCCCCTAGTGACAGGGAGAGACGTTGAAGTCTTGGAACAACCAGGGGAAATAGCTAGAGTGCCCCCTGGTGACATTCGGAGACAGTTACCGATTAGGAAGATGCGAAACCCCGACGCAGTGACTGCGGGAGCGAACCCCACGATAGACGTTTCCTTCCCATGGACACCCAGTGAGATGATGGCTATTATGTCTACAATCCCAGATAGAAAAAAATCTCCTGCTGCCTTCATGGATTCCTTGAGGACTACCATCTCAATTTATCAAGCTGATTTAAGGGACCTCTGGGCCCTAGTCCAGCAGATTTTAACACCAGCAGAGTACCGCAATTATCTTAACCACCTGAATTATGCAAGTCATGCCGCACTTCAGCAGGCCTATGCGTTAGACGACGATAGAAGGACACAGATCTTGAATGCGTTGAATAGCACATTTCAAAGGCCCATAAATCTTTCTGTTATCTTAGACCTAAAACCTAAGAAGACTGAAGAGCCAGAGGAATTTCTGGAGCGTTTTAATGAAATCTACCGGGGGCAGTCAGGCGATTTGCTGTATCAAAATGGTCAGAATTCCCCTCAATATTGTGCTATGTTAATGCATTGCTTACCACCTTCTGTGGTTACTGCTGTGAAATGTAATAACATGAATTGGACAGAGAACGACCCTTCCCAGATGGCAAGGGCAGTCAGATTTTATTGGAAGGAGGGTGTAGGCCAAGAAGGAGGCTCAGTTACAAAGGTTAAGACTGAGTATGTAATGAAAAAGGATGATTGGCGATCCCAACAAGCGGCAGAAATGGTAGTTTATCAGCAGGAGCCCCAATATTGTGACTTTGGGTGGGTGGATCAGCGAGGAGGAGGATACCAAACCCACCCAAAGGGACCCTCACCCCCTTTTTATGGCCCACCGAACGAATCAACAGCTCTACAACCGCAGCCCCCTCTGAGGGGCCATTGGTCTACTGGAAGAAGAGGACGGGGCAGAAATAGAGGGAGCAATGCATGTTTTAATTGCGGCCGTGTAGATCACTGGCAACAGGAATGCCCCTTTAAAAGACAGGCAGTTGAAGGAGATTATCCGACCCAAAGGAGAGGGTACCCACCAAGGGGAGGACAGACGAGATACACTGACTTCTCCCAGGAAAACCCTTTCCCAACACAGGATTGACTAGCTAATTTAGCCATAAGGACTCTCCAATCGGACAGGGAACCTATTATCTCTCTGCAGATAGGAGATCAACATCACTCATTTGTAATCGACACCGGGGCAGCCATGTCTTCTGTGCAATCAGCACTTAAATTACCATTATCCGACCACACGCAGCAATTGTCAGGTGTGTGAGTATCCTATTTCTGAACCTGTGACAGTCACTTACGAGAATAAGTCTGCAGAGCATCAGTTTGTAGTGACTACTGGATTGGACTGTAACTTGTTGGCCCGAGATTTACTGTGTATCTTCCAGCTACAGCTAGAATGCGGAGATGAGGGGGTAACGGTTACATCATGGTGGATGAGACAACAGTGCTATATTTCTATCACCCCCCAGTGGTGGACGTTAGACGTTGAACAGTCACTGCATCACGTTACCCTAGCCTATGACAGAACTGGGCGAAACAGGGAGTTGGAGGACAAATACCGGCCATTACTTGAGACCGAATGGCCAGTCGAGGTTACAGCCACCGTCACGGGAAAAGAAGGTACAGCCGATTTTGTTACAATATCACCACATTTATGGCCACAGTCAGCTTCGGTAAGCCCTCATATTACACGTCAGGTCCATGACCAGTACCATGCCAGGGATATGGGGCGAATGGTCAGGAGGGCAGTGGATCATTCGGATCCAACAGAGTACGCACTTCAAGTCATGCCGGACGGCACTACCATAAAAAATTTTGAGGTACCTGAAACAATTAACACTCGACTGCAGCATCACAGGGGACATGATGTGTTGGAATATGTCAATCCACAGGTCTGGGCGGAATACCCATCACAAGTGGGAAGGACAAATGTTACACCTATTAAGGTGATGATTAAGGATCATGTAAAGCTACCTTCCATTCGACAATACCCCCTGGAATCTCAAGCTGCTCCATCAATAGATAAATTAATTCAAGAACTGTTGAAACAGGGTATTTTGGTCCCTTGCCAATCAGAATGTAACACCCCCATACTTGCTGTGCCTAAACCAGCCAAACCAGACCAGTACCGATTAGTACAGGATTTACGTTCAATTAATGCCATCGCACAGCCGTTGCATGCTCTCGTCCCTAACCCTGCCCACATACTGGCTCAAATTCCAGCTCAAGCCCGGGCCTTCGCCGTAATTGACCTTCAGCACGCCTTCTTTGCCCTCCCACTTGCGACTGAAAGTCAATATTTGTTTGCCTTCACTTACAATGGACAGCAGTATACCTGGACCCGACTGCCACAGGGGTTCGTCAATTCACCTACACTCTTCTCCTGATGTCTGCAGACCCAACTCCAGGCCTTGACATTGGAGCATGGTTCCACTCTGGTGCAGTATGTAGATGACATATTGGTGGCAAGTCCTGACGAGCCCAGTAATAGGGATGATGTGATCCAATTATTGAACCACCTATCCTCGTTGGGTTATGTTGTTTCACAAGCAAAGGTCTTGGTGGCTCAGAGAAAAGTTAAGTTCTTAGGAGTTTTACTTACAGCCACAGAAAGAAGTCTCGAACCCAGTAGGATTGAACCAATATGCCAATTCCCCGCCCCTACAATAGCCAAGGAGGTTCGTCATTGGCTGGGTATGATGAATTATTGTCGGCAGTGGATACCAAACATCGCTGTCTATACAAAGCTGCTGACGCCTTACACTAGTAAAGAGGGAAACTTTATTCTCACCACCGAGGCACTCGAGGCCTTCCGTTGCCTGAAGCAGGCCTTGCTACAAGCACCGGCCCTCGGTAGGCCCCTATACGACCGACCATTCCAGATATACTGTACTGTTCTGGAAGGATGTTCAACAGCGGTACTCACCCAGCAACATGGGGACAAGCACCGGCCCGTAGCATATTACTCTTCGAAACTCGACCCAGTGGCGTTGGGCCACCCTGTTTGCACCCAGATCTTGGCAGCGATATACAATAGTTTGCAGGCTGCTGCCAACATCACTCTCCAACAGGATATTACGGTGTATAGCTCCCACTCGGTAATCGCACTATTGGGGCAACTGCAGACTCAGCATCTTACCGCAGCTCGTCAGAATAGGTATGAAATATACCTTTTGAACAATCCACGTCTGACATTTAAATACTGTACCACTATCAATCCAGCCTGTTTTCTTAGCGGTCCCCCTGTCAATGAGGACGCGCCTGGTCACGACTGTTTAGCCTTGATTCAGGAAACTACAACAATAAGGGACGATCTGAGTGATATTCCGTTAGAACAACCTGACATGATTATGTATGTTGATGGCAGTGCATTAGTAAGCCCCACTGGCCGGAGACTGTCCGGTTATGCAATCGTAGATCAGGATGGTCTGATTCTAGAAGCGGCAGCTTTCCAGACCCCTTACTCAGCACAACAAGCCAAACTTTTTGCCCTCACCAGTGCCTGTATACTTGGGGGAGATCGCCGGGTAAATATCTACACTGACTCCCGATATGCTTTCGGGGTAGTTCATGACTTCGGACAACTCTGGAAGAATAGGGGATTCCTTACCTCGGCAGGCACAGAAATATCCCACCGGGGTTTAGTTAATGACTTACTGCAGGCCCTCCTTCTGCCAGCGCAGATTTCCGTTATTAAATGCACTGCCCACACGAATGGTGCAACCCCAGTTGACGTTGGTAATGAACGAGCAGATTGTGCAGCGCGAACAGCCGCGCAAATTCAGCAAGTGATGGTGCCTAAGATGTTAAGTCAGACTAAACGATCTACTATAAATATGTCTGCTTCTGACAAGTCAATGCCAACCATCCAAGACGTCATAAGGTTACAGGAGGACGCTCCTGAGAGTGATAAACAAATGTGGAAACGGTTAGGTTGTACATATGATTCTGTTTCCTCTTTATGGAACACGCCTGCACATCAGACTTGTATGTCTGATGTGCTGGCTTTATGGGTCATTGAATGTGTACACTTTGCAACTCATTGTGGGGCTCGAGGGACTAGTGATTTGTTGCTGGACACTTGGTGACACCCTAAAATGCAGGGGTTGGCCCAAAGTATCAGTAATCGGTGTTTGATTTGTCAGCAATATAACACCGGAAAAGGTATCCCTTGTGGGAAGGGGCAAACCCCGTTGCCCAGTGGTCCCTTTGAGACGCTCCAAATGGATTAAATTGAGTTGGAAAGGTGTCAATGTTATAAATATGTTTTGGTCATTGTGGATGTGTTCAGCAGATGGGTCGAGGCGTATCCGACTATCGATAATAAAGCTGCTACTGTGGTTAAAGTCTTGATGAGGGAAATCATTCCCCGGTACGGTATACCAGCTCAGTTAAGTTCTGATAATGGGCCTCATTTTATTGGACAAATTAACAAGGAGTTTTGCTCCCAGTTGGGCATACGCCAGCAGTTACACTGTGCTTACAGATCGCAGGCGGCCGGGTTGGTTGAGAGACACAATCAGACCCTCAAAACTAAATTGGCTAAATTAAGAGCAGACACGGGACTGACATGGCTTAAGTTGCTCCCCGTTGCCCTCTTCCAGCTGCGGGTTACACCTGCGGGACCGGCCCGGCTCTCTCCCGCCGAGATTCTTTATGGCAGGCCTCTTAGAACTCCCTGGAGCCTGCAGGTTCCCAGACTGGTTCAGTTTCATCAGATGACTGAAGAGATGACCACCTATGTTCTAGCCCTCACGCAAGTGCTCAAGGAGTTCCATGGCCAGGTCTGCGCGGCTCACCGGCCATCGCCCCAGTACCTAGCTCACTTTCAGTCCAGCCCAGTAGTTATGTCATGGTCAAAAATTGGACTAGGAAGGGATCAGAGCCGCGATGGGACGGGCCCTTCCAAGTTCTCCTTACCACCCCCACAGCAGTTAAAGTGGAGGGGCGAAGTGCTTGGGTCCACCTACATCACTGTAAATTGAGTCCATCTCCACTACTGTAAAAGGTCGGATACTAACCTGCCTCCCTTCTCCAGTGCTATTTTACAGGTGTGGAGCATGATGGAGTGGCTACGCATCGTCTGTATGATATTTGGCCTCACTCCGCTTGGCGTGTTATTGGCGATGGGCATGGAAAAGGGGAATATTATGTATCTGTGTAGCCCCAACCAATCTACAAGGATACATCACCTCTGCAAAGGTGATGTTCTTCGCTGCCCCCATATACGAGGACATGGTATCGACTCATGGAAGGTCATCAAAGTTAAGGAGAATGCAGGAGTCATGAAGTAGTTGCACCGGTCCCGGCGATGGGAAGGGAACATTATATGGACATTGCCTTGTTTTTGGAATACATGTAAATTCGATTTTGGATGTGTTAAGAGTGGTGCAATAAAGGTAAAATCAGGCTGTCAGAAGAGCGTAGGAAGAGGCTATGAGAAAGTGAAAGGGACTAGAGAGAGGATGGGGCGTATGAGAAGGGAAGTACAGCTAGAACGTAGGTTACCGGGAGATACACTTAAGTTAATTAAAGGCCAAACTGAGGAAAACCCGGGTAGTAAACCTTGGGAGCCCTCGGGGCAATAACCAAGGAGTTGTCTCAGCTACGGTTGTTTGCAATGCAGAACCGGTATGCTCTTGACTATCTTCTGGCCCGTGAGGGTGGGGTATGCGCCATAGTGCAGGGCAAGTGTATCATGGGAGTTCAAGACTTGACCGCTAACATCACTAAATTTATGGATCGCATACGGGATCACTTGGACGGGATGCAGGATCCTGGCTCTTGGGGTAACTGGGGATTTGGAGGTTGGAAGGACTGATTGATAAATATGGCCATGTATCTAGTGGTAGCTATCGGCTGCATCTTTGTGGGCCTGGCCATCCTTAAATGTGTGATGGGTAGAATGCGGGGTGCACTGGATCAGATCACCGCCCCAAAAAATTTAACTGTTAAAATCCATGAGGGTGAAGCAGATGAAGGGGGGCTAAGACAGGAATTGGAAATGCAGCGACGGATCTTTTTAGATGGGGAACCGTAGCTATGGATTGGATAGTCCGGTTATCATGGAATGATAAAAGGAGGGAATGACGAATGTGATATAAAATAGTTACTTTAGAGATATTAGTTAATGTAATGTATAAATAAGCCACTTTGATTCTGGCAAGTAGAGACAAAGGATCTTAGACCGCATGGAAAAAAGCAGGAAGAGGTGTGTCTATGAGAGTGATGCTGAATTGATAGGGGCCGGAGAAAGGGATTGGAAGTGAGCCAATCAGAATAGATCAAACAAGTCAGGAGGGACATAGGATGACCTATGGGTGTCGAGTATGTGAAACTTGATGCCATTTGAATGTATCAGTACTGATCTCTTTGTCTGGGACATTCACTTAGTCCCGGAGCTGCAGAGAGCAACATGTTATCTGTATCACTGTGGACTAAGTTTAGCTTGCAAGCTGAATAAAATAACTAATGTTATACTTGCAAATCCATCTCGACTTTTATTGAGGCCAGACTGACGGATAAAGAAATTTGGGATTCAACACAGTCACCGAGCCCGATTCGGACCTGCTACCCAATATTGACACTGAGGACCCGAAGGCGCCTTTTTGAGTCGGCATCATTACAAAAAACAGTGTGTCCCGAAGCAAAGAATCCAGCCTCTACCGGTATACAGCATCGATCCAGACGATGAGTAGTGTGCCACCCTTACGGTCAACCGGTCCCACATACGATTCCGCCTGGACACCGGTGCCTCCGCCAATCTCATTGACCTCCAAAGCCTTCGTGTCAAACCAGCCATCCTGCCATCAGCCTGCCAGCTATTAGATTATACTGACAATGCCATTGCTGCCAGCGGCTCATGCCAACTTGAAGTGACGCACAGGTCACGAAAAGCCATCCTTCCCTTTGAAATCGTGGGCTCCTCGAAAGCCTCCCTGCTTGTCGTGCAGGCGTGCAAGCTGTTGAACCTAGTTCAGAGAGTTCACTCTCTCTCTCCTGATGACACGTCTGCCTTTCGGACACAGACTTCAGGGCGCAGCTCGACGCCATTATCAACCAGTACCACGACGTCTTCGAGGGCATGGACACGCTCCCGTACACCTACAGGAGTTTATTAAAACCGAATGCCACGCCTGTGGTGCACGCACCTCGCAGGGTCCCAGCACCCCTTTAGGACCGCCTCAAGCAGCAGCTCCAAGACCTCCAGGACCAAGGAGTGATTTCCAAAGTCACGGAACCGACCGACTGGGTCAGTTCCATGGTACGTGTAAAAAAGCCTTCCGGCGAATTGAGACTTTGCGTGGATCCCAAGGATCTAAATCGCAATATTATGAGAGAGCATTATCCAATTCCCAAGCGCGAAGAGCTCACATGTGAGATGGCTCACGCCAAGCTCTTTACCAAACTCGACGCTGCAAAAGGATTCTGGCAAATCCAGCTCGATGATTCCAGCAGGAAACTCTGCACGTTCAATACCCCCTTTGCATATGCATCACGTGCGATGACCCCCACGGAGCAGTGCTACGCGCAGATGGAAAAGGAGTGCCTGGGCCTTCTGACCGGTGTTAAATTTCACGATTATGTCTACGGACTTCCTCAATTCACCGCAGAGACCGACCATCGCCCGCTGGTCAATATAATACAGAAAAACATGAACGACATGATGCCTCGCCTCCAACGTATTCTTCTCAAGCTCCGGCGATACGACTTTCAGCTGGTATACACCCCAGGCAAGGACTTCATCATTACTGACGCTCCATCCAGGTCAGTCAACACTCCCATGTGACCCGGCAGGATTTGTCTGCCAGGTTGATGCCCATGTGGCATTTGCGGCCTCTAATCTACCTGCCTCGGATGAACGCCTCATCCAAATTCGCCGCGAGATGGTGGCTGACCCTTTGCTACAGCGTGTCATGCGCCATCTAACGGACGGGTGGCTCAAGGGCCAATGCCCTCAATTCTATAATGTCAGAGATGATCTGGCGGTAGTAGACGGGGTTCTTCTAAAACTGGACCGCATTGTCATCCCGCATAGCATGCGCCAGCTATTCCTGGAACAACTACACGAGGGCCACCTTGGCGTGTAAAAGTGCCGCTGACGGGCCCGAGAGGCAGTGTACTGGCCCGGCATTAATGAGGACATAGCCAACACAGTGCTCAACTGCCCCACTTGTCAGCGCTTCCAGCCGGCCCAACCACGTGAGACCCTGCAGCCCCATGAGTTGGTCACGTCACCATGGACCAAGGTGGGCATCGACCTGTTCCACGTGCTGGGTAGAGACTATGTCCTGATCGTGGACTACTTTTCGAATTACCCGGAGGTTATACGGTTGCACGACCTCACCTCGTCTGCAGTCATTCGTGCATGTAAAGAAACCTTTGTTCGACACGGCATCCCGCTCACGGTTATGTCGGACAATGGCCCCTCCTTCGCCAGCCAAGAATGATCCAACTTTGCCAGGCAGTACAATTTTGCCCATGTGATGTCCAGTCCCCTGTACCCTCAATTCAATGGCAAAGCAGAGAAGGGAGTACATATGAAGATGAAGATGATTCTGGATAGGAGAGAAAGCAACAGGGTAGTTGTTATGGGGGACTTTAGCTTTCCGAATATTGACTGGAAACACTATTGTTCGAGTACTTTAGATGGGTCTGTTTTTGTCCAATGTGTACAGGAGGGTTTCCTGACACAGTATGTAGATAGGCCAACGAGAGGCGAGGCCGTATTGGATTTGGTACTGGGTAATGAACCAGGACAGGTGTTAGATTTGGAGGTAGGTGAGCACTTTGGTGATAGTGACCACAATTCCATTGCGTTTACTTTAGTGATGGAAAGGGATAGGTATATACCGGAGGGCAAGAGTTATATCTGGGGGAAAGGCAATTATGATGCGATGAGGCAAGACTTAGGATGCATCGGATGGAGAGGAAAACTGCAGGGGTTGGGCACAATGGAAATGTGGAGCTTGTTCAAGGAACAGCTACTGCGTATCCTTGATCAGTATGTACCTGTCTGGCAGGGAGGAAGTGGTCGAGCAAGGGAACCGTGGTTTACTAAAGCAGTCGAAATACTTGTCAAGAGGAAGAAGGAGGCTTATGTAAAGATGAGACATGAAGGTTCAGTTAGGGCGCTCGAGAGTTACAAGTTAGCTAGGAAGGACCTAAAGAGAGAGCTAAGAAGAGCCAGGAGGGGACATGAGAAGTCTTTGGCAGGTAGGATCAAGGATAACCCTAAAGCTTTCTATAGATATGTCAGGAATAAATGAATGACTAGGGTAAGAGTAGGGCCAGTCAAGGACAGTAGTGGGAAGTTGTGTGTCGAGTCCGAGGAGATAGGAGAGGTGCTAAATGAATATTTTTCGTCAGTTTTCACACAGGAAAAAGACAATGTTGTCGAGGAGAATACTGAGATTCAGGCTACTAGACTAGAAGGGCTTGAGGTTCATAAGGAGGAGGTGTTAGCAATTCTGGAAAGTGTGAAAATAGATAAGTCCCCTGGGCCGGATGGGATTTATCCTAGGATTCTCTGGGAAGCTAGGGAGGAAATTGCTGAGCCTTTGGCTTTGATCTTTAATTCATCTTTGTCCACAGGAATAATGCCAGAAGACTGGAGGATAGCAAATGTTGTCCCCTTGTTCAAGAAGGGGAGTAGAGACAACCCCGGTAACTATAGGCCAGTGAGCCTTACTTCTGTTGTGGGCAAAATCTTGGAAAGGTTTATAAGAGATAGGATGTATAATCATCTGGAAAGGAATAATTTGATTAGAGATAGTCAACACGGTTTTGTGAAGGGTAGGTCGTGCCTCACAAACCTTATTGAGCTCTTTGAGAAGGTGACCAAACAGGTGGATGAGGGTAAAGCAGTTGTTGTGGTGTATATGGATTTCAGTAAAGCGTTTGATAAGGTTCCCCATGGTAGGCTACTGCAGAAAATACGGAGGCATGGGATTCAGGATCATTTAGCAGTTTGGATCAGAAATTGGCTAGCTGGAAGAACACAAAGGGTGGTGGTTGATGGGAAATGTTCAGACTGGAGTCCAGTTACTAGTGGTGTACCACAAGGATCTGTTTTGGGGCCACTGCTGTTTGTCATTTTTATAAATGACCTGGAGGAGGGCGTAGAAGGATGGGTGAGTATATTTGCAGATGACACTAAAGTCGGTGGAGTTGTGAACAGTGCGGAAGGATGTTGCAAGTTACAGAGGGACATAGATAAACTGCAGAGCTGGGCTAAGAGGTGGCAAATGGAGTTTAATGTAGAAAAGTGTGAGGTGATTCATTTTGGAAGGAATAACAGGAAGACAGAGTACTGGGCTAATGGTAAGATTCTTGGCAGTGTGGATGAGCAGAGAGATCTCGGTGTCCATGTACATAGATCCCGGAAAGTTGCCACCCAGGTTGAGAGGGTTGTTAAGAAGGCGTACGGTGTGTTAGCTTTTACTGGTAGAGGGATTGAGTTTCGGAGCCATGGGGTCATGTTGCAGCTGTACAAAACTCTGGTGCGGCCGCATTTGGAGTATTGTGTGCAATTCTGGTCGCCGCATTATAGGAAGGATGTGGAAGCATTGGAAAGGGTGCAGAGGAGATTTACCAGAATGTTGCCTGGTATGGAGGGAAGATCTTATGAGGAAAGGCTGAGGGACTTGAGGCTGTTTTCGTTAGAGAGAAGAAGGTTAAGAGGTGACTTAATTGAGGCATACAAGATGATCAGAGGATTTGATGGGGTGGACAGTGAGAGCCTTTTTCCTCGGATGGTGATGTCTAGCACGAGGGGACATACCTTTAAATTGAGGGGAGATAGATATAGGATAGATGTCAGAGGTAGGTTCTTTACTCATATAGTAGTAAGGGCGTGGAATGCCCTGCCTGCAACAGTAGTGGACTCGCCAACACTAAGGGCATTCAAATGGTCATTGGATAGACATATGGACGATAAGGGAATAGTGTAGATGGGCTTTAGAGTGGTTTCACAGGTTGGCACAACATCGAGGGCCGAAGGGCCTGTACTGTGCTGTAATGTTCTATGTTCTATATCGTCAAATGGCTCCTATGCAAGGCTGCCGATGTTGGGTCTGATTTCTACCTTGCCTTGCTGGCCTATCGCTCCGTCACACTGTCCACTGGCCTGTCGCCAGCCCAATTACTCATGAATCGCACCCTGAGGATGACGGTGCCGTCCATCCATGTCCCAGGCCTCGACCACCTTCCGGTCCTTCGCCGGATGCAGCTGTCTCGTGCACAGCACAAGGCGGCTCATGACTCCCGTGCAGCTGATCTCCCTGCTCTGGCTTCAGATGACAACATCCGCGTCCATCTTCCGGATGGTGGCTGGTCTGCAACCGCATTCGTCTACCGGATGGCTGTATTCTGCGCCGCAATCGACGTGCCCTTTGTCTTGTTCCACGCCCGCCACGTGATCCTCCAGTGTCGCCTCGCCCTCCTGCTGACCCTGCCATGGACTATGCAGAGCTCCCTGTCACTCTGCCTCCCCCTGACTTTGACGCAGTCCTGCCTGTTCCTGAACCGGCGGCTCTCGACCCACCCTTGAGGCGGTCAACCAGAATTCGTCGCCCACTTCAGAGACTACATTTATGAACTTTTCGAATTTATGGACTCTCTGAATTGTTTTGTTGCTTTGTTTGATCGTTTCCCTGGTTTATATATAGTGTTGATCTCGTTACTCTTGTTGCATACTGCTTCTCTGCACCAGGCACCTTCCCATGTAAATAGTTTAGTTCTCATGTACATAGTCCTGTAAATATGTCTTCGCACCCCACACGTAGTTAGGAACATTCTCACCACACATTATTTATTGCTACAAACATACATTTTTTTATAAAAGGGGGATGTCATAATATACACCAGTATATCATGGTTCAGACACACACACTGATGGACACACAGCAAGACCAATCAACACACACAACACCGCAGCCAATCACCAGTTAGAGCAAACTCACTATAAAGACAGAGGGCATCAGTTTTCCCGCTCATTCGGGATGCAGCCTCTCAGAAGGACAGAGCTTACAGCTTACAGCACAGATCTTCACCATGTGCTGAGTACATTGACTGGTTAGGACAGGCATAGGTCTTTAGTTTAATCTAACATCGTGTTAACCCACAGTGAAAGTATGTTCAACAGTTTCTAGCTTAATAAAATAGTGTTGTACTATTTTAAGTGTTGGTAGTCTGTATGTGTTCCATGGATCCAGAGCACCCAACACATCAACCCCCTCCCCCAGTTCCTCCCTCAACAGCCAACGGTAAACAACTCCACAAAAGGCAAAATAAACAAACCCCAATTATTTCAGAACCCATCACTCCCCCCCCCCCCCCACCCCACCCCCACCCCCCCCCCCCACCCCCCCCCCCCCCCCCCCCCCCACCGCCTTCGAACAAATTTCACTTTATCCAGGGCCAAAACCTCCAGCAGGTCCCCCCGCCACACCAAGGCACAGGGTGGAGAAGCTGATTTCCACCCCAACAAGTCCCACCTGCGAGCAATCAATGAAGCGAACGCCAAAACATCTGCCCCCCCGCACCCGCCTTCAGCTCCAGCTGGTCCGACACATCAAATATGGCTACATCCACATGTAGAGCCCCCGAAATGGTGCTGAACCATGTCCTCCAAAACCTTTCTAGCTTTGGGCAAGCCCAAAACATATGCTCATGGTTCACAGGGCCCCTCCCACATCGCTCACAGACATCCTCCACCCCCTCGAACAGCTGGATCATCCTAAACTTTGTAAGGTGCTCCCTGTACACTACAATCAGCTGTATAGTTAGCACTGCTGCCTCACAGTGCCAGGGTCCCAGGTTCGATTCCCGGCTTGGGTCACTGTCTGTGTGGAGTCTGCATGTTCTCCCCGTGTCTGTGTGGATCTCCTCCAGGTGCTCCGGTTTCCTCCCACAAGTCCTGAAAGACGTGCTGTTAGGTAATTTGGACATTCTGAATTCTCCCTCAGTGTACCCGAACAGGCGCCGGAATGTGGCGACGAGGGGAATTTTACAGTAACTTAATTGCAGTGTTAATGTAAGCCTACTTGTGACAATAAAGTTTATTATTATTATCAGTCCAAGCCTCGCGCACAAAGTCGAAGCATTTACTCTCCACAGCCCCCCACACCACAATCCCTCCTCCAACTCCGCCCCCAACTCTTCCTCCCACTCCGCCTTAACCCCCTCAACGCAACCCAGGTGGAGATGGTTGACAGCTTCAAATTCGTCGATTTGCAAATCACCAAAGATCTGTCCTGGTCTACCCATGGACATTGACGCTATGACCAAGAAAGCACAACAGCACCTATACTTCCTCAGGGAAGAAAGAAAATTTGCATGTCCACATCGACCCTTACCAACTTTTACAGATGCACCATAGAAAGCATCCTATCGGGCTGCATCACAGCCTGGTATGGCAACTGCTCGACCCAAGACAGTAAGAAACTACAGAGAGTCGTGAACACAGCCCAGTCCGTAACATAAACCCGCCTCCCATCCATTGACCCTACCTACACCTCCCGCTGCCAGAGGAAAGCAGGCAGCATAATCAATGACCCCTCCCACCACAGCCTTCTTTGAGGCAACGTCCAAAGTGGTGGGGGTGAGGGTGGAGCCGTGCCCGAAAGTGGCGGTCTTCGGGGTATCAGACCAGCCAGACCTATTTATGGGGAGGAGGGCGGACGCTCTTGCCTTTGCCTCCCTGATCGCCCGCTGTAGAATCCTGTTCGGCTGGCGGTCAGCAGCACCACCCAAAGCGGCAGACTGGCTGTCCAACCTATCAGAATTTCTCCAAATGGAGAAAATTAAATTCGCCATCCGAGGGTTGGACAACGGCTTCCACAGAACGTGGGAGCCATTCACCCAACTGTTCCAGGACCTGTTTGTGGCCAACGAACAAGCAGAAGAATAGCCAGGTAGCCAAGAATCAGGGGAAAGTGGCCAAGGCGTGAGCTGGAGGGAAACATCCGGTGGGGGGAGGGGGGACGACAGCTAAACCTAAGAGAAAAGAAAGGTGAACCACAGGAGAAGGGGGAGGGGAACAGGGGGGGGGGGGGGGCAGAAGGAGGTGGGGAAGAGGGAAGAAGGAGAAGACAGGGAGCAATAGAGAGGAACCAGAGAGGGGGGTGGGGAGGCGAGGGAATGAAAGCCGGAAGGAGGGCACGGGAAACGACAACAAACTCGGCAAATACAGTAACAGAGAGCAAGAAAATACGGGCGAAAGACGGGACGAACGGCCGAAGCAGAGGTGAACGCGAGACGACAACGGCAACGAAAACTGTCCGGGAGAAGCAAGCGACAACACCAACCCCAGATCCATTCTTGTATTGCCCTCTCTGTAATGGACATAACTACAGTAATTGTTTCTCCGGCACCTAAATGTATATATACCTCCCCAGTTTCCCCCGCCACCCAACAAACATGTGACTACATATTTGTGAAACGTAATATTGCTAACTGTACAGAGTTGCTGTTTTTGAGCTGGTGTACAATATCCTACCAGTTTTGTTTTTTGTTATATATATTTCAATCTCTGTACATAACTAAATATACTATGTTCAAAAACCCAATAAAAACCATTTATTAAAAAAAAGGCCCCTCCCACCCGGCTTACTCACTCTTCCAACTTCTTCCCTCGGGCAGGAATACAACATTCTGAGAACACGCACTAACAGATTCAAAAACAGCTTCTTCCCCACTGTTACCAGACTCCTAAATGACCTGTGGAATCCATTAATATAACTGAGACTGTACAAGGGTCATGATTATACAGCTCCTGTACAGAGGTCATGAGCTAGAATGAAATCCAGCAATAAACTGGTTCTTAGTAATGGCACAAGTCTGTAGAGACAGAATGTTGGAAGTTATGTACCATCATTTTCAGGTCAAAGGGAAGATATGTATGCAAGAGGAGGATAGAAGGAGCTTGTGTTTCTGTTGGTCCAACTGCCCTGTTTTCTATCGCTTTCTATTGGCTAGAATTACTGTCCTTTCATTGGTCAAAAATGATAGTTTAGCTGTGATATTATTGGCGTATGCGACAATCAATTAAAGGCTTAAAATGTATCTGTTAATTCTATTGGTTAAATCAAGCTATAAATGTTTCTGCTTACTAAGATAATTCAGAACAATACCAGTGAATCCCATTGGTTTTGCCCTCCATGTGCACATGTCAATAAAACTCGATCAAAGAGCTCCTGTGTCACCCTTGCAATACTTCGACAGACCCTCTTATGGACTGATCACTCTTCACACATCTTGTCTACTGAGTAGTACGGCACTCCTGGATGCTTCACCCGATGCCTGTGTCTATGTATTTACATTGTGTATTTTATGTTTGCCCTATTATGTATTTTCTTTTCATGTACGGAATGATCTGTCTGAGCTGCACGCAGAACAATACTTTTCACTGTA
This sequence comes from Scyliorhinus torazame, assembly GCF_047496885.1. NCBI lineage: Eukaryota > Metazoa > Chordata > Chondrichthyes > Carcharhiniformes > Scyliorhinidae > Scyliorhinus > Scyliorhinus torazame. The sequence continues at coordinate 12,686,089 of NC_092735.1, read as the reverse complement.
CCTCAGTACACGTGACAATAAACAAATCCAATCCAAATTCTCCATGGACACCCCGTCCTCCTCCAAAATACTCCCGTAAATCGCCAAGATAACCCCCTCGCCAATCCTCATGCTGACTGCACCGCCTCCAGCCACGAGGACACAGCACTATCGGTAAGGTTGGGAAGACCTTCCTCACGAAGTCCCGCACCTGCATATACCTGAAACATTGGCCCCGCGCCAACCCAAACATCTCGCCCTGCTCCCCCAGACTTGCAAATCGCCCTCCCAGAAATGGATCCTTCATTATCCCCCCTCTCTTCCCATCTCCGAAAGCATATCAGGTTAAAGTCACTACTGTTATTAGTTTAAATCACCAGGATCGATATACAGTCTTCAGATTACAGAGAGAGACTCCAATACACCTTCTGGCTGTGACTGCAGCTATCCAGCTCTGAAAACAAAACTAAAACACACCCTGGAGCAAACAGCCTAAAACAAAAGTAAAAAGCTGACAGACAGCCCAGCTCCACCCACTCTCTGACATCACTGCAGTAATAAACACCCATTTCTTAAAGGTACTCTCACTACAGATACTTATATACACACCCATTTATAAACACCTATTTCTTAAAGGTACTCTCACATGTCACCCCAACCTCGCTCCATAGAACATAGAAAACATAGAACATAGAAAATACAGCACAGAACAGGCCCTTCGGCCCACGATGTTGTGCCGAACCTTTGTCCTAGATTAATCATAGATTATCATTGAATTTACAGTGCAGAAGGAGGCCATTCGGCCCTTTGAGTCTGCACCGGCTCTTGGAAAGAGCACCCTACCCAAACTCAACACCTCCACCCAACACCAAGGGCAATTTGGACATTAAGGGCAATTTATCATTGGCCAATTCACCTAAACCGCACATCTTTGGACTGTGGGAGGAAACCGGAGCACCCGGAGGAAACCCACGCAGACACGGGGAGGACGTGCAGACTCCGCACAGACAATGACCCAATCCGGAATCGAACCTGGGACCATGGAGCTGTGAAGCAATTGTGCTATGCACAATGCTACCGTGCTGCCCTTAAGAACAAATAAATCTACACTATATCATTTTACCGTAATCCATGTACCTATCCAATAGCTGCTTGAAGGTCCCTAATGTTTCCGACTCAACTACTTCCACAGGCAGTGCATTCCATGCCCCCACTACTCTCTGGGTAAAGAACCTACCTCTGATATCCCTCCTATATCTTCCACCTTTCACCTTAAATTTACGTCCCCTTGTAATGGTGTGTTCCACCCGGGGAAAAAGTCTCTGACTGTCTACTCTATCTATTCCCCTGATCATCTTATAAACCTCTATCAAGTCGCCCCTCATCCTTCTCCGCTCTAATGAGAAAAGGCCTAGCACCCTCAACCTTTCCTCGTAAGACCTACTCTCCATTCCAGGCAACATCCTGGTAAATCTTCTTTGCACCTTTTCCAGAGCTTCCACATCCTTCCTAAAATGAGGCGACCAGAACTGTACACAGTACTCCAAATGTGGCCTTACCAAAGTTTTGTACAGCTGCATCATCACCTCACGGCTCTTAAATTCAATCCCTCTGTTAATGAACGCGAGCACACCATAGGCCTTCTTCACAGCTCCATCCACTTGAGTGGCAACTTTCAAAGATGTATGAACATAGACCCCAAGATCTCTCTGCTCCTCCACATTGCCAAGAACTCTACCGTTAACCCTGTATTCCGCATTCATATTTGTCCTTCCAAAATGGACAACCTCACACTTTTCAGGGTTAAACTCCATCTGCCACTTCTCAGCCCAGCTCTGCATCCTATCTATGTCTCTTTGCAGCCGACAACAGCCCTCCTTACTATCCACAACTCCACCAATCTTTGTATCGTCTGCAAATTTACTGACCCACCCTTCAACTCCCTCATCCAAGTCATTAATGAAAATCACAAACAGCAGAGGACCCAGAACTGATCCCTGCGGTACGCCACTGGTAACTGGGATCCAGGCTGAATATTTGCCATCCACCACCACTCTCTGACTTCTATCGGTTAGCCAGTTTGTTATCCAACTGGCCAAATTTCCCACTATCCCATGCCTCCTTACTTTCTGCATAAGCCTACCATGGGGAACTTTATCAAATGCCTTACTAAAATCCATGTACACTACATCCACTGCTTTACCTTCATCCACATGCTTGGTCACTTCCTCAAAGAATTCAATAAGATTTGTTAGGCAAGACCTACCCCTCACAAATCCATGCTGACTATCCCTAATCAAGCAGTGTCTTTCCAGATGCTCAGAAATCCTATCCTTCAGTACCCTTTCCATTACTTTGCCTACCACCGAAGTAAGACTAACTGGCCTGTAATTCCCAGGGTTATCCCTAGTTCCTTTTTTGAACAGGGGCACGACATTCGCCACTCTCCAATCCCCTGGTACCACCCCTGTTGACAGTGAGGATGAAAAGATAATTGCCAACGGCTCTGCAATTTCATCTCTTGCTTCCCATAGAATCCTTGGATATATCCCGTCAGGCCCGGGGGACTTGTCTATCCTCAAGTTTTTCAAAATGCCCAACACATCTTCCTTCCTAACAAGTATTTCCTCGAGCTTACCAATCTGTTTCACACTGTCCTCTCCAACAATATCGCCCCTCTCATTTGTAAATACAGAAGAAAAGTACTCATTCAAGACCTCTCCTATCTCTTCAGACTCAATACACAATCTCCCGCTACTGTCCTTGATTGGACCTACCCTCGCTCTAGTCATTCTCATATTTCTCACATATGCGTAAAAGGCCTTGGGGTTTTCCTTGATCCTACCCGCCAAAGATTGTTCATGCCCTCTCTTAGCTCTCCTAATCCCTTTCTTCAGTTCCCTCCTGGCTATCTTGTATCCCTCCAATGCCCTGTCTGAACCTTGTTTCCTCAGCCTTACATAAGTCACCTTTTTCCTCTTAACAAGACATTCAACCTCTCTTGTCAACCATGGTTCCCTCACTCGACCATCTCTTCCCTGCCTGACAGGGACATACATATCAAGGACACGTAGCACCTGTTCCTTGAACAAGTTCCACATTTCACTTGTGTCCTTCCCTGCCAGCCTATGTTCCCAACTTATGCACTTCAATTCTTGTCTGACAACATCGTATTTACCCAAACTAAAATCCTGCCTAAACTGCCTCCAGATCCTCACCGCAACCTTCTGAGGGGCAACTAGGGATGGACAATAAATGCTGGTCTAGCCAGCGACTCCCACATCCCATAAATGAATTTTTAAAAAATTAATGTGTACCAATTTTGGAGGATCTGTTGTGGAACAGATCAAATTGGGGTTATTGTTTGTGTTTAAACAAAACTCTTCTGTCTTCTGTCAGGTATATGCAAAGTGCTTCCCCTTTCAATAAAGTTATCATTCTTTTTTATAAACATTATATATCCTATCTATTCATAGAATCATAGATTTAACTATGGTGCTGTTGTGGGAAAAATCAACCACTTCAAGAGTCAGACTTGCTCTGTTCAAATAAGTGCAGTTTTATTGTTACACGAAGCTGTGGGAGAAAGCGTACGTACCCCGCGGTACAGTAGCCAGCCTTTCTCCCGGTTTGAATGGCAGTCATTCATTTTATACTTTGAGTTCACAATGGGCCCAGATACAAAACAATTATCACCTTGTTATCTTTAAACATTTTATAGATTGTACATCGCTATTTGTAAGCGTTTTGCCATTTACACATGGCCACAGTCAAAGAGGTTTTACAGGTTACAGGCAGCAGCAGGAAAGTAGTATCGATTGTCCCTTTGTTTTAGGAAATGGCCCAAGACATTCGTATTAGCATATCATTGTGTACACCTTGGCTGAAGTCAGCTTTATTCAAGTGGTGTCCTGCATTTATGTATTTCTTAATCTTCCTGTCTGGCTCCCTTTGTCCTGGATCTGTTCCTACCTGTGCTACTGGCACCCCGCTGGGCTCCAGGCATCAGCTATGTCTGCTTTATTCTCTGTGTCTCCATCTTGTGTGTCAGGCAGCCAGCTTCTGTGCCAAGTGCCCTTCTGAACCATTTCCCACTCCAATCCCTCCTTTTGGTCCAGGCAGTTGTCGCCCCAACAGCCCCGTAGACCAACACCACGGTACCTCTCATAGGTACAGGTCCACAACTTCCCGTCTTTCTCCGCATCTCCTGGAGTCTTCGGGGAATATCGTGGTTTCGTTAAGGGTGACGCTGGCTCCTGACACAACCTTTGTTACGGTACTACAGCAGATTTTTAGACACCCAAAGCTAAGGCAGCACACCAGTGTGACCGATATGAACATGACCAGTCCGTGTATTAAATAGGGTCCCCAGATATTTCCCACTAGCCACTCTAGTCAGCTACTTCCTTTTGTGGGTCCCTGTCTGAAGTTATCCAGCTGTTCCCTGATATTGTGAATGGCCTCTGTAATATTATAGGATTCGTCTATGACATGGGTTATACATTTATCTCCTATGATTGTGCACACTCCCCCTTGTTGGGCTAACTGGTAGTCTACTGCATACCGTGTCTGTCTGTTGTGCATATAATCTGAGTTCAGCCATTTCTTGGTTGACAGCCTCTAGCGCTTTTGAGGTACTGTTTCCCAAGATTGTTAATCCACAAACAATTACATTTCTGTTCTTAGCACTAATCACTCCTGCTGCTCCCCCCAGAGATAGAGTCCCGAGGAACCCATACCCCAGGGATGATCCTAATGTGCCCGGGGTTTCCCAATCAGCGCAGAATTCCTTGCTGATAGCCCGGGTCACTATTCTTCTCCGAATATGTCCCTTCTGAGGGCATGGTACGGTGAGTGGTCCTATGGTTCCCACTGCAAAAAGGCCTGGGAGATGTAGTGTTTCTGTCGCGTACGTTCCATTGAAGAGGAAGACATATCCCTCCTTTGCCCGGTAGCATGTAGTGTCCTGATTATGAGTCTGCCTGTATTCCCAATTTTTCGGTTCCCCTGACTCCCCGTTGGATTCCACCACCTGGTGAGTATCAAACGGGTATGTCCATGTGGCTGAGCTTACGTGAGTCCCATTGCACTGCCCACACATGAGCTGTCTTCCTGCGGTTATGTTCAGGCATTTTAGTTCATTGCAGGTGCAAGTAAACTGTCCTTTATTAACCCGACAATGCTGGCGGATGCACTGCGTCTGTATGCAGGAATTATTTGTGGGGACCAGGGCATAGGCACATCCCCATCCCTGCCCTGTGAAACAAAGCGGATAGCTTGCTGTATCTTGACCAGCTTTCCCTTCCTCCTTTTGGAGCTCCCCGCCCCCAGAGTTGGTGGGATTTACAAGTTTCACACATCTCCCCTGTATCCCCTTTTTATACTTTCCGATTTCTCCCTTACAGGGTGCACCTGATGAATCAACTACATATAAATTGCTCGGGATCCACCCAGGGGTGGCTACAAATAGGGCTTCTACCGACTGTGCTAATGGGTAGCATACAGTTCGATTCCCGTGTAAGTTTATGTGGGCTTTGTAAAATAGATTATCCTCCAGCCCAGTCAAATTTACAGTCGCGACAACGCAAAGTATCATAATCACACCCGTGGTTACACACATTTTTACAACGAGCAAGTATCAATTCTAACACTATAGTTTATAATCTGTCTGTATGCTTGGTTGCAGAACTGTTCTGCACTTTCCGAGTACACTGGTCGTTCGCTCGCGGTCTCCTCCTGTGTTTGGGGGAAAGCAATCGGATTAGTTCCTTCATGTTCAGGTTTATACGATTTGAGCTGGGTCCAGTGTTTCCAGGTTCCCTTCCCTCTTATGTCAATACAGGCACAGGTGTCCCCACTAATTATGACTTCATATGGCCCATTCCATTTTGGGGCAAATCCTGGCTTAACAGGTAGTGTTTTTATTAGGACGCGACTCCCCGCTGCTGGGACATCAGGGAATATTTCAAGCTCCCTTTGTGTGTCTTTTTGTTCCTGATTGTCTTTTACGAATTTGCGCATCCCTTTTAGCTGGGTGCTCAGTTCCGAAACTATCTCCTGATTCTGTCTTTTAGCGGACCTACATCGGTCCCACCTGTTATGATGCTGTCTGGTAATTGCATCGCCCGTCCTGTCATTAGCTCATAAGGGGTTAATCTGGTTGTCCGGTTTGTGGTAGCTCTTAGCCTCATTAGTATAGTGAGCAACACCTCTGTCCACGTTTTTCCCGATGTTTGCATGGCTTTAGCTAATGTATTCTTAAGTGTTCTATTCATACGTTCCACCATCCCAGAACTCTGTGGATGATAGGGGATATAGAATTTTTGTTTTATCCCCATCATCTTACATACTGTTTTCATCACTTTCCCAGTGAAGTGTGTCCCCTGGTCCGAATCAATTTGTGGGGGCACTCTCCATCTAGGGATTACTTCCTCTGCCAATATTCTGGCTACCGTGGTAGCAGTACAATTTCTGGTAGGGAATGCTTCTACCCACCGGGTGAATTGGTCTATGATGACCAGACAATAAGATTTCCCATGGGATTGTGGTAGTGGCCCTGTGAAATCCATTTGCAGGTGTTCCCAGGGTCCCTTGGGTCTGGGTTGGTGTCCCATTTTAATTTTTATGGGTTTACCAGGGTTGTGTTGTGCACATATCACGCATCGGTGGCAGTGTCGGACTACGTCTCTTCCCATCCCTTTCCACCACCATTCTCTTCCTAAGCTGGTTATCATGACCTCTCTACCCACATGCGAGAGCCCATGGTGTAATTCCAATAGGGTGTTCTGTATGCATTCCAGTGCTATCACCTTATCCTCTCGTCTCCAAACATTATCAGCCCCTTTGGCTGCACCCTGCGCTTCCCATCTCTCTCCTCACTTGGGGTGTTCTCCTGTAATTCGCTAATATCTACATCTTCTTCTACTGGTTCTGTAGCTGCTATTGGTAGCTCGCTAATCGCTTTTTGTTCTAGAGCCAGTTGTGCTGCTGCATCAGCTGCTTGGTTTCCTTTAAATTCAACCAATCCAGGTTGTCTCTTCCTGGCTCCTTCTGGTGCGCTTTAATTTTGATTACCGCGGCTTCTCGGGATCTCTCACTGGCTTTTAATAGCGCCTTAATTCTTTGCTGATGTTTGATAGGGGTTCCGCCAGTGGTTATGAACCCTCTCCTTCCCCATGTTGTCATGTAATCATGTATAATTCCAAATACATACCGGCTATCCGTGTATATGTTCACAGTTTTTCCCTCAGATAACTCTGGTGCCTGTGTGAGCGCCACTAGTTCAGCTACTTGCGTGGATTGACCTCCGTCAATCCTTCCCGACCTTATGGTTTCTAACTTATCATTCACTACTGCCCACCCTGTCCGGGGTGATCCGTCCACATATTTTCGTGACCCATCTACAAAGAGGGTCTCCTCAGCTGTTGTTAACGATGTGTCTTTTATTCTACCTTCTCCTTCATCTCTGTCTACATTTCCACAGGTGTGTGGCTCTCCTGTATCTAAAATCCCTTCTGCTGTATTCTCCCCTATATCTCTTACTATTACTACGGACTTGCTTGGGGGTAGGAGGACAGCTTCCCACTTGGTCCTCCTTATGTCCGAGACTGACCTCAATTTCCCCGTATTTAACATTTCCACCAAGGCGGGCTTGGTGTGGAGGATTATGTTCCCTGCCATCACTACTGGTTCACTAATTCTTACGGCCCAGGCGGCACAATCTAAAGCGACTGTCCCTCTGCAGTCGAATAGTACCCTATGGGTCTCCTCTTGTCACCATGGTCCTGTGTCACTACTGCGGAATAGAATCGTCCCTCATTGCTACAATGGATATGAAAGTCTTTATTTGAATCTGGTAACCCTAGTCCAGGGGCTGATATTAGTTCTGTTTTTAGTTTACTGTAAGCCTCTCCCTGCTCCGGGCTTTAATGCTGGTTTTCCCCCTTTGACTAGTCCCTGTATTGGTTCGGCCAATTTTGCGAACCCCGGGATAAAACTTCGGCTATAGTTGAATAACCCTAACTCCTTCCTGACCCCTTTTATGGTGACGGGTCGTGGCATTTGTTGAATTGCCTGCTTCCGATCTGCTGGTATTTCTTTAAGTCCTTGGGATATAAGGTGTCCTAGATATAGGACCTTTGCCTTCCCGATTTGTGCCTTCTTGGGGCTTACCTTTAACCCTGCAGTTTCTAACTCGTGTAGGATTAGGTACAGTGCTTCCTGATGTCCCGACTTGGATCCTGAAGCTATTAGGCTATAGTCTACATATTGTAGGACCGTGCTGCCCTCTGGTAGTTCTACCCTACTCAGGATGTCACTCATTACCCGATGGAAGATAGCGGGGCTGTTGTGGAATCCCTGTGGTAGGCGGGTCCAAGTGTATTGTCTGTCCCCTACTGTAAAGCGAATTTGTCCTGGGATTCTGGATCCAATGGTAGGGACCAGAATCCATTGGCTATGTCCAATACTGTGAATATTTTATGTTCCTGCGATTGTCGAGGATTGTCGAGGGGTTTGCTACAATGGGGTGCATTTTGGGCGTGACTTTATTAAGTCCGGTATAGTCCCATCAGGCTTGATTACTGGCCAGGTTGGGGAGTTAGTGGTGCTTGTGGTCTCCCTTAGGATTCCCCTCTCCACTAACCCTTTGACTATTTCTACTACGGCCTTTTCTGCCTCTGGCTTAATTGGATACTGTCGGTGGGGCTTATGCTCTGGTCCTGGTACCTTTATCAGAACCGTTTTGGGCAGTCCAGTATCTAATTTTGTCTCCGTCCACACTCTGGGGATGGAGCACAGATGGCTCTGAACCTCCCTGTCTCTAATTCCCAATTTCTGCCGGTGACTGTGGCCACCTTAATGGTTTCCAAGTGAAATGAAATGAAATGAAAATCGCTTATTGTCACAAGTAGGCTTCAAATGAAGTTACTGTGAAAAGCCCCTAGTCGCCACATTCCGGCGCCTGTTCGGGGAGGCTGTTACGGGAATCGAACCGTGCTGCTGGCTTGCCTTGGTCTGCTTTCAAAGCCAGCGATTTAGCCCTGTGCTAAACCAGCCCCTAGTGATTATAAAGTGATATAAAGTGATTTATAAGTTTCCCTATTTTAGTTTTCCGACCGTCCTGTCTTGGCCAAATCAATTCTCCCTTTCCACAATCTATTAAAACTTTATATTCCTTCATTAAATCATTTCCCATTATTGTACTCTCGTTATTTTGGCATACATAGAATCTCATGGGTATATACAAATTATTTATTTCTACTGACGTGGTTTCGCTCAGGTAGGAATCATTTTGTTTGTATGGGGTAAGGGTAGGTTGGTAACAGATATGGACGCTCCTGTGTCCACTAGCATTTCACATTGTCTGCCCCCTACTAGTGCAGACACATAAATTCTTCCCTCCTTTTTACCCTTGTGAGTGGGGGCTGCAGACAGTCAGCCCTGCTGACCTCGGAGGTTCCGTGATCCCTCCGGTTCTGTGGTGGTCCTGGATCGGGTCGGGGGTCTCCCATGCTTCTCCCAACACACTGCCTCTGAGTGTCCATACTTATTACAGTGGCTGCAATGCTTCCCACTGTCTCCTGGTCTGTCTCCTTTCTGTGGGGCCCCGCAGTCCCTCGCATAGTGCCCCTGCCGGCCACAATTGTGGCAGGTCAGTTTCGGCTTGGCCCAGTTCCCGTTACTGCGGGTTGCTACTCTTTCTGGTCTTGCTCTGACCTGGGATGTCTCCTCTACCTGTACACCGCTAGCCCACTCTACCAACTCGTCGTAATCCTGGGACATAATCACTCCTATTTTTAGGATAGCCTGGTGGGCACTAGAGAGTCCATCTTTAAAAGCTTGGATGAACGCCCGATCCCCACGGCATGGGTTCCCTTGCCCTGAGCACTCTTGGTACACGTGAAACAATCGTTCCCCGTATTCAGAAGCTCCTTCCCCTTTCTGCTGTCTTGTGGTAGTGATCTTGCTCCAGTTAGTGGGAGCGTTCCCTAACACTCTCTGGATTTCAGTTGTAAATTGGGCGAAGGGGTCCTGCTGTGCATCTATCTCTGCTGTTAAAGCGACGGCATGTGCCCACTGTCCCCCGTTATAATCCTGGGCTGCAGGAGTGGCGGGTCCGCCAGCTACCTGCCTCCACTTATCTGCTGGACAGGCTGCCCTGACCAGCTGGTGTACGTCTCTTAGGTGTAACTGGTGTCCTACCCAGATTGTGTCTAATTCTTCCCAGAATTTGGTGTTTGCGCTTCTGGGTTGTAATTTGCCCAGGGAAGCCCTTATCTGCTGTCTCTCACCTGGGGTAAAGGGTTTATAATTCACTTTTGGCTGCGCATCTGTTCCCCCTCGGGTTACTGGCGCTAAATTGTATTCTAACGCACCCCACCCTGCCGGAGGGGCGGTTGGCCCCTGCTGTGTGGGCTCGTAAGGGGGTAGGGGATCAGTTTCCCCCCTCCCTTGTTTTTTTTTTTTTTTTTTAATTCAAATAATATACTTTATTCATAAAATCTATCATAAATATTACAGAACATTTTGAATTGTCTTGACTGTACATTTCCATCAGAGTTACACATTCCCTTGACTTTCTTCCATTCAATTTTGATAATATTATACACATATCACTCTTTACGTTACAATTCCTTCTTAAACATTTACATTGTCATGTTTCTTTTATACATTGGAGTGTTAATGACCCAGACCGAGGGGGGTTTACACTGTTACCCGCCCCTCGGGGTACATTTGCTGGAAAGACCTTACACAGTGGTCTTTCGCCATTGCGCCTTGGCGGCAGCTGCCCCAAGCTTGAGTGCGTCCCTCAGCACGTAGTCCTGGACCGTGGAATGTGCCAGTCTGCAACACTCGGTTGAGGACAATTCTTTGCACTGGAAGATCAGCAAGTTTCGGGCAGACCAAAGAGCGTCTTTCACTGAGTTGATGACCTTCCAGCAGCAGTTGATGTTTGTCTCGGTGTGTGTTGGGGCTCGTTGGTCTAGGGGTATGATTCTCGCTTTGGGTGAAATGTTTTTAAGATAAAGATAGATAGTTTTTTGAAGAATAAAGGGATTAAGGGTTATGGTGTTCGGGCAGGAAAGTGGAGCTGAGTCCACAAAAGATCAGCCATGATCTCATTGAATGGTGGAGCAGGCTCGAGGGGCCAGATGGTCAACTCCTGCTCCTAGTTCTTATGTCTCCCTGGAAACAGTCCATAGAGCGCAGAGTCCTGTGTCACAGAGCTGCTCGGGATGAACCTTGACAAGTACCACTGCATCTCTCTCCAGACCTTCTTTGCAAAGGCACATTCCACAAGGAGGTGTGTGACCGTCTCATTTCCCCCACAGCCACTCCGAGGGCAGCGTGCATTGGCGCAGAGCCTTCGGGTGTGCATGAAGAATCTGACAGGGAGGGCACTTCTCACCACCAGCCAAGCTAGGTCTTGGTGCTTGTTTGAAAGTTCTGGTGATGAGACGTTCTGCCAGATGACTCTGACAGTCTGCTCAGGGAACCGTCCAACGTCCTCCACAGTCTCCTTTTCCCTGAAGGCCTCGAGGACATTACGTGCTGACCACTGCGTCATTGCCTTGTGGTCAAAGGTGTTTTTCTTCAAAAACTTTTCCACAAGGGACAGGTGGTACGGCACGGTCCAACTACTTGGAGCGTTCCGCGACAATGAGGCCAGGCCCATCCTTCGTAACACCGGGGACAGGTAGAACCTCAGTATGTAGTGACACTTGGTGTTTGCATACTGGGGGTCCACGCACAGCTTGATTCAGCTGCACACAAAGGTCACAAGCACTGTTTCCCAGACCTTCCTGTCGACTATCACGGAGGTCAGAGGCGACAGCGAGCTGGAAACCTGGACACACCGCTAACTCTGGATGAGCTGACAAAGGCCGTCAAGTCCTTCGAGATGAGTAAAACTCCCGGAAGCGACGGCTTCTCTCAACACGTGGTTGTGTTTCTCCAGTTCCCTTACTCTAGATTCTAATTCCCTGATCTTCTCTTTGTCTTCCTTCCACTTTTCAGTAGAGGTGCCTACTTGTTCAATTAGTCCTGCTAACTAATGTACTAACATTATCCCTATCTTTTTAGTCTTGTTTCTGTTCTCTTTGTCTATTCAACCCCTCTGTTGTTCTAAGATCTGGGAAGTGTCCCAGCCGTCCTTCTTCATCTTTTTTATCAACACTTGTCTGTCTGTCATATATGTCTCAATAAGAGAACCTGCAGATCCCCTTTTTGTATCATTGCCTGCGAACTCGCAGACTTCAATACCCCCGGTTACTATGAGTAAAGTGTGCTCTCTACTGAAGGGACTTTACTATCCCCCAGCCACCGTTACTATTCCAGCGCCGCGCTATCGCTACCGTCTCTCAGGGTTTGACTGATACTCACGGTGTCCACTATTACCACCTCGGCAACGTGCTTCTCCACCGGAGTTCGGCTCTAGGTCCGAGTTGGTCAGCTCCTTTTCCGCACCACTAATAAGACATTGGACAGCCCAGTACCCAACTTATGCTCTACTTTCATACAAGAACTCTGCGTTTGTTCGCCACTAGAGAGTTCGGGGTTAGCCGATTTCTGCCACTTGTGCCTTTGGTGCCTCAATACCCACTTCAAATCCTGACCTTCGCGTGGGAGGTTCCTCCTCTTGACAGCCAGTCTAAGGCTGGGCGTTTGGGGCAGCACTACCTTGTCCATTTGTTGATCAGCACAAGCCACAAATCCTTAATACTAGCAGCAGTTAGTACCAAATCTGATCTATTATCATGTCACTATACAGTCAAGACTTATATCACTATGCTTATCACTATAGGTACCTTATTTTAAACTGCACCTTTTGACCTGTCTGACTCCTGCAGATTCGAAACGATCTTTACCCCGGCTTTCCGATCGAGGCCTTCGATCGGAACTCACCAGGAGTAAGATCTTGCCAGACTACGCCAATATGGTGTGGGAAAAATCAACCACTTCAAGAGTCAGACTTGCTCTGTTCAAATAAGTGCAGTTTTATTGTTACACGAAGCTTCGGGAGAAAGCGTACGTACCCCGTGGTACAGTAGCCAGCCTTTCTCCCGGTTTGAATTCATTCATTCAGTCATTCATTTTATACTTTGGGTTCACAATGAGCCTAGATAGAAAACAATTATCACCTTGTTATCTTTAAACATTTTATAGATTGTACATCGCTATTTGTAAGCGTTTTGCCATTTACACATGGCCACAGTCAAAGAGGTTTTACAGGTTACAGGCAGCAGCAGGAAAGTAGTATCAATTGTCCCTTTGTTTTAGGAAATGGCCAAAGACATTTGTATTAGCATATCATTGTGTACTCCTTGGCTGGAGTCAGCTTTATTCAAGTGGTGTCCCGCATTTATGTATTTCTTAATCTTCCTGTCTGGCTCCCTTTGTCCTGGATCTGTTCCTATCTGTCCCACTGGCACCCCGCTGGGCTCCAAGCATCAGTTATGTCTGCTTTATTCTCTGTGTCTCCATCTTGTGTGTCAGGCAGCCATCTTCTGGGCCAAGTGCCCTTCTGAACCATTTCCCACTTCAGTGCAGAAGGAGGCCATTTGGCCCATCGAGTCTGCACCGGCCCTTGCTCCGACAGAACACCCTACCTAGGACCAAACCCCGCCCCTTATCCCCCGAACCCCACCTAACCTTTGGCAATTTATCATGGCCAATTCACCCAACCTGCACAACTTCGGAATGTGGGAATAAACCGGAGCACCCGGAGGAATCCCACGCAGACACGGGGAGAACGTGCAAACTCCACACAGACAGTCACCCGAGGCCGGAATTGAACCCGGGTCCCTGGCGCTATGAGGCAGCAGTGCTAACCACTGTGCCACCGTGCCGCCCACACTGGCTTGATGTCGGTGGATCTGGGAAAATCAACTTGGACGTGGACCCCAAGAAAAGGAATTATTGGAATGTCTAAGAGATGTTCTTTTGGAGCAGCTTGTGACAGTGCCTACTAGGGAACAGGCAATTCTGGATTTGGCGATGTGTAATGAGGCAGACTGGATTAGGGAACGTAAGGCGAAGGAACCCTTGGGGAGCAGTGACCACAATATGATCGAATTTACCCTGCAGTTTGAGAGGGAGAAGCTGGAATCAGATGTAACGGTATTACAATTAAGTAAGGATAACTACAAAGACATGAGGGTAGAGCTGGCCAGAGTTGATTGGAGAAGGAGCCGAGCAGGGAAGACAGTGGAACAGCAATGGCAGGAATTTTGGGTTATTCGGGAGGCGCAACAGAAATTCATCCCAAGGAGGAGGAAACATGCTAAGGGGAGGACAAGGCATCCATGGTTGACGAGGGAAGTCAAGGACAGCATAAAAGAAAAAGCATACAAAATGTGAGGATTAGTGGGAAGCCATAGGATTGGGAAGCCTTTAAAAGTGAGCAGAGGACAACTAAAAAAGCAATAAGGGGGGAGAAGATGAAATATGAGTGCAAGTTAGCTAGTGATAAAAAAGAAGATAGGGAGAGTTTTTTTCAATACATAAAAGGTAAGAGAAAGGCAAAAATAGACATTGGACCATTGGAAAATATGGCTGGAGAAGTAATAATTCATAGAATTTACAGTGCAGAAGGAGGCCATTTGGCCCATCGAGTCTGCACTGGCCCTTGGAAAGAGCACCCTATTCAAGCCCACACCTCCACCCTCTCACCACACCTCCACCCTATCCCCGTAACCCCAACTAACCTTTTTTTGACACGAAGGGCAATTTATCATGGCTAATCCACCTAACCTGCATATCTTTGGACTGTGGGAGGAAACCGGAGCACCCGGAGGAAACCCACGCAGACACGGGGAGAACATGCAAACTCCGCACAGACAGTGACCCAAGCCGGGAATCGAACCTCGGACCCTGGAGCTGTGAAGCAACTGTGCTAATCACTGTGCTACCGTGCTGCCCGATAGGAAACAAAGAAATGGCAGAGGAACTGAATAGTTACTTTGCATCAGTCTTCACGGTGGAAGACACCAGTGGGATGCCAGAGCTCCAGGAGAATCAGGGGGCAGAGGTGAGTGCAGTGATCATCACTAAGGAGAAGATTCTGGGGAAACTGAAAGGTCTAAAGGTGGATAAGTCACCTGGACCGGATGGACTACAGCCCAGGGTCCTAAAAGAGATAGCTGAGGAGATTGGGGAGGCTTTGGTGGTGATCTTTCAGGAATCACTGGTGGCAGGAAGGGTCCCAGAGGACTGAAAAGTGGCTAATGTAACATCGCTGTTTTAGAAGGGAGGGAGACAGAAGACGGGAAATTATAGGCCGGTTCGCCTGACTTCAGTCATTGGTAAGATTTTAGAGTCTGTTATTAAAGATGAGATCGTGGAGTACTTGGAAGTACATGATAAAATAGGACTGAGTTAGCACGGCTTCGTCAAAGTAAGGTCATGTCTGACAAATCTGTTAGAGTTCTTTGAGGAGGTAACAAGGAAGTTAGACATAGGAGAACCAGTGGACGTGATTTATTTAGATTTCCAGAAGGCCTTTGACAAGGTGCTGCAAAGGAGACTGTTAAATAAGTTAAGAACCCATGGTGTTAAGGGTAAGATCCTGGCATGGATAGGGGATTGGCTGACTGGCAGAAGACAGAGAGTGGGGATAAAGGGGTCTTTTTCAGGATGGCAGCCGGTGACTAGTGGTGTGCCTCAGGGGTCGGTGCTGGGACCACAACTTTTCACAATGTACATTAATGATCTGGAAGAAGGAACTGAAGGCACTGTTGCTAAGTTTGCAGATGATACAAAGATACCTTCTGCCAGGTAGTATTGAGGAAGCAGGGGGGCTGCAGAAGGATTTGAACAGGCTGGGAGAGTGGGCAATGAAGTGGCCAATGAAATACAATGTGGATAAGTGTGAGGTTTTGCACTTTAAAAGGATGAATGGAGGCATCGACTATTTTCTAAATGGGGAGATGCTTAGGAAATCAGAAGCACAAAGGGATTTGGGAGTCCTTGTTCACAATTCTCTTCAGGTTAACGTGCACGCTCCGGATGATGAACGCCTCCATCTTGTGGGCGAGGTTGGAGCTGATACAGCTGAAGGTGGTGTACAGAGCGCATCTCACAAGGGCGAGGATGAGCCGGCTCTTTGAGGGGGCAGAAGATGTGTGTGAACGTTGCGGGGGAGGCCCCGCAAACCACGTTCACATGTTTTGGTCCTGTCCAAAGCTGGAGGATTACTGGAAGAGATTAGGGAAATCTTTAAAGTAGTGCACGTGAAACTGGACCCGGGCCCTTGGGAGGCCATATTCGGGATGTCAGACCCAGCCGGGGTTGGAAACGGGCGCGGAGGCAGATGCCATACCTTCGCCTCGTTGATCGCCCGAAGGCGGTTCCTGTTAGGGTGGAGATCAACCTCTCCACCCAGTGCCCTGGCCTGGCGGGGGGACCTGCTGGAATTCTTAACACTTGAAAAGGTCAAATTTGAACTGAGGGGAAGGATGGAGGGGTTCCACAATTCATGGGCGTAATGCATTATGCACTTTCGAGAATTGGATCACATCGAACATTGGGAGGGTTGGGGGAGGGGGGGGCACTGTATGTGTTAACGGTGACTATGGGCGATTCCTGATTCATTTTTGTCATTTAGTTATGTTAACATGCGGGACAATGTCTGGGGTTGGGTGGGAGGATGGGATTGTTATTATTGATATGCGGATTGACATTACATTCGTTACTGATTATTGTTTATTGTTGGGAGAAAATGTGAAAAAGGAGAATAAAAAAATATTTTTTAAAAAGGTTAACGTGCAGATTCAGTCGGCGGTTAGCAAGGCAAATGCAATGTTGGCATTCATGTCGAGAGGGATAGAATACAAGAGCAGGGATGTACGTCCGAGGCTGTATAAGGCTCTGGTCAGACCCCATTTGGAGTATTATGAGCAGTCTTGGGCTCCGTATCTGAGGAAGGATGTGCTGGCCTTGGAAAGGGTCCAGAGGAGGCTCACAAGAATGATCCCTGGAATGAAGAGCTTATGTTTGAGGAACGGTTGGGGACTCTGGGTCTGTACTTGTTGGAGTTTAGAAGGATGAGGGGGGATCTTACAGAATCTTACAGGATACTGCGAGGCCTGGATAGAGTGGACGTGGAGAAAATGTTTCCACTTGTAGGAAAAACTAGAAGCAGAGGACACCATCTCAGACTAAAGGGATGACCCTTTAAAAACTGAGATGAGGAGGAATTTCTTCAGCCAGAGGGCGGCGAATCTGTGGAACTCTTTGCCGTAGAAGGCTGTGGAGGCCAAAACACTGAGTGTCTTGAAGACAGAGATAGATAGGTTCTTGATTAATAAGGGGATCAGGGGTTATGGGGAGAAGGCAGGAGAATGGGGATGAGAAACATATCAGCCGTGATTGAATGGCGGAGCAGACTCAAGTGGCCTAATTCTGCTCCTACGTCTTATGGTCTTCATTGAGAATGCTCAGGACACAGGGCAGCACGGTGGCGCAGTGGGTTAGCCCTGCTGCCTCACGGCGCCGAGGTCCCAGGTTCAATCCTGGCTCTGGGTCACTGTCCGTGTGGACTTTGCACATTCTCCCCGTGTTTGCTGGGATTTCGCCCCCACAACCCAAAAGATGTGCAGGGTAGGTGGATTGGCCACGCTAAATTGTCCCTTAATTGGAAAAAATGAATTGGATATTCTAAATTTATAGAAAAAAAGAGAATGCTCGGGACACAAACAGGAAACCTGGGTGGGCCTGTGTGGCCACCTGCCCACAACTAGGTGCACCTATGCTGCGTTCCATCTGCATAGTTTTTGAAGGAGTTCTGCACTCTCTTTAACCATTTCCATCAGGGGACTGGGGACGGTGTTCGGAGTGCTGTCGGCTCTGCTGTTGATGCTGTTTAAAACACCGCCCAGAATGATCGGCCAGTAAGTAGTCAGCACAAGTGGGAGCTGCTGAAGGACAGCCAGCCGCTCTAAGGGGCAATTTATCACGGCCAATCCACCTAACCTGCACGTCCTTGGAGTGTGAGAGGAAACTGGAGCACCCGGAGGAAAGCCCACACAGACACGGGGAGAAGGTGCAAACTCCACACAGACAATCACCCAAGGCTGGAATCGAACCCGGGTCCCTGCCGCTGTGAGGCAGCAGTGCTAACCACTGTGCCGCCCTAGTCATTAAGCATGAATACACAGTCAAAGAGCAAAATCATTTAGATACAGAAACACAATTCCCATGAGGGTGAAAGGAAGGTCATCCAATGCTAGAGCTCCCCAGGGGACTAAAGATATAGAGGGCAAGGCAGCACGGTGGCACAGTGGGTAGCACCGCAGCCTCACGGCGCCGAGGTCCCAGGTTCGATCCCGGCTCTGGGTCACTGTCTGTGTGGAGTTTGCACGTTTTCCCCGTGTTTGCTGGGATTTCGCCCCCACAACCCAAAGATGTGCAGGATAGGTGGATTGACCACGCGAAATTGCCTCTTAATTGGAAGTTATGAATTGGGTACTCTAAATTTATTTTTAAAATTTTTTTAAAGATATGGAGGACAAAATGAGAGAAAAAAGTGGGCAGGATTCTCCGGTCGCTGAAGCTGAAATCACGTTCGCCGATCGGCTGGAGAATCCAAGTTTACGACCAAATCGCGAACCTTTTGCGATGCTCCGCCCCCTCCATGGCGGCATTCTCAGAGGGTATGCCACGCGAAGTATCAACGGCCTCAGGACATGGCCTGAGGCCCGCGCCCCGATTCTCCAACCCCGACTGCCCAAGTTCCCGACGGCGTCGGTCGTGTGTGGTCTCATCCGTCGGGAGCTCAGGGGTGGGCTGATCTGCGGGCAGGGGGGCCGCTTCATCAGGGGTTGGGGGCACTGTGGGGGGGGGGGGTCGGGGGGTGCGGGAACTGGCTAAAGAGGGGGGACATCGCCTCAAAATGACAGAATCCAGCCCAGTAAACTCCTGATAATTTCCGGGTTCAAATCCAACTGAATACAGAAAGTACAGAGCAGATCTGAACAAAGGAATAAGAGGAGCAATGTGAGAACATGAGAATATATTACTGGGTACCACAGTCAACGCTTTTGTCCAGCTGGTTGGCAATGCACTCTCAATTCAGTTCGTACCTGTCCACTTGTCGCCACAGAATTACTGCAACGGCTTCTCCTCCAACCCCTTTACCATTGCCTCTGGAGCTCTCCGAGAATCTATTATTAATTTTGCTCCTAGACCCTCCAGGATCTGAGCTCCTATTCATTCATTGGTTTGTGTTTTGGCAGCTATGCAAGCTGGTGACATCTGTTGGAAGGAGGTGGCATTGCGTTTTTTAAAAGTTAATTGTGATTCTTTTGAAATGATAATCGCTTATTGTCACAAGTAGGCTTCAAATGAGGTTACTGTGAAAAGCCCCTAGTCGCCACATTCTGGCACCTGTTCGGGGAGGCTGGTATGGGAATTGAACCGTGCTGCTGGCCTGCCTTGGTCTGCTTTCAAAGCCAGCTATCTAGCCCTGTGCTAAACCAGCCCCTGTCATTTGGAATAAAAGGGCAAACATTTTCTATTAGAAACAACCTTTGAGGCTATATCTTTTTTTCTTTATAAATCTAGAGTACCCAATTCTTTTATTCCAATTAAGGGGCAATTTAGCGTGGCCAATCCACCTACACTGCACATCTTTTTTGGTTGTGGGGTCACGTGAGACCCAGACAGACACGGGGAGAATGTGCAAACTCTTTGATTTATTCAAAATGCACAGTGATCAGAAATTTAAAATAAATAAAGCAATTTAATTTGCCACTGTCTTACCGTGAGATTAGGTTTTGGCCACTCGTTAACTTTAACTGGGGTGAGTTTGATTATTATTTTTTTTAATTTAAAGTACCCAATTCATTTTTTTTCCAATCAAGGGGCAATTTAGCGTGGCCAATCCACCTAACCTGCACATCTTTGGGATGTGGGGGTGATACCCACGCAAACACGGGGAGAATCATAGAATCCCTACAATGCAGAAGGAGGCCATTAGGCCAATCATTAGACTGCACCGACATTTCAAATGAGCAATCGACCCAAACCCATTTTCCGCTTATTCCCATAACCTGAGCTTCACATCCCTGGACACCAAGGGACAATTTATCATGGCCAATCCGCCATGTGGGAGGAAACCGGAGAAAGCCCATGCAAACACGGGGAGAATGTACAAACTCCACACAGACAGTGACCTGGAGCCGGAATCGAACCCATGCCCTTGGCGGCGTGAGGCAGCAGTGTTAACCACAATGCCACCCAAACAATGTCAATTCATGTCTGACTTGCAGGGCAGCATGGCGGCGCAGTGGTTAGCACTGCTGCCTCACGACACCGAGGACCCGGGTTCAATCCCGGCCCTGGATCACTGTGCGTGTGGAGTTTGCACATTCTCCCCGTGTCTGTGTGGATCTCACCCCCACAACCCAAAGATGTGCAGGGTAGGGGGATTGGCTGCGCTAAATTGCCCCTTAATTGTAAAAAAAAGAATTGGGTACTCTAAATTTAAAATAAATAAATTGCCCCTTAGTGTCCAACTAGGTGGGGGAGTGGGCCTCGGTAGAGAACTCTCTCAGAGAAGGTCGGTGCAGACTTGATGGGCCGAATGCCCTGCACTAGGCAATTCCATGACTGTTTCGCTGAGCAACTTGTATCCAAATCTTTAAAATACTGGACAATCTCAGCAGATCTGACAACCATCTGTGGAGATGTCAAAAGCTTTGACAAAGAGTCATCCAGACCCGAAACGTTAAGCTCCCTTCTCGCTCCACAGATGCTGTCAGAACTGCTGAGATGGTCCAGCATTTTCTGCTTCAGATTCCAAGCATTCGCAGTCATTTGTTTTTATCCAAATCCTCCTGGGCGAGACCATTTTCCGACTCACGTTCGTTATGATTTCTTACTCTTTTCCAGAACTATATTGTTCGCATTGCTGATTATAGAGTGGTAAAAGCTATTAACAGTGGCGGGACAATGAAAACGCAAGCAGCAGTCAGCGTGAAAAAGCCCAGTACAAGAACAAAGTAATAAGCAGAATAATCAATCTATCTTTAACTTAGCTGTTATCGGTATAGGGAGGTGCTACGAAGGAAACCGCTAGTTAGCCTCCTTCTATGCAGGGGAAAGAACCCCGCCACCTCCCAGCCAAAAATTGCTGAGTTTTTCCAGAAATTGACAAATTCAGACCTGTGCCTCGTGTCCTCCGTAGCTGACGTCCTTAACGTCAAGGTGATTATATATTTGCCAATTATCTCAATCCGGATTCTGGACATAGAGCGTTTTATTTGCTAAGAGTCTGGTGGTATTTGCAATGCGCGCTGAAGACAAGTGAGGAAATATTTCACCCATGGATGTAAGTTTTCGCTTGCTCATTTGCATGCCCAGCTCTGTTCGCCAATAGGGCCGCGCCCCTCTCCCTGGAGCTGCCTCCAGTGACAATCACATGAGGAGGCTGCGTTGCTCCGCTCCCTATTGGCTACTCCTAATGTCACTCAGCCCCAACGCAGCGTCGCGATTGGTGGATTGGCTTGGAGATGGGGCGGGCTGTTCCTTCAGGACCACCCTCCACAGGCCCGGAAATGACAGGCGGACTTGCATTTTTATAGCGCCTTTCACCACCAATGGCAGCCTCCGGCTGTTTGCATTCAGTAAAGTGCTTTTTTGAAGTGGTCATTGTCATAATGTTGGAAGGGTGGCACAATGGTTAGCACTGCTACCTTACGGTGCCGAGGACCCACTTTTGACCCCGGCCCCGAGTCACTGTCCGTGTGGAGCTTGCACATTCTCCCCATGGGCAGCATGGTAGCACAGTGGGTAGCACTATTACTTCACAGCTCCAGGGTCCCAGGTTTGATTCCCGGCTTGGGTCACTGTGCGGAGTCTGCACGTTCTCCCCTTGTCTGCGTGGGTTTCCTCCGGAAGCTCCGGTTTCCTCCCACAAGTCCTGGAAGACGTGCTGTTAGGTGAATTGGACATTCTGAATTCTCCCTCTGTGTACCCGAACAGGCGCCGGAGTGTGGCGACTAGGGGCTTTTCACAGTAACTTCATTACAGTGTTAATGTAGCCATGATGTGGAGATGCCGGCGTTGGACTGGGGCGAGCACAGTAAGAAGTCTTACATCCACTAGCTTTCAGAGCACTGCTCCTTCCTCAGATGAATGAAGGGGTGGGTTCCCAAAACATATATATAGACAAAGTCAAAGATGCAATACGAGTCTTTGAATGCGAGTCTTTGCAGGTAAATTCGTAACAAACCTGTTGGACTTTAACCTGGTGTTGTAAGACTTCTTACAGTGTTAATGTAACCCTACTTGTGACAATAAAAATTATTATTATTAGTATGTCTTCGTGGGTCTCACCCCCACAACCCAAAGATGTGCAGAGCAGTTGGATTGGCCATGCTAAATTGTCCCTTAATTGGGAAAAAAAGAATTGAGCACTTTAAATTTATTTTTAACAAGTAATGTGACAGAGAGCAGCTAATCTTTTTGTGATGTTGGTTAAGGGGTGAGTATTGACCAGGATACCAGTGATAAACCCCAGCTCCTCTCTGACAGCGCCCTCAGGTGCAGACAGTTCAATGCACACTTGTCAAACTTATTCACATTTCATTTTTTTTTCTCACTCAAGGAACCAATAAGCTAATTTTGGAAGAATAAAGTTTGGCATAACATGAACTTCAAAACAAAAAGGTGACATATTAAAAGAAGCAACTTGTTGAGCAAAGGAATAATCTAATCATTTAAAATAATGAGAAAAATAAAGATGATTTGAGTGTAAGAGGGTGAGTGTGCGGCACACTCCCAGTTATGGTGTTCACTCGCTCACCCACTGTGCGGGTGGGTGAGAGTATGTAGTGGGAGTGAGGGTAAGTGATAATTCTGAAACTGGAAGTAAGCCAGAGAGACACACACACACAAACACTCCCTCCCACTCTCCCTCACACACACACACTCCCTCCCGCTCTGCCTCACACACACACACTCCCTCCCGCTCTCCCTCACACACACACACTCCCTCCCGCTCTCCCTCACACACACACACTCCCTCCCACTCTCCCTCACACACAAACACTCCCTCCCGCTCTCCCTCACACACAAACACTCCCTCCCACTCTCCCTCACACACAAACACTCCCTCCCACTCTCCCTCACACACAAACACTCCCTCCCACTCTCCCTCACACACAAACACTCCCTCCCGCTCTGCCTCACACTCCCTCCCGCTCTGCCTCACACACACACACTCCCTCCCGCTCTCCCTCACACACAAACACTCCCTCCCGCTCTCCCTCACACACAAACACTCCCTCCCACTCTCCCTCACACACAAACACTCCCTCCCACTCTCCCTCACACACAAACACTCCCTCCCGCTCTGCCTCACACTCCCTCCCGCTCTGCCTCACACACACACACTCCCTCCCGCTCTCCCTCACACACAAACACTCCCTCCCGCTCTCCCTCACACACACACACACACTCCCTCCCGCTCTCCCTCACACACACACACTCCCTCCCGCTCTCCCTCACACACACACACACTCCCTCCCGCTCTGCCTCACACACACACATTCCCTCCCGCTCTCCCTCACACACAAACACTCCCTCCCGCTCTCCCTCACACACACACACACACACATTCCCTCCCGCTCTCCCTCACACACACACTCCCTCCCGCTCTCCCTCACACACACACACTCCCTCCCGCTCTGCCTCACACTCCCTCCCGCTCTGCCTCACACACTAACACTCCCTCCCACTCTCCCTCACACACACACACACACACACACTCCCTCCCGCTCTCCCTCACACACACACACTCCCTCCCGCTCTCCCTCACACACACACACTCCCTCCCGCTCTCCCTCACACACAAACACTCCCTCCCGCTCTCCCTCACACACACACACACACTCCCTCCCGCTCTCCCTCACACACACACACTCCCTCCCGCTCTCCCTCACACACAAACACTCCCTCCCGCTCTCCCTCACACACACACACTCCCTCCCGCTCTCCCTCACACACACACACACACACTCCCTCCCGCTCTCCCTCACACACACACACACACACTCCCTCCCGCTCTCCCTCACACACACACACTCCCTCCCGCTCTCCCTCACACACAAACACTCCCTCCCGCTCTCCCTCACACACACACACACACTCCCTCCCGCTCTCCCTCACACACACACACACACACTCCCTCCCGCTCTGCCTCACACTCCCTCCCGCTCTGCCTCACACACAAACACTCCCTCCCGCTCTCCCTCACACACACACACTACCTCCCGCTCTCCCTCACACACAAACACTCCCTCCCGCTCTCCCTCACACACACACACACACTCCCTCCCGCTCTCCCTCACACACACACACACTCCCTCCCGCTCTCCCTCACACACACACACTCCCTCCCACTCTCCCTCACACACGCACACTCCCTCCCGCTCTCCCTCACACACACACACTCCCTCCCGCTCTGCCTCACACTCCCTCCCGCTCTGCCTCACACAGACACACTCCCTCCCGCTCTCCCTCACACACACACACTCCCTCCCGCTCTCCCTCACACACAAACACTCCCTCCCACTTTCCCTCACACACACACACTCCCTCCCGCTCTGCCTCACACTCCCTCCCGCTCTGCCTCACACACACACACTCCCTCACACACACACACTCCCTCCCGCTCTCCCTCACACACACACACACACACTCCCTCCCGCTCTCCCTCACACACACACACACTCCCTCCTGCTCTCCCTCACACACACACTCCCTCCCGCTCTCCCTCACACACACACACTCCCTCCCGCTCTCCCTCACACACACACACATGTTCCCCTCTCTCACACAAACACTCACCTCTAACACATTCACGCTCTCCCCTCCACATACACACTCACACTCCGCTCTCCCTCTCAAACATGCACTCTGCTCTCTCCTCAAGCACACACACTCACACTCTCCCCTCTCACACACTCCCCCTCTCTCTCCCACACACACATTTTCTCTCTCAAATACAGTTTCTCAAACAAACACTCACAAACACACTCCCTTCTCTCTCTCTCTCACACACACTCTCCCCTTTCACACACAATACTCTACCTTGTCTCTCTGTCTGCCTCTCTAAGAAAGACACTCAATAGTCTCTCTTCCACACACTCACGCACAATGGGCGCGATTCTCCACTCCCACGCTGGTTGGGAGAATCGCCTGGGCCGCCGAAATTTCCGGGGCCGCCGGTCCGACGCCCTCCCGCGATTCTCCCGAGCAGCGGGAACGGGCCAGTCGAGTTTCGCGGGCCGCAGGCCGGAGAATCGCCGGAGATACCCAAAATGGCGATTCTCCGGCACCCCCGCGATTCTGAGGCCCGGATGGGCCGAGCGGCCAGGCCAAAACGGCGGGTTCCCCCCCAGCGCCGTCCACACCTGGTCACTACAGTCGTGGGCGGTGCGTGAACGCTGGGGGTGCGGCTTGTGGGGGGGGCAAGGGGGGATCCTGCACTGGGGGGTACCTTAAATGTGGGGTGGCCCGCGATCGGTGCCCACCGATCGTCGGGCCGTCCTCTCTGAAGGAGGACCTCCTTCCTTCCGCCGCCCCGCAAGATCCGTCCCCCATCTTCTTGCGGGGCGGATGTGGACAGGACGGCAACCCGTGCATGCGCGGATGACGTCCGTTATGCGGCGCCGGCCGCGTCATCTAATCGGCGCCGCTTTTATGCGGGCGACAAGGCCTCGCGCGGGTAGCTGACGCGGCCCCGATACTGGCCCATTGTCAGGGCCTGAATCGGTCGCGACCGGGGCCGTTCCGCGCCGTCGTGAACCTCGACGGCGTTCACGACGGCGCGGCCACTTCGGCGTGGGGGTCGAGAATCGCGCCCGCTGTCTCACACACACTCATACCCTCTCTCACACACACTCACATTCTCTCTCACACTCACACACACTCTCTCACACACACACTCATACCCTCTCTCACACACACTCATACTCTCTCTCACACACACTCACATTCTCTCTCACACTCACACACACTCTCTCACACACACACTCATACCCTCTCTCACAAACACTCATACCCTCTCTCACACACACTCACATTCTCTCTCTCACACACACACACACTCTCTCCCTCACACACACACACACTCTCTCTCACATACACTCATACTCTCTCTCACACACACTCATACCCTCTCTCGCGCACACATACTCTCTCTCACACACACTCACATTCTCTCTCACACACACACACTCTCTCTCACACACACTCATACCCTCTCTCACACACACTCACACACACTCTCTCACACACACTCATACCCTCTCTCGCACACACATACTCTCTCTCACATACACTCACATTCTCTCTCACACACACACATACTCTCTCTCACACACACTCATACCCTCTCTCACACACACACACTCTCTCTCACATACACTCATACTCTCTCTCACACACACTCACACTCTCTCTCACACACACTCACTTTCTCTCTCACACACACTCACATTCTCTCACACACACACTCACATTCTCTCTCACACACACACACACACTCTCTCACACACACTCATACCCTCTCTCGCACACACTCATACTCTCTCTCACACACACTCACATTCTCTCTCACACACACACACACTCTCTCTCACACACACTCATACCCTCTCTCACACACACTCACACACTCTCTCACACACACTCACTTTCTCTCTCACACACACTCTCTCACACACACCCTCACACTCCCTCTCTCTCACACACACTCACTTTCTCTCTCACACACACTCACACTCTCTCTCACACACACTCACTTTCTCTCTCTCACACACACACTCTCTCTCACACACTCTCCCTCACATTCTCCCTCACACACAGCCGGATGGTGGTTCCAGTGGGTACCCGGTGCCCGTAATATGGTGATAAGACCATACGACGTGGGAGCAGAAGCAGGCCACTCAGCCCATCGAGTCTGCTCCACCGATCTGATATGATCCTCAGCTCCATTTTCCCGCCTTATCCCCATAACCCTTGATTCCCTGACTAATTAAAAATCTCAGCCTTGAACATTTTATCGACCCAGCCTCTACAGCTCCCTGCGGTAAAGAATTTCAGCTTTGACACAAAGAGTCATCGGACTCGAAACGTTAGCTCTTTTCTCTCCCCACAGATGCTGCCAGACCTGCTGAGATTTTCCAGCATTTTCTCTTTCGTTATAAAGAATTCCACAAATTCACTCTCCTTTGAGAGAAGAAATTCCTCCTCATCTCCGTCTTAAATGGACGACCCCCTTACTCTGAGATTCTGCCCTGTGGTCCTAGACTCTCCCACAAGGGGAGACAACCTCTCAGCATTGACCCTGTCAAACCCCCAGAGAATCCGATATGTCGCAATAAGGCCGCCTCTCGTTCTTCTAAACTCCAATGAGCACAGACCCAACCCACTCAACCTCTCCTCATAAGAAAATCCCTCCGTACCCAGTTCAGCCTTGTGAACCTTCTCTGGACGGCCTCCAATGCCGGTATATTTTTCCTTAGGTACGGGAACCTAAACCGTTTACTGTATTCTTTTGTTTTTCTTTTTAAAAATAAATTTTGAGTATCCAATTTTTTTGTTTCCAATTAAGGGGCAATTTAGCGTGGCCAATCCACCTACCCTGCACATCTTTGCAGTTGAGGGGATGAGACCCACATAGACATGGAGAGAATGTGCAAACTCCACACGGACAGTGGCCCAGAGCCGGGATCAAACCTGCGCCACCGTGCTGCCCCTATATGCATTTATTTACCACATTTAACACTGGTGCAGCTCAAACGCAACTGATGTCATTGAGCCGTACAGTACAGTACAGTACAGGGGCTGGTTTAGCACAGTGGGCTAAACAGCTGGTTTATAATGCAGAACAAGGCCAGCAGCGCGGGTTCAATTCCCGTACCGGCCTCCCCGAACAGGCGCCGGAATGTGGCGACTCACAGTAACTTCATTGAAGCCTACTTGTGACAATAAGTGATGATTAGAAGAGGCCCTTCGGCCCATCGAGTCTGCACCAACAAAACTACTCTATCCCACTTTCCAGCCCAGGGCCTTGAATGTTAGAACATGTCAATTGCCCATCCACGTACCATTGAAAGGTTGTGAGGTTTCCCACCACCATCTGGGTGAATAGATTTTTCCTCAAATCCCCTCTAAACCTCCTGCCCCTCACCTTAATGTTAAGCTCCCTCGTTACTGACCCTTCAACTAAAGGGAACAGCTGCTTTCTATACATCCTGTCCATACACCTCATAATTTTATACACATCAATGAGGTCCCCCCTTCAGCCTTCTCTGCTCTAAAGAAAACAACCCCAGCCTATTCCACCTCACTCCATAGCTTTAATGCTCCATCCCAGGCCACATCCTGGTGAATCTCCTCTGCACCCTCTCCAATGCAACCACATCCTTCCTGTAGTGAGGCGACCAGAACTGAGCACAGTGCTCTCGCTGTGGCTTAACCAAAGTTTTGTACAACTCCAACATCACCCCCCTGCTCTCATAATCTATGCCATGACTGATAAAGGCAACCCAACATTTTCGCTCACCTTCAACATGACAGGTGAGTCTACTTTATCATTCAATGTTACATTTCTTCTGAGGACTTCAGCTGATGATTTAGGTTCTCGCTACGTCCTTTGAAAGAAATCAAGAGGTTTGTCCTCGAACTCACCATGATTCGACTTCAAGTGCTTTTCAACTCATTTTCCAGTACTTCCCTGCATGTAAGACACATGGGCTTTGCATCCTGAGTTGCATTGGCACAATTAAACCTGAAGAAATCATCTTGAGGCAGCTTTCCCAATTTCAGTTTTTTTTCTTTGTTCGAAACGACTCATCTTCAGTTCGTCACAGTCCTGTTGCTAGAAAATGGAGGAATCTCTCCTCTGTGCAGAAGACGTACAGGGCGCCTGGCTCTCAGTGTACATGCCGGGCGTGTGACCTGCCGGGCGTGTGACCTGCTCTGTGCCACCGCTTCTGGCTGGATGACAGCATCATTCCATTTAAAAGCTGGTCACAGCCATTGGGCACATCCCCCACATTGAGAATCCGGTGACTGATGGCTCTGCGACGCTCCCGACACCTGCCCGCGACTCACACACGGGTCGCAACCCTCAGTTTGAAAACCCCTGATCCAAACGCGTCTCCCTCCGGATGCCGATGCTGACATGTTGGCTCTGCAGCCGGTAGTTCAGCCTCGATAGCTCGGCCAACCTCTCCTGGAGGCCTCAATTGGTCCTGGAAAACCCCATTGGCTTCTCCTGCAGGCTGCCTTTTCTGCCGCTAGCCTCTGAACAGTCAGTAGCTCTATCCAGTTCACGACAGGTTCTACATCCAACCCTCCCAGGGCCATTACTGCTCTGAAAGTGCTGGCTTTATTACTCTTTGCCGCTAGTTGTCGGGTCATCAGGCTTCTCAACAACTTTCGTCGAGCGGCATAGGTCCAGGAAAACATATCCTTCCATCAGGAAAAAGAAGTTAGATGGTAACAAGATTGTTGGCATTTTTGTGACGTGAGCAGGCACTGTTTGGTGTACATAATTGTTCGTGCAGGACTGTGGGCCTACAATATTCACTAACGCCATGAAGAACAATGAGGAGAAGGTTGCACATGTTCCCGGGTCGCAGTAGTATTTTCCAGGGTCCTCTTCATTTGAAGGGTTATAAAGGGTGTGTCGTCAGCATTGGTGTCACTCTCGGCAATGTTGTCCCAAGAAATAAAGAAAAAGTCAGCAGATCTCAAGGACAGGCTTAGTTTGCAACAGCTGTGAGCAAAGTTACGGTTTTTTCACTATGGTACATAACTCCAGATCGCAGCCAATCGAATCCATGTAATCTTGTCGACCTTTGACTCAGAGGATCTTTAATTGACACAATTCCTCAGACTTACTTATCATCCAGGAATCATTTAAGAAGCATTTAGACAAGGACTTGAAACACCATTTCAAAACAGGCTACGGGGAAGTGCTGGGAAATGGGATTAGGATAGCTAGGTGCTTGATGGCTGGCGCAGACACAATGGGCCAAAGGGCCTCTTTCTGTGCTGTAAAACTCTACGAATCTCTGACTATGACTCTACGAATCAGGCATAAGTGAACTTTGCTGCACCAGCTGTTCTTTGGATCTGAGAGATATGGGTTGGATTGATGTTGAAAACAAGCTCGTTTCTCCCGAGTGGTGAAAAACATGTCTCCAGTTTCCCCATTCTATATCTCCCCTGAGAAAACCACAGACTAATCTATCTCTGATGGTATCGTTTAATGCTTCCCCGAATTCGCAGTCTTCAGTTGGCCACTTCAAGGTAGTTGCAAGCTGTGCAATCGATTCACCTTCTTTGTGGTTGCGCTTATGAAACCTAAATCTTTCTACCATGCCTAAAGGTTTTGGTGAATAGTGGCCCTGCAAAATGTCCACCACTTCTTCGTATGTTTTTGTGCCTGGCTTTTCTATCTGTACCAGACTCCTCAGGAGGTCACATTTCTCCCCCCACCAATTATACTCAGGAGTGTTGGGATTTTTATATTTGCACCAGTGCGCCACCATGCTGCCCGACCTATAACCTTTATGTTGAATTTGGCTAGGATAAGCACAAAAGTCTTTGCCTCACATGTGATTTATCAGACTCCCTAGACACTTCAATCAAAACAAGGTTTATTCTAAGAATATAGTTAACATATATATATATATATATATGTATGTATATAAACACAGCAAGAATTTTTTATCAATTACAAACATAAAGACACCACACAACTACTGTAATCTATGTATGACACTTAATGAATTCCCCCTTAACTGTTCCAATTCAATGACAAAATCTAATAAACCAAACCTCTATTCAAGGGCGTGGCCCAGCACATTACATTCTCACTTCAATCAGGCTGGTCCTTTCCCTAAGATTCTGATCCAGTCTCAACCGGCAGATTCAAACTCCTTCTGAAAAGCAACTATATCTTTTAAGTTACCAAAGCAGTCAGCTACAACCAATGGGTGTTTTACTTCTGGAAGAGCTTTCAAAATGAAAATAGAGAAAGACAGGGGGAAAAAAAACACACTTCTTTCTTCCTCTGCAGTTCAAAACAGTTCCAAAAACATTGTCCGTGTGGAGTTTGAACATTCTCCCCGTGTCCGCACGGGTCTCACCCCCACAACCCAAAGATGTGCAGGGTAGGTGGATTGGCCACGCTAAAGTGCCCCTTTATTGGGAAAAATGAATAGAGTGCTCAAAATTAATTTTTAAAAACAGTTCCAAAATGAAACTGAAACCCAAAGACCTCACAGCCACACCCAGCTCCACCCACAAAATGACATCACTGAAGCCATGTGATAAGACAAAAACCTTTCTTAAAGGGACACTCCATGACACCACCATTTTTCTTCATGGAAGGACAATGTCCAACAAATCCTTAGCACTACATTGCTTCCTTTCTCCCCAAAACAAGGCCTGCTTTCCTTTCATATTTTACAACACCCCCAGCTCAAATGTTTTTTTGAAAGTATGCTTATTAAAGTTTTACATTTTAGAGAGTTACGCAACAAAAAAATACATCACCAGAAGGAAGGAACTAAAAACGGCTCAGCACCCACGAGCACAGAGAGAGGCAGGAGAACAGCATCACAACAGGCTCGATACAATCATTAGACATAAACCAGGGTACCCATACTGCCCCACCAGACTGAGGGAGTAACAGGACCAGGCCATGAAACAAAATGGTGGACGCCCTCTCACGCCGCGCACGCCCACAAGGAATCAGGATAACTTTTCCGCGCCATGTTCGGGTGCGCACCAATGTACATCTCCCTCAACTCGAGCAGCGTCAAAGGCACCAACAACCCACCACGGGCCTCCTCTCCTGGATAAGCAATCCATCTGCACCCAAGGAGGAGCCTAAGGATGGATTTGCCATACCCACCCTTACAGAACCAAAATAAAGAAAGCAAAAACCGCGGTACGAAGGGGAGTTACATATATTATCTAAAATAAATTTAGAGTGCCCAATTCCTTTTTCCCAATTAAGGGGCAATTTAGTGTGGCCAATCCACCTACCCTGCACATCTTTGGATTGTGGGGGAGGGGGGAGACCCACACAGCCAGGTCACTCAAGCTCCTGGCCTCATTTCAGCCTTGGTTCAAATGTGGTCAAGATTCTCCCCTCCCCGGCATGGCGGGGGGTTCCGGCGTAATGGAGTGGCGGGAACCACTCCGGCGTCGGGCCGCCCCAAAGGTGCGGAAGTCTCTGCACCTTTAGGGGCCAAGCCCTCACCGTAGGGGCTAGGCCCGCACCGGAGTGGTTTCCGCTCCGCCGGCTGGCGGGAAAGGCCTTTGGTGCCGCGCCAGCCGGTGGCGAAAGGTCTTCGCCGGGTGACGCATGCGTGGGAGCGTCAGCGGCCGCTGACGTCATCCCCGCGCATGCGCAGGGGAGGGGGTCTCTTCCGCCTCCGCCATAGTGAAGACCATGGCGAAGGTGGAAGAAAAAGAGTGCCATCACGGCACAGGCCCGCCCGCGGATCGGTGGGCCCTGATCACGGGCCAGGCCACCGCGGGGGCACCCCCCCCGGGGCCAGATCGCCCCGTGCCCCCCCCCCCCCCCAGGACCCCGGAGCCCACCCGCGCCGCCTTGTCCCGCCGTTCAAAAGGTGTTTTAATCCACGCCGGCGGGAGAGGGTTGACAGCGGCGGGACTTTGGCCCATCGCGGGCCGGAGAATCGCCGGGGGTGGGCCCGCTGACCGGCGCGGCGCGATTCCCGCCCCCGCCGAATCGCTGGTGGCGGAGAATTCGGGACATGGCGGGGGGCGGGATTCACGCCAGCCCCCGGCGGTTTCCGACCCGGTGGGGGGGGGGGTCAGAGAATCGCTCCCCTGAGCTCCAGAGGTGAGGTGAGAGCGTTGACATCAAGGCCACTTTTGACCAAGTGTGGCAACAAGGGGCCCTGAGCAAACCTGAGTCAATAGGAATCCGGGAAAAACCTTCCACTGGTTGGAGGCTGAAGTGGGGATTTACAAGGATGTTGCCAGGACTGGAAAATTGCAGCTGTGAGGAAGGATTGGCTTGGCTGGGATAATTCTCCGTGGAGCAGAGGAGGCGGGGGGGAGATCTTTTTTTTTCTAAATTTAGAATACCCAATTCATTTTTTCCAGTTAAGGGGCAATTTAGCATGGCCAATCCACCTACCCTGCACATCTTTGCGTTGTGGGGGCGAAACCCACGCAGACACGGGGAGAATGTGCAAACCCCACACAGACAGTGACCAGAGCCGGGATCGAACCTGGGACCTCGGCGTCATGAGACTGCAGTGCTAACCCACTGCGCCACCGTGCTGCCCTCACGGGGGGGAGATCTGATCGTGATATCAAAAAGATTATGGATAGCAGAGAGGTCAGTGACTAGGCAGCATAGATTTAAAGTCATTGGTAGAAAGGTTAGAGAGGTGATGAGAAAGCATTTTTCTACCCATAGAGGTCTGGAACTCACTGCCTGAAAGGGGAGTAGAGGCCAAATCCCGAACTCATTCAAAAAGTGGTGGCACCTCCAGTGCCATAGTCTGCAGGGTTGCGGATTAAATGCTGAAATGAGACTTCCGGGTGCGGCTATGCAGAGCTAGGTCGCATATTCGGTAGCTCCCGCTTGGAACGGACTTTTGGGCTCTTTTACAGGGCCCCCACGGCATTTGTTTGACATTTCCCGGTGTGGGAAGAAGACTGCAACATTCCCCCGACAGTTTCCCCCAGGAATGGTATGTCTCTTGGTTACCAGACCCGGCAGAAACAGTAAAAGATTTGGCTGTAACTGCCTCTTCTAGCATGCAGGCGGGGGAAGGGCAAGCTTAAAGCTGCAAGCTGACTTGTGGGCCTCTATTAAAGGTGAATTCTAGCAGCAGAGGGAACAACTGTTAAAAGATCTACCAAGGCCAGTGAAGAAGCGGGGACGAGGCTTGTGGTGGCGCCCATGGAGGAGTAGGTCGTGCATTCGGCAGCTCCCGTCTGGAACGGACTCTCAGACCTTTTTCAGGAGTTTCCACAGACTTTTTGGGGCAGATTGGTGAAGCGAACACTGCCAAAAGGATTCCCTCTTGAGACTTCCGGTTGCGGCTATGCGGAGCTAAGTCACACATTCGGCGGCTCCCGCAAAAACGGACTTTTGGGCTCTTTTCAGGGCCCCCAAGGGCACTTTTTCGATGTTTCCCGGTGTGGGAAGGAGTTAGTAACAACTCCCCGTCAGTATATGGCTTGAACTAGGAGCGGGGCGACAGAAAAGGTGGTGGTGGACCCGAAGAAGGGAGGGAAGAAGGACAAAATGGCGGCGGGCGAAGACCAGGCAGCGTGGAGGCAGTGGGAGGAGGAGCAACAGGAGGGTATCCAGCGCTGCCTCAGAGAGATTAAAACGGACCTGCTAGAGCCGATGAAGGCTTCTATTGATAAGCTGCTGGAGTCCCAGACGGCCCAGGGGTGGCGATCCGCGAGGCCCGACAAAAGATCTCTGACAACGAGGACGAGATCTTAGGCCTGGCGGCACGAGGTGCTCCACAAGAAATGGCAGGAGCGGTTCGAGGAGATGGAGAATCGGTTGAGGTGGAAGAATCTGCGGATTCTGGGCCTCCCGGAGGGGCTGGAGGGGCCGGACGTGGGGGCCTCTGTGGTCACCATGTTGAAGTCGCTGATGGGAGCGGGGTCCTTCCAGGGGCCCCTGGAGCTGGAAGGGGCCCATAGAGTGTTGGCGAGGAGGCCCAAGGCTAACGAGCCTCCGCGGGCGGTGCTGGTGCGGTTCCATCGGTTCGTCGATCGGGGTGTGTGCTCAGGTGGGCCAAGAAGGAGAGGAGCAGCAGGTGGGAGAACGCGGAGGTTCGGATATATCAGGACTGGAGTGTGGAGGTGGCGAAGAGGATGGCCGGGTACAATCGAGCAAAGGCTGCACAGGAAGGGGGTGAGGTTTGGCATGTTGCAGCCGGCGCGACTGTGGGTTACCTACAAGGACCGGCACCATTATTTTGAGTCTCCGGAGGAGGCGTGGGCTTTTGTTCAGGCCGAGAAGCTGGACACAGACTGAGGGTCGGGATGGGCGATTGGGGACTGCGGTGGATATGTTAAGCCTATTTTTGGTTCGGGGGGGGGGCCTTTGTGACGAATGTGATATAAAATAGTTACTTTAGATATATTAGTTACTGTAATGTAGAGATAGGCCAGTCTCATTCTGGTGAGTTCACAGACAAAGGATTTCAGACCGCATGGCAAAGCAAGGAGGAGGTGTGTCCACCAAAGGAGGAGAAAAGGATGCTGGGTAATAAGGGGGCCAGAGGAAGGGATGAGAAGTGAGCCAATCAGAATGTATGACCAGGTCAGGAGGGGTGTAGGATGACCTATGGGAATCATGTATGTGAAACTTGATACCATTTGAATTGATTTGCAGAAATCCCTTTGTCTCTTTGTTCATTCGCTTTCCGGGGTGTAGGAGACTGGATTGTCTTATGCCTCTGTGAAATGAATCAGGCTTGCAAGCCAAATAAAATAACTAATGCTGTACCTGCAAATCCATCTCGACTTTTATTGAGGCCAGACTGACGGGTAAAGAAATTTGTATTTTGTCATTTGCATTGTTTTGGGTTTCTTTTTCTCTGTGTTTTTCTCTTTCGGGTTGGGGAGGGTGGATGGGGCGGGTTGGGCACTGTTTTGGTTGGTGGCGGGGCCTGATAGGCGGAGAGCACGGGCTTTTTTCCCGTGCCGAAGAATGGGGGGGGGCCGGGGCGAGGAAGCGAGGATTGTTTCCCGCGCTTAGAACGGAGGGGGGAGGGGGAGAGCCTGTGGATGGGGAGCGGGAGAGGAGGGTGTGCCACACAATGGGAGGAGTTGAAGGGGAGGCGGGAGTGGCCGGGGGGGTGGTGGGGGGGTGGGTAGGGGGGAATCGAGTTACTGCTGCTAAGGTCAAGGAGGAGCTGGAGCGAGTGGGGGAGGGGGGGGTCAAGACGGGGCTATGTTGCTGTGGGGAACGGGCCGGGTGTGGGGTGCTGGCGCGTGGCTGGCCGAGGAGGGGTCATGGCTAGTCGGCGGGGGAGGGGGGCGGGTAGCCCCCTGATCCGGCTGATAACCTGGAATGTAAGGGGACTGAATGGGCCGGTTAAAGGGGGCCCGCGTGTTCGCGCACCTGAAGGGGCTCAAGGGGGATGTGGTTATGCTCCAGGAGACACACCTGAAGGTGGCAGACCAGGTAAGACTGAGGAAAGGGTGGGTAGGTCAGGTGTTTCACTCGGGGCTGGATGCCAAAAATCGAGGTGTGGCGATCTTGGTGGGAAAGAAGGTGTCGTTCGAGGCGTCGAGCATTGTGGCAGATAATGGCGGTAGGTACATAATGGTAAGTGGTAAGTTGCAGGGAGAGAGGGTGAGACTGGTCAATGTGTATGCCCCGAACTGGGACGATGCGGGTTTTATGCGGCGCATGTTGGGTCGGATCCCAGACTTTGAAGTGGGGGGCCTGATAATGGGGGGAGACTTTAACACGGTGTTGGATCCGGCACTGGATCGCTCCAGGTCTAGGACGGGTAGGAACCGGCGGCGGCTAGAGTGTTGAGGGGATTTATGGACCAAATGGGAGGGGTGGACCCTTGGAGATTTGCAAGGCCGGGGGCTAGGGAATTTTCATTCTTCTCACATGTCCATAAGGCTTATTCTCGAATGGACTTTTTCATTTTGAGTAGGGCGCTGATAGCGAGGGTAGAGGATACCGAGTATTCGGCAATAGCCATTTCGGACCACGCCCCGCATGGGGTGGACTTGGAGATGGGGGAGGAGAGGGACCAGCGCCCGCTGTGGCGCTTGGAGGTGGGGCTGTTGGCGGACGAGGAGGTGAGCGAGCAGGTCCGAGGAAGTATAGAGAGGTACTTGGAGACCAACGACAACGGGGAGGTCCGAGTGGGGATGGTATGGGAGGCACTGAAGGTGGTGGTGAGGAGAGAGCTGATCTCCATTAGGGCCCACAAGGAGCAGAGGGAGTGGGGGGGAGAGGGAGAGGCTGGTGCGGGAGATGGTGAGGGTAGACAGGAGGTATGCAGAAGAGCCTGAGGAAGGATTGTTGAGGAAGAGGCGCAGCCTCCAGGCCAAATTCGACCTGGTGACCACCAGGAAGGCGGAGGTGCAGTGGAGGAAGGCCCAGCGGGTGATTTACGAGTATGGGGAAAAGGCAAGCCGGATGCTGGCGCATCAGCTTCGGAAGCGGGACGCAGCTAGGGAGATCGGGGGAGTTAAGGACAGGGGAGGGAGTGTGGTGCAGAGTGGGGTTGGCATCAATGGGGTCTTCAGGGATTTCTACGAGGAATTGTACCGATCCGAGCCCCCACGGGCGGAGGGAGGGATGGGCCGTTTCCTAGACCAACTGAGGTTTCCAAAGGTGGAAGAGGGACTGGTGGCGGGACTGGGGGCCCCGATTGGGCTGGAGGAGCTGATCAAAGGGATAGGGAGCATGCAGGCGGGGAAGGCACCGGGGCCGGACGTTTTCCCGGTCGAATTCTACAAAACATATATATACCTGTTGGGCCCGCTGTTAGTTAGGACCTTTAATGAGGCAAGGGATGGGGGGCTTTACCCCCGACGATGTCCCGGGCACTGATCTACTTGATCCTGAAGCGGGACAAGGATCCCCTGCAATGTGGGTCTTACAGACCGATTTCCTTGCCAAATGTAGATGCCAAGGTGCTGGCGAAGGTCTTAGCCACGAGGATTGAGGATTGTGTGCCGCAGATCATCCATGAAGACCAGACGGGGTTTGTGAAGGGGAGACAGTTGAACACGAATGTGCGGAGGCTTTTGAACGTTATCATGATGCCGGCGAGGGAGGGGGAGGTGGAGATAGTGGTGGCGATGGACGCTGAGAAAGCCTTCGATAGGGTAGAGTGGGGGTACCTGTGGGAGGTGCTGAAGAGGTTCGGGTTTGGAGAGGGGTTTGTCAGGTGGGTTAGGCTGTTGTATGAGGTCCCGATGGCGAGTGTGGCCACAAATAGGAGGAGGTCCGAGTGCTTTCGGTTGCACCGAGGGACGAGACAGGGGTGTCCCCTGTCCCCCCTGCTCTTCGCACTGGCGATTGAACCCCTGGCTATGGCACTGAGAGAATCGAGGAACTGGAGGGGGTTGATGCGGGGTGGGGAGGAGCATAAGGTGTCGCTTTATGCGGACGACCTGCTGCTGTATGTGGCGGACCCGGTGGGAGGAATGCCAGAGGTAATGAGGATCCTTAGGGAATTCGGGGTACAAGCTCAATATGGTAAAGAGCGAGCTGTTCGTAGTTCAGCTAGGGAACCAGGAGAGGGGGATTGGCGAGCTCCCACTAAAAAGGGCGGAGAGGAGCTTCAGATGTTTGGGGGTCCAGGTGGCCAGGAGCTGGGGGGCCCTGCATAGGCTTAACTTTACAAGGCTGGTGGAGCAAATGGAGGAGGAGTTCAAGAGGTGGGACGTGTTGCCGCTGTTCTTGGCGGGTAGGGTGCAGTCAATCAAAATGACGGTGCTCCCAAGGTTTTTGTTCCTGTTCCAGTGCCTCCCCGTGTTTAACCCGAAGGCTTTTTTCAGGCGGGTTAACAGGAGCATAATGGGATTTGTGTGGGCGCGAGGGACTCCGAGGGTGAGAAGGGTGTTCCTGGAGCGGAGTAGAGATAGGGGGGGCTGGCGTTGCCCAACCTCTGTGGGTACTACTGGGCCGCCAATGCGACGATGGTGCGCAAGTGGGTGATGGAGGGGGAGGGGGCTGCATGGAAGAGGCTGGAGACGGCGTCCTGTGTGGGTACGAATCTGGGGGCGCTGGCAACGGCGCCGCTGCTGCTCCCTCCAAGGAGGTATACCACGAGCCCGGTGGTGGTGGCGGCCCTCAAAATTTGGGGCAGTGGAGGCAGCACAGGGGGGAAGTTAGGGCCTCGGCGTGGACCCCATTACGGGGGAACCACCGGTTCGCCCCAGGAAGAACAGGTGGAGTGTTTTCGGGGTGGCACAGGGCAGGGATACGAAAGTTGGTGGACCTGTTTGTGGACGGGAAGTTCGCGAGCTTGGGTGAGCTGGGGGAGAAGTACGGGCTCCCCCCGGGGAACACCTTCAGGTACTTACAGGTAAGGGCGTTTGCCAGACGGCAGGTGTGAAATTCCCACGGCTACTACCACACACAGTACAGGACAGGGTGCTCTCGGGGGGCGGGGGGGGGGGGGGGGGGGGGGGGGGGGAAGATCTCGGAAACTTACCAGGTGATGCAGGAGGAGGAGGAGGCCTTGGTGGTGGAGTTGAAAGGTAAGTGGGAGGAGGAGTTGGGAGAGGAGATCGAAGAGGGGACGTGGGCAGATTCCCTAGGGAGGGTGAACTCTTCCTCTTCGTGCACGAGGCTCAGCCTCATACAGTTTAAGGTGCTGCACAGGGCACACATGACCGGGACAAGGATGAGCCGGTTCTTTGGGGGTGAAGACAGGTGTGTTAGGTGCTCAGGGAGCCCAGCAAATCACACCCATATGTCCTGGGCATGCCCAGCGCTGGAGGAATTTTGGAAGGGCGTAGCGAGGACGGTGTCGAGGGTGGTAGGATCCAGGGTCAAACCGGGCTGGGGGCTCGCAATATTTGGGGTGGCAGAGGAGCCGGGAGTGCAGGAGGCGAAAGAGGCTGGAATTCTGGCCTTTGCGTCCCTGGTAGCCCGGCGAAGGATTCTCCTTCAGTGGAAGGATACGAGGCCCCCAAGCGTGGAATCCTGGATCAGCGATATGGCAGGGTTCATTAAATTGGAGAGGGTGAAATTCGCCTTGAGAGGGTCGGTAAGGGTTCTTTAGGCGGTGGCAACCGTTCTTAGACTTTCTGGCAGAACGATAGACATTGGTCAATGGCAGCAGCAGCTCGGGGGGAGGGGGTGGGGGGGGTTTACTTTATTTTTGTTTATGTTATTTACACTGGAGGGTCTGAGGGGGTGTATACACCTGTTGTGTTAAGTCGGGGTGTTAATGTTAATTTATTATTTAGGTACAGGGTGGGGAGGGGTTTGGGGGGTTGCTTTTTTAGATTGTGTTTTGTACTTAACCCTGTTGGGTTCTTTTTTCTTTCTCATTTTGTTATTGATATTTTATGAAAACCTTTAATAAAAATTATTTTTTTTCAAATGTAAAAGAAAATAAACGCTGAAATGAGGGATGAAGGGGCTGGTTTAGCATACTGGGCTAAATCGCTGGCTTTTAAAGCAGACCAACTCCACTTTCTCGGATTCTCCGCAGCGGCCTCTGATGAGCTGCAATGTCACCTTCTTCCAACAGATGTCACCATCTTGCATCGC
Source organism: Scyliorhinus torazame (assembly GCF_047496885.1). Taxonomy (NCBI): domain Eukaryota; kingdom Metazoa; phylum Chordata; class Chondrichthyes; order Carcharhiniformes; family Scyliorhinidae; genus Scyliorhinus; species Scyliorhinus torazame. The sequence continues at coordinate 12,645,807 of NC_092735.1, read as the reverse complement.
TGCCAAAACTCAAACCAACGAGTGGGAAATAGGTGCTCCAATTCCAGAGGTGGGGGGTGTTCATCATGCCTCTACCCACCTTGACACATCGGCTGTAGAATCCAACCATATAATCCCTGCAGTGCAGAAATAGGCCAATCAGCCCAGCGACTCTGCACCGACCCTCTGAAAGTGTGCCACCATGCAGTCCAAGTGTAAAACTGCCTTGGCTTTGGAAGTCGTGAGGATCAGATTGGTGGGGTTTGAAAATTGCCCCTTTGCAGAGGGCAGTAGTGGAATGGGGACAAAAGTGCAAATCCCACTTTGAGGATAAAGATCAGGGGCGAAATTCTCCGGTATCGGCGCGATGTCCGCCGACTGGCGCCCAAAACGGCGCAAATCAGACGGGCATCGCGCCGCCCCAAAGGTGCGGAATGCTCCGCATCTTGGGGGGCCGAGCCCCAACCTTAAGGGGCTAGGCCGGCGGCGGACGAATTTCCGCCCCGCCAGCTGGCGGAAAAGGCCTTTGGTGCCCCGCCAGCTGGCGCGGAAATTACATCTCCGGGCGGCGCATGCGCGGGAGCGTTAACGGCCGCTGACGGCATTCCCGCGCATACGCAGTGGAGGGAGTCTCTTCCGCCTCCGCCATGGTGGAGACCGTGGCGAAGGCGGAAGGGAAAGAGTGCCCCCACGGCACAGGCCCGCCTGCGGATCGGTGGGCCCCGATCGTGGGCCAGGCCACCGTGGGGGCAACCCCCCGGGGCCTGATCGCCCCACACCCCCCCCCCAGGTCCCCGGAGACCGCCCGCGCCGCCTTGTCCCGCCGGTAAGGTAGCTCAGATAGGTGAGGTAAGGTCATCTACGCCGGCGGGACAGGCATTTTAACGGCGGGACTTAGGCCCATCCGGGCCGGAGAACCGCGGGCGGGGGGGGGGGGGGGGGGCGCCAACCGGCGCGGCGCGATTCCCGACCCCGCCGAATATCCGGTGCCGGAGAATTCGGCAACCGGCGGGGGCGGGATTCACGCCAGCCCCCGGCGATTCTCTGACCCGGCGGGGTGTCGGAGAATCTCGCCCATGGAATCAACATGTGTAGATGAAGCTGGTCTCCTCCTGAGGGCAACGGTGTTTGCAATGTCAGCCTCTCTGAGACCTGGAGAGGATAATAATAATAATCTCTATTAGTGTCACAAGGGCAGCTGGGTGGCCTAGTGGTTAGCACAGCTGCCTCACGGCGCTGAGGTCCCAGGTTCGATCCCAGTCCTGGGTCACTGCCCGTGCGGAGTTTGCATTTTCTCCCTGTGTCTGCGTGGGTTTCGCCCCCACAACCCAAAGATGAGCAGGGTAGGTGGATTGGCCGCGCTAAATTGCCCCTTAATTGGAAAAAATGAATTGGATACTCTAAATTTAAAAAAAAAATTGTGTCACAAGTAGGCTTACACTAACACTGCAATGAAGTTACTGAAGTTAGTCGCCACATTCCGGCGCCTGTTCAGGTACACAGAGGGAGAATTCAGAATGTCCAAATTACCTAACAGCACGTGTTTCGGGACTTGTGGCAGGAAACCGGAGCACCCGGAGGAAACCCACGCAGCCACGGGGAGAACGTGCAGACTCCGCACAGACAGTGACCCAAGCCGGAAATCGAACCTGGGACCCTGGCGCTGTGAAGCCACAGTGCTAACCACTGTGCTACCGTACCACCAATGCTACAAAACTGACCCGTCCTCTTGGAGCTCAATGCCAGGAGTGTCCTAAAACTACCCAAAACCACCACAGGGGGCAGCACTGCTTCATACCTTTCACAATGAGAGACGGGCCATGGACCTATTGCAGTGGTCACAGGATCGCCATGGCGCAGAAAGAGGGTGGCACGCTGGCAGAGTGGTTAGCACTGCTGGCCTCACAGTGCCGAGGACCCGGGTTCGATCCCGGCCCCGGGTCACTGTCCGTGTGGAGTCTGCACATTCTCCCCCCCCCGTGTCTATGGGGGTCCCACCCCTACAACACAAAAAGATGTGCAGGTTCGGTGGATTGTCCACGCGAAATTGCCCCTTCATTGGAAAAAATGGAATTGGATATTCTAAAGTTATTTAAAAAAAGAAAGAGGTCATTGGCCTATCTGAGCTTCCGAATTTTAACTGCCCCCTCACCATGGCCCATTCTTCTTGATACCAAATAATTGCAACCTGTCCAAGCAGAGAACGAAGAACAAGAAGACAGTGAATATAAAGTAACACTGTCACTCGCTTTCACTGTCTCAGCCCTAGCTCAGATAGGTGAGGTGAGAGTATCTACCCTTGACATCTGGCAGCATTCAACTGAATATGGCATCAAGCAGCCCAGCCAAAACGGGGGTCAGTGGGAATCGGGGGAAAACCCTCGAGTGGTTGGAATTCTATCTAGTACAAAGGAAGATGATTGTGGTGGTTGGAGGTCAATAGTCTCAGCTCCAGGATATGACGGCAGGAGTTTCTCAGGGTAGTGTCCCAGGCCCAACCATCTTCAGCTGCTTCATCAATGACCTTCCTTCCATCATATGGTTAGAAGTGGGGATGCACAATGTTCAGCACCATTCACAACGCCTCAGGGTAATGACGCAGTCCATGTCCAAATGCAACAATATCCAGGCTTGGGCTGATAAAGGGCAAGTAGTGTTAGCGCCACACAAGTGCCAGGCAATGACCATCTCCTACAAGAGAGGATCTAACCTTCGCCCCAATGGCATTACCATTGTTGAATCTCCCATGATCAACATCCTGGGGGTGACCATTGACCAGAAACTGAACTGGACTCGCCATATAAATACTGTGGCACGAAGAGCCGGCCAGAGGCTGGGAATCCTATGGTGGGTAACTCACCTTCCCAAGCCTCCAGTTCCAAGTCCACCATCTACAAGGCCCAAGTCAGGAGTGTGATGGAACACTCTCCACTTGCCTGGATGAGCGCAGCTCCAACAACACTCAAGAAACTCGACACCATCCAGGACAAAGCAGCTCTTTTGATTGGCACCCCTTTCGCAAACATTCACTCCCTCCATGAGCAATGAACAGTGGCAGCCGCGTGAACTACAAGATGCACTGCAGGAACTCAGCAAAGTTCCTTAGACAGCACCTTCCAAAACCACGACCATCTAGAAGGGCAAGAGCAGCAGACAAATGAAAATATCACCACCTGCACATTACCCTCTAAGCCACACATCGGGTGCGATTCTCCGCTCCCGCGCCGGTTTGGAGAATCGCCTGGGTTGCCAATTTTCCCGCCACGCCGGTCCGACGACCTACCGCGATTCACAGAAGCGGCCAGATCGGCACAATCGCGTTTTGCATGGCGCGGTCCGGTGAATCGCCCAAGACAGCCAAAATGGCGATTCACCGGTACCCCCGCGATTCTCAGTGCCGGATGGGCCAAGCGGCCTGCCCAAAACGGCGGGTTCCCCCCGGCGCCATCCACACCTGGTCGCTGCCAGCGGGAACAGCACGGGAACGCTGGGGGTGGGGGGGGTGGCCTGCGGCGGGGGGGGGGGGGGGGGGATCCGGCACCGTGGGGGGGGGCCTCTCTGAAGGAGGACCTCCTTTCTTCCGCAGCCCCACAAGATCCGTCAGACATCTTCTTGCGGGGCGGACTCGGAGAGGACAGCAACCGCGCATGCGCGGGTGACGGCAGTTATGCGGCGCCGGCCGCGTCATGTATGCGGCGCCGCCTTTACGCGGCGACAAGGCCTGCCGTGCTCCTAGCCTATTATCGGGCCCTGAATCGGTCGGGATAGGGGCCGTTTTGCGCCGTCGTGAACCTCGACGGCGTTCACGACGGCGGAAACACTCTGCCTCCATTTCGGAGAATCCCGCCTATAATCCTTGAAAATATATCCCCATTCCTTCAGTGTCGCTGGATCAAAATCCTGGTATCCCCTCCCTAACAGCACTGTGGGTGTACCTACACCACTAGAACTGCAACGGTTCAAGAAGGCAGCTCACCACCACCTTCCTGAAGGTAATTAGGGTTGGGGAATAGATGCTGGCCTGGCCAGCAATGCCCACATCCCATGAATGAATTAAAAATGGTGCTGGCTCTCCAGGAGGAAATGTCATATATAGTCCTGCTGCAGAGCTCTGACATGAGGACTTCAATCAGCTGGTTGATGGGGGGAGTCACGAAATGCTTGTTACATTGGAAAGTCTTCAATGTCAAAGAGCTTGAAGGGATCCTGCAGCTCTCTATATCGGTGATTTTGCCATAAGTTCTCCAGAATTGAGGGAATTTAGAAGTTTACAACCAATCCATCGAGGACCTCTGCAGAAACTCTATTGCAGACCCTCAGATGGAAGCCATCAGATCTTGTCAACCTCCAGTCCCATTTGTTGCCTTTTACTTTTTCTCTTCTCGCAATAATTGTTTTCATTTCCTTCTCTTCTCTCCCCTGACTTTCTGTTGTTATTGAGAGTGTGAGGGCACCAGGACCTCACCCTGTAGATTTTGTAAATAAAATAGAGAGAGATATCCTCATGACTATTTCTAAAATTTGAGTCTAAGTCTAGAAAAGGGTGTCTCTGGCAGTATCACAGATATTTGCACCACGTTATCTCTAAAGAGACACAAATGTCCCGTTTCCCCCCCCCCCCCCCCCCAACCACCCGCAGCCCATCACACTCATGGGTTTCAGAAACCAAATTCAAAGAGAACTATACAAAGGCCATTTGCACAAAAAAGAAATGAAGCTGGACAGACTACCCGGCATCGAACCAGGCACCGGAAACAACAACGGCAAACCCAGCCATGTCGAACCTGCAAAGTCCTCCTTGCTAAGATCTGGGGGCTTGTGCCAAAGTTGGGAGAGCTGTCTCACAGACCAGTTAAGCAACTGCCTGACATAGTCATACTCACAGAATCATGCCTTACAGACAATGTCCCAGACACCACTGTCACCATTCCTGGGAATGTCCTGTCTCACCGGCAGGACAGACCCAGCAGAGGTGGCGGCAGAATGGTATAGAGTCTGGAGGGAGCTGCCCTGGGAGTCCTCAATATTGACTCTGGACCCCATGAAGTCTCATAGCTTCAGGTTAAACATGTGCAAGGAAACCACCTGCTGATTACCACATACCTGCCACCATCAGCTGATAAATCTGTGCTCCTCCATGTTGAACACCACTTGGAGGAAGCACTGAGGGTGGCAAGGGCGCAGAATATGCCTGGGTGGGGACTTCAATGTCCATCGTCAAGAGTGGCTCGGTGGTACCACCATAGACCGAGCTGGCCGGGTCCTAAAGGACAGAGCTGCTAGACTGGGACTGCAGCAGGTGGTGAGGGAACCAACACGGGGGGAAAACATACATGACCTTCACATGACAGTGGCCCGGATGAGCAGGTTGTTTGGGGTGGAAGACAGGTGTGCAAGGTGTGCGGGAGGACCAGCGAACCATGTCCACATGTTCTGGTCATGCCCGAATCTTAGGGAATTCTGGTTTGCGGGCATCATGACCAAAGTGCTGAAAACAAGGGCGCCAAGTTCAGAGGGCGATTTCCAGGGTGTCGGAAGATCCGGGATTCCAGGAGGAGAAAGAGGCAGACATTCTGGCCTTTGCCTCTCTGGTAGCCCGGAGACGGACATTATTAGCTTGGAGGGACTCAAAGCCTCCGAAGTCGGAGACCTGGCTATCGGACATGGCTCGCTTTCTCTGTTTGGAGAAAATCAAGTTCGCCCTGACAGGGTCACTGTTAGGGTTCGCCCGGAGGTGGCAACCGTTCGTCGACTTCTTTGGGGAAAATTAACCGTCAGCAGAAGGTGGGGGGGGGGGGGGGTTGAGGGTTGTTGTGGGGTCTAGTTTAGCTTTGAGTAGGGGGTTAGAAAAGGTGGGACCTGTGAGGGAGGAAGACGGCTTTTGCACTCTGTTTGTATTTGTATGTACATTATTTCTTCTGTTGTTATAAAACCATAAATACCTCAATAAAATGTTGACAAAAAAAAACATACGTGACCTCATCCTCACCAACTTGCCTGTTGCAGATTCATCTGTCCAGGACAGTATCGGTAGAAGTGACCACCGCACAGTCCTTGTGAGACAAAGTTCCGTCTTCACATTGAGGATACCCTCCACCGTGTTGTGTGGCACTCCCACCGTGATAAATAGAATAGATCTCGAACAGATCCAGCAACTCAGGACTGGGCATCCATGGAGCACTGTGGGCCATCAGCAGCAGCAGAATTGTACTCGACCACAATCTGCAACCTGATGGCCCGCCTATCCCCAACTCGACCATTACCCCCGAGCCAGGGGATCAATCCTGGTTCAATGAAGCGTGCAGGAGAGCAGTGCCAGGAACAACATCAGGTATACCGGAAAATGAGGTGTCGACCTGGAGAATCTACACACAGGACTACTTGTTGCCAAACAGCATAAGCAGCAAGTAATAGACAGAGCGAAGCAATTCCACAACAAACGCATCAGATCTAAGCTCACAGTCCAGCCGTGAATGGTGGTGGACAATTAAACAACTCACTGGAGGAGGAGGCTGCACAAATATCCCCATCCTCAATGATGGAGGAGCCCAGCACATCTGTGCAAAAGACAAGGCTGAGGTATTCGCAACAATCTTCAGCCAGAAGTGCCAAGTGGATGATCCACCTCGGTCTCCTCCAGAGGTCCCCAGCATCACAGATGTCAGTCTTCAGCCAATTCAATTCACTCCATGTGATAGCAAGAAACAGCTGAAGGCGCTGGATACTGCAAAGGCTATGGACTCTGAAAATATTCCGGCACTAGTACTGAAGACTTATTCTCCAGAACTTGCCACACCCCTAGCCAAGCTGTTCCAGTACAGCTACAACACTGGCATCTACCTGGCAATTTGGAAAATTGCCCAGGTGTGTCCTGTACACAAGAAACAGGACAAAGCCAACCCAGCCAATTACTGTCCCATCAGTCTACTCTCCATCATCAGCAAAGTGATGGAAGGAGTCATTAACAGAGTTATCAAACAGCACTTACTTGGCAATAACCTGCTCACGGAGACTCAGTTGGGATTCTACCAGGGTCATTCAACTCATGACCTCATTACAGCCTTGGTTCAAACATAGACAAAAGAGCTGAAGGCCAGAGGTGAGGTGAGAGTAACTGCCCTCGACATCAAGGCAACATTTGACCGAATATGGCACCAGCGAGCCCCAGCTAAACTGGAGAATGGGAATCAGGGGGAAAACTCTCCGCTGGTTGGAGTCATACCCGGCACAAAGGAAGATGGTTGTGGTGGTTGGAGGTCAATCATCTCAGCTCCAGGACATCACTGCAGGAGTTCCTCAGGGTAGTGTCCCAGGCCCAACCATCTTCAGCTGCTTCATCAATGACCTGCCTTCTATCATCAGAAATGGGGGTGTTTACAGATGACTGCACAATGTTCAGCACCATTCGTGACTGCTCAGATAAAGAAGCAGTCCGTGTCCAAATGCAGCAAGACCTGGACAATATCCAGGCTTGGGCTGACAATTGTCAAGTTACATTCACGTCATACAAGTGCCAGGCAATGGCCATCTCCTACAAGAGAGAATCTAACCATCGCCCCTTGACATTCCATTGAATGTTGGTAATGTCATTACATTACCATCGCTGAATTCCCTCACAGTCAACATCCTGCGGGTTACCATTGATCAGAAACTGAACTGGACTAGCCACATTAATACTGTGGCTACAAGAACAGGTCAGAGGCTAGGAATACTACGATGAGTAACTCACCTCCTGATCCCCCAAAGCCTGTCCACCATCTACAAGGCACAAGTCAGGAGTGTGATGGAATACTCTCCACTTGCCTGGATGAGTGCAGCTCCAACAACACTCAAGAAGCTCCACACCATCCAGGACAAAGCAGCCCCGCTTGATTGCTCCCCTTCCACAAACATTCACTCCCTCCACCACCAACACACAGCAGCAGCCGTGTGTACCATCTACAAGATGCACTGCAGGAACTCACCAAGGTTCCTTAGACAGCACCTGCCAAACCCACGACCACTACCATGAGAAGGGCAAGAGGAGGGGCAGCACAGTGGCGCGGTGGTTAGCACTGCTGCCTCATGGCGCCGAGGTCCCAGGTTCGATCCCGGCTCTGGGTCACTGTCCGTGTGGAGTTTGCACATTCTCCCCGTGTTTGCATGGATTTCGCCTCCACAACCCAAAGGTGTGCAGGGCAGGTGGATTGGCCGCGCTAAATTGCAAAATTGAATTGGGTACTCTAAATTTATAAAGAAAAAAAGAGAAGGACAAGAGCAGCAGATACCTGGGCACCCCACCACCTGGAGGTTCCCCTCCAACTCACTCACCACCCTGACTTGGGGATAAATCGGCCGTTCCTTCACTGTCGTTGGGTCAAAATCCTGGAACTACCTCAGTGGGTGTACCTGCATCTCAGGGACTGCAGCGGTTGAAGAACGCAGCTCACCACCACCTTCTGAAGGGCAACTAGGGCTGGGCAATAAATGCTGGGCCTAACCAGCGACGGCCACATCCCGTAAATTAAATTTTAAAAACAATTCCATTAGCCAGGCCAGAGCCAACGGGCTGGGTTCTCTGTTGCGAGTCCGCCCCGCTACCGCTGCTAACGCGGAATGAGAATTTCTCATTTGCTGGTGGCGGCATTCTCTACTTCTGCTGCTTAGCGATAGATTCCCGTTGAAACCACCCCACGTCGCCGGGAAACCCACGGGCGTGGGTTCCGCTGTCGACGGGGCCAGCGAACGGCCAGAGAATTCCGACCTGTGTGTCTGCGGGGACAAAGGACCCTGCCGCCTTCCTTTTAATTCTTAATGGTTGAGACAATTCACCATTTCAGGAACCTAGACAAACGATGGTCACAGACAATGTGGGGAGTTGGGAGTCATGTGACATGAGCCTCCAGCTGGTGGAAGTGGTTATACTGCAAACTCAGTCAGTCATTTTATCATCTAACGGGCAGCAACACTGAAAAGGGGCTCTAACCAAACTGAAACCTTGCCCCATCGACACTAATTCCACTGGAACTGGCATACAGTTATCTACAAGACTTATTCTGCATGTTTATCTCATTGTGTGAAGTCAACTCCATTGGAAAGAAATTATACAGCATTGGTTATCGGCCTGCCGAGCTCGTTGGACAGCCTGTGACGGAATACCTCATTGGACATTGATTCTGGACTCTGAATCATGTAAAACAATAATTCTTTTCTCCATAAATCCTTCCTTTCTCTATCCCTCTTTTACTGTATTAGTGATCAGAGGGCTACATGGTGCAACCCCACCCCAACCCGTTTTGAGTGTGTGCAAATAACTATTGCCTTGAGTTCACCCTATCACGAGTTGGCTGTGGGGTTATTAATAGAAGTTGGATCCCATGACTTCCGGTGGGGGCTATGAAGGAGTAAGTTGCACATTTGGTGGCTCCCACTCGGGTCGGACTTTTGGACCTTTTCTCCCGATTTTTTACCGGACTTGGTTTGAAACATTGATGACAGAGGCAATTGTGTACTGGATTCCCACATCGGTGCATGGAAAGGAGGACTAGAAGTGCTCGCAAAGGCAGAAACGGACAGACAGAGAAGGCTTGGGCTGAAGCTGCAGGGGGAGAAAGCATGGCAGATGACCGGACCTCTGGCTTGTAGACCCAGTGGTCAACAGAGCAGCTGAAGCAATTTATCCAGGAGGGCTTCGCCAAGCAGAAGAAGGACTGCTTTGACCCGACTAAAGAGTCAATTGCGCGGCTGGAGCTTAGATTGGATGCCCAAGATTGGGCGATCCAGAAAGTAGAGAAGGCGCTGGCTGACCAGGAGGAACATCAAACTGCGGTGGAGCTGGAGGTGGGGATGCTGAGAGACCAGCAGAAAAGGCTCCTAGAGGAGGTGGAGGACCTAGAGAACAGGTCCCGCCGGCAGAGCTTGAGGATCGTTGGGCTCCCGGAGGGGTCCAAAGGAGCGGGCGCTGGGGCATACATCGCAGACATGTTTGAGAAGTTGCTGGGGGAGGGGGCATTCTCCTGACTCTTGGAGGTAGACAGGGCTCACAGAGCATTCACGAGGAAGCCACAAATGGGAGACCCCCCCGAGGGCAATGGTGGTGAGATTCCACAGGTAGTTGGATAATGGGACAACAGTATCCTGCGGATCTATCAGGACCTGAGTGCAGAGGTGGCCAGGAGAAGAGCGGGGTTTAATCAGATCAGGTCGACCCTTTTTAAGAAAAAGGTGAAGTTTGGACTGCTATATCCGGCCCGTCTCTGGGTCACACACGAGGAGCAACATTTTTATTTCGAGTCACCTGAGGAAGCGCTGGACTTCGCGAAAAGGAAAGGACTGGTGGCGGGACTGAGAAGTTTTGAACTTTGCTGCAACGTTCATGTTTGAAAAAAGTTTCACATTTTTTTGTTTTGTGGACGTTATTTGTAATGCCTTCTGTTAAGATTTGGGGCCAGTTGCGGAGCTGAGTGAGTTAAAGTTTACATTTGCACTGTTGGGGGATGGAGGTGTGTTTGTTTAGATTGTATCTATTGCTTGATCTTTTCTTTGTTTAGCGTTTTTTTTTCTCTGCCGGACAATTGTGTTGGGATTGTTTGTCATTTGAATATGTGTGTATGAGCGGGAACAATAGGTGGGAGAATGTCTGGCACCAGGGTGGGGTCCACCAAGCTAGCTGGACGCGCCCTGGTCTAGCTCAAAAACGGGCAGGGTGCCAGCAATTGCAAAGGAGCTAAAAGGGTTCATGGAGAAAATGGGGGGGGGGGGGGTGGATCCATGGAGATTTGGGCAGCCGAGGGTGAAGGAGTTCTACTCACACGTGCATAAAGTGTACTCCCGGATTGATTTCCTTATTCTGAGCAGGGCCTTACTGACAGGGGTGGTGGACCACAGGATACTCGGCGATCACAATCTCAGACCATGCCCCGCACTGGGTTGACGTACAGGTTAGTAAAGACAGTAACCAGCAATGACACGGGGGAAATTTCAGCAGCGATGGTCTGGGAAGCACTGAAGGCGGTGGTCAGTGGTAGCTGATCTCAATACGGGCCCATAGGGAGAAGGTAGACAGGACAGAGATGGACCGACTGGTAAAGGAGATACTACAGATCGATAGGAGGTATGCAGGGACCCTAGAGGCAGGACTTTTAAGGGAACGGTGGAGATGGCAGAGAGCAGGGATTGAGAGGATTGGGGAATATGTTTATAGAGGGGAGCTTTCCTACCCTCCTAGCCTGAGTGAGCTGGAGGAGAAATTTGGATTGACGAGGGGAAACAAATTCAGGTACCTGCAGATGCGGGACTTCCTACGCAGGCAGGTTTCAACCTTCCCGCTCAGGGGGATTCAGGACAGGGTAGTTTCCAGAGGGTGGGTAGGAGAAGGGAGGGTCTCGGACATTTACAAGGAACTTATGGGGTCAGAGGAGCGCAGACCGGGGAGCTGAAGTGCAAGTGGGAAAAGGAGTTGGGAGGAGAGATAGAGGACGTTCTATGGGCGGACGTGTTGAGTAGAGTCAACCCATCCACAACATGTGCCAGGCTCAGCCTGATACAATTCAAGGTCGTTCATCGGGCCCACATGACAGTGGCCCAGATGAGCAGGTTCTTTGGGATAGAAGACAGGTGTGCAAAATGTGCGGGAGGACCAGTGAACCATGTCCACATGTTCTGGGCATGCCCGAAGCTTCCGGGATTTTGGCAGGGGTTTGCGGATGTCATGTCCACGGTGTTAAAAACAAGGGTGGCACCGAGTCCAGAGGTGGCGATTTTCGGGGTGTTGGAAGATCCGGGAATCCAGGAGGAGAAAGAGGCAGGCGTTCTGACCTTTGCTTCCCTGGTAGCCCGGAGACGGATACTATTAGCTTGGAGGGACTCAAAGCCCCCGAAGTCGGAGACCTGGCTATCGGACATGGCTAGCTTTCTCTGATTGGAGAAAATCCAAGTTCTCCTTGAGAGGGTCAATGTTAGGGTTCGCCCGGAGGTGGCAACCGTTCGTCGACTTCTTCGCGGAAAATTAATCGTCAGCTGAAGGGGGGGTGGTTAGTTTAGCGTAGAGTAGGGGGTTAATAAAGGTTGGACCTGTAAGGGAGGAAGACGGTTTTGCACTATGTTTATAGATTCATGTATATTGTTTATTTCGCTGTCGCTGTAAAACCAAAAATTACCTCAATAAAATGTTTATATAAAAAAAAAGAAGTTGGATCCCATTAAAAGTGAGGAGTTGGTAAATATACCACTTGGTGGAGGGTGGGAGAGGTTGAGAACTTTCTTCCACAAACGGCAATTGATGCTAAATCTAAAAAAGATAATGTTTTGTTAAGCAAAGATGTTAAGGGATATGGGCCAAAGGCAGGTACAGGGAGTTAGGTCACAGATAATAACAATCTTTATTGTCACAAGTAGGCTTACATTAACCCTCCAATGAGGTTGCTGTGAAAATCCCCCAGTCGCCACATTCCTGCGCCTGTTCGGGTACACGGAGGGAGAATTCAGAATGTCCAAATTACCTAAGCACGTCTTTCTGGACTTGTGGGAGGAAATCACAGCCACCTGGAGGAAACCCACGCAGACAGATGGAGAACGCAGACAGTGACCCAAGTTGGGAATCGAACCTGGGACCCTGGCGCTGCGAAGCAACAGTGCTAACCACTATGCTGCCCGTCTCAGCACTGGGATACAGGGTAACTGGGGTCAAAGGTGATGACATCATGGGCGGGATTTTCTGCGACACTAAAATCGCATTCGGCAATCGGGGCGGAGGATCCTCTTTGACTTCAAAATCAGGATGCTGGTTTCGGATGCTCCGTCCACTCCTAAACAGCGTCATCAGTGAGTACACCGCACGCCATTAGGATGGCGCCTGAGGCCCTCCCCCGATGGGCCAACTTCCCAACAGAGTGGATCACTTGTGGTCGGAGTTTACATCAATCTCGTGTGGCGGCTACCGACTGTGTCCAGCATTGCCACAGTCGGTGGGTGGGTGGGTGGGGGGGGAAGTCATTCCACTAGCCGTGGGGGGGGGGGGGGGGGGGGGGACACGGGGACAGTTTGGGGGTGGCAACAGGGGTTACAGGGGGGCTCTAGCTGCCAGGCTCGCGCGCGGCTGGCGGCCACAGACCTGGCAATTCTCCGGCTGTGGATAGCACTGTGGCTTCACAGCGCCAGGTTCGATTCCCCGCTGGGTCACTGTCTGTGCGGAGTCTGCACGCTCTCCCCGTGTCTGTGTGGGTTTCCTCCCACAGTCCAAAGCCGTGCAGGTTAGGTGGATTGGCCGTGATAAATTGCCCTTAGTGACCAAAGAGGTTCAGAGGGATTATTGGGTTACGGGGATAGGGTGCAAGTGAGGTCTGTGCAGAAACAACTTTGCTTAAAGTGTAAGGTGATGAAAGAGTTCAATTCACATAACTTTCATTTGTCAACGTTTAGGGAGGTGCTACGAAGAAAACGTTACTAAGCCTCCTTCTGCGCAGGGGAAAGAACCCCGCCACCTCCCCGCCAAAAATTGCTGAGTTTTTCCAGAAAATTAACGGATATCGCGCCGCGTCTCCTGTCCTCCACAACCGGTCCCTTTTACATCAAAGTGACAGTGCATTCGCCAAGTTACCCCAACATAACCAGTTGACACAAAATTCTCCAACCTACTATGTTCTTGCTGCGATTTGTAACACGGACTCGGGATCAATGGGAAAATGTTTCCTGTGTAAGTTCGAACTCTCTTTTCATGTCAGTTATTTGCATATCTAGTTCCATCCACCAATGGGAGAGCGGTCCCTCTTCGTCGAGCCCGCCCCACGTGACGCACCATGCGTCCTTTCCCTGCTCTTTATTGGCTGCTCCTCATGCCACTCAATTTCACATCTGCACTGTGATTGGTTCAGCGGTGGGGGGGGGGGCGGGTCTGCTGCCTGTGGGCGACTGTTGGGAGAACGGGTTTGACTGGGTCAAAAGAGGCCCTTCGGCCCACCGTGCCTGTGCCGGCCATCAAGCACCTATCCTTTCTTCCCTGTATTTTTTAAATTTAGAGTGCCCAATTCATTTTTTCCAATGAAGGGACAATTTAGCGCGGCCAATCCACCGACCCTGCACATCTTTTGGGTTGTGGGGGTGAAACCCACACAAACACGGGGAGAATGTGCAAACTCCACACAGGCAGTGACCCGGGGGTCGGGATCAGCCCTGGAACCTCGGTGCCGTGAGGCAGCAGTGCTAACCACTGCACCACCGTGCTGCCCATCAAGTACCTATCCTGATCCAATTTTCCAGCATTTTGTCCGTGGCCTTGTATACTATGACGTTTCAAGTGCTCATCTAAATACTTGTTAAATGTTGCCTGGATTCCCGCCTCCAGTATCCTTTCAGACAGCGACTTCCAGATTCCCACCACCCTCTGGGTGGGAAAGATTTTCCTCAAATCCCCTCAATCTCCTTTAATCTATGCCCCCTGGTTATTGACATCTCAATTAAGGGGAAATGTTTCTTCCTCACCACCCTATCTATGTCCCTCATACTTTTGTACGCCTCAATGAGGTTCCCCCCCCTCAGCCTGTTCTGCTTTAAGGAAAACACCCCCCAGCCTACTCAGCCTCTCTTCAGAACTGAAACGCTCCAGGTGAATCTCCTCTGCACCCTCTCCAGTGCAATCACATCCTTCCTGTAGTGTGGCGACCAGAACTGCACACAGTACTCCAGCTGTGGCCGAACGAGCATTTTATACAGTTCCAGCATAACCTCCCTGCTCTTATATTATACGCCTCAGCTAATAAAGGCAAGTTTTCCATATACCTTCTCTTTTAAAAAAAAATATATTTATTAAAGTTTTTTAACACAATTTTTCTCCCTTATAAACAATAACCCCCCCCCCCCCACCCCGTAACAAAAAAAAAGAGAAATTGCGCAGAGCAAGATATATACATGGCAAAATGATATATTTACACAGCTTTGTACACTGGCCCTCACCCGTACGTGCCAGTTTCCCCAACCCTTCATGTTATCTCTTGCTCATCCACCCTCCCAGGCAGTCCCCCCCTCCCAGGACGTTCCCTCCGCCCCCACCCCTCCCCCAAGGTTGCTGCTGCTGCTGACCGACCTTCCTCTAACGCTCCGCGAGATAGTCAAGGAACGGTTGCCACCGCCTGTAGAACCCCTGCGCAGACCCTCTCAAGGCGAACTTAATCCTCTCCAACTTTATGAACCCAGCCATATCATTTATCCAGGCCTCCAGGCTGGGGGGCTTCGCCTCCTTCCACATTAGCAAGATCCTTCGCCGGGCTACTAGGGACGCAAAGGCCAGAATGCCGGCCTCTTTCGCCTCCTGCACTCCCGGTTCGTCCACTACTCCAAATATTGCTAGCCCCCAGCTTGGCTTGACCCGGACTTTCACCACCTGAGATACTGCTCCCGCCACTCCTCTCCAGAACCCCTCCAGTGCCGGGCATGAACAAAACATATGGACATGGTTCGCCGGGCTCCCTGAGCACCTTCCACATCTGTCCTCTACCCCAAAGACCCTACTCAACCTCGCCCCCGTCAAGTGTGCTCTGTGGACCACCTTAAATTGTATCAGGCTGAGCCTGGCACACGAGGAGGAGGAATTAACCCTACCTAGGGCAGCAGCCCACAGACCTTCCTCGATCCCCTCCCCCAGCTCCTCCTCCTATTTACCCTTCAACTCTTCTACCAGCGCTTCCCCCTCTTCTGTCAACTCCTGGTGTATTTCCGACACCTTTCCCTCCCCGACCCATACACCCGAGATCACCCTATCTTGAACTTCTTGTGCTGGGAGCAACGGGAATTCCCTCACCTGTCGCCTCACAAAAGCCCTCACCTGCATATATCTAAAGGCATTTCCCGGGGGTCCATATACCTTCTCAACCACTGTATCCACCTGCCCCGCTGTCTTCAGGGATCTATGGACATGCACCCCAAGGTCTTTCTGGCTCTCTGTACTTCTGAGCGTCCTACCACTCATTGTATACTTCCATGTCTTGTTAGTCCCCCCAAAATGCATCACGTCACACTTTTCAAGGTTCAATTCCACTTGCCACTTGTGGTGCATGTAGGAATTTCAGATGTATTATATTTATTTGGTGCAATCAGGGTTAAACGTCTGGGTTAGTGTGTATGACTGTTGCAATCATGTTTTTTAAAATCCTGGTTTGAAAGACAGAGAGGTGTTTTGGAGCCAGAGGTGCAATGACAGCATCGTAAAAGTTTGGGCTAATGGACTTTTATTTAGATTAAGAGGGTTCCCCGGGGAAGTAAGCACGGTAGCACAAGTGAATAGCACTGTGACCTCACAGCACCAGAGTCCCAGGTTCGATCCCCCGCTGGGTCACTGTCTGCGGGGAGTCTGCACGTTCTCCCCGTGTCTGTGTGGGTTTCCTCCGGGTGATCCGGTTTCGTCCCACAGTACAAAGACATGCATGTTAGGTGGATTGGCCATGCTAAATTGCCCTTAGTGTCCAAAAAAGGCTAGGTGGGGTTATTGGTGTATGGGGATAGGGTGGAAGTGAGGGCTTAATGTGGGTCGGTGCAGACTCGATGGGCCGAGTAGCCTCTTTCTGCACTGTATGTTCCATGTTCTAAATAATTAGAGACATTGGCCAAGATTCTCCGAGCCCGTGCCGGGTCGGAGAATTGCCGGGGGGGCTCCCGCCGAGTCTCGCCAGCGTCGTTTGCGTATGGTCCTACCCAGCGGGACCTTGGCGTTCTGGTTGCGTGGGCCGTCCTGGTGGGGGTAGGGGGGGAGCCGACTCCACGGTGGCCAGGCGCGCGATCGGGGCAACCAATTGGCGGGTGCGCTAATTCTGGGGGGGAGCGGCTATGTTCCTCCACCCTGGGCCCCTGTAGGGTTCCGCCATATTGGCCGGGGGCCGGCGCGGAGATGACCGTGGTGCGCATGCGCGGACCCCGCCGGCTTTCAGCGCTGGAGCAGCGCACAGCACTCCAGCGGCCTTCTAGCCCCCGAGGAAGGGGTGAATAACTGGGCCTGGAGGCCCGTTGACACCAGCGTCGCTTGCACCGGTTTTGACGCAGGCATCAACACTTGGCCGGGATTTCGGAGAATCCTGGCCATTGTGTTCGGCTGAGTGAGATGATGTAGTTAATGGGAAGAGCTAGGGGTTAAAGCAGTCAGGGTTTTGAGGTTTTCAGGGTTAGTTTTTGGCTGGAAGGTGAGCTGAAAAAGCTTCTGAACAAATACAGCCAGAGATTCTCCAATATTCTGACAGGGGGTCAGGTCTCTTTCTTTAAAGCAGATTCAAAAGATCTCTCTTTCTCAAAGTGGAGGATCCAAGACATCTCTTTACAGCAAATATTCCTGAGTGCTGACTGTATTTAGAAGTGGGTTGGGATCTGAGATGGTTTTGTTGTTTGAGTGGAAGTAAAGATAGCAGTTCAGGGTTATTGTGTCACTGTATTGATGAACATTGTTTCATCATTGTAATTGTAAGCTATTTTCTTGTGTGATGTTAAAGATATTTTACATAGAATTTACAGTGCAGAAGGAGGCCATTCGGCCCATCAAGTCTGCACCGGCTCTTGGAAAGAGCACCCTACACAAGGTCAACACCTCCACCCTATCCCCAGTAATCCAGTAACCCCACCCAACACTAAGGGAAATTTTGGACATTAAGGGCAATTTTTCATGGCCAATCCGCCTAACCTGCACATCTTTGGACTGTGGGAGGAAACCGGAGCACCCGGAGGAAACCCACGCATACACGGGGAGGACGTGCAGACTCCGCACAGACAGTGACCCAAGCCGGAAACGAACCTGGGACCCTGGAGCTGTGAAGCAACTGTGCTATCCACAATGCTACCATGCTGCCCATATTAACACTGTATTAGTAATAAAATTTGTTTTAATATACCATATCCCTATTTTGTGTGTAATCATTCCTGGAGCGAAGTATCCTTTCCTCACAGTTATCAAATACAATATTGGGGTTTCTGTCCAATATCCTAGCAACTGTTCGGTCTGGTCCGGGATCATAATACACTGTCCTGCCCATCTGACCAGCCCGCCTATGTCACCCTGTAATCGAAGGGTTTCCTCCTCGCTATTTACCACATCACCCATTTTTGTCTCATCTGCAAACTTACTGATCATACTCCCCACATACACTGCAAACAGCAAGGGCCCCAGCACCAACCCCTGCGATACACCACTGGACACACGCTTCCAGTCACAAAAACAACCTTCGACCATCCCCCTCTGCCCCCTGCAATTTTGGATCAAATTTGCCAACTTGCCCTGGATCCCATGGGCTCTTACATTCTTGATTAGTCTCTCAAGTGGGACCTTGTCAAAAACCTTACTGAAGTGCATGTAGACTGCATCAACTGCACTTCCCTCATCACCAATTTGGTCAAGTCGCTCTGGGGTTGGTGATCTACCCTGACCAGATCTGCACTGTATCTGGCAGAGAGATCTCTGAGAGGCTTGCACTACAGTTCAGAGATATGCAGGTTAGGTTGATTGGCCATGCTAAATTGTCCTTTAGTGTCCAGGAATGTACTGGTTAGATTGCAGGGATAGGGTGGGGGAATGGGCAGCGGGGGGGGGAGGGGGTTTCCAGAGGGCCAGTGCAGACTCAATGGGCCGAATGGCCTCATTCTACACTGTTGGAATTCTATGATTCTACACAATTGCATATGTCACTGTCCGTATGGAGTTTGTACATTCTCCCTGTGTCTGTGTGGGTCTCACCCCCACAACCCAAAGATGTGCGGGGTAGGTGGATTGGCCACGCTAAATTGTCCCTTACATATTAAAAAAAAAACGTATCACTGATATTCCCTCCCTTGTTTCAGCATTGCTGTCCACTTTTGCTTAGATTTCCACAGAATCCCTATAGTGCAGAATGAGGCCATTCGGCCCTTTGAGTCTGCACCAACCCTCTGAAAGAGCAATCCACCTAGACGCACTCCCCACCTTATCCCCAATAACCTGCACATCTTTGGACTTTGTGAGGAAACCGAAGCACCCGGAAGAAACCCACGTAGATACAGGGAGAACTTGCAGACTCCACACAGACAGACACACAAGGCCGGGATTGAACCCAGGTCCCTGGTGCTATGAGGCAGCAGTGCCAGCTACTGTGCCATATAGCAGCTTATAGTGTTATAAATTACCGATTCCTTAATTTGTTTCCCATTATGTTCTCCTGGGATGTTATGAAAGATTAGCAGTCGGACAGCGACCCTCCCGCCCCCCCAAACCGATCCCCGATCCCCCATTCCCAGTGCTGAGAGAGGAGGGAACGATTCCGCCCGGAACCTTTCGACTAGCGCCGGGTTCTCCCGCCGGAAGCTCTTCGCCGCCCGGTCACTAATAACGAACGGACCTGATTGCCCCGCAGAAAGATGGCGGCGGAGGGAGATTTCCTGCTTCGATATCGAGCTGTTTCCAACAAACTGAAAAGGTGACGAAGGAGAGGGAGAGGGGGTGATGACCGGGGGGGGGGGGGGAGTAGGGGGTGGGTGTGGGTGGAGGGGGTAGGGGGTGATGACCCGGGGGGGGGGGGGGGGTGGTAGGGGGTGATGACCGGGGGGGGGGGGTAGGGGGTGATGACTGGGGGGGTAGGGGGGTGATGACTGGGGGGGGTAGGGGGGTGATGACTGGGGGGGGGGTAGGGGGGTGATGACTGGGGGGGGGGTAGGGGGGTGATGACCGGGGGGGGGGTAGGGGGGTGATGACGGGGGGGGGGTTAGGGGGTGGTGACGGGGGGGGGGGTAGGGGGTGATGACGGGGGGGGGCTAGGGGGTGATGACGGGGGGGGGGCTAGGGGGTGATGACGGGAGGGGGGAGGGGGTGATGGGGGGGGTTAGGGGGTGATGACGGGGGGAGTAGGGGGTGATGACGGGGAGGGGGTGGGGAGGGGCGATGGGGGGAGGGCAGGGGAGAGAGAGGGTGATGGAGGGGAGAGGGTGATGGAGGGGAGAGGGAGAGAGAGGATGGTGGAGGGGAGGGGGCAAAGGGGGAGAGGGGATGAAGGAGGGGTGAGGGGGTGACAGAGTGGAAAGAGGATGAAGGAGGGGAGGGAAGAGGTGGGAAGGAGATGAGGGGAGAGGCGTGATGGAGTGGTAGGGGGGGAGGGGTTAATGGAGGGGAGAGGGTGTGAAGGGGGAGAGGGAGTGAATGAGTGGAAGGAAGACGGGGTGAAGGAGGGGCGAGGGTGTGACGGAGAGGAAGTGAGTTGATGTTAGGGGAGAGGTGAGGCTTGAGAGAGTGCACAGAGAGGGAGGAAAGATGTGAGGAGAGAGGAGTGATAGGTGGAGCAGCGGGTGGGAATGGGGTTGCTTTTGAGTGCGGATGGGGGATTGTGGTCCGGATGGGGTGAGGGGTGTGATTGGATTCGGGATTACAGGGGTTGTGGGGGAGGGGGGCAGCAGTGGTTAGACTGTGGCTGTGGGATGTTTTGTGGGGGCTGACTTCCTGGGCTGGATGCTTTACTATGGCCCTGAGCCCATTCATCCTTTGTGAGCCAAAGCTGGATGTTCGTCTCTGGTGGTTACATGGTTGGGCTCAATCGAGACTCTCTCCACAGTGAAGACATTGTTCTTCACTGCAAATCTTTATTGCCCCAAAAATACTTGGAATAACTACAACCTTTTAATCACATTTTTGTTTTTTGCCTTAAGTGTTTAGTTCCAGTTTGTGTTTAGTTCCAGTTTAAGGCAGTATCCCCTCTTCAACCCGTGTCAGAGGGTGGTCAGGCCAGGGTAAGCCCCTTTAATTTGTCCCTTGGCTTAGTTTATTTGGTTTAGTCAAAAAGATTGAAACATCCAGCCTCCCTCATGAATGGATCCTGTGGCACTGGTTACTGTTACGCTGCTGTATGTGGGAGCTTGCTGTGCAATAATTAGCTGTTGCTTTGTCTACAACAGTGGGTGCTTTTTAAAAAAAAATTCCCAATGCACGCTGGCACGAGGCAGTTTGGTGAATGTGGCACTTGCTTTGCCCAAATCTTTTCCTGACTTGTGTCTTGTGTTTGTAGGCGGTTTCTTCGCAAGCCAAATGTGGCGGAAGCAAGTGAGCAGTTTGGTAAGTGGGAACAAAGAACAAAGAAAAGTACAGCACAGGAACAGGCCCTTCGGCCCTCCAAGCCTGCGCCGACCATGCTGCCCGTCTAAACTAAAATCTTCTACACTTCCGGGGTCCATATCCCTCTATTCCCATCCTATTCATGTATTTGTCAAGATACCCCTTAAACGCCACTGTCGTCCCTGCTTCCACCACCTCCTCCGGCAGCGAGTTCCAGGCACCCACTACCCTCAGTGTAAAAAAACTTACCTCGTACATCTCCTCTAAACCTTGCCCCTCGCACCTTAAACCTATGCCCCCTAGTAATTGACCCCTCTACCCTGGGAAAAAGTCTCCGACTATCCACTCTGTCTATGCCCCTCATAATTTTGTAGACCACTATTAGGTCATCCCTAATCCTCCTTCGTTCCAGTGAGAACAAACCAAATTTATTCAACCGCTCCTCATAGCTAATGCCCTCCATACCAGGCAACATCCTGGTAAATCTCTTCTGCACCCTCTCTAAAGCCTCCACATTCTTCTGGTAGTGTGGCGACCAGAATTGAACACTATACTCCAAGTGTGGCCTATCTAAGGTTCTATACAGCTGCAACATGACTTGCCAATTTGTATACTCAATGCCCCGGCCAATGAAGGCAAGCTTGCCGTATGCCTTCTTGACTACCTTCTCCACCTGTGTTGCCCCTTTCAATGACCTGTGGACCTGTACACCTAGATCTCTCTGACTGTCAATACTCTTGAGGGTTCTACCATTCACTGTATATTCCCTACCTGTATTAGACCTTCCAAAATGCATTACCTCACATTTGTCCAGATTTAACTCCATCTGCCATCTCTCCGCCCAAGTCTCCAAACGATCTAAATCCTGCTGTATCCTCTGACAGTCCTCATCGCTATATATATAAGGGAGCGTGGAGCTGCTTATCAGGGGAGGACTAGAAGAATTATAGAATCCCTACAGTGCAGAAGGAGGCCATTCAGCCCATCGAGTGTGCACCGACCTTCCGAAAGAGCACCTTACCTAGGCCCACTCCCCTATCCTATCCCCGTAACACCACCTGACCCCATCATTTGGACACTAAGGGCAATTTAGCAAGGGCAATCTACCTAACCTGCACATCTTTGGATTGCGGGAGGAAACTGGAGCACCCGGAGGAAACCCACGCACACATGGGGAGAACGTGCAAACTCCATGCAGATAGTCACCCGACGCCGGGAATCGAACCTGGGACCCTGGCGCTGTGAGGCAGCAGCGCTAACCACTGTGCCATATAGAATAGTCACCCCACAAGAAGCTTCTTAAATAATGAATCTTGACTCCAGTGATTACCACATTTTTACAAAACTCCATCTATGAAGAGGTAAATTCTGTTTGTTTCTAAACAGAAACATAATATTCATCCTTTTGGGGTCTGGGCATTTATGCTGGTGGGACAGGCAATATGAGGTGATTTCCGATTCCCTTAGCGCTGCACGATTCTGAGAACAGCATCGATTGAGAATAGTTTGAGAGTGAGACTCTTGCTTTGTGTGTTTCTCGCTGTTGTCTACAGACACTGGAATGCGAGTGTTCTGGGCAAAGATGTTGCCGAGCTCCCGATAGGTCCTTGCTGTGAGAAGGTGCTGCCACCCATTGGTTGCGGCTGATATTGCAGCTGTGCTGTGGAGGCGATGGCACCAGAGAGCAGAGAAGGAGGCCGTTCAGCACTTGCGCCTGTGCTAGCTCTTTGGGACTAATTGGACAACTCATTCAAAGATTTCGCACTGTCCGAGATTTCCCTCTGAATTCTTTCCCCTTCAAATATTTATCGAATTCCTTTTTGAAAGCCTTTCGATAGAATCCACACTGCACAAGGAAGCCATTCGGCCCATTGAATCTGCACCAACCCTCTGAAAGAGCACCTCGACCCACTTCCCCCGTCCTATCCCCACCAAACCTCCACATCTGTGGACACTAAGGGGCAATTTATCATGGCCAATCCACCTAACCTGTACATCTTTGGACTGTGGGAGGAAACCGGAGCACCCGGAGGAAACCCACGCAGACACGGGGAGAACGTGCAAACTCCGCATTGACAGTCAGCCAAGGCTGGAATCGAACCCGGGTCCCTGGCATTGTGAGGCAGCAGTGCTAACCACCTGTCTGTCACTTCCAGATATGTGTGTATCTGAATCCACTGTTCTTGCTGAATCTTAAACACTGAGGTTGGAACAATCACCGCTGAATAACCAGTGCATTTCGGCTCAGGAATTGTCTCGGATCATCAGGTCAAGTCATCCCTGTGGAGAGTCTACACTTCCTCGTTCTCCATTCTCAGGAGAAAATCTCTGCTCCCCCCCCCACCCCCACCCCCCTCTCACCCCGTTTTCAGCTCCTAGTTTTGAGTTATTCCAGAGACTGACCTAGGCCTGGCGTGACTGCCCTCTGTCCCGGTTTGAAAAAGTTGTGAAGCATCCTCCCAGCTAAACTCGCTGAATGTGATCTTCAATATCTTGGGTTGCAGGGCAGCTGGCCAAAGAGCTGAGACAGGAGGAGTGCCTGCAGTACGCTGGCTTCTGTAACCTGGCCGTGGCTAGGTAAGTGTGCCCTCGATAGGGCCGCCCATCCATCTAACTAGTGTGGTAAACTGGGGGAGGGGACATGGAGAGACTGGGGGTGGGGGCTGCGGAGGGGGAGGCGTGGGGACCAGGGGAGGCGTGGGGACCGGGGGAGGCGTGGGGACCGGGGGAGACGTGGGGACCGGGGGAGGCGTGGGGACCGGGGGAGGCGTGGGGACCGGGGGAGGCGTGGAGGCTGGGGGGGAGACGTGGAGGCTGGCGGGGAAGCGTGGAGGCTGGCGGGGAAGCGTGGAGGCTGGGGGGGAAGCGTGGAGGCTGGGGGTGAAGCGTGGAGGCTGGGGGGGGAGACGTGGAGGCTGGGGGGGGAGACGTGGAGGCTGGCGGGGAAGCGTGGAGGCTGGGGGGGGAAGCGTGGAGACTGGGGGAGGCGTGGAGACTGGGGGAGGCGTGGGGACTGGGGGAGGCGTGGGGACTGGGGGAGGCGTGGAGACTGGGGGAGGCGTGGGGACTGGGGGAGGCGTGGGGACTGGGGGAGGCGTGGAGACTGGGGGAGGCGCGGGGACTGGGGGAGGCGCGGGGACTGGGGAGGCTGGGGGAGACGTGGGGGCTGGGGGAGACGTGGGGACTGGGGAAGGTGGGGACTGGGGAAGGGGGAGATGGGGGAGGGGGAGATGGGGCTGGGGGAGGGGGAGATGTGGGGACTGGGGGAGATGTGGGGGCTGGGGGAGGGGAGATGTGGGGACTGGGGGTGGGGGAGATGTGGGGACTGGGGGAGGGGGTGACCTGGGGACTGGTTTGAGGGGGAGATGGGGCTGGGGGAGGGGGAGACGCGGGGACTGGCGGAGGGGAGACGTGGGGACTGGGTGAGGGGGAGACGTGGGGACTGGGGGAGACGGAGACGTGGGGGGGCGGGGGAGACGTGGGGGGAGATGTGGGGACTGGGGGATGGGGCCGTGTGGGGACTGGGGGAGGGGGTGGTGTGGAGACTGGAGGGAGGTGTGGGGACTGGGGGAGGGGGCGGTGTGGGGACTGGGGGAGGGGGCGGTGTGGGGACTGGGGGAGGGGGTGGTGTGGAGGCTGGAGGGAGGTGTGGGGACTGGGTGGTGTGGGGAGTGGGGGAGGGGGAGGTGTGGAGGCTGGGGAGGGGAGGTGTGGAGGCTGGGGGGGAGGGGTGGTGTGGAGGCTGGGGAGGGGGTCGGAGCTGGATGGGGACTGGGGGGGGTGGGGGGTGAGGATGCGGCCATGTGGGGACTGGACTTATGCTCTTCTCTATAGTTCCCCATTCCTATGGGGTGCTCCGTGATGGGGAGACGTTCCTGAAGTGTGGTAGTGGAGGATATGCTTGGCGAGGTTATTTTGTCACACTGCCACCTCGGGGATGATGCTGATTGTGAGACTGAATGAGACCGGGGAAAGTCCGCAGGTTTCCTAAGCCTTGATTGTCAACGTGTCTCTGCCCATTGCGCTCAGGTGCGAGCAGACGCTGTTCAATGCCCCCGGGGAGGCCCTGGCTCTGACTGACGCAGCCCGACTCTTTCTGCAGGCTGAGAAGGAGACTCAGAAACTCCAGTGCCCAGGCTTCGAGGAACATTTGCAGGCCGCAACCAACTGCTACAGCTTCGCCATAAAGGTGGGGAAGAAAGGTTTGCATTTGTGTAGCGCCTCTGATCACCTTTGGATAGTGTTTTGCTTTTGAAGTGTAGTCGCTGTTATGATGTAGCGTCTGGTAGCCAATCTGTGCACAGCAAGATCTCACATTCAGCACTGAGATAACAAACCAAGTATCTGTTTCAGAGATGTTGGCTGAGGGATAAATATTCACTTGTGTGATGAATGTAGAAATTGTTATATTTTATATCTGTTGCAGCAATGTTATTAAAAGCCTGAGTTAAGGTATATATTTGTTGCAGTAATATTATTAAAGAACCTAGGTTAAGGTATTCCGACTGTGTAACTGCTAAAGTTGTAATTAAGAAGTTGTAAAAGGTGAGGTCATGATTGATTCTAACTGGACGGCACGGTGGTGCGGTGGTTAGCACTGCTGCCTCACAGCAACGAGTAACCAGGTTCGATCCCGGCCCGGGGTCACTGTCTGTGTGGAGTTTGCACATTCTCCCTGTGTCTGCATGTGTCTCACTCCCACAACCCAAAGATGTGCAGGGTAGGTGGATTGGCCACACGAAAGTGCCCCTTAATTAGAAAATGAATTGGTACTCTAAATTTATTTTAAAAAATTCTAACCATTTAATTATTTACATACAGAGGGCTCATGGGATATTATTATGATTACTGATGATTCCCTGGAGAGTAGAACATTTGAGAGGTTGCATTTAGTCCTAACTGATCAGGTCAGGTAACATTTTAATGGGATACAGATGGTGTAATTAATGGGAGGAGCCAGGTCTGTATGTCGTTGTGCAATTTGGCGTAGGATTTGAGTTTGACAAGAGAGGTGTGCTGGATCTGCCCTTGAAAGGGTCTCTCTCGAAGTCTCTACACAAAAGACCGCAAATAAACCTGTTGTCAACTTTATTTATAAGTGGCATTTGAACTGTATTGTGTTGCTTAATTGGAATTAGTGACCGGTTTACTTTTCACTGTACTTCGGTACATGTGACAATAAATCCAATCAATCATATCAATCAATCAATGTTCTTTTTGTTTAAGAATTGTGTAACATCAAAGAAATAGCAAAATGTGATTAATTCTGTGTTTAAATTATCGCTCCTGGGAGGGAAGTATCTCTTCCTCTCAGTTTTGCAAATTAAAAATAATTGTTTGGGGTTCTCTTCCGGTATCCTAACAAATGTTGGGGTCTGATCCGGGATCGTGACACCAGAAAGAACTCCCTTTCGAAATAACTCCAGTTGCCAGAGAAGGCAGATTATGGTCTAATCCAAACAACGGCCCCCCAGACAGTGCCGCACTCCCTCGACACTTCCATTGACAGTCCGGTTTGTGTGCTGAGCTCTCTGGAGTAGAACTTGAACCCATGACCTGCCTCGGAGGCATGTTGCTGTCCACTGAGTCTCGACTGACACCCAGATTGTCGAGACTGCGAAAGGGTTGGATGCAGGACATGGGACGTTCCCACTGTCGAAATTAACTGTTGTTGCCTCATTAATTACATTTACCACTTGAGAAATTTGCAACCTGTGAGGGTGATTTCTCCCTTGGTTTTCCCACGGGTTGACACGCCGTGGGAGGGGGGTCCCTGAGCATCGGCAAATCTCTGTCACCTCGTCCAACCGTTACCAGCCATGGTGTCGACTGGATGATTGGCTGTGGGGGGCATCACAAGCTATTCAAAACCTGTGACCTGACACGCTAATGAGCGAATGGCACCTTAGATAATGATCAGGATGAGGAACCCTGGCAGAACCAGCCCACCTCGAACCAGCCCACCTCGACCTCAGATACCGGCTGCCAACTGTAGAGCCCAGGGTGAGGTCCCCAGATGCAGGCGGCATGGTGGTTAGCACTGCTGCCTCACAGCGCCAGACCCTCGGGTTTGATGCTGGTCTTGGATGACTGTCTGTGTGGAGTTTGCACCATCTCCCTGTGTCTGCCACACCACATCAAATAAGAACATAAGAACTAGGAACAGGAGTAGGCCATCTGGCCCCTCGAGCCTGCTCCGCCATTTAATGAGATCATGGCTGATCTTT
Source organism: Scyliorhinus torazame (assembly GCF_047496885.1). Taxonomy (NCBI): domain Eukaryota; kingdom Metazoa; phylum Chordata; class Chondrichthyes; order Carcharhiniformes; family Scyliorhinidae; genus Scyliorhinus; species Scyliorhinus torazame. The sequence continues at coordinate 12,618,582 of NC_092735.1, read as the reverse complement.
GTGGGCTCAGCTCCACTCTCCGGCCCGTACACCATATCCCCGAATCCCTTTATTCTTTAGAAAGGCATCTATCTTTTTCTTAAAAACGTTTAAAGAAGGAGCCTCAACTGCTTCACTGGGCAAGGAATTCCAGAGATTCACAACCCTTTGGGTGAAGAAGTTCCTCCTACACTCCGTCCTAAATCTACTTCCCCTTATTTTGAGGCTATGCCCCCTAGTTCTGCTTTCCCCGACCAGTGGAAACAACCTGCCTGCATCTATCCTATCTATTCTCTTCATAATTTTATATGTTTCAATAAGATCCCCCCGCATCCTTCTAAACTCCAATGAGTACAGTCCCAGTCTACTCAACCTCTCGTCATAATCTTATCCCCTCAACTCTGGGATCAACCTAGTGAATCTCCTCTGCACTCCCTCCAGTGCCAATATGTCCTTTCTCAGGTAAGGAGACCAAAACTGAACACAATACTCCAGATGTGGCCTCACCAACACCTTATACAATTGCAGCATAACCTCCCGAGTCTTGAACTCCATCCCTCTAGCAATGAAAGACAAAACTCGATTAGCCTTTTTAATCACCTGTTGCACCTGCACACCAACTTTTTGCGACTCATGCACCAGCACACCCAGGTCCCTCTGCACAGCAGCATGTTTTAACATCTTACCATTTAAATAATAATACATTCTGCTGTTATTCCTCCCAAAATGGATAGCCTCACACTTGGCAACATTGAATTCCATCTGCCAGACCCTAGCCCATTCACCTAACCTATCCAAATCCTTCTGCAGACTTCCGGTATCCTCTGCACTTTTTGCTTTACCACTCATCTTAGTGTCGTCTGCAAACTTTGACACATTGCACTTGGTCCCCAACTCCAAATCGTCTATGTAAATTGTGAACAACTGCGGGCCCAACACTGATCCTTGAGGGACCCCACTAGTTACAGGTTGCCAACCAGAGAAACACCCATTTATCCCCACTCTCTGCTTTCTGTTAGTTAACCAATCATCTACCCATGCTACCACTTTACCCTCAATGCCATGCATCTTTAGTTTATGCAGCAACCTTTTGTGTGGCACCTTGTCAAAATCCAGATATACCACATCCATTGGCTCCCTGTTATCTACTGCACTGGTAACGTCCTCAAAAAATTCTACCAAATTAGTCAGACACGACCTACCCTTTATGAACCCATGCTGCGTCTGCCCAATGGGACAATTTCCCTCCAGGTGCCCCGCTATATCCTCCTTAATGATAGATTCCAGCATTTTCCCTACAACCGAAGTTAAGCTTACCGGCCGATAATTACCCGCTTTCTGCCGACCTCCTTTTTTAAACAGTGGTGTCACGTTTGCTACTTTCCAATCCTCTGGGACCACCCCAGAGTCTAGTGAATTTTGATAAATTATCACTAGTGCGTTTACAATTTCCCTAGCCATCTCTTTTAACACTCTGGGATGCATCACATCAGGGCCAGGAGACTTGTCTACCTTTAGCCCCATTAGTTTGCCCAATACTGCCTCCTTAGTGATTACAATCATCTCAAGGTCCTCACCTATCATATCTTTATTCCCATCAGTCACTGGCATGTTATTTGTGTCCTCCACTGTGAAGACTGACCCAAAAAACCTGTTCAGCTCCTCAGCCATTTCCCCGTCTCCTATTATTAAATCTCCCTTCTCATCTTCCAAAAGACCAATATTTACCTTAGCCACTCTTTTTTGTCTTATATACTTGTAGAAGCTTTTACCATCTGCTTTTATGCTCTGAGCCAGTTTACTTTCATAGTCTACCTTACTCTTCTTTATGGCTTTTTTAGTAGCTTTCTGTTGTCCCCTAAAGACTTCCCAGTCCTCTAGTCTCCCACTAATTTTTGCCACTTTGTATGTTTTTTCCTTCAATTTGATACTCTCCCTCACCTCCTTCGATATCCACGGTCGATTTTTCCCCTTTCTACCGTCTTTCTTTTTTGTCGGTATGAACCTTTTCTGAACACTGTGAAAGATCGCTCGGAAGGTTCTCCACTGTTCCTCAACTGCTTCACCATGAAGTCTTTGCTCCCAGTCTACCTTAGCTAGTTCTTCTCTCATCCCATTGTAATCGCCTTTGTTTAAGCACAAAACACTGGTGTTTGATTTTACCTTGTCATCCTCCAACTGTATTTTAAATTCCACCATATTGTGGTCGCTCCTTCCAAGAGGATCCCGAACTATGAGATCATTAATCAATCCTGCCTCATTACACAGGACCAGATCTAGGACCACTTGTTCCCTTGTAGGTTCCATTACATACTGTTCCAGGAAATTATCCCGGGCACATTCTCGAAACTCCTCCTCAAGGCTGCCTTTACCAACCTGGTTAAACCAATCGATATGCAGATTAAAATCTCCCATGATAACCGCTGTACCATTTCTACATGCATCCGTTATTTCTCTGCTTATTGCCTGCCCTACCATCCTGTTACTATTTGGTGGCCTATAGACTACTCCTATCAGTGACCTTTTCGCCTTACTATTCCTGATTTCCACCCAAATTGATTCAACCTTGTCCTCCATAGCACCAATATCATCCCTTACTATTGCCCGGATGCCATCCTTAAACAACAAAGCTACACCACCGCCCTTACCGTCCATTCTATCCTTTCGTATAGTCTGATACCCATGGATATTTAACTCCCAGTCGTGACCATCTTTTAACCATGTTTCAGTAATGGCCACTAAATCATAGTCATTCACGATGATTTGCGCCATCAACTCATTTACCTTATTTTGTATCCTACGAGCATTCAGGTAAAGTACACTGATGCTGTTTTTTATGTCTTTGTTATGAATCCTAATACCTTGATCAGTAACTTTTCGCAATTTATTTTTCCTCTTACCCTTTCTCCTAATTTTCCTTGTCTTTGAACCCATATCTCTACATAATAACCTGTCACGTAACCTGCTGCCTTGATCTCCATTAACCATTATACTGTCCATAGCTTTACACTTCCCTTCCCCCACAACTTGCTAGTTTAAAGTCCTTGTGACCAACCTATTTATCCTATTCGCTAGAACACTGTCCCAGAATGGTTCAGGTGAAGACCGTCCCAACGGTACAGGTCCCTCCTGCCCCAGTACTGATGCCAATGCCCCATGAAATGGAATCCCTCTTTCCCGCACCACTCCTTTAGCCACGTGTTAACTTCCCTAATTTTCTCAACCCTATGCCAATTGGCACGTGGCTCGGGTAGTAATCCAGAGATTATAACCCTGGAGGACCTGTTCTTTAATTTCGTCCCTAGTGTTTGATAATCCCCAAACAGGTCCTCTTTCCTAGTCTTACCTATGTTGTTAGTCCCAACGTGGATCACAACAACTGGATCCTCCCCCTCCCTCTCCAAAATCCTTTCAAGCCGATCAGAGATGTCCCTCACCCTGGCACCGGGCAGGCAACATACCATGCGGGACTCTCGATCTGGCTTACAAAGGATGCCATCAATCCCCCTAATTATAGAATCCCCTACAACTACCACTTGTCTTTTTGCTCCCCCCTCTTGAATGGCTTCCTGTACCACGGTGCAGTGGTCAGTCAACGCGTCCTCCCTACAGCCCTCTTCCTCATCCACACAGGGAGCAAGTACCTCATACCTGTTGGACAAGGTCTCGGGCTGAGGCTCTCTCTCCTCTCGCACTGTTTTCGCTGTCCCAGCTCTCTCTCCTCCCACGCTTTTAAAATCTCCCGGCTCTCTCCTCCCGCGCTGTTTTCGCTGTCCCGGCTCTCTCTCCTCTCGCGCTTTTAAAATCTCCCGGCTCTCTCCTCCCGCACTGTTTTCGCTGTCCCGGCTCTCTCTCCTCCCGCGCTGTTTTCGCTGTCCTGGCTCTCTCCTCCCGCGCTGTTTTCGCTGTCCCGGCTCTCTCCTCCCGCGCTGTTTTCGCTGTCCCGGCTCTCTCTCCTCCCGCGCTGTTTTCGCTGTCCCGGCTCTCTCCTCCCGCGCTGTTTTCGCTGTCCCGGCTCTCTCTCCTCCCGCGCTGTTTTCGCTGTCCTGGCTCTCTCCTCCCGCGCTGTTTTCGCTGTCCCGGCTCTCTCCTCCCGCGCTGTTTTCGCTGTCCCGGCTCTCTCTCCTCCCGCGCTGTTTTCGCTGTCCCGGCTCTCTCCTCCCGCGCTGTTTTCGCTGTCCCGGCTCTCTCTCCTCTCGCGCTTTTAAAATCTCCCGGCTCTCTCCTCTCGCGCTGTTTTCGCTGTCCCGGCTCTCTCTCCTCCCGCGCTGTTTTCGCTGTCCCGGCTCTCTCCTCCCGCGCTGTTTTCGCTGTCCCGGCTCTCTCTCCTCTCGCGCTGTTTTCGCTGTCCCGGCTCTCTCTCCTCCCGCGCTTTTAAAATCGCCCGGCTCTCTCCTCTCGCGCTGTTTTCGCTGTAGAAGCAAAGATAGAAGCAAAATATCACTGATGGGGTAGCACAGTGGTTAGCACTGCTGCCTCACAGTGCCAGGGACCCGAGATCAGTTCCAGCCTTGGGTATGTGTGGAGTTTGCACTTTCTCCCCACGTCTGCGTGGGTTTCCTCCGGGTGCTCCGGTTTCCTCCCACAGTCCAAAGATGTGCAGGTTAGGTGGATTGACCATGCTAAATTGCCCCTTAGTGCCCAAAGATGTGCAGGTTATTTGGGATTACGGGAACAGGGCGGGGAGTGGGTCTCAGTAAGGCGCTCCTTCGGAGGGTCGGTGTAAACTCAATGGGCCGAATGGTCTCCTTCTGCACTGTAGCAATTCTCTGGTTCTGTGACAGCCTCTCTCCCTTTCTCTCCAGGTTTACATTGAATTGAACCAGCCAGTTATGGCAGCGAGTCTATGTTTAGAACTTGGAAATGCGTTGAAGGTAAAATCTCCATTCACCATTCAGTACTATCCACCTCAGCACTGACCCTCTGACAGTGCAGCATCCCTCAGCACTGACCCTCTGACAGTGCAGCACTCCCTCAGTACTGACCCTCTGACAGTGCAGCACTCCCTCAGCACTGACCCTCTGACAGTGCAGCACTCCCTCAGTACTGACCCTCTGACAGTGCAGCACTCCCTCAGTACTGATCCTCTGACAGTGCAGCACTCCCTCAGCACTGACCCTCTGACAGTGCAGCACTCCCTCAGCACTGACCCTCTGACAGTGCAGCACTCCCTCTGTACTGCCCTCAGTACTGACCCTCTGACAGTGCAGTGCTCCCTCAGTCCTGCCCTGGTCTACCAGTTTGTAAGAGTTGAGCCGGGAGTGGCGGAACACGGAGGGAGTCAGCAAACAGCAGAGGCCGCTCCAAAATGGAACTGATTAGTTCACGTGGCCGAACGTCAGACTTGGTGCAACACTGGATCTGAACAAGAATACAGCCCCATTCAAACCTGAAAACGGGGCAATTTAAATAGAGACTCAGTGTACTGTCACCACCCATCTCTAGCTGACCGTGCGTCGCTGCCACATACTGCACCCCTGCCCCATCCCTTCCCCTCCAGGGGCGGTGTAATTACTGTCCCTTTGCTAAACAA